>NC_086452.1:264638235-265238235 GCF_028390025.1 Pseudophryne corroboree
CACTCTGCGGCAACCAGTGCGACAGAAATGCATCGCTAGACCGTGTGCAAAACTGAATCATTCGTTGTGCCCGTACGTCGCACGTGCGCATTGCGTCGCATGCGCAGAACTGCCGTTTTTTAGCCTGATCTCTGCGCTGCAAACAAATGCAGCTAGCGATCAACTCGGAATGACCCCCAAAGTCTGTCAAACCGATACAGGAAAATTCTGGCAGAAAATATTACTAATACTACAGGTTGAGTATCCCATATCCAAATATTCCGAAATACGGAATATTCCGAAATACGGACTTTTTTGACTGAGAATGAGATAGTGAAAACTTTGTTTTTTGATGGCTCAATGTACACAAACTTTGTTTAATACACAAACTTATTAAAGTTATTGTATTAAATGACCTTCAGGCTATGTGTATAAGGTGTATATGAAACATAAATGAATTGTGTGAATGTAGACACACTTTGTTTAATGCACAAAGTTACAAAAAATATTGTCTAAAATGACCTTCAGGCTGTGTGTATAAAGTGTATATGTAACATAAATGCATTCTGTGCTTAGATTTAGGTCCCATCACCATGATATCTCATTATGGTATGCAATTATTCCAAAATACGGAAAAATCCGATATCCAAAATACCTCTGGTCCCAAGCAATTTGGATAAGGGATACTCAACCTGTATATGAATAACGTTTACACATCCAGCAAGGTTAAACTAAAATGTAATATAAACAATGTATTTCAGATCTGTTCACATATATACTTAAAATATAAATTCTATAAGACGTAATTAGGGTGTTTCTTTTAGTAAACGTCTGACGCTTCGCAAAAGGGCAATGATTTTACTACACAGTAAATGCACTTTCGTTTTAAATTTCGAGCAAACACACAATTGGAAGGACCAGGTTTAAGAACCAGATTCTTACTAAAAAGACACCTTGGTTCTACCATTAGGTGAAAATAAGTACAGGTTGAGTATCCCTTATCCAAAATGCTTGGGACCAGAGGTATTTTGGATATCGGAAATTTCCGTATTTTGGAATAATTGCATACCATAATGAGATATCATGGCAATGGGACCTAAATCTAAGCACAGAATGCATTTATGTTTTATATGCACCTTATACACACAGCTTGAAGGTAATTTTAGCCAATATTTTTTATAATTTTGTGCATTAAACAAAGTGTGTCTACATTCACACAATTCATTTATGTTTCATATACACCTTATATACACAGTCTGAAGGTCATTTAATACAATATTTTTAATAACTGTGTGTATTAAACAAAGTTTGTGTACATTGAGCCATCAGAAAACAAAAGTTTCACTATCTCACTCTCGCTCAAAAAAGTCCGTATTTCGGAATATTCCGTATTTCGGATATTTGGATATGGGATACTCAACCTGTATACATTTTATACTATGACTAGGTATGTAAAAGCCAGTCAAAATGACGGACCTGAGGGTTTTTTTTTTTTGGAGGGGGGGGGGGGGGGGGGGGATCTGGACCTCCTGCTGCTGGGAGCCAGAGCCCTGTCATGCTGAACAGCTGTATGTATGTGCATGCCTGTCGAAGCCGTAGCACCATTAGTATATATATATATATATATATATATATATATATAAATATAATACAATTTGACCAGCACTCCACATTTGAATTATAGTACCTGGGTGCCCTCCCACGGCCCAGCAAGGAACTGTGCAGAGAATACAGAGGAGACGGGCAGCACTGCACGGACTTGTAAATAAAGCACAGCAGCTCTAACATCAACGTTTCAGGTGCTCCTTTATTGGCACCTTTCGTCAAGATATATATATATATATATAATTTTACAGGCTGGCAATTTACAAAATTTAGAGGCACACCAGTGACATCTCCCAGTCAGTCTGGGGGTAGAGGAGGCCAGTAAACACCAGCAGCTGGCCAAAGGGGTCTGGAAATGGCCTGTGTGGGGTGTGGAAGGGGTGAGAACAGGACCCTGCCCCTCCGAACAGTATATATAAAGCAGCTTAGCTGGTTATCTACCTCCTTTTAACCCACATCACCAGCAGCCCCAGCACCCACCCCTCCTCCTCCTGGTCACCACACTGCTCACACCACACTTCCTGCCGAACAGATACTTCTACCCACGTCAGTGAGTAGCCACGTGTCCCCAGTGCCTCCGTTCAGAGTGCTGCAAAACAGTCGGGTGGTACCTGCATCTGTTTCCTGGTTACTGCTGCTACTTGTTGCAGAGTCCTGGCATGGCAAGTAACTTGGGGCTGCAGAATTGTATATGGAGGATGGGGTGCAGAGTATGCGGTATATGGCGATAGTAGTATATGGAGGAAGTGTATATAGGGGAAACTATATGGAAGAAAATAGAGCTGCAGTTTGTATGAAGGGCCAGCATATGGTGGGGGTGCAGAATATGGTACAGGATGGGGGTGTAGTGTATATAGGGGCAATAAATGGTGTGGGGGTGTGTGCAGTGTACAAAGAGGTTGGTGAATGTGTTTCCATGCATATAATTTCACCGTGAGTGCCACGTCTGTATGCTGTGAATCGTCTTGTTCACGGTGGCACCGGTGGTTTGAACTGTTATTTATGGAGAGTGCCATACCTGCTGCTATATTATATATATATATATATATATAATAAGAATTTACTTACCGATAATTCTATTTCTCATAGTCCGTAGTGGATGCTGGGGACTCCGAAAGGACCATGGGGAATAGCGGCTCCGCAGGAGACTGGGCACAAAAGTAAAAAGCTTTAGGACTACCTGGTGTGCACTGGCTCCTCCCCCTATCACCCTCCTCCAAGCCTCAGTTAGGATACTGTGCCCGGACGAGCGTACACAATAAGGAAGGATTTTGAATCCCGGGTAAGACTCATACCAGCCACACCAATCACACCGTACAACTTGTGATCTGAACCCAGTTAACAGCATGATAACAGAAGGAGCCTCTGAAAAGATGGCTCACAACAACAATAACCCGATTTTTGTAACAATAACTATGTACAAGTAATGCAGACAATCCGCACTTGGGATGGGCGCCCAGCATCCACTACGGACTATGAGAAATAGAATTATCGGTAAGTAAATTCTTATTTTCTCTAACGTCCTAGTGGATGCTGGGGACTCCGAAAGGACCATGGGGATTATACCAAAGCTCCCAAACGGGCGGGAGAGTGCGGATGACTCTGCAGCACCGAATGAGAGAACTCCAGGGTCCTCCTCAGCCAGGGTATCAAATTTGTAGAATTTAGCAAACGTGTTTGCCCCTGACCAAGTAGCTGCTCGGCAAAGTTGTAAAGCCGAGACCCCTCGGGCAGCCGCCCAAGATGAGCCCACTTTCCGTGTGGAATGGGCTTTTACAGATTTTGGCTGTGGCAGGCCTGCCACAGAATGTGCAAGCTGAATTGTACTACAAATCCAACGAGCAATCGTCTGCTTAGAAGCAGAAGCACCCAGCTTGTTGGGTGCATACAGGATAAACAGCGAGTCAGATTTTCTGACTCCAGCCGTCCTGGAAACATATTTTCAGGGCCCTGACTACGTCCAGCAACCTGGAATCCTCCAAGTCCCTAGTAGCCGCAGGCACCACAATTAGCTGGTTTAAGTGAAATGCTGAAACCACCTTAGGGAGAAATTGAGGACGAGTCCTCAATTCTGCCCTGTCCGTATGAAAAATTAGGTAAGGGCTTTTATAGGATAAAGCCGCCAATTCTGAGACACGCCTGGCTGAAGCCAGGGCTAACAGCATTACCACTTTCCATGTGAGATATTTTAAGTCCACAGTGGTGAGTGGTTCAAACCAATGTGATTTTAGGAATCCCAAAACTACATTGAGATCCCAAGGTGCCACTGGAGGCACAAAAGGAGGCTGTATATGCAGTACTCCCTTGACAAACGTCTGAACTTCAGGAACAGAAGCTAGTTCTTTTTGGAAGAATATTGACAGGGCCGAAATTTGAACCTTAATGGACCCTAATTTGAGGCCCATAGACAGTCCTGTTTGCAGGAAATGCAGGAATCGACCCAGTTGAAATTCCTCTGTAGGGGCCTTCCTGGCCTCGCACCACGCAACATATTTACGCCAAATACGGTGATAATGTTGTACGGTTACATCCTTCCTTTCTTAGAGGTAGAGGCCACGGGTCTTCCGTGAGCATCTCTTGAATTTCCGGGTACCAAGTCCTTCTTGGCCAATCCGGAGCCACGAGTATAGTCTTTACTCCTCTCCTTCTTATGATTCTCAGTACTTTTGGTATGAGAGGAAGAGGAGGGAACACATACACTGACTGGTACACCCACGGTGTTACCAGAGCGTCCACAGCTATTGCCTGAGGGTCCCTTGACCTGGCGCAATATCTGTCCAGTTTTTTGTTGAGGCGGGACGCCATCATGTCCACCTTTGGTTTTTCCCAACGGTTCACAATCATGTGGAAGACTTCTGGGTGAAGTCCCCACTCCCCCGGGTGAAGATCGTGTCTGCTGAGGAAGTCTGCTTCCCAGTTGTCCACTCCCGGAATGAACACTGCTGACAGTGCTATCACATGATTTTCCGCCCAGCGAAGAATCCTTGCCACTTCCGTCATTGCCCTCCTGCTTCTTGTGCCGCCCTGTCTGTTTACGTGGGCGACTGCCGTGATGTTGTCCGACTGGATCAACACCGGCTGACCCTGAAGCAGAGGCCTTGCCTGACTTAGGGCATTGTAAATGGCCCTTAGTTCCAGGATATTTATGTGAAGTGACGTTTCCATGCTTGACCACAAGCCCTGGAAATTTCTTCCCTGTGTGACTGCTCCCCAGCCTCTCAGGCTGGCATCCGTGGTCACCAGGACCCAATCCTGAATGCCGAATCTGCGGCCCTCTAGGAGATGAGCACTCTGTAACCACCACAGGAGAGACACCCTTGTCCTTGGAGACAGGGTTATCCGCTGATGCATTTGAAGATGCGATCCGGACCATTTGTCCAGCAGATCCCACTGAAAAGTTCTTGCGTGGAATCTGCCGAATGGAATCGCTTCGTAAGAAGCCACCATCTTTCCCAGGACCCTTGTGCATTGATGTACTGACACATGGCCTGGTCTTAGGAGGTTCCTGACTAGGTCGGATAACTCCCTGGCTTTCTCTTCCGGGAGAAACACCTTTTTCTGTACTGTGTCCAGAATCATTCCTAGGAACAGCAGACGTGTCGTCGGAATCAGCTGCGATTTTGGAATATTTAGAATCCATCCGTGCTGTCGTAGTACTACTTGAGATAGTGCTACTCCGACCTCTAACTGTTCTCTGGACCTTGCCCTTATCAGGAGATCGTCCAAGTAAGGGATAATTAAGACGCCTTTTCTTCGAAGAAGAATCATCATTTCGGCCATTACCTTGGTAAAGACTCGGGGTGCCGTGGACAATCCAAACGGCAGCGTCTGAAACTGATAGTGACAGTTCTGTACCACAAACCTGAGGTACCCTTGGTGAGAAGGGCAAATTGGGACATGGAGGTAAGCATCCTTGATGTCCAGAGACACCATATAGTCCCCTTCTTCCAGGTTCGCTATCACTGCTCTGAGTGACTCCATCTTGAACTTGAACCTTTTTATGTAAGTGTTCAAGGATTTCAGATTTAAAATGGGTCTCACCGAGCCGTCCGGCTTCGGTACCACAAACAGCGTGGAATAATACCCCTTTCCCTGTTGTAGGAGGGGTACCTTGATTATCACTTGCTGGGAATACAGCTTGTGAATGGCTTCCAATACCGCCTCCCTGTCGGTGGGAGACGTTGGTAAAGCAGACTTCAGGAACCGGCGAGGGGGAGACGTCTCGAATTCCAATTTGTACCCCTGAGATACTACCTGCAGGATCCAGGGGTCCCCTTGCGAGTGAGCCCACTGCGCGCTGAAATTCTTGAGACGGGCCCCCACCGTGCCTGAGTCCGCTTGTAAGGCCCCAGCGTCATGCTGAGGACTTGGCAGAAGCGGGGGAGGGCTTCTGTTCGTGGGAAGAGGCTGTCTGCTGCAGTCTTTTTCCCCTTCCTCTGCCCCGGGGCAGATATGAGTGGCCTTTTGCCCGCTTGCCCTTATGGGGATGAAAGGACTGAGCCTGAAAAGACGGTATCTTTTTCTGCTGCGAGGTGACTTGGGGTAAAAAGGTGGATTTCCCAGCCGTTGCCGTGGCCACCAGGTCCGATAGACCGACCCCAAATAACTCCTCCCCTTTATACGGCAATACTTCCATATGCCGTTTGGAATCCGCATCCCCTGACCACTGTCGCGTCCATAATCCTCTTCTGGCAGAAATGGACATCGCACTTACTCTTGATGCCAGAGTGCAAATATCCCTCTGTGCATCTCGCATATATAGAAATGCATCCTTTAAATGCTCTATAGTCAATAATATATTGTCCCTGTCCAGGGTATCAATATTTTCAGTCAGGGAATCCGACCAAGCCACCCCAGCACTGCACATCCAGGCTGAGGCGATTGCTGGTCGCAGTATAATACCAGTATGTGTGTATATACTTTTTAGGATATTTTCCAGCTTCCTATCAGCTGGTTCCTTGAGGGCGGCCGTATCAGGAGACGGTAACGCCACTTGTTTTAATAATCGTGTGAGCGCCTTATCTACCCTAGGGGGTGTTTCCCAACGTGCCCTAACCTCTGGCGGGAAAGGGTATAATGCCAATAATTTTTTAGAAATTAGCAGTTTTTTATCGGGGGAAACCCACGCTTCATCACACACCTCATTTAATTCATCTGATTCGGGAAAAACTACGGGTAGTTTTTTCACACCCCACATAATACCCTTTTTTGTGGTACTTGTAGTATCAGAAATGTTCAAAACCCCCTTCATTGCCGTGATCATGTAACGTGTGGCCCTACTGGAAAATACGTTTGTTTCCTCACCGTCGACACTGGAGTCAGTGTCCGTGTCTGTATCGACCTGAGGTAACGGGCGCTTTAGAGCCCCTGACGGTGTTTGAGACGCCTGTACAGGTATTAACTGATTTGCCAGCTGTCTCATGTCGTCAACAGTCTTTTGAAAAGTGCTGACACTATCACGTAATTCTTTCCACAAGACCATCCAGTCAGGTGTCGACTCCCTAGGGGGTGACATCACTAACACAGGCAATTGCTCCGCCTCCACACCATTTTCCTCCTCATACATGTCGACACAACGTACCGACACACAGCACACACACAGGGAATGCTCTGATAGAGGACAGGACCCCACTAGCCCTTTGGGGAGACAGAGGGAGAGTTTGCCAGCACACACCAGAGCGCTATATATATACAGGGATAACCTTATATAAGTGTTTTTCCCTAATATAGCTGCTGTATATATTTATATGCCAATTTAGTGCCCCCCCTCTCTTGTTTTACCCTGTTTCTGTAGTGCAGGACTGCAGGGGAGAGTCAGGGAGCCTTCCTCCAACGGAGCTGTGAGGAAAAAATGGCGCCAGTGTGCTGAGCAGATAGGCTCCGCCCCCTTCTCGGCGGCCTTTCTCCCGCTTTTTTATGGAAAAATTGGCAGGGGTTAAATGCATCCATATAGCCCAGGAGCTATATGTGATGTATTTTTTTTGCCAAAAAAGGTGTTTTATTGCGTCTCAGGGCGCCCCCCCCAGCGCCCTGCACCCTCAGTGACCGGAGTGTGAAGTGTACTGAGAGCAATGGCGCACAGCTGCGGTGCTGTGCGCTACCTTATTGAAGACAGGACGTCTTCTGCCGCCGATTTTCCGGACCTCTTCAGTCTTCTGGCTCTGTAAGGGGGCTGGCGGCGCGGCTCTGGGACCCATCCATGGCTGGGCCTGTGATCGTCCCTCTGGAGCTAATGTCCAGTAGCCTAAGAAGCCCAATCCACTCTGCACGCAGGTGAGTTCGCTTCTTCTCCCCTTAGTCCCTCGGTGCAGTGAGCCTGTTGCCAGCAGGTCTCACTGAAAATAAAAAACCTACTTTAAACTTTTACACTAAGCAGCTCAGGAGAGCCCCTTAGCCTGCACCCGTCTCGTTCGGGCACAAAAATCTAACTGAGGCTTGGAGGAGGGTCATAGGGGGAGGAGCCAGTGCACACCAGGTAGTCCTAAAGCTTTTTACTTTTGTGCCCAGTCTCCTGCGGAGCCGCTATTCCCCATGGTCCTTTCGGAGTCCCCAGCATCCACTAGGACGTTAGAGAAATATATATATATATATATATATATATACACACACACATACATACATACATACAGTATATGTAATACTATATTGAAAAAAATCTGAATCTCTCTCTACTTTCCCTATCTACCCCTACCACTCCACTCTATCCGCAGTACCTACCTACCCAAAACCCTTCCTCTCTTTCTCCCCCCAGTCCCTACCCACTCTCTCCCCATTCCCTATCTGTCGCAACTCCCCCCCCCCCCCTTTCTCCCCCAGTCCCTGGGGGGAGAAAGAGGGGGAGAGAGAGTATGGGGGCAGATATGCCCTTACCCTGCTCACCACCACCCTAGTCCCTATCTGCCCCTACCCCCTTACTCTCTCTCCACAGCCCCTTCTCTCTGTATGCAGCAAGTGTGAAACAGTCAGATCAGTTTTATTCATTTTAGCAGCAGCAGGTTAGGAGGTTATACCATCTCCCTGCAGTATCGCTTTCACCTGTGACAGCTTGCAGCACACAATGGAGTCATTTGTACAGTCGGGCATCCTCTAGTGGCTGCTGTCGCATATAAAAGAGGTGAGGAGCAGCGTTAGCCATAGCATACTAAGATAAAAGGCTATATGGTTACTTTAAAGCAAGACAATAAGTACATTTCAAACTAAAAAGATTTCGACTTTCGACTACAATAATTTACTATCAGGTTACAAATGAGACAGGATTGTCGTTTCACAAATGACGCACTTAACCATGCCATGATTCAGCTTCCCAGTTAAACAAACAGGTGGTTGTGTTTATCAATACAGACATCTATCTTGTGTAATCAATCTGTACATAGGAAACATGATTACATTTACGAACCAGACAGGTTTTATAAATGAAAATGTTTTTCTTTTTAACCGAATAAGGTAAAATAGAGAACAAGGAACCATCCATTTCATAATAGAATGCTGGCAGAATAATATTCAGAATCTACTCATTATACAACAGCGGCTACTAAGCAAGATTTAATGTCAGTGCATCAAATTGCTGCTTTGCATATAATCATATTACCCCAGAAGAACAGCATTATACTTTAAAGCACAGAACCCACAGGAAATATAAGAAATATGAGAGACGCCTCTCACAATTTCCAGTCTGTCCTGAGCCAACAACTTTCCACATCAGGAAGATGAGGTTAGTGTCTATATGGGGGGAGAATTAACTATTTCACATCACAGCCACTGTACAGCAGACAGTAAATAAGAATTTACTTACCGATAATTCTATTTCTCATAGTCCGTAGTGGATGCTGGGGACTCCGCAAGGACCATGGGGAATAGCGGCTCCGCAGGAGACTGGGCACATCTAAAGAAAGCTTTAGGACTAACTGGTGTGCACTGGCTCCTCCCCCTATGACCCTCCTCCAAGCCTCAGTTAGGATACTGTGCCCGGACGAGCGTACACAATAAGGAAGGATTTTGAATCCCGGGTAAGACTCATACCAGCCACACCAATCACACCGTATAACTTGTGATCCGAACCCAGTTAACAGTATGATAACAGAGGAGCCTCTGAAAAGATGGCTCCCAACAATAATAACCCGATTTTTGTAACAATAACTATGTACAAGTATTGCAGACAATCCGCACTTGGGATGGGCGCCCAGCATCCACTACGGACTATGAGAAATAGAATTATCGGTAAGTAAATTCTTATTTTCTCTAACGTCCTAAGTGGATGCTGGGGACTCCGCAAGGACCATGGGGATTATACCAAAGCTCCCAAACGGGCGGGAGAGTGCGGATGACTCTGCAGCACCGAATGAGAGAACTCCAGGTCCTCCTCAGCCAGGGTATCAAATTTGTAGAATTTAGCAAACGTGTTTGCCCCTGACCAAGTAGCTGCTCGGCAAAGTTGTAAAGCCGAGACCCCTCGGGCAGCCGCCCAAGATGAGCCCACTTTCCTTGTGGAACGGGCTTTTACAGATTTTAGCTGTGGCAGGCCTGCCACAGAATGTGCAAGCTGAATTGTACTACAAATCCAACGAGCAATAGTCTGCTTAGAAGCAGGAGCACCCAGCTTGTTGGGTGCATACAGGATAAACAGCGAGTCAGATTTCCTGACTCCAGCCGTCCTGGAAACATTTTCAGGGCCCTGACAACATCCAGCAACTTGGATTCCTCCAAGTCCCTAGAAGCCGCAGGCACCACAATAGGTTGGTTCAGGTGAAAACGCTGGAACCACCTTAGGGAGAAACTGAGGACGAGTCCTCAATTCCGCCCTGTCCGAATGGAAAATCAGATAAGGGCTTTTACAGGATACAGCCGCCAATTCTGACACGCGCCTGGCCCAGGCCAGGGCCAACAGCATGACCACTTTCCATGCGAGATATTTTAACTCCACAGATTTAAGTGGTTCAAACCAATGTGACTTTTGGAACCCAAACTACATTGAGATCCCAAATTGCCACTGGAGGCACAAAAGGAGGCTGTATATGCAGTACCCCTTTTACAAACGTCTAAACTTCAGGGACTGAAGCTAGTTCTTTTTTGGAAGAAAATTGACAGGGCCGAAATCTGAACCTTAATGGACCCCAATTTCAGGCCCATAGACACTCCTGTTTGCAGGAAATGTAGGAATCGACCCAGTTGAATTTCCTCCGTCGGGCCTTACTGGCCTCGCACTACGCAACATATTTTCGCCAATTGCGGTGATAATGTTTTTGCGGTTACATCCTTCCTGGCTTTAGATCAGGATATGGATGACTTCATCCGGAATGCCTTTTTTCCTTCAGGATCCGGTGTTCAACCGGCATGCCGTCAAACGCAGCCGCGGTAAGTCTTGGAACAGACAGGGTCCTTGCTGGAGCAGGTCCCTTCTTAGAGGTAGAGGCCACGGACCCTCCGTGAGCATCTCTTGAAGTTCCGGTTACCAAGTCCTTCTTGGCCAATCCGGAGCCACGAATATAGTGCTTTCTCCTCTCCATCTTATCAATCTCAGTACCTTGGGTATGAGAGGCAGAGGAGGGAACACATACACTGACTGGTACACCCACGGTGTTACCAGAGCGTCTACAACTATTGCCTGAGGGTCTCTTGACCTGGCGCAATACCTGTCGAGTTTTTTAATCATGTGGACGACTTCTGGGTGAAGTCCCCACTCTCCCGGGTGGAGGTCGTGCTGAGGAAGTCTGCTTCCCAGTTGTCCACTCCCGGAATGAATACTGTTGACAGTGCTATCACATGATTTTCCGCCCAGCGAAGAATCCCTGCAGCTTCTGCCATTGCCCTCCTGCTTCTTGTGCCACCCTGTCTGTTTACGTGGGCGACTGCCATGATGTTGTCCGACTGGATCAACACCGGCTGACCTTGAAGCAGAGGTCTTGCTAAGCTTAGAGCATTGTAAATGGCCCTTAGCTTCAGGATATTTATGTGAAGTGATGTATCCAGGCTTGACCCTAAGCCCTGGATATTCCTTCCCTGTGTGACTGCTCCCCAGCCTCGCAGGCTGGCATCCGTGGTCACCAGGACCCAGTCCTGAATGCCGAATCTGCGGCCCTCTAGAAGATGAGCACTCTGCAACCACCACAGGATGGATACCCTTGTCCTTGGTGACAGGGTTATCCGCTGATGCATCTGAAAATGCGACCCGGACCATTTGTCCAGTAAGTTCCACTGGAAAGTTCTTGCGTGGAATCTAACGAATGGGATTGCTTCGGAGGAAGCCACCATTTTTACCCAGAACCCTTGTGCATTGATGCACTGAGACTTGGTTCGGTTTTAGGAGGTTCCTGATTAGCTCGGATAACTCCCTGGCTTTCTCTTCCGGGAGAAACACCTTTTTTTCTGGACTGTGTCCAGGATCATCCCTAGGAAACAGAAGACAAGTCGTCGGAACCAGCTGCGATTTTGGAATATTGAGAATCCAATCGTGCTGCCGCAACACTACCTGAGATAGTGCTACACCGACCTCCAACTGTTCCCTGGATCTAACCCTTATCAGGGAATCGTCCAAGTAAGGGATAACTAAAATTTCCTTCCTTCGAAGGGATATCATTTCGGCCATTACCTTGGTAAAGACCCGGGGTGCCGTGGACCATCCCTACGGCAGCGTCTGAACTGATAGTGACAGTTCTGTACCATAACCTGAGGTACCCTTGGTGAGAAGGGTAAATTTTGACATGAAGGTAAGCATCCTTGATGTCCCGAGACATCATGTAGTCCCCTTCTTCCAGGTTCGCAATCACTGCTCTGAGTGACTCAATCTTGAATTTGAACCTCTGTATGTAAGTGTTCAAAGATTTTAGATTTAGAATCGGTCTCACCGAGCCGTCTGGCTTCGGTACCACAATAGTGTGGAATAATACCCCGTTCCCTGTTGCAGGAGGGGTACCTTGATTATCACCTGCTGGGAATACAGCTTGTGAATGGCTTCCAAAACTGCCTCCCTGTCAGAGGGAGACGTCGGTAAAGCCGACTTTTGGAAACGGCGAGGGGGAGACGTCTCGAATTCCAATATGTACCCCTGAGATATTACCTGAAGGATCCAGGGGTCTACTTGCGAGTGAGCCCACTGCGCACTGAAATTTATTGAGAACGGGCCCCCACCGTGCCTGAGCTTGTAAAGCCCTAGCGTCATACTGAAGGCTTGGCAGAGGCGGGAAAGGGTTTCTGTTCCTGGGAACTGGCTGATCTCTGCAGCCTTTTTCCTCTCCCTCTGTCACGAGCAGAAAAGATGAACCTTTTGTCCGCTTGCCAACAAAGGACTGCGCCTGATAATACGGCGTCTTATTTTGAGAGGCGACCTGGGGTACAAACGTGGATTTCCCAGCTGTTGCCGTGGCCACCAGGTCTAAAAGACCGACCCCAAATGTCCCCTTTCAAAGGCAATACTTCCAAATGCCGTTTGGAATCCGCATCACCTGACCATTTTACTGGTAGAATTGGACAACGCACTTATACTTGATGCCAGTCGGCAATTATTCCGCTGTGCATCATGCATATATAGAAATGCATCTTTTAAATGCTCTATAGGCAATAATATACTATCCTAATATTTCCAGTCAGGGAATCCGACCATGCCCACCCAGCACTGCACCTCCAGGCTGAGGCGATAGCTGGTCGCAGTATAACACCAGTATGTGTGTAAATACCTTTTTGGATACCCTCCTGCTTTCTATCAGCAGGATCCTTAAGGGCGGCCATCTCATGAGAGGGTAGAGCCCTTGTTCTTACAAGCGTGTGAGCGCCTTATCCCCCCTAGGGGGTGTTTCCCAACGCACCCTAACCTCTGGCGGGAAAGGGTATGCAGCCAATACTTTTTAAGAAATTATCAATTGTTATCGGGGGGAAACCCACGCATCATCACACACCTCATTTTATTTCTCAGATTCAGGAAAACTACAGGTAGTTTTTCCCTCACCGAACATAATACCCCTTTTTGGTGGTACTCGTATAATCAAAAATGTATAAAAACATTTGCCATTGTCTCAATCATGTAACGTGTGGCCCTACTGGAAATCACGGTTGTCTCTTCACCGTCGACACAGGAGTCAGTACCCGTGTCGGCGTCTGTATCTGCCATCTGAGGTAACGGCCGCTTTAGAGCCCCTGACGGCCTATGAGACGTCTGGACAGGCACAAGCTGAGTAGCCGGCTGTCTCATGTCAACCACTGTTTTTTTTTTTTTTTATATAGAGCTGACACTGTCACGTAATTTTCAACAGTACATCCACTCAGGTGTCGACCCCCTAGGGGGTGACATCACTGTTACAGACACTCTGCTCCGTCTCCACATCATTTTTCTCCTCATACATGTCGACACAAACGTACCGACACACAGCACACACACAGGGAATGCTGATAGAGGACAGGACCCCACTAGCCCTTTGGGGAGACAGAGGGAGAGTATGCCAGCACACACCAGAGCGCTATATATATACAGGGATAACCTTATATAAGTGTTTTTCCCCTTATAGCTGCTGTATGTTTTAATACTGCGCCTAAATAGTGCCCCCCTCTCTTTTTTTAACCCTTTCTGTAGTGCAGGGAAGAGCCAGGGAGCTTCCCTCCAACTGAGCTGTGAGGGAAAATGGCGCCAGTGTGCTGAGGAGATAGGCTCCGCCCCCTTTTCGGCGGCCTTATCTCCCGTTTTTTTGTATATTCTGGCAGGGGTTAAATGCATCCATATAGCCCAGGAGCTATATGTGATGCATTTTTTGCCATGTAAGGTATTTCTGTCATGTTTTATTGCGTCTCAGGGCGCCCCCCCCAGCGCCCTGCACCCTCAGTGACCGGAGTGTGAAGTGTGCTGAGAGCAATGGCGCACAGCTGCAGTGCTGTGCGCTACCTTATTTGAAGACAGGAACGTCTTCTGCCGCCGCTTTCTCCGGACCTCTTCGCTCTTCTGGCTCTGTAAGGGGGCCGGCGGCGCGGCTCCGGGACCCATCCAGGCTGAACCTGTGATCGTCCCTCTGGAGCTAATGTCCAGTAGCCAAGAAGCCCAATCCACTCTGCACGCAGGTGAGTTCGCTTCTTCTCCCCTTAGTCCCTCGATGCAGTGAGCCTGTTGCCAGCAGGTCTCACTGAAAATAACAAACCTAAACTAAAACTTTCACTAAGAAGCTCAGGAGAGCCCCTAGTGTGCACCCTTCTCGTCGGGCACAGAAATCTAACTGAGGCTTGGAGGAGGGTCATAGGGGGAGGAGCCAGTGCACACCAGTTAGTCCTAAAGCTTTCTTTAGATGTGCCCAGTCTCCTGCGGAGCCGCTATTCCCCATGGTCCTTGCGGAGTCCCCAGCATCCACTTAGGACGTTAGAGAAATAATGTATATACACAGTCTGACAAAATACCTTTTATTAGAAGTGCTTAATAAAATATGTTGCAGATGTGTAAAAAAAATAAAGTTTGTATATGCACTGCCCTTTAACAAATATTTTACCCAAGTTTAAATATCTCTTCTCTATAGAGAGCAATATACAGTAGTTGTCATGCAAATGACATGAGGGGGTTTTATACATTCTTTGCCTAGGAAATAGAATATAAACCTCATCTCATAGTAATAAATTCCTGATCCCTATTTTTTCATGCTGTGTGGTGGTGTGGTAGTTACAGCTATATAATGCAAGTTGTGCTTACGTAGCAGAAATTTAGTATTTTTCGCAATTTATGAAAGTTATTTCATGGCACTATCAATGATGTCCATGTTATGAAATAATAAATAAGAATTTACTTACCGATAATTCTATTTCTCATAGTCCGTAGTGGATGCTGGGGACTCCGAAAGGACCATGGGGAATAGCGGCTCCGCAGGAGACTGGGCACAAAGTAAAAGCTTTAGGACTAGCTGGTGTGCACTGGCTCCTCCCCCTATGACCCTCCTCCAAGCCTCAGTTAGGATACTGTGCCCGGACGAGCGTACACAATAAGGAAGGATTTTGAATCCCGGGTAAGACTCATTACCAGCCACACCAATCACACCGTACAACTTGTGATCTGAACCCAGTTAACAGCATGATAACAGAAGGAGCCTCTGAAAAGATGGCTCACAACAACAATAACCCGATTTTTGTAACAATAACTATGTACAAGTAATGCAGACAATCCGCACTTGGGATGGGCGCCCAGCATCCACTACGGACTATGAGAAATAGAATTATCGGTAAGTAAATTCTTATTTTCTCTAACATCCTAGTGGATGCTGGGGACTCCGAAAGGACCATGGGGATTATACCAAAGCTCCCAAACGGGCGGGAGAGTGTGGATGACTCTGCAGCACCGAATGAGAGAACTCCAGGTCCTCCTCAGCCAGGGTATCAAATTTGTAGAATTTATCAAACGTGTTTGCCCCTGACCAAGTAGCTGCTCGGCAAAGTTGTAAAGCCGAGACCCCTCGGGCAGCCGCCCAAGATGAGCCCACTTTCCGTGTGGAATGGGCTTTTATAGATTTTGGCTGTGGCAGGCCTGCCACAGAATGTGCAAGCTGAATTGTACTACAAATCCAACGAGCAATCGTCTGCTTAGAAGCAGGAGCACCCAGCTTGTTGGGTGCATACAGGATAAACAGCGAGTCAGATTTTCTGACTCCAGCCGTCCTGTAAACATATATTTTCAGGGCCCTGACTACGTCCAGCAACTTGGAATCCTCCAAGTCCCTAGTAGCCGCAGGCACCACGATAGGTTGGTTTAAGTGAAATGCTGAAACCACCTTAGGGAGAAATTGAGGACGAGTCCTCAATTCTGCCCTGTCCGTATGAAAAATTAGGTAAGGGCTTTTATAGGATAAAGCCGCCAATTCTGATACACGCCTGGCTGAAGCCAGGGCTAACAGCATTACCACTTTCCAAGTGAGATACTTCAAGTCCACAGTGGTGAGTGGTTCAAACCAATGTGATTTTAGGAATCCCAACACTACATTGAGATCCCAAGGTGCCACTGGAGGCACAAAAGGAGGCTGTATATGCAGTACTCCCTTGACAAACGTCTGAACTTCAGGTACAGAAGCTAGTTCTTTTTGGAAGAATATCGACAGGGCCGAAATTTGAACCTTAATGGACCCTAATTTGAGGCCCATAGACAGTCCTGTTTGCAGGAAATGCAGGAATCGACCCAGTTGAAATTCCTCCGTAGGGGCCTTCCTGGCCTCGCACCACGCAACATATTTACGCCAAATACGGTGATAATGTTGTACGGTTACATCCTTCCTGGCTTTGATCAGGGTAGGGATGACTTCATCCGGAATGCCTTTTTCCTTCAGGATCCGGCGTTCAACCGCCATGCCGTCAAACGCAGCCGCGGTAAGTCTTGGAACAGACATGGTCCCTGCTGGAGCAGGTCCTGTCTTAGAGGTAGAGGCCACGGGTCTTCCGTGAGCATCTCTTGAATTTCCGGGTACCAAGTCCTTCTTGGCCAATCCGGAGCCACGAGTATAGTCTTTACTCCTCTCCTTCTTATGATTCTCAGTACTTTTGGTATGAGAGGAAGAGGAGGGAACACATACACTGACCGGTACACCCACGGTGTTACCAGAGCGTCCACAGCTATTGCCTGAGGGTCCCTTGACCTGGAACAATATCTGTCCAGTTTTTTGTTGAGGCGAGACGCCATCATGTCCACCTTTGGTTTTTCCCAACGGTTTACAATCATGTGGAAGACTTCCGGGTGAAGTCCCCACTCCCCCGGGTGAAGATCGTGTCTGCTGAGGAAGTCTGCTTCCCAGTTGTCCACTCCCGGAATGAACACTGCTGACAGTGCTATCACATGATTTTCCGCCCAGCGAAGAATCCTTGCCACTTCCGTCATTGCCCTCCTGCTTCTTGTGCCGCCCTGTCTGTTTACGTGGGCGACTGCCGTGATGTTGTCCGACTGGATCAATACTGGCTGACCCTGAAGCAGAGGCCTTGCCTGACTTAGGGCATTGTAAATGGCCCTTAGTTCCAGGATATTTATGTGAAGTGACGTTTCCATGCTTGACCACAAGCCCTGGAAATTTTTTCCCTGTGTGACTGCTCCCCAGCCTCTCAGGCTGGCATCCGTGGTCACCAGGACCCAATCCTGAATGCCGAATCTGCGGCCCTCTAGGAGATGAGCACTCTGTAACCACCACAGGAGAGACACCCTTGTCCTTGGAGACAGGGTTATCCGCTGATGCATTTGAAGATGCGATCCGGACCATTTGTCTAGCAGATCCAACTGAAAAGTTTTTGCGTGGAATCTGCCGAATGGAATCGCTTCGTAAGAAGCCACCATCTTTCCCAGGACCCTTGTGCACTGATGCACTGACACCTGGCCTGGTCTTAGGAGTTTCCTGACTAGGTCGGATAACTCCCTGGCTTTCTCTTCCGGGAGAAACACCTTTTTCTGTACTGTGTCCAGAATCATCCCTAGGAACAGCAGACGTGTCGTCGGAATCAGCTGCGATTTTGGAATATTTAGAATCCATCCGTGCTGTCGTAGTACTATTTGCGATAGTGCTACTCCGACCTCTAACTGTTCTCTGGACCGTGCCCTTATCAGGAGATCGTCCAAGTAAGGGATAATTAAGACGCCTTTTCTTCGAAGAAGAATCATCATTTCGGCCATTACCTTGGTAAAGACCCGGGGTGCCGTGGACAATCCAAACGGCAGCGTCTGAAACTGATAGTGACAGTTCTGTACCACAAACCTGAGGTACCCTTGGTGAGAAGGGCAAATTGGGACATGGAGGTAAGCATCCTTGATGTCCAGAGACACCATGTAGTCCCCTTCTTCCAGGTTCGCTATCACTGCTCTGAGTGACTCCATCTTGAACTTGAACCTTTTTATGTAAGTGTTCAAGGTTTTCAGATTTAAAATGGGTCTCACCGAGCCGTCCGGCTTCGGTACCACAAACAGCGTGGAGTAATACCCCTTTCCCTGTTGTAGGAGGGGTACCTTGATTATCACTTGCTGGGAATACAGCTTGTGAATGGCTTCCAATACCGCCTCCCTGTCGGGGGTAGACGTTGGTAAAGCAGACTTCAAGAACCGGCGAGGGGGAGACGTCTCGAATTCCAATTTGTACCCCTGAGATACTACCTGCAGGATCCAGGGGTCCACTTGCGAGTGAGCCCACTGCGCGCTGAAATTCTTGAGACGGGCCCCCACCGTGCCTGAGTCCGCTTGTAAGGCCCCAGCGTCATGCTGAGGACTTGGCAGAAGCGGGGGAGGGCTTCTGGTCGTGGGAAGAAGCTGTCTGTTGTAGTCTTTTTCCCCTTCCTCTGCCCCGGGGCAGATATGAGTGGCCTTTTGCCCGCTTGCCCTTATGGGGACGAAAGGACTGAGCCTGAAAAGGCGGTATCTTTTTCTGCTGCGAGGTGACTTGGGGTAAAAAGGTGGATTTCCCAGCCGTTGCCGTGGCCACCAGGTCCGATAGACCGCCCCCAAATAACTCCTCCCCTTTATACGGCAATACTTCCATATGCCGTTTGGAATCCGCATCTCCTGACCACTGTCGCGTCCATAATCCTCTTCTGGCAGAAATGGACATCGCAGTTACTCTTGAAGCCAGAGTGCAAATGTCTCTCTGTGCATCTCGCATATATAGGAATGCATCCTTTAAATGCTCTATAGTCAATAATATATTGTCCCTGTCCAGGGTATCAATATTTTCAGTCAGGGAATCCGACCAAGCCACCCCAGCACTGCACATCCAGGCTGAGGCGATTGCTGGTCGCAGTATAACACCAGTATGTGTGTATATACTTTTAAGGATATTTTCCAGCCTCCTATCTGCTGGCTCCTTAAGGGCGGCCGTTTCTGGAGACGGTAACGCCACTTGTTTGGATAAGCGTGTGAGCGCCTTATCCACCCTAGGGGGTGTTTCCCAACGAGCCCTAACCTCTGGTGGGAAGGGATATAGTGCCAATAATTTTTTAGAAATTAGCAGTTTTCTGTCGGGGGTAACCCACGCTTCATCACACACTTCATTCAATTCATCTGATTCAGGAAAAACTACGGGTAGTTTTTTCACACCCCACATAATACCCCTTTTTGTGGTACTTGCAGTATCAGAGATGTGCAAAACCTCCTTCATTGCCGTGATCATGTAACGTGTGGCCCTACTGGAAAATACGTTTGTTTCTTCACCGTCGACACTGGAGTCAGTGTCTGTGTCCGTGTCGACCCACTGAGGTAACGGGCGTTTAATAGCCCCTGACGGTGTTTGAGACGCCTGGACAGGCACTAACTCAGCTGCCGGCTGTCTCATGTCGTCAACAGTTTTCTGTAACGTGCCGACACTGTCACGTAATTCCTTAATTACGGCCATCCATTCAGGTGTCGACTCCCTAGGGGGTGACATCACCATTATAGGCAATTGCTCCGCCTCCACATCATTTTCCTCCTCATACATGTCGACACACACGTACCGACACCCAGCACACACACAGGGAATGCTCTGATAGAGGACAGGACCCACTTAGCCCTTTGGGGAGACAGATGGAGAGTTTGCCAGCACACACCAGAGCGCTATATATGTATAGGGACAACCTTACAATAAGTGTCTATCCCTTATAGCTGCTTATATCTGTTATTTTGCCAAATAAGTGCCCCCCTCTCTTTTTTACCCTGTTTCTGTAGTTGCAGGATGCAGGGGAGATTCTGGGAGCCTTCCTACCAGCGGAGCTGTGTGGGAAAAATGGCGCTGTGTGCTGAGGAGATAGGCCCCGCCCCCTTCACGGCGGGCTCTTCTCCCGCTTTTTTCTGGAAAACTGGCAGGGGTTAAATACATCCATATAGCCCAGGAGCTATATGTGATGTATTTTTCGCCAACTAAGGTAAATTCATTGCTTCCCAGGACGCCCCCCCCCAGCGTCCTGCACCCTCAGTGACCGGAGTGTGAAGTGTGCTGAGAGCAATGGCGCACAGCTGCAGTGCTGTGCGCTACCTTATGAAGACAGGAAAGTCTTCTGCCGCCGATTTATGGACCTCTTCTTGCTTCAGCATCTGTAAGGGGGCCGGCGGCGCGGCTCCGGGACCCATCCATGGCTGGGCCTGTGATCGTCCCTCTGGAGCTAATGTCCAGTAGCCTAAGAAACCCAATCCACTCTGCACGCAGGTGAGTTCGTTTCTCTCCCCTAAGTCCCTCGATGCAGTGAGCCTGTTGCCAGCAGGTCTCACTGAAAATAAAAAACCTATTTAAACTTTTACTCTAAGCAGCTCAGGAGAGCCACCTAGATTGCACCCTTCTCGTTCGGGCACAAAATCTAACTGAGGCTTGGAGGAGGGTCATAGGGGGAGGAGCCAGTGCACACCAGCTAGTCCTAAAGCTTTTACTTTGTGCCCAGTCTCCTGCGGAGCCGCTATTCCCCATGGTCCTTTCGGAGTCCCCAGCATCCACTAGGACGTTAGAGAAAACAATGTTCCCTTCATCAATAAATTGGTATTGCTCCCATAATATAATTATTAAATAATATTGACCCCTGATATATATGTAACAGTGGCATTATGAAGTAGCTGGTGGGGGTAGACTGAACACTTATAATAATTAAGAAGACTCTGGAGGCTATTGCCAGCAATGTGGAAGAACACAATAAATTTGTGCAACTCTAGCATGTGCAGTAGCGCAGATGAGGTGTTACTTTGTTCTCCTTGCTCAACTCAGTGTCAGGCAAAAACTCCAGCTTAACGGAACACTGTACATAAAATGTGGGAAGACCTAATAACTTAACAATATGAGGTATGGAGAGCAGGTCCGAACTTTCTGACTACACAGAAGTGTTCCCGCAGCTCTAATGCACACCAGGGAGGGGGAGATTAATGAGGAGTGGGACAGATGGTTAGTTGGAGAAAACTAATGAGAAGTGGGGCAGACAGTGAGGCAAGGGATCAAACGACGAGTGGGATGGATGGTGAGTGGGTGGTACTGAATGAGGAGTGAGAACTGGTGCTTGCTGCTCGTTAAACATCATTGAAATTTCACCACTCTGATAAAGAAAATCATCTCTGGTCAAACGGTACTAAAGGTCAATCATGGACAATAAAACGAATTGGCAGAAGGGCATTTTTAAAAAAAAAATACCAGGCAGTGTGGTGTGAAAAATTTCCTGGGGAGAACACTGTATAAAATAGTGTTTTCTTAAGATATTAAGGTGGGTACTCAATTTGCTCTGGTTTTCTCAAAGCTGTTGATTTCGCCCCCATGCCTATTCAATTACGGCCTGTTTTCGACTGTTTGTAAGGCATTTTTGCCAATGCCTTTTGACTTTTTTTTTTTTTGAAAAGGCATTGGCCAAAAATGCCTCAAAATCGCAGATCCACATGTTTTTCACTCCTGCTGAATTTTTTGCCTAGACGAGAAAACGGCCCTGCTATTGCATAGAGCGAATCCCCATTCGTCCTAAAAATAGCGAAAATTGCATATCCCCCTAATAATTTTTGCCTCTTTGATCAATAAATAATGAATGCCCTCAAAATCAATAAGGAAAGTTCTTAGCTAGGTGGGTGTTTGTTTTCGTTATTATTGAAAGTGCAATATTTTGTAGTGTTTAAGATTTTTATTAATAAAGTAAAATCAAAGTTAACGTCGGACAACGGCAATCAGTGATCTGTCAGGAAATCGGCAATAAAAATTTTATATATCCCCAATTCACCGATCCAGATAATTTTTTGGTCGTAATCATTGAATTGAGGATTTCCAACATATTGGATTTCCCCAGTCCAGGCATCCGAAGAACAGGTGCTTTCTCTGACAGCTGCCTGATGTAGGGGCCCCTTTAGCTGTTTTTAATATACCATTATGTTGTCTAAAGTGTATAAATGCTACAAAAAATTCAAGCACACAATTTGATCCATCACTTTGTTAAAGCCAAATTGTTTGCTAAGAGGGGCACTGTTTTTTCAATTTACTGCTCATCACTGAAGAATGTGCAAAAACAGCAGGGGCAGTGCCTCAAAATTTCATTTGGCTTTGGGGACCGGCTTTAGTCTCCCAGGTAACTGAATTCTATACAAATACCACAGCATGAAACACTCAGTAACAGAATCCTGTTTAGACGCTCTTTGCTATTCCCCTCTTAGCAGCCATGTACTTACTGTCTACAAGATGTGAGATATGTCCATTGTCTTTTGTGATGAAATATTTATAGAAAACAATGGCAGGCTAGGATTAGATAGAAGGTTAGTAAAGCAGAAACAGCTAGCCAATATATTGCTGAGCTGCCTTTTCTTTACATCCTATTAGGGCTTTAGTGGAAATACGGACATAAATATGCAGGCTCCAAATTAACTACAATGGGAGTGTAATGTGTATACAAGAACATACTGATTATGGTCTTAAGTACACTCACACATGCTAAAAGTGGAACAAAAATTCTGTTGTATCTGTACCTTGGAATTAACAGATTATGGAAGGATACGCATAAATATGGTACATGACTTAACATTATTTTTACTTCAAGACCTGAGTGAGCTATTTTAAATAAGTCCATTGAGGAACACAAATATTCCATAAAGGTGTATACACATGGTGAGATAAATCTGTAAGATTTTGACTATATACTCAAAATCTTAAGGAAAGTTAGTGCACATCTCACGGTGTTAGGCAGCTTGCGATACCGATTTGATCCCTATGCGCACTCCTGTGGGGTTGGCATCGCAAGGCTAGACAGACTGTGCAGGCAAGTCAATCTTGACTATCTAGTGTACTATCTAGTACAAAGTATAGTCAAAATTGGCACTTAGTCAAAATTGTACATAGACAAAATCGAAAGTACAGATAGTCTTAATCTGTGCTATCTGGGCTCTGGGGGAGTTCAAGGGAAATCGCATAGTCAAAATCGGGCATAGAAAGTATCTCACCGTGTGTACACACCTTAAGAGTAAGACACAAAATAAATAAATATCCAATGCAGCTGCGTGAAAAAGATTCCACTCTGGTGGCTAAAAAATGTCTCTGCCTTTTTCTTTAATTTCTTATCCAATAAGTCTTGTTTTCAAACACTGGAGTTACCAGATACCTGAATAAGTTACATGAAATGTAAAGTGTTCACAACTTGGGGTGATAGTCAAATAGCTGCTGTAATTTACCGGAGCTAATTGACACCCCCCTCCCCCCCCCCCCCCAATGATATTCAATTGTCCCCTAAGAGCGGCCACCGGCTTTCTTTCAACCCCGTTTTAGCGAAAACACTGAGGTCTGAGAATTTATCCCGGATCCTATGTGTTTTCATGAAAAAACAGGAATATTTTCGTGTGAAAAAAGGGGTATAATCGAGTACCTAATTGCGAAACATCAAGTAAAAACTGCTAGAATACCCTTTTTTTTTTTCCCAAGCAATAATTTTGCGGTGACAATTGCATATCCTGGGTTAGTGTGGCCTGGCTGCTTTGGGGCATCATACTGTAACATAACTAGCACTTTTTAGCGCCTAAATTGTTTTTCTTTTCTTTTTTTTTCAATGTACAGTAACTTTTAGACCCTTTAATAGTTTCTCCCATCTATGTAACACTGCTGCTTTTAACAAATTTAACTCTCTTAAACCTCTCACTAGCGTGATGCCTTGAGGCATTTGGCTTGTGTTGGCCTGGGGTGTCCTGTGCTCTGCACTTGATTGAACCTTAGGAATGTTAGGGAACCACCAGATGACGTCACCTGGTCGCGGTTTGTGGGTCCATATGTTTGGGCAAAATTATGCTAAGCACCTCAATTTAACTTTATGTTATATTGCAGAGTTTATTAGAATTATTCTGATTAGCAGTGTTCAGTACGTAGAGTGTGCACCTGTATTTTCTCTTTTTTATATGTGGAACTACAAGTCATAGCATGGTAGCACCGCTCATGTTTAGAATTAGGGTGTGCAGTCCAAGCCCCCCATCCCTATATTCACAATTAAATATCCCCATTGGTCCCAAAAAATAAATACTCTTACAGAGAAGAAAAGGTTTACTACATTGATTTCATCTTATTTCTAGAAATCCAATAACCTTTAACTTTGATAACTTGCATGTAGCTATTCTTGTTAACTTAAACATGCAAACTTTAAAAAATTGCTGGTTGCACTCTTTGGCTGCATTTAGAGTTAAGTATTCCGCAATACTGGTGTCATTAAAATCAGGGTCTGCATCTACATCTCTGCTGATCTTAGACTTGGAGTCAAAACAGTTGCAAAGAAAGTGAATACAGTATGGGTGTGTTCACAAAAATGCAGCACTCTTACTAATGTAATCTAATGAGCTACAGTACATCTCCAGATACTATGTTTAGTAGGTATATCTTTTGTGGGTAGAGAAATGTATGTGATGAAATTTATGCAACCTGAATTATTGTCTAGGCACTTTTTAATAGTGCCTAGATATTTGTTATTTTCACTGGCCCGCAAGAGGGTCTTAGGTATACAGGATGTGGGAGGATTAAAATATGGTCTTTTTAACATTTTCCATGTAATTTTAATGAGCTTTGCAATTACCATTACAATCTATTGTTCTAGGAGCGCAAGCGAACCCTGAGAAATCTGATGCTTTACATTAAACAAATGTAACAACTGCAATTTTAGACCACATAATAAATACTGTTTTTACTGTATTTCACAACAGAATTTTTAACATGTGAAAAGCGCAGAAGCAAATAAGGATAAAGGGGGATTTTAAATTTAGACCGGATACATTTTTGGGAGAAAAAAAACGTTTTATTTGTTTAATGATTTTTGCCCAATGGTTAGCTATGGGCAATTCAATTAACACCTGTTTTCTCCCCGCAAAAATGTTTCCATTTTCAGGCGAAAACACATATGGGGGAATTCGACTGATCATGGTAAAGTTTACTGTAAAAAAAACAAACAAAAAAAACCTGTATCTCGATTTTTTTTGCCCAATGTTTATCGATCAATTCAATTAATGACCTTTTTTTGTGCAGCAAAATTTACTCGTCATCGTGCAAAAAATACAGTATTTGGGATAATATGGTAATTTATCCCAAATCCTGTGTTTTTCGTATGATAATGAGCAAATTTTACCAGATCCATGAGTTTTCGCGATCGTGGATGCAGAAAAACGCCACTTAGCGCGGATTATGTTTCTCCAATGGGGCCGAAAACGGGACTTCATAGGGTCGCTAATCGAGGGGGGGGGGGGGGGTCACTATGGGGTATACTATTAAGTATACGCCATAGCGCTCAATGATTTGCACTCTTTTGTACTGACATTGCTATGTTGTATAAGCTTTGGCACATGTACTGTAACTATACTTTACTGCTATACTTTAGCTCTCCTGCTAAAAAAGAATTTAAAATAAGCCAAAGATTTCTTCATAGAGTATCATTATTTTGATATAGAATGAAAGGACATCTAACAATACACAGATATAAAACATATGTCTGTTATGGACTCTAGTTGAATTTTTTTTATTCCAGGCACAACTCACTTTGGCACTTCAAAGTGTGAACTGTTTGACACACTATGGGGCTTTAATAGCTTTGGAAGAACATCGCCACGTAGTCACATCTATTAGGAATGTAACATGACGGCACACTGCCAAAGAGACTTTCCACTACTTACAATGTGTTTAATCAGTTACCACTCAAGGCATTTTATTGTCTTAGGAGGGGGAAAAAAAAAAGAGGATATACATGGTCATTAACTCCCCCTGTCAAGAATGGAAAAAAGCCCAGGCTTCAAGCCAGAGATACAGAAGTGTCTTCTTACATCCTTGCAGCTAAACAGTCCTTTAAGTCACACCATGCAGTGGCGGGACTCGGTAGTGCTGAGCGTTTTTTGTTGTTGCGTCTTTTGCAGCAAAAAAGGAGATTTACCATTGTTAAATCTCTTTCTGCGAGGTACACTGGATTCCACAGGGAATAACATTGGGGTATCGAGTTGGATCTTGATCTGAGGCACCAACAGGCTAAAGCTTTGCCTGTTCCCAGGATGCACTGCACCGCCTCCTCTATATCCCCGCCTCCAAGAACTGGAGCTCAGTTTTGTTAACCAGTCCAATGCAGTAGCAGGTAAAAGAGACGATAGTAGTTAGCCACAGAGAACCACATTGTCGTGACAGGAGAAGGTACCAGCAGCTAATGCCATACAAACCCAAAGAAGCTAAGTGCGTCAGGGTGGGCGCCCTGTGGAATCCAGTGTACATCGCAGAAAGAGACTTAACAATGGTAAGTCTTACCATAAATCTCCTTTTCTGCAGCGAGGTACACTGGTATTCCACAGGGAATAACATCGGGGATGTCCTAAAGTAGTTCCTCATGAGATGTGACGCACTGTAGCAGGCACAAGAACCTGGCATCCAAAGGAAGCAGCCTGGGAGGCGGAAGTATCAAAGACATAGAACCTGATTAACGTGTTCACGGAGGAACACGTAGCCGCCTTGCACAATTGTTCTAGGGACGCGCCACGGCAGGCTGCCCAAGAAGGTCCAACAGACCGAGTAGAATGGGCCATGATAGCACCAGGAGCTGGGAGACCAGCCTACGCATAAGCTTGCATAATCACCATTCTAACCCATCTGGCCAAAGTTTGCTTATTTGCAGGCCAGCCACGCTTGAGAAAACCAAAAAGGACAAAGAGAGAGAAGAGAGGCGGTTCTCTTCACACAGATACGGAGAGCCCATACCACATCCAAAGACCGCTCTTTGGAGGACAAACCAGGAGAGATAAAAGGCCGGAAAAACAATCTCTTGGTTAAGGTGGAAAGACGACACCACCTTAGGTAGATAACCAGGGCGAGTTCTAATAACCACACGTTCACGGTGAGAAATCAGAAAGGGTGACCGACAGGATAAGGCACCCAAGTCTGAAACCCGTCGAGCAGAGGCAATAGCCAGCAAAAATAAGACCTTAAGCATAAGCCATTTAAGGTCCACAGACTCAAGAGGTTCAAATGGAGACTCTTGTAGGGCATTCAGAACGACGGATAAATCCCAAGGAGCCACAGGGAGGCTGAATCTGAAGAACACCAGGCAGAGACGCAATTTTTCTCTGAAACCACACCGACAAAGCTGAAATATGAACCTCGAGGGAGGCCAGACGAAGGCCCTGTTGCAGAAAAGAAAAGAATTTGGCAGTACTGAACTTGTAAGCATCATAATTATTAGCCGCACACCAGGTGAAGTAAGAATTCCAGACCCTATAATAAATCCGAGCCACAGCTGGTTAACGGGCTTTCAACATAGTTTGAATGACCGCCTCAGAAAATCCTTTGGTCCTCAGGAGTGAAGCTTCAAGAGCCACGCCGTCAAAGCCAGTCGGGCCACATCCTGGTAGACACAATAGCCCTGAACGAGGTGGTCTGGGCGTTGCGGAAGTAGAAGATGACGATCTATCGAGAGACCCTGCAGGTCTGAGAAACAATGCCGTCTGGGCCACGCTGGAGCGATTAGAAGTAGTATTCCTCCTTCTTGTTTGAACTTCCTTATCACCCTGGGCAGGAGTGACACCGAAGGGAACGCGTACGGCAGCCGAAAGTTCCATGGAATTGCTAGTGTGTCCACGAACGCTGCTTGAGGACCCCTTGTCCTTGCTCCGAAGACCGGAACTTTGTGATTGTGTCGAGACGCCATCAGGTCTACATCTGGTAGGCCCCACTTGTCCACTAGGAGTTGAAAGACTTCTGGATGAAGGCTCCACTCTCCAGCGTGTACATCCTGATGACTGAGGAAGTCTGCTTCCCAGTTGAGGACCCCCCCGGAATGAACAATGCCGATATGGCTGGCAGATGGCGTTCCGCCCATTGAAGAATCTTTGACACTTCCAACATTGCCATGCGGCTTCGAGTGCCGCCTTGATGATTTATGTATGCCACCATGGTGGCATTGTCCGACTGTACTTGAACAGGCCTGTTCTGTACCAAAGGCAAGGCAAGCTTCAGAGCATTGAACACTGCCCGCAACTTCAGAATATTTATTGGGAGGAGAGATTCCTCCCTGGTCCACCGACCCTGAAGAGAGTGTTGCTTGAACACCGCGCCCCAACCCCGCAGACTGGCATCTGTCGTTAGGAGGACCAGTTGGAGATCCAGAAGGGACTACCTCTGCTCAATTGTTGGTCCTGTAGCCAACAGCTCAGAGACAGACGAATCTCCGGAGTCCAGGAGATCATGTGAGATCTGATCCGGTGAGGCAGGCCGTCCCAGGATAAACCGCTGCAGAGGGAGAGAATGAAATTGAGGGTACTCCACCATGTCGAAAGCCGACACCATGAGGCCCAGTACTTGCATCGCCGAGTGTATCGACACTCTTGGGCGAGAGAGGAAGCATCGTATCCTGTTCTGGAGTTTCAGGACCTTCTCTGGAGACCAGAACAAACGTTGGTTCTGTGTGTCCAGGAATGTCCCCAGGTGCACCATATTCTGAGCAGGGACCAGCGAGGATTTCTTCCAATTGATGAGCCATCTGTGGGCGTGTAGGAATTGGACCGTCAGTTCTAGATGACGGATGAGAACCTCTGGGGAGTTCGCCAGGATCAGCAAGTCATCCAGATATGCCAGGATCCTGATGCTTTGACGACAGAGAACGACCGTCATGACTGCCATGACCTTGGTGAAGATCCGAGGAGCTGTGGTCAGTCCAAAAGGCAAGGCTTGGAATTGATAATGTAAGTTGCCAATAGCACACCACAGATACCGCTGATGCGACATGGCAATAGGTATGTGCAGGTAAGCATCCTGTATGTCCAGGATTACCATATAGTCCCCGGGCTCCAAAGCCAGAACAATAGAGCGAAGAGTTTCCATACGGAATTTGGATACCTTCACAAATTTGTTCAAAGACTTGAGGTTGAGAATGGGCCGGGAGGTTCCATTCGGCTTTGGTACTAGGAACAGCGTTGAATATTACCCCCTGCCCCTCAGAGACAGAGGCACCGACACTACCACTCCTGTGTCCAGGAGGGATTGTACCACCAAATGTAGAGTTTTTGCTTTTAAGGGATCCGAAGGGATAATTGTCGAGCAAAACTGGTGTGAGGGATGTGTCTTGAAAGAGATGGCGTATCCATGAGTGATGACTTCCCTCACCCAGGCGTCTTAAGTGGTCTGTAACCATACCTGGGCGAACCACAGAAGTCGGCCTCCCACCCTGGGGTCCCTCAGGGGAAGGCCCGCCCCGTGATGCAGAAGGCCTGTCTGGTTTGGAAGCAGACTGAAAGGCAGCCCGGGAACATTTAGGTTTGGGCTTAGAGGTTTTGGAAGTGCGAGCCCGTTTCGGGTACACCTGACCCTTTCCTTTACTTTTAGGTCGGAAGGAACGAAAGGAGGTACTTTTAGCCTTCGGAGCCGAAGGATTAGTACTTGGCAGACATGCAGTCTTAGCAGACGCTAAGTCAGCAACAATCTTATTCAAATCTTCCCCAAACAGTATGTCTCCCTTAAAAGGGATGACCTCCAAGGTCTTTTTAGAGTCCAGGTCCACTGACCAGGACCGCAACCACAGAATCCGGCGAGCCAGAATGGACGTAGTCGACGCTTTGGCCGCCAGAACATCGGCATCACAGGCTGCCTCCTGTATGTAATGAGAGGCTGTGGTAATATATGAAAGACACTGTCTGGCATTATCAGAAAAATTCAGAGGTAACTCTGCCTCAACAGCTTGAACCCAGGCTTCAATACCTTTTGCAGACCAAGAAGCTTCAATCAGTTTGATAGCCTCCAATAGGTTTCAGATGGATCAGTATATACCCCATCTTCATCGGATGAAGTATCCGAAACATGAGTGGATTGTGACGAAGAAATGGCCCGCTTAGATGACCCTTTGGTCTTAGGAGGGCGTGGGTTAGCCTTTTGGGTACCTGAGTCGACAGAGCATCCGCCCATGGCAGATTTACGACAGGGACAATATGTGATTGTAATGGCACAGGAGGTCCCACAGGGGGTGTAAGTCTCGTTACTAGTGTAGTCAGTAAATTAGAAAAAGCAGCCCAAGGTGGGTCTTGGTGTGCCACCGGTGCTGCAGACTGACTGAGGGGTACAGAATTCCCCGGTACCTGGACCCTCAGCTGGAATATTTTCATCAGATAAATCTGCGGCGTCAGCACTGTATGACGCAGTATCAGCCACGGATCTCCCGCCCTGTGTAGCAGACATTATTTGGAAATGTAGCCTTAGGGCGTAACAGTACAATATAGCCAGACACAGTACCTGACAAAAAACCCCTGTGGAGCGAGACTGCAACTGCATTACACATACAGAGTGGTATATGGTGACTGAAATACACAGAGAAAAATAAAAAATTATATATATGATTCACCTCTCACTTATAGTATCAGGTTAATGAGTAATATGGTACTGTGCTGCCTCTTTGAGCACAATATCAGATATTATTACCTCTCACTTATAGTGTCAGGTGTCTAACTTATACTATAGGACCCTGATGCACTTAGCCCCCTTCAGGGTACAGAATATAGGGATAGCAATGTGTGTGAGATACACAGAACACTGAATAGGAACCACACAGCAGCTATAGGCACACACAGTCACATGTACAATGCAGAAATTATTACACAAAACAATAAAACTGCACTGGACTAGTAATACTACATAAAACTATGTACAGTATGTATATAGATATATCGTAAAGGGAAAAAGGGAGAGGGAGGGCCATTTGCACAGGAAAAAGATGAAAAAGTACACCTAATTTAGATGTGACATTAATTGTTCATAATTTTTTAGGGGGTGCTACCACAGATCACATCATGATACGAAGTAAAGGAAAAAAGAAAGAAAAGGATCTGTCTTCGGTGCACAAGAATTTAAAATATTACTTTTAATTGTTTTATTAAAAATTAATGATACGTTGGCGTGTCTTGCTGATTAACTGGTATGCGAAATATTAAAAACACAAATAACAGATATGTGAAAATGTGACACCACTGAACTACAGACAAAAAAGAAAATATAACAAACATAGATTTATTAAAAAACTGAGCGTCTGTTTTGTGTCTGCCCTATTTATTCACTGTCTTAATGTAGGTCAATATTGCGCTATCACAGTACCATATTACTTATTAACCTGATACTATAAATGAGAGGTGATTCAGAAATATTAGATTGAATACCAAATATGGAAGGCATCTCAGAACTTTACATTTACAGTCTAACACAAGATTTAAAATCTGTCTATAATATATGTCATTTGGGTCGATTACAGCATATTGTGAGACCTACAGTATAGGATCATTGTGTTACAGTATCAAAGATTGAGACACATAATTTGTATCCAAACCCCAAGGAGTCTGGGCAACATGCCAAAGCCTTTTATAGTAGCACTAAAGTAACAGCTCTAATACAATTGTGTCAACCCATAATATAAATTGAAAAAAAATAGAGCAATTTTGACCTACATTAAGACAGTGAATAAATAGGACAGACACAAAACAGACGCTCAGTTTTTTAACACAGCTATGTTTATTATATTTTCTTTTTTGTCTGTAGTTCACAGTGTTGTCCCATTTTCACATATCTGTTATTTGTGTTTTTAATAATTTGCATACCAGTTAATCAGCAAGACACGCCAATGTATAACGTGTCATTCATTTTTAATAAATCAATTAAAATGTTTTATTTTAAATTCTTATGCATCGAAGACAGATCCTTCTCTTTCTTTTTTCCTTTACCTTGTATACAGATATAACAATGCACAGTAAACACTGGATGTATATCACAGAATACGTGTAATAAATATTCCTGTAGTTATGCACTTGTTCTTAACTAACACTGTCTAAACGACATGTACAGTAAAATACTTACAGGTCAGAGCCTTATCCCCTCTGCTGGACTTCACCACCGAGTACTATGGAGCCTGTAATAAACGGACTTTAGTAAATTCAACCTGTGCTCCATGCCCTGGTGGATATTGTGGGGTCCCTGCACGGCCACAGTGTCCACGCAAGTGGCATGGTCCGTCTCCGGAGACCGCGTCCTGGATCACGATTTCAGCAAGTCCCATCTGCTTGTGTGATTGAAGCAGCTGCTACAGGGTCTGAATGAGGCCCTATGTCATGGTTTCACAAATACCAATCGCCAGGTTAACATGGTAACTAAAACTAAACAGGACCTGGACCAGCTATTTATCAAAGGTTCTAAAGAGGACAACTGGAGGTGTTGGGCATAGCAATTAATAAGATTCTAATTATCATTTATCTTAAACAATAACTATAGTAGACATTTGCTAAAGTTCCCCCCGGTGAGATGCGGAAGGGAACTGTACACTGTAGCCAATTAAGTTTTTGTAGTGCCCATGTTCTGTGATCATTCCTCAACAATGATCACCACTAACATTGGTGCCACTGCAGACTTCTCTGCTGGCAGCTGTACTGTTAGTGACTTGAGTTAATGACACTTCGTCAATAAATTTAAGGGTGTGTGTCTCTTGCAACCTGACCCCTACCATAGACAGCCCAACTGAAATGAATGCTGGCCACCTTTTTCAAAGGTGCTTGTTGCTGGCAATGTACAAGCACCAGAGGCAGAGTGCTTGTTGCTGGCAATATACAAACACCAGAGGCAGAGTGCTTGTTGCTGGCAATATACAAGCACCAGAGGCAGAGTGCTTGTTGCTGGCAATATACAAGCACCAGAGGTAGAGTGCTTGTTGCTGGCAATATACAAGCACCAGAGGTAGAGTGATTGTTGCTGGCAATATACAAGCACCAGAGGCAGAGTGCTTGTTGCTGGCAATATACAAGCACCAGAGGCAGAGTGCTTGTTGCTGGCAATATACAAGCACCAGAGGCAGAGTGCTTGTTGCTGGCAATATACAAGCACCAGAGGCAGAGTGCTTGTTGCTGGCAATATACAAGCACCATAGGCAGAGTGCTTGTTGCTGGCAATATACAAGCACCAGAGGCAGAGTGCTTGTTGCTGGCAATATACAAGCACCAGAGATAGAGTGCTTGTTGCTGGCAATATACAAGCACCAGAGGTAGAGTGCTTGTTGCTGGCAATATACAAGCACCAGAGGCAGAGTGCTTGTTGCTGGCAATATACAAGCACCAGAGGCAGAGTGCTTGTTGCTGGCAATATGCAAGCACCAGATGCAGAGTGCTTGTTGCTGGCAATATACAAGCACCAGAGACATATATATGTACCACCAGGAGAATTATACATTTTTATTAAATATTATTAACCTATATTCACTGTTGTCATACTGTATGTATTATTAAGCGCTGACGGGTATTATATACCAGATGCAGAGTGCTTGTTGCTGGTCATATACAAGCACCTGAGGCAGAGAGCTTGTTGCTGGTAGTATACAAGCACCAGGGTAAATGCAAATACCTATAGATATGTCAAAGGACAGGATAATGTGATTGATACCTTGTATCTCTGCCCCCATGGGCTGCAGCCCAATCAAGGGCAGTCCTCTATGTCTGCAGCACACAAAGGTTAACCTGAACCAGCTTGCAAATTGACGGGAAATGTAGTCTTCCTTGATATCTTATTCTGCGTGGATGTCTGTTTCCACTAAGTCCCAGAGCTATTTGTCAGAGAAGCTTACGGAGAAGTAATACTGAGAACAGGAGATTGTGTTTGGCTGTTTCGAGATTTTTTTATAATCCACGTACGGTTATGTGTAAGGAAACTGTGCATGAATATCCAAATATATGTGATTGTGTGTAATAAAAGAGAAAATGCACATTAGCCTGAGGGAGAGTTGGTGTGCCATAGCAATTTAATCGATCTGTTAGATTGTAAGCATAATTACATTCTGTTGCATATCATTATGTATAATTTATTTCAATGTAAAGTGCTTCATAATATGTTGACTGTTTCTGCTCTGTACAGATTATAGTCAGCATTAGTGTCCCAATCTCAAATTCTACATGATCTAAACAATTCGCACTGCCCATTTTAATACCTGTTTTGTGCCATAATGCTGAGTACGGCCAGCTACATAGTACCACATCTAAGTTATGTCATGTGTGACTGCAGTTGCAACTCATTATAGATGGCATCTTAGTTAAACTAGTACAATAAAATTAAAAAAGGCTGTACTTGGTAATAGCATCCTTTGTTAAAGGTAATAAGAATAGGTGAGGGTAACGACAGCAACTGTATTCTGCAATTTTGTGACGTTCAGAAAATAATCATAACAGTCCACACTTTGCCTGGGAATGGTAGCTGGGGGACTTTCTATCCATAACTACGTATACTGTATGTGCAGAAGTCAAAGGCTTGTGCACCACAATAATTAATGTATCCAAATGTACATTTATGATCTATGGTCAAGCTGTGCCACTGCGATAACACATAAGGTGATGCGCGAGTCTGAGAGAGACTGCCAGGCACACTCACTGAGGTGCATTCTGCAATACTGGGGCATGTCTAAAGGCCCATATAGACGGGCCGATGCGGGAGAGATGTGTGCTGAGCGAACCGCTCAGAAAACATCTCTCCCGCCACTCAGCACAGCGCGATCTGAGCTGAGCGCGCGGGGGGAGACGGGGGGGCCGCTCACTTCACCCAGCGGGTGAAGTGAGCGACCCTCTAGATTGGCCTGCATGCAGGCCAATCTAGCACCAGCGATAGCGATGAGCGGGGCTGCGCATTGCTATCGCTGTAGGGGGTACACACGGAGTGATAATGCTCAAATTCTAAGCAATCTAGTCAGATTGCTTAGAATATCGCTCCGTGAGTACCCCCCTTAAGTTGACACTTGTGAGTACTGCAGAGGTGTTATGTGCCTATGTAAGGTATGAAACACACACTGTGCAGGACTGACGTTTGCTTTCAGTAATGAAACAGCTAAAAATATTCAACAGTTGCCTTCAGTAATGAATTATTCAGAAAAGGAGAAAAAGTGAACAGAAAAAGGGAAGAGCGAGTACTAGTACATCCCACAAAGACATAGGCTTTTCACAACTGTATACTCGTTTGTATTCTGAGGAATGTATCACACTTACATCTGCTCCACTGTCAGGTGTTTGAGCGGTTGCCTGAATGAAGGATTTCATTGGTGACGTTTTCCCAGATGAAGGTCCTGTGTGTGCCATTATGTTTATAGACTGTGTTGGGATTTGAGGGGTTCCGCCACTCACAGTCAGGACAGGCTGTGAAGCAACAATGCCAGGTGCAGGAAGCTGAACAACTGCAGAAGGGGCTAGCAGAACTTGTTGACCTATATGTAAGAGATACACAAAGTGTGAATTCATTTTAAAAAATGAAAGAAAAAAAAAAAACAGTGCTCTAGTTTTCTCTACAAATATAGTCAATTTTGTGGTATCAATAAAAATGCTGGGGAACAGGACCAAAACATAGAACAGGTGCCTCCTCTAACATGGATTTTAGGTAGCGAACCTGTATAGAATCTGGAACAAATGCTATTTTCTTGGTGAACGGTGGACACAGAGGAACCCAGTTTATTTGCTACAATTCACTAAATGCTACACAATAAAATTACCTGATAGACAGGTACCAAATTACTAAAAAAATATATTTAGAATATTTTACTATGTAAAAAGAAAATAGAAAGGTTATAATTAGAACTGGCATACTACACAAATCAGTAATTAAAGAATCCTCTACATAGTCTGGGCAATCACTCGTGTTTCTTCAATTTCAATGAAGAGGATTCAATTATATTTGTCTCAATACGATATTCCAACTAAGGGTGGTATCCAATTATCAACAAATTTTCTCATGGCTAATGGATTCGCCCAAGGCTATCCAATTAGTCCCAAAAAGCTAGCGCGAGCTTCGGTTTATCATGGCTGTCTAACCTGCCTCAGGCAGGCAAAATAAAATCCCTGAAAGCAGCCCTATTTTTGTGCGAAAACACACGTTTCACTAAAAATAGGATTTTAATTACATACCAGTAAATTCTTTTCTCGTAGTCCATAAGGGATTTTGGGGAGACTTTGTACGATGGGGTATAGACGGGGTCCAAAGGAGCCGGTGCACTTTAAATTTATTCACTGGGTGTGCTGGCTTCTCCCTCTATGCCCCCTCCCACAGGCAGTTATAGGTAAAACAGTGCCCGAAGGAGAAAGGACATACATGAGAGAAGGAACATAACGAGTGGTGAGATTTATACACCAGCACACCACTAACATAATACAACCAGCAATGTCTGGTAACCAAAGACCAACAGCTGAAGAAGTAACCATAGAAAAGAGAACCTGCAGAAAAGTCAACGCACGGAGGCAGGCGCCCAATATCCCTTATGGACTATGAGAAAAGGATTTACTGGTAGGTAATTAAAATCCTATTTTCTCTAGCATCCATAAGGGATATTGGGGAGACTTCGTACGATGGGGACGTCCTAAAACTTCCAGAACGGGCGGGAACGTGTGGAGACTGCTGCAGCACCACCTGCCCGAACTGGGTATCCTCTTTGGCCAGGGTATCAAACCTGTAGAACTTCACAAAGGTGTTCTTCCCCGACCAGGTAGCAGTTCGGCAAAGTTGCAAGGCCGAGACTCCACAGGCAGCCACCCAGGTAGACCCCACCGATCTTGTAGAGTGGGCCTTAAGAGACTGTGGAACAGGTAAGGCCGCCGACACGTATGCCTGTTGGATAGTAAGCCTAAGCCAACGAGCAATAGACTGCTTTGAAGCGTGGGAACCCTTTTTCTGTGCATCATATAGCATGAACCAAGAATCCTTCTTTCTTATCCAAGCCGTTCTTTTGACATAGATCTTCAAGGCTCGCACCGCATCCAATGCCTCTAGAGGAGCAGAAGTGCCAGAACCTGACAGAACCACAATAGGTTGATTCAAGTGGAACGCAGATACGACCTTCTGCAGGAACTGCTGCCTAGTCCTGAGCTCTGCTCTGTCCTCGTAAAAGACCAAATAGGGACTTTTACATGATAAGGCCACCCAATTCTGAGACACGCCTAGCAGAAGTCAGGGCCAATAATATCTCCATCTTCCACGTAAGGTACTTGTCTTCTACCGTCATCAGAGGTTCAACCCAGGAGGACCATAGAAATTCCAACACTACATTCAAATCCCAGGGTGCCGTGGGCGGCACAACAGGAGGCTGTTTGTGAAGTACCCCTTGCAAGAAATTCTGAACTTCTGGCAATATTGCCAATTTCTTCTGGAAGAAGATGGAGAGAGCTGAAATCTGGGCCTTAATGGAACCCAGACATGATCCACACCAGCATGCAGGAAACTGAGGAAACGTCCCAAGTGGAACTCCACAGGCAGATATGTGCATTCCTTGCACCAATACACATATCTTCTCCAGATATGATGATAGTGTTTTGACGTCACAGGCGTCCTGGCCTGCACCACGGTAGCAAAGACCTTTCTGGAAAGGCCCTTGTGAGCTTGGATGTTCCACTCAAACTCCATGCCATCAAACAAAGTCGCCGTAAGTCCGGGTGGACGAACGGTCCTTGAAGAAGATCTCATTAGTGGTAGAGGCCAAGGATCTTCGACGGACATGTCCAGAAGATCCACGTACCAAGCTCACCGAGGCCAATCCGGGGCAATCAGAATTGCCTAGACTCTTTGATTCCTGATTCGCTTGAGCAACCATGGGAGCAATGGAATCGCAGGAAACAGGTAGACCAGCCGGCAAGGCCACAGCGATGTCAGGCCATCTACTGCCCTCACCTGAGGGTCCCTGGTTCATGAGCAATACCAACGAAGCTTCTTGTTGAGTCGAGAAGCCATAATGTCTATTTCTAGGCAACCCCACTGGTCGATGATTTGCTGAAACACCTGATGGTGAAGCCCCCACTCTCCCGGGTGGAGATTGTGACTACTCAGGAAGTCCGCTTCCCAGTTGTTGACGCCTGGTATGAAGATTGCGGAGAGTGCTCTTGTATTTCTTTCCACCCAGAGGAGTATCTTTGACATCTCTCGCATGCAGGCCCTTCTTTTTGTCCCGCCTTGTCGATTGATGTACGCCACTGCTGTGGTGTTGTCCGACTGTACCTGATTGCGTGAACGCTGAGTAGAGGAGAGGCTTGAAGCAGAGCATTGTAGATCGCCTGAAGTTCCAGAATGTTGATCGGAAGGAGGGCTTCAGGGGCTGACCACCTGCCCTGGAACGGAGCCCCTAGGGTGACAGCTCCCCATCCTCGAAGACTCAAATCCGTCGTGAGCAGGATCCAATCCTGAATCCCGAAACTCCGGCCTTCCAGGAGATTGGAAGACTGCAGCCGCCACAGGAGGGAAATCCTGGCCTGAAGTGACAGCCGTATCATCCGCTGCATTTGAGGATGTGATCCGGACCACTTGCTCAGGAGAGCCAATTGAAATATTCCGGCATGGAACCTCCCATATTGGATCGTCTCGTATGAGGCAACCATCTTCCCCAACAATCTTATGCAAAGATGGATGGATATTCGAGCAGGGCGGAGAACCATCTCCTGAAGCGTTCTCGCTTGACTCTGGGAGGAACACCTTCTGGGCCACAGTATCCAGTAACATCCCCAGGAACAGGAGCCGCTGAGTTCGTTCCAGGTGGGACTTCTGTAAATTGAGAATCCACCCATGGAGCGACAGAAGTTGGATAGTGTGGCCGATCTGGAGCAATAAAAACTCCCTGGATCTTGCTTTTATCAGGAGATCCCGTACACAAAATTTAAGCCCTCTCTACACACTCAGCGCAACATACAGAAATACGTCCCTTTATTTCTTTCTTTGAATGTTGATATTCCTCTTTGTGATTCTTCTAGCAGGTGGTCTCTGGTCCGTTGGCTCCAAAATGTGAAAATAAAAACAAAAACAACCACCAATGTGTAGTTCCTTCTTATTTGCAAATGGTCTCTGTTTTAATTGTCTCTATAAAAAAATCAAACTCCTGCGTACCAAAACTCACATAAAATAATATCAATATGTGTTCATAAAGGTATCTTTTATCCTCTTTTTCCCATAAACTCGTGTTTAATCCACCATAAAGTGTAGAAACAAAACGTGAAAATGTTTGAGTGAAGGATAGTCCGATTGGGAGCATACCCCGAAACTCACACAACGAATGCAGACTGTAAACACATCTAGGTATCTTTGGGGTATAACACACTGCGTACTCAAACTCACAATGTACGACGTAAGGTGACTCCTGTAAAAGGTATCTTTCAAAGGGTTTCTTTCTTGATTCAGTGGTCCGTTCTCCACCCAGATGTCTTGTGTGCTCAGTGTCAACGTAAAAATATGAAAAAAACAAAAATATACAATAATGTGCAGTATATTCTGATGGGTCAATTTGTATTTTAACAAAATAATTTTTAGACCAACTCGTACCTAACCAAAATAAACATAATAAGTGCCCAAAAAAGTGCGTCCTTGATTCCTTTCTTTTTAATCCTTCGTGTAAAAAATTCACCACAAAGTGTAGAAAGGGAAAGACGGATTTATCCAAATCAAGAGAGAGCTAGATGGGATGCGTACCCCAAAACTCACAGAAAGAATGCAGATTATAGGCACATCTAGGTATCTTTAAAGTGATTTGTACAGCGTACTAGGACTCACACTGTGAGGTATGTGGTGATTCCCATAAAGGTATCTTTCAAAACCCGTTTGTTCTCATCCATGAGTCTCCAACCATTCAATTTATAGGCTCAGGAAAGAAATCGGAATAAAACAAGAACAGAAAAAAATGTGTAGTAGGTTTTAAAATCAGCAAGTGAACTTGACAATATTACTCAAGCTGAAGCGTACCCCCACTCACACTGATAGGGAATGATATGTACACATCAAGGTATCTTTAGATGTTCCTATATTAGCAAGTGTATTTAAACAGAAATAAGTGCCCAGGAAGGAAGCTGATTCCAGGAGAATGCGTACCACAACACTCACAGGAACAGTGCAGGGATCAAACATATCATGGTATCTTTAACATGTGCAATTTCCACATATATCTCGTACCCCGACTCACACTCTAGTATAGTGCCGCTCCTATCAAGGTATCTTTTACAGGTAATCAGTGAAGTACCCCTTTCTCCAACTTATATCCTCCAAAACAGCATCCACCCGTTTTTCCATAAAAAAAACCGGATTTATTTTGACAAAGCAATTAAAAACAGTCCACAGTAAAAACTACCCACATAAGAAAAAATATCCAAAGATAAAAAAGGTTTTCCAGATAAAAATTTGATGTTGGCTACTCACACTCCTGATGGCAGTATCCTTTATCAGGAGATCATCCAGGTAAGGGACAACATTAACCCCCTGGACCCGGAGCTGGATCATCATCTCTGCCATTACCTTTGTGAACACCCTCGGAGCTGTCGACAGGCCAAAGGGTAGCACATGGAACTGGTAGTGATCGTTCAGCAGGGCAAACCTCAGATAAGCCTGATGAGGTGGCCAAATCGGAATATGGAGATAGGCGTCCTTGATATCCAGGGAGACCATGAATTCCTGTTCTTCCTGGCCCGCAATCACTGCTCGCAAGTATTCCATTTTCAACTAGAAAACCTTTAGGTAAGGGATCAAGGACTTTAGATTCAAAATGGGCCTTACCGAACCGTCCGGCTTCGGTACCACAAACAGGTTTGAGTAATAACCCTTTCCTTGTTGTTGTATTGGTACTGGAACAATGATATGGGACTGAACCAACTTTCGGATGACCTGTTGCGACGTAACTTGCGTATCCCTCCAAAGCTGGTAAGCTGGATTTTAAAAATCGTTGGGGAGGAGCACAGTCGAACTCCAGCTTGTAGCCTTGAGTAATGAGGTCCTTGACCCATGTATCCTGGCAGTCGAGCTCCCACCTCGAGATCCCCTCGGTGTGGGTGGGCACCGTCATGCTGAGGACGTGTGCAGTGTCCTGAATGTGTTTCAGGAGAGTCACCGTAGTGACCAGAGGCATATCCCCAGAGAGGCCCTCCTGAATTTGAGAAGCCCACGTGTGAATTGCATGGGTCATCCAGCAATCCGCTATGACCATCATTTGCGATACACCTGCTGCTGTGTAGATAGACTTTAGTGTAGTCTCTATTTTTCTGTCCCTAGGGTCCTTTATGGTAAAGGGGCCCGGGGCAGGCAGCACCACCTTTTTATACAGTCTAGAGACTGATACGTCAACACCCGGAGGTTCTTCCCAGAATTTCCTACCTTCAGGAGAAAATAGGAAAGTGTGCAAAAATCTATGCACCTTTTTGTGAGGGGGTGGGGCTTAGCAGGCCGCAATTGTGAGGAGGAAGCAGGGGTGGACTTGGCTCAAAAGGTGAAAGACTCAATATTACTCCCCAGCCTAAGTCTCCTTCTCCTGTGGGTGTCGTTGACACTGGGCTATGAGACGGCATGGTGAAGTCTCATACTGATACCGAGGAAACACAGTAGCCCGAGCCAGCAAGCAGGAGACCCACGGCCAGCCTGTGAGAAGCACCACCAAGTGAAGACAGGAGTAGAGAGCAGGTAAGTGACAAGAGTAAGGTTGGGGAGGGGGGGGGGGGGGGGGAGCATGGGGGCTGTACTATATGTTAGAGCACTGAGTCTGCGGAATCAGTATGAAATCCTGGCGTACGGGATCCCAGCGGTCGAAATACTGACACCGGGATCCCGCTACAGGAAAGACTGATAGGGGTGAGTAATGGGTGTTCTTCCCTCTCCCTACACCCTAATTCCTTCTTCCTGAGGTGTAACCCCAAGCTCCCTCCTTTGTGCCTAACCCTAACCCCCATGCGGAGGTGCATAATCTTAACCTCCGTCCCCGCTGCCTAAAGCGAACCCTCTTTCCCCCACAGCCTAACCTCCCCAGGGGTTCCTAAATCTAACCCACCCTCCCCGCAGCCTAACCCCAACCCCCCCCCCCTCCCCCTGCAGCATAACCCTAACCCCCCCATCTGACACCTAAACCTAACCCACCTCCCCCAGGCCTAAACTTAAGAGTGCGGGTATACCTATGGTCGGGATTCCATCTGTCGGGATGCTGGCATCGTTCTCCTGGCCCATTCGGAGTTCTTGCGTCAGGATTCTGAATGGTGTCGGGATCTCAGCATTAGTATTTAGATTGCCAGGATCCCGATAGGCGGCATCTTGACCGCATTCCGAGTAATATATATTTGGTCACTTATTAGATCATGAAATAGGAAATGTATGCCTGGAGGAGACAAAGCAGCGAGGTGACCGCTATGAAAGAGCAGTCTAAATTGAGCCCAAACGCCGAACACCAATAATCTAGAAAACCAGCAGTGCTGTATAGCAGGATCTCGGGAGTTTGTCTTTCCCTGCAGAAAAATAAGAATTTACTCACCGGTAATTCTATTTCTCGTAGTCCGTAGTGGATGCTGGGGACTCCGTAAGGACCATGGGGAATAGACGGGCTCCGCAGGAGACTGGGCACTCTATAGAAAGATTTAGGACTATCTGGTGTGCACTGGCTCCTCCCCCTATGACCCTCCTCCAAGCCTCAGTTAGGAACTGTGCCCGGAAGAGCTGACACAATAAGGAAGGATTTTTGAATCCCGGGTAAGACTCATACCAGCCACACCAATCACACCATATAACACGTGATAGGAACCCCGGTTAACAGTATGATAACAAATGGAGCCTCTGAAGAGATGGCTCACAACAAAACCCGATATTTGTAACAATAACTATGTACAGGTATTGCAGACAATCCGCACTTGGGATGGGCGCCCAGCATCCACTACGGACTACGAGAAATAGAATTACCGGTGAGTAAATTCTTATTTTCTCTGACGTCCTAGTGGATGCTGGGGACTCCGTAAGGACCATGGGGATTATACCAAAGCTCCCAAACGGGCGGGAGAGTGCGGATGACTCTGCAGCACCGAATGAGAGAACTCAAGGTCCTCCTCAGCCAGGGTATCAAATTTGTAGAATTTTGCAAACGTGTTTGCCCCCGACCAAGTAGCAGCTCGGCAAAGTTGTAAAGCCGAGACCCCTCGGGCAGCCGCCCAAGATGAGCCCACCTTCCGTGTGGAATGGGCTTTTACAAATTTAGGCTGCGGTAAGCCTACCGCAGAATGCGCCAGCTGAATAGTGCTACAAATCCAGCGCGCAATAGACTGCTTAGAAGCAGGAGCACCCAGCTTGGTGGGTGCATACAGGATAAACAGCGAGTCAGTCTTTCTGACTCCAGCCGTCCTGGAAATATACATTTTTAGGGCCCTGACTACGTCCAGCAACTTGGAATCCTCCAAGTCCCTAGTAGCCGCAGGCACAACAATAGGTTGGTTCAAGTGAAAAGCCGAGACCACCTTTGGGAGAAACTGAGGACGAGTCCTCAATTCTGCCCTATCCATATGGAAAATCAGATAAGGGCTTTTACAAGACAAAGCCGCCAATTCTGAAACCCGCCTGGCCGACGCCATGGCCAACAGCATAACCACTTTCCACGTGAGATATTTTAAATCCACAGTCTTAAGTGGTTCGAACCAATGTGATTTCAGGAATGCCAAAACCACATTGAGATCCCAAGGTGCCACTGGGGGCACAAAAGGAGGCTGAATATGCAGTACTCCTTTCACAAAAGTCTGAACTTCAGGCAGTGAAGCCAGTTCTTTTTGGAAGAAAATCGACAGAGCCGAAATCTGGACCTTTATGGACCCCAATTTGAGGCCCAACGTCACCCCTGCTTGCAGGAAGTGCAGGAATCGACCCAGTTGAAATTCCTCCGTCGGGGCCTTCATGGCCTCACACCAAGCAACATATTTTCGCCAAATGCGGTGATAATGTCTTGCGGTGACATCCTTCCTGGCTTTGATCAGGGTAGGGATGACTTCCTCCGGAATACCCTTTTCCTTCAGGATCCGGTGTTCAACCGCCATGCCGTCAAACGCAGCCGCGGTAAGTCTTGGAACAGACAGGGTCCCTGCTGCAGCAGGTCTTGTCTGAGCGGCAGAGGCCAAGGGTCCTCTGTAAGCATCTCTTGAAGTTCCGGGTACCAAGCTCTTCTTGGCCAATCCGGAACCACGAGTATGGTTTTCACTCCTCGCCTTCTTATTATTCTCAGTACCTTGGGTATGAGAGGTAGAGGAGGAAACACATAAACCGACTGGTACACCCATGGTGTCACTAGAGCGTCCACCGCTATCGCCTGAGGGTCTCTTGACCGGGCGCAATATCTTTTCAACTTCTTGTTGAGGCGGGACGCCATCATGTCTACCTGTGGTTTTTCCCACCGGTTGACCAGCATTTGGAAGACTTCTGGATGAAGTCCCCATTCTCCCGGGTGGAGGTCGTGCCTGCTGAGGAAGTCTGCTTCCCAGTTGTCCACTCCCAGAATGAACACTGCCGTCAGTGCCAACACATGATTCTCTGCCCATCTGAGAATCCTTGTGGCTTCTGCCATCGCCATCCTGCTTCTCGTGCCGCCCTGTCTGTTTACATGGGCGACCGCCGTGATGTTGTCTGACTGGATCAGTACCGGCTGGTTTTGAAGCAGGGGTCTTGCCTGGCTTAGGGCATTGTAAATGGCCCTTAGCTCCAGGATATTTATGTGAAGAGAAATCTCCTGATTTGACAACAGTCCTTGGAAATTTCTTCCCTTTGTGACTGCCCCCCAGCCCCGAAGGCTGGCATCCGTGGTCACCAGGACCCAGTCCTGTATTCCGAATCTGCGGCCCTCTAGTAGATGAGCCCTCTGCAGCCACCACAGCAGCGACACCCTGGTTCTGGCCGATAGGGTTATCCGCTGTTGCATCTGGAGATGGGACCCGGACCATTTGTCCAACAGGTCCCACTGGAACGTCCTTGCGTGGAACCTTCCAAATGGAATTGCTTCGTACGAAGCTACCATTTTCCCCAGTACTCGTGTGCATTGATGTACCGACACTTTTCCTGGTTTTAGGATGTCTCCGACCAGAGATGACAATTCCTCTGCTTTTTCCAGTGGAAGAAACACTCTTTTCTGGTCTGTGTCCAAAATCATTCCCAGGAACAGAAGACGTGTCGTCGGGACCAGCTGTGACTTTGGAATGTTTAGAATCCAGCCGTGCTGTTGTAGCACTTCCTGAGAAAGTGCCACCCCCACTATCAACTGTTCTTTGGACCTCGCCTTTATCAGGAGATCGTCCAAGTACGGGATAATTAAAACTCCCTTCTTGCGAAGGAGTATCATCATTTCGGCCATTACCTTGGTAAAGACCCTCGGTGCCGTGGATAACCCAAACGGCAGCGTCTGGAACGGATAGTGACAGTCCTGTACCACAAATCTGAGTGTTAGGCGCCGGGGTCCGCTCGTCGGTGCGGCCCGGCGCCTAGCAACCAGGAACGCCGTACGCGGACAGCCGCCGGCTCCCTGGCAACGCTGGACGCCGGGCGCACTGAGCCGCACGGACCCTAGCAACGGGGACGCCACTGACGGACCGCGTTCCCCGTTGCTGGGTCCAGGGTTTAATGAACCTACACCTGTTTCCTGGCCGTGCAGCAAGGCAGCTGCACGGCATGTAGGTAATTAGCCCTGTCAGCACCTGATTGGAGGACTCCTGTTCATATGCACTCTCAGGGCTTCTCACAGACGCCGGTAATAGCTTCCTGCATGCTGTCTCTGTTTGCTGAGAGTCTGTTCCAGTCTTGCTGTATCCGGTCATTCCAGTATTCGGAAGTCCTGAACTCGGAAGTTGTCATCTTATTCCTGGAGTCCTGACTAATCACCGTATAACATCCAGTGGTGTTCGTGAGTCGCGGCTTTGCCGTGTGTTGCGGCTTGTCCGCTTTATTATTTATTATTTGTGTTTTGGAGCATTTCGCGTAGGGTTCCGCTTCCACAGGTCCACTCTGGTATCCAGCGGTGCTGGGTAGGAGTATTGGACAAGTGGATTTTGGTTGTCCTTTTTCCTGGCGGGTTTCCGCACATACTTCAGGTTTTGTTAGTTAGCTTGTTGCCCCTGGCCTGTTGTCAGTCAGAGGTCCTCTTGTTATCATCCTGCCTCGGATTTCCCTTTGTCTCTCACTAAGACCGGGGGGCACCGGAGTTGGGCAGACATAATCCGCCCTTCAAACGTGGCTGCCAAGGACTCAAGAAACCATAGTCTCGCAGGGGATTTCCGATAGTACGGGTGAGACAATAGAGTTAGGGCGCCAGGGGCAACTAGTCTTTCCAGCTCCCGTTACCTGCATTCCATTCCAGCGCTCTGGTCCTTGTCATAAAATCTCCTCCGGTCAGGAGTGCTGGAATCATAACACTGAGGTACTCCTGGTGCGGAGGGTAAATGGGGACATGCAGGTACGCATCCTTGATGTCCAGGGATACCATGTAATCCCCCTCCTCCAGGCTCGCAATAACCACCCTGAGCGATTCCATCTTGAACTTGAACCTTTTGATATAAGTGTTCAAAGCTTTTAAATTTAAGATGGGTCTCACCGAACCGTCCGGTTTCGGTACCACAAACATTGTGGCGTAGTAACCCTTTCCTTGCTGAAGGAGGGGTACCTTGACAATCACTTTCTGTGAATACAGTTTTTGAATAGCCACCAACACTGCCTCCCTGGCAGAGGGAGTTGCCGGCAAGGCAGATTTTAGGAAACGGCGGGGGGGGGGGGGGGGGGGGGGGGGAGACGTCTCGAATTCCAGCCTGTACCCCTGAGATACTACTTGAAGGACCCAGGGATCCACTTGTGAGAGAGCCCACTGTGTGCTGAAAAACCTGAGACGTGCCCCCACCGTTCCCGATTCCGCCTGAGCAGCCCCAGCATCATGCTGTGGATTTACCGGACGCAGGGGAGGACTTCTGCTCCTGGGAACTAGCTGTGTGCTGCAGCTTTTCCCCCCTTCCTTTGCCCCTCGGCAGAAAGGATGAGCCTCTAGCCCGCTTAGTTTTCTGGGGCCGAAAAGACTGTACCTGATAATACGGTGCTTTCTTTTGCTGTGGGGTAGCCTGTGGCAAAAAAGTCGATTTCCCAGCAGTAGCTGTGGAAACGAGGTCTGAAAGACCTTCCCCAAAAAGTTCCACCCCTTTATAGGGTAAAACTTCCATGTGCCGCTTGGAGTCGGCATCACCTGACCATTGCCTAGTCCATAACCCCCGTCTGGCGGCAATGGACATAGCGCTTATTTTTGATGCCAGCCGGCAAATATCCCTCTGTGCATCATGCATGTATAAGACCGCATCTTTTATATGGTCAATCGTTAGCAAAATATTGTCCCTATCCATGGTATCAATGTTTTCCGACAGGTAGTCTGACCACGCAGCAGCAGCACTGCACATCCAAGCTGATGCAATAGCGGGTCTCAATATAATGCCAGTGTGTGTGTATATAGCTTTTAGGGTACTTTCCTGCTTTCTATCAGTAGGTTCTTTAAGGGCGGCCGTATCCGGAGACGGTAGTGCCACCTTCTTTGATAAGCGTGTCAGCGCTTTATCTACCCTAGGGGGTGTTTCCCAGCGTGACCTATCCTCTGGCGGGAAAGGGTACGCAGCCATTAACCGTTTAGAAATGATCAATTTCTTATCTGGGGAAGTCCACGCTTCCTCACACACCTCATTTAATTCGTCAGATGCAGGAAAAACTACTGGTAGTTTTTTCTCACCAAACATAATACCCTTTTTTGTGGTACCTGGGGTATCATCAGAAATGTGTAATACATTTTTCATAGCCTCAATCATATAACGGGTGGATCCATTGGAGGGTACACTCGTCTCATCATCGTCGACACTGGAGTCGGTATCCGTGTCGACATCTGTATCTGTCATCTGAGGTAGCGGGCGTTTTATAGCCCCTGATGACATTTGAGACGCTTGGACAGGCACAAGCTGAGTAGCCGGCTGTCCTATGTCGTCAAACCTTTTATGTAAGGAGCTGACACTGTCACGTAATTCCTTCCATAAGTCCATCCACACTGGTGTCGACCCCGCAGGGGGTGACATCACATTCACAGGCATTTGCTCCGCCTCCACATCATTATCCTCATCATACATGTCGACACAGCAGTACCGACACACAGCAGACACACAGGGAATGCTCTTACAGAGGACAGGACCCCACAAAGCCCTTTGGGGAGACAGAGGGAGAGTATGCCAGCACACACCAGGGCGCTATATAACACAGGGATATCACTATACAGAGTGTTTTCCCCTATAGCTGCCTATAATATATATATACTGCGCCTAAATTGTGCCCCCCCTCTCTTTTTTACCCTTTCTGTAGTGCAGGACTGCAGGGGAGAGCCAGGGAGCTTCCTTCCAGCGGAGCTGTGAGGGAAAAATGGCGCCAGTGTGCTGAGGGAGTTGGCTCCGCCCCTTTTTCGGCGGGCTTTCTCCCGCTATTTTATCGTTTCTGGCAGGGGTTAATATACACCTATATAGCCTCTGGGGCTATATATGGTGTTAGTTTTGCCAGCCAAGGTGTTACTATTGCTGCTCAGGGCGCCCCCCCCCCAGCGCCCTGCACCCATCAGTGACCGCAGTGTGTGGTGTGCATGAGGAGCAATGGCGCACAGCTGCAGTGCTGTGCGCTACCTTGGAGAAGACAGAAGTCTTCAGCCGCCGATTTTCCGGACCACCTTCTTGTTTCTGGCTCTGTAAGGGGGACGGCGGCGCGGCTCCGGGAACGGACGACGAGGTCGGGTCCTGTGTTCGATCCCTCTGGAGCTAATGGTGTCCAGTAGCCTAAGAAGCCCAAGCTACCACCACTTAGGTAGGTTCGCTTCTTCTCCCCTTAGTCCCTCGTTGCAGTGAGCCTGTTGCCAGCAGGTCTCACTGAAAATAAAAAACCTAAACTACACTTTCTTCTAGGAGCTCAGGAGAGCTCCTAGTGTGCATCCAGCTCAGCCGGGCACAGAAACCTAACTGGGGCTTGGAGGAGGGTCATAGGGGGAGGAGCCAGTGCACACCAGATAGTCCTAAATCTTTCTATAGAGTGCCCAGTCTCCTGCGGAGCCCGTCTATTCCCCATGGTCCTTACGGAGTCCCCAGCATCCACTAGGACGTCAGAGAAATAAGATTGTCACACATATGGCATTCTAGAGTTTTTTGGGGAGCCCCCTTTCTTTTTAAATCTGCTGAAAACCTTTAAAGTGGTAATTAACGGAGAGTTCACATATTTTATGCTGAAAGACTATGAACATGTTTCTAAGGAGAACCTGTTTTTAGAGACTTGTGCTATCATCCTTAGAAGTTAAAAAGGAGACAAGTGTTGCAATATTTCTTTGTGGAGTATGGAAGGATACATTGTATGCATAAAGAAAGAAATAACTGGAGAACAGTGATTTGTCAAAAGGAATTTATTGTGACTATCCTTTGGAGTTTTAAAAACATGATAGAAGTACTATAGATAGTGCCCGAACTAGACATTTTAGCGCTGTGTGCAAGATACAGCATCGACACCCATACAGATGTAGCCACCTTTATCTTGACTGGCTGAGGCGTTTTTCCCGATCGAGCATACGCAGCGTAAGGAGGCGCGCCGTCACAGAGAGGCGTACCTAATCGCACGGAGGCAGACAGAGCGTTTGGCGTTACCTTTACGTGTAATACCTGCGATCAGCCACCAGATGTCGCTTTTTACAATCACCACTGAGCATGCGTGTGGTCTCCCGTAAAATACAATACTGAAATATATAATAAGGACTACTTTACTAAGGCGTCTCATTACGCTGCATACAGTAAATACTCATTACGCTGCATTATTTAATACAGTATATACGATACAGACACAGATAGTACAGCATACAGTATATGATCCATCTACAGTACTTTATGAATATGTGAGCGTCCAAGTCCCGCAGACAAAACAACAGAAAACCAGTAGTGTACACTGTCGCAAATGGACGTGTTAGAAGTTCACTATTGCCTCTTGAGATTAGGAATTTTGTACAGTATGTTAGCGTCCTAATCCCGTAGTCATTACAGCATAATCAAAACCAATGGATTTATTCATCTGTCTGCGGCGAAGTGGTGAAGTGTTCCGCTTCCTATACTCAGAGTCCTGAGTTCGATTCCTAAAGTACAAATGCATGTTAGTTTTTTCCAGACACTTTATAATTTTTTTTATTCACATAAACCAGGGCAAAGCTGCATGAGCGGTTCTACTGTTAAGGTTCTATGCACCGTACAGTACACATACAATTCTGTAGCTGGGCAGACTCAATAGAAATGGCTACCACCTATGACTCCTTGCCCCACAGAGGCCCTAGGCTACGGAGCAAGTAACAGTCCAGATTTTACAGGCTATGGGGCAATGCTGAAGGAGCGTCACAATCCCCTAGCTAAAATACACAGGGGCGATAGGGATAAGCTAGGTCTGCACATTACGGTACATCGGACTCAATCGCATAGCACACTGGCAAAATGACCATTACCCCTGAACCCCCACCTCGTGGCAGGCAGCGATGGCTACGGGGCAATGCTGAAGGAGCGTCACAATCCCCTAGCCAAAATACACAGGGGCGATAGAGATAAGTGAGGTCTATGCACATTACGTTACACCGGGCTCGATCGCAAGGCTCTGTGGGGCTGGTCTCTTCCAAGTGATGCTGGGATTTCTAAGTGTGAGTTGGAAACAGTAAAAAGGTGAACTCTGATTAATCTCTGTCTATCCATATAGGGATAGTAATTTTGTGAGAAAGTAATCTGATTCTGATTGATTGTTTGTATCTATACTGTTTCTTTTTGTTTTAATATATCTGTACTGGTTTTTTTTGTTGTTTTTCTTTTGGAGGGAAAAAAATAAAAAAAACAAATAAAGTGTGAGGTGATAGCCAGAGGGGTTAACTCAGGTGTGAGTAATCAGGAGGGAGAGGGGCTGATTGAAGCAGCTGGGTGAGCCTATATAAGTAGTGACTAGACTCTTTGAGCCTGCTCTGTGGGGCTGGTCTCTTCCAAGTGCTGCTGGGATTTCTAAGTGTGAGTTGGAAACAGTAAAAAGGTGAACTCTGATTAATCTCTGTCTATCCATATAGGGATAGTAATTTTGTGAGAAAGTAATCTGATTCTGATTGATTGTTTGTATCTATACTGTTTCTTTTTGTTTTAATATATCTGTACTGGTTTTTTTTGTTGTTTTTCTTTTGGAGGGAAAAAAATAAAAAAAACAAATAAAGTGTGAGGTGATAGCCAGAGGGGTTAACTCAGGTGTGAGTAATCAGGAGGGAGAGGGGCTGATTGAAGCAGCTGGGTGAGCCTATATAAGTAGTGACTAGACTCTTTGAGCCTGCTCTGTGGGGCTGGTCTCTTCCAAGTGATGCTGGGATTTCTAAGTGTGAGTTGGAAACAGTAAAAAGGTGAACTCTGATTAATCTCTGTCTATCCATATAGGGATAGTAATTTTGTGAGAAAGTAATCTGATTCTGATTGATTGTTTGTATCTATACTGTTTCTTTTTGTTTTAATATATCTGTACTGGTTTTTTTTGTTGTTTTTCTTTTGGAGGGAAAAAAATAAAAAAAACAAATAAAGTGTGAGGTGATAGCCAGAGGGGTTAACTCAGGTGTGAGTAATCAGGAGGGAGAGGGGCTGATTGAAGCAGCTGGGTGAGCCTATATAAGTAGTGACTAGACTCTTTGAGCCTGCTCTGTGGGGCTGGTCTCTTCCAAGTGCTGCTGGGATTTCTAAGTGTGAGTTGGAAACAGTAAAAAGGTGAGTTAGAATACAGAAAAAGGTGAGTTTTATAATACACAATCAGGAACACACATTTACAGTACCATTAAACTTCTGGTGAGGCTGCAAGGGGCTGACCTTGTGAGTGAGTGAGAGGGTCTCTTACTTGGAGTAGCAGAGGGGCTGTGATTGTGCGGGTGTGAGGGGCATTTTTTTTTTTTTTCTTAGCAGGAGCTGAAAGCCGAGTGAAAAGGAGGAGCAGTGAGCTGGAACAACTGCAACTGCTAAGTGGAGTATAGGTGCCGCAGGAGAGAGTACTACGGCTGCATAAAAGTGAAGGACCAAGAACCGCACAAAGATAGATAAGTATAAGCCAGCTTAATTATTGTATAAGTGATATTGCTTGTCTTCAATTTTTTATTTTTGCTGCTTTTTCTTTGAGTGTAACAGGGAGTTAGACCTTGCAAACAATATGGGAGGGGCTGTGATTGAGGACCTCACTCAGTGCATGTCATGCAAGATGTATGCACACCTGGAGCTACCGGCCCAGTGTGAATACATCTGCACGAGGTGTGTGCGAATGGTTGCCCTGGAAGCCCAGGTAACTGATCTAGAGCAAACCGTTACGCGACTGAGGGAGATTCACAATCTCGAGCGTAGTTTAGACAGAACGGTGGAGAAGTTGCGGGAGGGGTCACTGGTAGAAGAGGATGATGATCAGGTAGCCAGTTGGGTCACAGTTAGAAGGAAGAAAAAGAGGGGGAGGCACGACATCTCCAAACTATCAAACCCGAACAAATTTGCCCGATTGGACGAGGAATCGGAGGATGATAGTGAAGAAATGACGGTGCCGGAGGAGACTGCTCCCTCTAGCATCCAGAGGTGCGGTCCCTCTGGCGCGGTTGGGATAAAAGATAGAGAGGTACCTAGTCAAATGGTGGTGGTAGGGGATTCTATCATCAGGAAGGCAGATAGGGCAATCTGCTACCGGGACCGTGATCGCCGTACAGTCTGTTGTCTCCCGGGTGCTCGGGTACGGCACATCGCGGACCGGGTAGATAGATTGTTGGGAGGGGCTGGCAAAGACCCGGCGGTCTTGGTGCACGTTGGCACCAATGACAAAGTTAGCGGAAGGTGGGATGTCCTTAAGAAAGACTATAGGGACTTAGGAAAGAAACTGAAGGCAAGGACATCTAAGGTAATATTCTCGGAATTATTACCCGTGCCACGCGCTAGTCCAGGGAGGCAGAGGGAGATTAGGGAGGTAAATGTGTGGCTTAGGGATTGGTGCAGGAAAGAGAGGTTTGTGTTACTGGAACACTGGGCGGACTTCTCAGTCAGGCGCCATCTCTTTTGTCGTGACGGATTGCACCTGACTGAGGAGGGGGCAGCGGTGCTGGGGGGAAGGATGGTTAGAAGGTTGGAGGAGATTTTAAACTAGGAGCCTGGAGGGAGGGTTTAGCTAGAAACTACGGGTCATGCAGTGAGAATAGTGGGGATGGCGGTAGTAAACGAAATGGGGGAGAAGTTGGGGGGAGGGTAAGAGCAGGCAGTAAGGTTACTAACATGGGTACTAAAAGGGATTTTACCAAAGCACTAACCAATGACGATTACAGGTCATCCTTGCCACATAAGGTGAAAGATGTCCCTAACGCAAGGGAAAATACTTATCTTAGTTGTATGTATGTAAACGCCAGAAGCATTACTGGTAAAAAGGGTGAACTAGAAATACTTGCAGCAAGCAAACAGTATGATATTATAGGCATTACTGAAACTTGGTGGGATGAATCTCATGATTGGACAGTCAATCTAGAGGGCTATACACTGTTTAGGAGAGACAGACTAAATAAAAAGGGTGGAGGGGTGTGTCTGTACGTAAAGCCGTTTTAAAACCTAATATATGGGAAGATATTCAGGAGGGGACTGTAGACACTGTTGAGACATTATGGGTAGAAATTGCATGCGGGGAAAAAGGAACAAAAAAGTTAGTATTGGGTGTATGCTATAGGCCGCCTGGTATCAACGCATCTGATGATGAATTGTTACTAAAGCAAATTGAAAAAGCAGCAGGAGTAGGAGACATATAGGTATATGCAATTGCGGTCGAATTCCCGAAATTGTCGAATTTCGGGTATTTTTCGCCAAAAAAAATAATTCGTCAATGCAATTCAGTGCTTTCCGTCAAAAAAACGGACTTTCAAAATTCGACTTTTTGAAATTCGACTTTTTGCAAATTCAACTTTTCTGCAATGATACAAGTGCTGCAATTCGACAAAAGCATATTCAATTCAAGTTTGGAAATTCGACAGCAGTGCTTTTAGACAGCAAATTCGTCATTTTCAATCCGCCACACTTTGGAGGGTGAAACCAATAAAAAAAATGTAAAACATGTCTTTTTTGTGGGGGGTTTTCGTGGTAATATCAGATCTATTTATATTAGAAGGGATTAGGTACTTGGTTTGTCTTTTTGGGAGGCACAAGTATATATATATATTTAAAAAAATATTTTTTTTTTTTTTTTTTTTATAGATGGAATGGTGAAATCCCTGAAAAAAATGGTGTGGGGTCCCCCCTCCAAAGCATAACCAGCCTCGGGCTCTTCGAGCTGGTCCTGGTTCTAAAAATGCGGGGGGAAAATTGACAGGGGATCCCCCGTATTTTTAAAACCAGCACCGGGCTCTGCGCCTGGTGCTGGTGCAAAAAATACGGGGGACAAAACGAGTAGGGGTCCCCCGTATTTTTTACACCAGCATCGGGCTCCACTAGCTGGACAGATAATGCCACAGCCGGGGGTCACTTTTATACAGTGCCCTGCGGCCGTGGCATTAAATATCCAACTAGTCACCCCTGGCCGGGTACCCTGGGGGAGTGGGGACCCCTTCAATCAAGGAGTCCCCCCCCCCCCCCCCCCAGCCACCCAAGGGCCAGGGGTGAAGCCCGAGGCTGTCCCCCCCATCCAAGGGCTGCGGATGGGAGGCTGATAGCCTTGGTAAAATGTCAAGAATATTGTTTTTCCAAGAAGAACTACAAGTCCCAGCAAGCCTCCCCCGCAAGCTGGTACTTGGAGAACCACAAGTACCAGCATGCGGGAGAAAAACGGGCCCGCTGGTACCTGTAGTTCTACTGGGAAAAAAATACCAAAATAAAAACAGGACACACACACCGTGACAGTAAAACTTTATTTCATACGTCGACACACACATACTTACCTATGTTCACACGCCGACATCGGTCCTCTTCTCCATGTAGAATCCACGGATACCTGAAAAGAAAAGATCAATATACTCACCTCAGCCAGGGTCCAGAGATAAATCCACGTACTTGTTAAAAATAACAAACCGGACACCCGTACCATGCCGGACTGAAAGGGGTCCCATGCTTACACATGGGACCCCTTACCCCGAATGCAGAGAGACCTCTCAGAGTGACAGCTGTCACAGAAAGGTCTCTAAAGCCAATCAGGAAGCGCAACTTCGTTGCGCTCACCTGATTGGCTGTGCGCTGTCTGAACTCAGACAGCGCATCGCACAGCTTCGTCCATTACTTTCAATGGTGGGAACTTAGCGGCTAGCGGTGAGGTCACCCCCCGCAGACGGCAAAGTTCTTACCATTGAAAGTAATGGAGAGGCTTTGCGATGCGCTGTCTGACAGCTCAGACAGCGCACAGCCAATCGGGTGAGCGCCACGGAAGTAGCGCTTCCTGATTGGCTGAAGGGACTTCAGTGACAGGATTCACGTGGTGTCCCGGCATTCGGGGAAAGGGGTCTGATGTGAAAGCATGGGACCCCTTTCAGTCCGGTGGTACGAGTGTTCGTTTTTTTTTTTTTACAAGTACGTGGATGTATCTCTGGACGTGGATGTACCTCTGGACGCTGGAAGGTGAGTATAATTTTTTTCACAGGTACCCTCGGATCGTCGGAGACCGTGGCAGTCGGCGTGTCAACATAGGTAAGTATGTGTGTGTCGGCAGTGTGTAATAAAGTTTTACTGTCACTGTGTCTGTGTACTGTTTTTATTTGGGTATTTTTTTCCAGTAGAACTACAGGTACCAGCGGGCCCGGTTTTCTCCCGCATGCTGGTACTTGTGGTTCTCCAAGTACCAGCTTGCGGGGGAGGCTTGCATCCAGGAACTTACTGAGGAGCTTTTATCTCTCTCCATTACACATAGAAAGATTAAACTTGCCGCTGTACATTACAAGCTGTTCTTGCTAATTAGTACCCTAATAGAACATACTGTACAGAGATACTAAGTACGGTGATTTGGCATCCAGTTAAAAGCAGTTTATGCTAATTAGTACACTGGTATAACATACTGTACAGAGGTACTAAGGACGGTGACTTGGCATCCAGGAACTTACTGAGGAGCTTTGATCTCTCCATTATACATAGAAAAATTAAACTTGCCACTGTACTTTACAAGCTGTTCATGCTAATTAGTACACTAGAAGAACATACTGGGGACTCGGACTCATACAGTACTTGCATTTCAAAAGCACAGTATTTTCCACCGCCTCCCACTAGCCTATCGCCCTTCCCCCCTGGGATCCTGCACAGGTCATGCAGTAGACAGGGAGGGGGTTATTCACATAAACCAGGGCAAAGCTGCAGGAGCAGTTGTACTGTTAAGGGTCTATGCACCATATGGTACACATACAATTCTGTAGCAGGGCAGACTCAATTGAAATGGCTACCGCCTGTGACTCCTCGCCCAATGGAGGCCCTCGGCTATGGATCAAGTAACAGCACAGATTTGGTAGGTCACGGGGCAATGCTGAAGGAGCGTCAGAATCCCCTAGCTAAAATACACAGGGGTGATAGGGATAAGTGAGGTCTTTGCACATAACGATACACCGCAAAGTTCCCCATGGTTTTGATTATGCCTTTTCTTTGAACACGGTATTTTTCACTGCCTCACCCTACCCCCATCCCTCTTTCCCCTTCCCCCCTGGGAGCCTGCAAAGTACATGCAGTAGACAGGGAGGAAGTTCCGATCAGGTTACAAGACATGTGCAACAGTATACTACTGTATGTAGGAAAATCCACCGCCCACTCTGATTTATGTGAAACCTGTGTGCACCCTTCCATTGAATGTATAACAAAGAAAAATAATAATAATAAAGTGAATGTTACAGGAACACATTAAAAAAAGGTTGACACTTCCTTCCCATTGGTGTTGGTTTATGCCTTAGGGGACTCGGACGCTAATACTTGTATTTCAAAAGCACAGTATTTTCCACCGCCTCTCCCTACCCCCATCGCCCTTCCTCCCTGGGAGCCTGCCCAGGTCATGCAGTGGACAGGGAGGGAGTTCAGGTCAGGTAAAATACACAAATGCCGATGATCTACAGTACTGTGTTGCTCAGTTAGTTGCGTCGGAATACACTAATTTATACTCATTACCGCTGTGTATTTGTATATAGCGGAATGAATCGCTGCTGCAGATTTACTTTGATTTATGTGAAACCTGTGTGCACCCTTTCATTGAATGTGTAACAAAGAAAAAATAATAATAAAGCGAATGTCACGGGAACACATAAAAAAAAGGTTGGCACTTTGTGACTCTCAGCATGGGAGGTGGGAGCCTTCATCACTAGGTTGGTATGGAAGGGGAGACAATTAGCTACCGGAGGGTACCAACCCCAAGTTTCTGTGACCCCCACAAGGCTCATGGCAAGCATCGGAACCCATGGTGGGTCTGAATTAACGGTCCCATTATAGTCTATGGGAAAATGGGTCCACTTTGCATACTGAAATCTCTGGTTCTGGGTGTACCAGAGACTCAGGTATGGTACCATACAAAAGAGGAGACTCTTGGCTTTCGGGGCAGACCAACCACTAGTTTATGTTACACTGGGAAGGGAAACGGGAAGCAACCGAGTTTCGGGTCCCCTCCAGTTGTCCGCCTAACTTGCACAGGATGCAGAGTTTCTGGCTAGATAGGAAATACTGTACAGAAATGCTAATCATGGTAATTTGACATCCAGGAACATAGGGAGGAGTTTTTATCTCTCTCCATTATACTTAGAAAAATTACACTTGCCACTGTACCTTACAAGCTGTTTGTGCTAATTAGTACACTAGTAGAACATACTGTACAGAGATACTGACAGTGATTTGGCATCCACGAACTTAGGGAGGAGCTTTAATCTCTCTCCATTGTAATCTTTCTAAGTATAATGGAGAGAGATAAAAGCTCCTCCCTAAATTCCTGTGTGCCAAATTACCGTCTTTAGTATCTCTGTACTCTATGTTCTACTAGTGTACTAATTAGCACGAACAGCTTGTAACGTACAGTGGCAAGTTTAATATTTCTATGTATAATGGAGAGAGATAAAAGCTCCTCTGTAAGTTCCTAGATGCCAAATCACCGTCCTTAGTACCTCTGTATAGTATTTTCTATTAGGGTACTAATTAGCACGGACAGCTTGTAACGTACAGCGGCAAGTTTAATCTTTCTATGTAAAATGGAGAGAGATAAAAGCTCCTCTGGAAGTTCCCAGATGCCAAATCACCATCCTTAGTATCTCTGTACAGTATGTTCTACTAGTGTACTAATTAGCACGAACAGCTTTTAACTGGATGCCAAATCACCATACTTCGTATCTCTGTACAGTATGTTCTCTTAGGGTACCAATTAGCACAAACAGCTTGTAACGTACAGCACCAAGTTTAATCTTTCTATGTATAATGGAGAGAGATAAAAGCTCCTCAGTAAGTTCCTGGATGCCAAATCACCGTACTTAGTAACTCTGTACAGTATGTTCTATTAGGGTACTAATTAGCGGTTTGTGCGAATTAGTACCCTAATAGAAAATACTATGCAGAGATACTAAGGATGGTGATTTGGCAACCAGGAACTTAGGGAGGAGCTTTTATCTCTCTATATTATACATAGAAAGATTAAAATTGCCACTGTACGTTACAAGCTGTTCGTGCTAATTAGTACACTAGTATAATATACTATACACAGATACTAAGGACAGTGATTTGTCATCCACGAACTTAGGGAGGAGCTTTAATCTCTCCATTGTCATCTTTCTTAGTATAATAGAGAGATAAAAGCTCCTCCCTAAATTCCTGGATGCCAAATTACTGTCCTTAGTATCTCTGTACTCTATGTTCTACTAGTGTACTAATTAGCACGAACAGCTTATAACGTAGAGTGGCAAGTTTAATCTTTCTATGTATAATGGAGAGAGATAAAAGCTCCTCTGAAAGTTCCTAGATGCCAAATCACCATCCTTAGTATCTCTGTACAGTATGTTCTACTAGTGTACTAATTAGCATGAACAGCTGTTTTACCGGATGCCAAATCACTGTACTTAGTATCTCTGTACTGTATGTTCTATTAGGGTACTAATTAGCTGTTTGTGCTTGTTCACGGGAACACATAAAAAAAAAAAAGGTTGGCAATTCCTTCCCATTGGTGTTGGTTTATGCCTTAGGGGACTCAGACGCTCGCATTTGTAAAGCACGGTATTTTCCATCGCCTCCCGCTAGCCCACCATTCCCATTATGCCTTAGGGAACTCAGACGCTCATGTACTGTACATGTATTTTAAAAGCAGTGTAGGTCACCATTTTTTTCCTCCGCCTCCCGTTACGCCTACAGTATTAACATTACAGTCGTCACTGACCAATTGCCAGAGCTGTAGATCAATCCGCCACTATACTGTACGATCGAAAGTACTGGATTAGTGAAGCATTAGCCACCCAGTGGTGGAGATGTGTAATGCATGCTGAGTATCTAGAATCGCCTCAACGCGCCTGCCTGTGATTAAACTCAGCTATCGCCTTAGCGTGACTAAACGTCCGTCTTGGCGGAGAATCGGTCAAGATAAAGGTGGCTACATCTGTATATTAAAGCAAGGCAGCGAGATCTTCATGCACGTTCCTCCTCTGAGCAGTTATCACAACACACAGTCACACAACCTCCACACACGCCATGCCAAGGATCCCACCTCCTTCTTCCCTGCAGCCTGCATGACAGCCAGTCACTGATCTACAGGCTGCAACTGCACTTACTATTAGTTATTTCAGCCGTTGCTTGGCAGCCCAGTCCTGCTCTGCAACGCTGGCAGTGGCTGCTGTGAGACAGTCAAGGAGGTGATCAGTGCCGCGTGCTGCGGTGAGGGAGGGAGCGGGCAAAGGAAGAAGTTGGGCGCTGCTGCTGCCGCCCAGGACACCGCACTGTCCCCTGCTGCAGCACACGCTCTGCGCTCAACAGGGGACAAGCATGCACCGAACCTGACAGCTGTCCAATCACTGCGCTGACAGCTGCCAGAGCCGGAAGCTTTAAACCAGGTAGCCAGACGCTGCAATATTTGTGCAGCACCGCTCCATGTGTGTGCCAGCGGATGCGCCCTCAGTGCAGATGCGCTGTGTGCAACGCACCGCTGGCCCACACCTAGTAACGGGCCTGACTGTGGGTATTGTTTATAAGGAGCAATACTGTAGGCATTATGTATAAAAGGACACTTCTGTGTTGTACTGTGAATAAGGGGCACTACTATGTGGTGTAATGTGATTAAGATTGTGCTACTGTGTGGTGTAATTTGAATAGGGGGTACTATTGTGTGGCCACGCTCCTTCCTTGGGAGACCACACCCCTTTTTGTTGTGTGCACTATCCCTTTATCAAAAATAGGAGAAAGGGCGCAAATTTATAGCTTGCAGAGAGGCGCCGAACACCCTAGCACCAGCCCTGGCTGATGGCACTTTTTTCTAAACTGCCTGTGGGAGGGGGCATAGAGGGGAGGAGCCAGCACACCCAGTAAATATTTTTTTAAGTGCACCAGCTCCTTTGGACCCCGTCTATACCCCATCGTACTAAGTCTCCCCAATATCCCTTATGGATGCTAGAGAAACAGTGCATTTTGTGAGAAAAAGGAGATTTATGGTAGACTTAACATTGTTAACTCTCTTTCTGCAAAGTACATTGGGTTCCACAGGGAAACATCGGGTGTAGAGTGGATCTTGATCCAGAGAGGCACCAACAGGCTAAAGCTTTAGGCTGTCCCAGGATGCATTGTGGTGCCTCCTCTATAACCCCGCTTCCAGGCACTGTGAGCTCAGTTTTGTTAACCAGTCCAATGTAGGAGCAGGCAAAAGAGAAGGCAAATGTTAGTCACATAGAACCACATTCTCGCGACAGGAGAAGGGACCAGCGGCTAATGCCACACAAACCCATAGAAGCTAGGTGCGTCAGGGTGGGCGCCCTGTGGAACCCAATGTACTTTGCAGAAAGAGATTTAACAAAGATAAGTCTACCATAAATATCCTTTTCTGCAGCAGGGTACATTAGTTTTCAAAAGGAAACATCGGGTGAAGTCCTAAAGCCTTAGCGATTATGAGAAGCCAGCGTCCAAAGGAAGCATCCTGGTGTTAAAGCTGATTAACTTACAGGATGAAAAAGCAATACCTTATTTCAATAAAGATCAAGCCGCTGCGGCCGCTGAATATAATCCTTAACCTGTGTACTATTTACACACCTTACGTACACAAGCCCGTACCGTGTACGCACTCTGCGTACTCACGCCGAACGGGCGTAATAAGTACACACTTTGCATACACAGGCCTACACGCTGTGAGCACAATGCAGCAACACGTGTGGCTGAGATACACTTTAAACCTTTAGCAATAAAAAAAGGGACACGACACCAATTGTATTTAAATATGTTGGGATCCGACCCACCAACAGTTATTTACTAAAAGGGGGTTACAACAAATACAATAAGAGAAAAGGCTACAATCAATGATACATATGTTTGTTTCGCCAGCGCCACCCGGTCCCGGTCCTCAGTCAATCAAGATAGATGACCTTCAGAGAACGTGTCTGGCCGGCCAGGCAGCTTGGCTTTTATACATTTGTCCAAAACATGATACAATGGAAACTGTAATCTCTTCACCTATAGGTCACTGGGATGGTCATTTACAGTACAGGAGGGGGTCATAGGTCGGTTTGAATAGGTGGGCGATGCCTGGTCCAGGTGTACTTGCAGTTAGTCTCAACTGGGTTCCCGCCGAATATCAGGAGTACAGTAAATACAGTTAATATTAATATTCTGTTCCTGCGCATATCTATGCGCAGGAGCGTGCTATCTTCAGCAAACTGCTACCGGAATATTGCTCCTGAAATACCTTACAGCTGGATACCAAACACCACTTCCTAACCTAATTCTGTCCCCTCATATCCAGTAAAGGTGAATCCCTCTGTTGTTATACCTTTTAAGCAAGTATAATTCGCTGGTGTGGTGCATGCAGGCTATGTGTAAATTGTGCACTATGTGGATTAAATATGATATGTATTTGTGGCTTTTCCATGCGAATACAAATGCTGCCGTAATTACTCATACCACTCGCTAATACGCGCTACCGCGTGAGCGGTTATACGCAACTTGCGAGTATGCGCACGCACGGCAGAACAAGTACACGCACGGAGGCCATCTGTGTGGTGTTTGTACGTGATGTGTATGGCTGTAATATTTTTACCTTCGACACTGGGAGGCGGAAGAATGAAAAGCATAAAACCTAATGAACGTGTTCACTGAGCACCACGTAGCCACCTTGCACAATTGTTCAGCGGACATGCCATAGCGGGCAGCTCGAGAAGGTCCAACAGACCGAGTGGAATGGGCAATAATAGCAGCAGGAACTGGGGTCTAGCCTGTGCTTATGCTTGTGCATTCACCATTCTAATCCATCTGGACAGGGATTGCTTATTCGCAGGCCAGTCACGTTTGTGAAAACCAAACCATACAAAAAGGGAATCTGACCTACAGATAGAGGCAGTCCTCTCCACGTATATACGGAGAGTCCGTATCACATCCAAAGACCGCTCTTTGGAGGACAAACCAGAAGAGATGAAGGTCGGAACCACAATCTCTTGGTTTAGGTGAAAAGATGACACCACCTTAGGTAAATAACCAGGGCGAGTTTTAAGAACTGCCCGGCCATGGTGAAATATCAGGAAGGGTAGACGACAGGACAAAGCGACCAGGGCTCACACCCTCCTAGCAGAGGCAATAGCCAGTAGGAACAGGACCTTGACTGTGAGCCATTTAAGTTCCACTGACTCAAGAGGTTCAAATGGAGACTCTTGCAGGGCATTTAGGACAACAGACAGATCCCATGGAGCCACAGGAGGGACATAGGGAGACTGAATCCGTAAAACACAGAGTAAAAGTATGGACGTCATGAATAGACAATTTTTCTCTGAAACCACACCGACAAGGCAGATATATGAACCTTGATGGAGGCTAGAAAAAAAGCCGAAGTCCAGGCATTGCTGCAGAAAAGCCAGAATTCTGGAAGTTCCAAATTTGTATGGATCGTAATTCTTAGCAGCACACCAGGTGAAGTAAGAATTCCAGACCCTGTAATATATCTGTGCAAATGCCGGTTTTCGGTCCTTTAGCATAGTTTGGATAACCGCCTCGGAGAATCCTTTGGCACTCAGGAGTGATGCTTCAAGAGCCACGCTGTCAAAGCCAGTCTGGCTAGGTCTGGGTAGACACAATGGCCCTGTACGAGGAGGTCTGGGCGTTGAGGAAGTAGAAGAGGACGCTCTATCAAGAGACCCTGCAGGTCTGAGAACCAATGCCGTCTGGGCCACGCTGAAGCAGCTAGAAGTAGTATTCCTCCTCCTTGTTTTAACTTCTGTAGTACCCTGGGCAGGAGTGACACTGGAGGGAACACATAGGGCAGCCGAAAGTTCCATGGAATTGCCAGTGCGTCCACGAACGCTGCATGAGGATCCCTGGTTCTTGATCCGAAGACCGGAACTTTGTGATTGTGTCGAGACGCCATCAGGTCTACATCTGGTAGGCCCCATTTGTCCACTAAAAGTTGAAAGACTTCCTGATGAAGACTCCACTCTCCGGCATGCACGTCCTGACGACTGAGGAAATCAATTTCCCAGCTGAGGACTCCCGGAATGGACACTGCCGATACTGCTGGCAGATGGTGTTCTGCCCAACAAAGGATTTTTGACACTTCCATCATTGCCATGCGGCTTTGAGTGTCTCCTTGATGGTTTATGTATGCCACCGTGGTGGCGTTGTCGGACCGTACTTGAACAGGCCTGTTCTGTATCAGAGGCAGGGCGAGAGACAAAGCATTGAACACTGCCCACAATTCCAGAATGTTTATCGGGAGGAGTGATTCCTCCTGGTCCACCAACCCTGGAAAGAGTGTTGCTCAAACACAGTGCCCCAGACCCTCAGACTGGCATCCGTAGCCAGTAAGAACCAGTTGGGGATCCAGAAGGGACGGCCCCTGTTGAATTGCTGGTCCTGTAGCCACCAGGTCAGCGATAAACAAATCTCTGGAGTCAAGGAGATCATATTAGACCTGGTCCGATGAGGTAGGCCGTCCCACTTGTAAAGGATTAACCTCTGCAGAGGGCAGGAATGAAATTGAGCGTACTCTACCATGTCGCAAGCCAACATCATCAAGCCTAGTACTTGCATCGCCGAGTGTATCAACACTCTTGGGCGAGAGAGGAAGTATCTTATCCTGTCCTGAAGCATCAGGACCTTCTCTGGAGACAGAAACAGCCGTTGACCATGTGTGTCCAGCAGTGCCCCCAGGTGCACCATGCTCCGAGCAGGGACCAACGAGGGCTTCTTCCAGTTGATGAGCCATCTGTGGGCTTGTAGGAAGTTTACAGTCAGTTGCAGATGACTGAGGAGGACATCGTGGGAGTTTGCCAGGATCAGCAAGTCATCAAGATACGGCAGGATCCTTACTCTCTGGCAACGGAGATGAGCCGTCATCACGGCCAAAACCTTAGTGAAGATCCGAGGGGCCGTGGCCAGTCCAAATGGTAGAGCCTGGAAATGATAGTGAAGGTTGCCAATAGCAAACCGCAGATACTGCTGATGCGATAGGTATATGCAGATAAGCATCTTGTATATCCAGGGATACTATATAATCTCCGGGTTCCATGGCCAGTACAATTGAGCGCAGTGTTTCCATACGGAACTTGGATACTCTAACAAACTTGTTCAGTGATTCGTGGTTGAGTATAGGCCGGAAAGACCCATTGGGTTTCGGTACTAGAAACAGGGTCGAGTAGTATCCTCTTCCTCTCTGGGATAGAGGTACTGGCACCACCACTCCTGTATCCAGAAGGAAACTCACAACCATTTTAGAGCTTGCACCTGTAATGGATCTGAAGGGATAACCGTTGTGAAGAACTGGCGTGGGGGATGCCTCTTGAAAGAGACTGCATACTCGTGAGAGACAATCTGGACTTTTATGGAGCCCAAACGTAGGCCCACATCCACACTCGACTGCAGAAAAGGCAAGAAACGTCCCAAATGAAATTCCACCACAGAATATTTTCTGCTCTCACACCAAGAGACATATATCTTCCAGATACGGTGGTAATGTTTAGACGTTACCCCCTTCTTGTCTGGAAGGACGACTTCCTGACATGACCATCTTCCTTGAAACAGCACCCCCTGGGTGACCGCTCTCCAACCTCTGAGGCTTGCAACTGTGATTAGAAGAATCCAATTATGAATACTGAACCGTTGGCCCTCGATTAGATGAGGAGTCTGTAGCCACCACAGAAGGGAGATCCTGGCCTTTGGCGACAGACGGATCCTCTGGTGCATGTGAAGATGCGATCCGGACCATTTGTCCAACAGAGCATGCTGGAACGGCCTCGCATGAAACCTTCCTTACCGAAGCGCCTTGTAAGAGGCCACCATTCTACCCAGAAGGCGAATGCAGATGCACTGATATCCGGGTTGGCTTCAGAACATCCCGAACCATCGACTGGATTACCAATGCCTTTTCCAATGGTAGGCATCTGTGTCCAGTATCATTCCCAGAAATGGGAGCCTCCGAGTTGGCTCTAAGTGAGATTTCTGTAGATTTAGAATCCATCCGTGATTCAGGAGTAGTCTGGTTGTCAGACCAATGCTGTCCAACAACCTTTCCCTGGACAGTGCCTTTATCAGAAGATCATCCAGGTATGGAATTATGGGGGTAATTCCAAGTTGATCGCAGCAGGATTTTTGTTAGCAATTGGTCAAAACCATGTGCACTGCAGGGGAGGCAGATATAACATGTGCAGAAAGAGTTAGATTTGGGTGGGTTATTTGGTTTCTGTGCAGGGTAAATACTGGCTGCTTTATTTTTACACTGCAAATTAGATTGCAGATTGAACACACCCCACCCAAATCTAACTCTCTCTGCACATGTTATATCTGCCTCCCTTTCAGTGCACATGGTTTTGCCCAATTGCTAAAAAAAATCCTGCTGCGATCAACTTGGAATTACCCCATATGTTCACTCCCTGCTTGCGAAAGAGAAAAATCATCTCTGCCATCACCTTGGTGAACACCCTCGGTGCCGTGGAGAGACCAAATGGCAGGGTCTGGAACTGGTAGTGACAGTCCTGTAGTGCAAAGTGTAGATAAGCCTGGTGAGGCGGCCAGATCGGAATGTGAAGGTACGCATCCTTGATATCCAGAGACACTAGGAATTCCCCCTCCTCCAGACCTGAGATCACCGCTCTCAGAGACTCCATGTTGAATTTGAACACTCGTAAGTACGGGTTCAACGATTTTAGATTCAAAATCGGCCTTACCGAACCATCCGGTTTCGGTACTACAAACAAGTTGGAATAGTACCCCTTGTTTTGCAGATGAGGTGGAACTGGAACAATGACCCGAGTCTGTACCAGTTTTTGAATGGCATCCTGTGAGGTTATACTTGCCTCTTGTGAAACTGGTAAGCCTGATTTGAAGAATCCGTGAGGTGGGAGCTCCTGAAACTTCAGTCTGTAGCCCTGGGAAATAAGATCTATGACCCAGGGATCCCGGCATGATGTTGTCCAGATGTGACTGAATTTTTTTTAGTTGGTATCCACCTGCCAATCTTCCAGGCCTTGCGGTCCACCGTTATGCAGAAGGCTTTGAGGAAGCAGAACTGGAGCGCTGTTCCTGAGAACCAGCAGTTGCTGGATTGCATGTTTTACCTCTAGCGCCTCTGTTGGCAGTAGAAGATCCTCTGACTTTGCCCTTAACCTTGGCAGTCCGAAAAGGACTGTAGGGTAAGTCCTGTGTAAGTCTTCATGGTTGGGGGAGCTGCAGAAGGAAGATATGTGGACTTACCCGCAGCAGCTTTGGAGATCCATTTGTCTAGTTCTTCTCCAAATAAGGCCGCTACTGTGAAGAATAGGCCTTCCACGCCTTTCCTAGAGTTCGCGTCCGCAGTCCAACAGCGTAACCATAAGCCCCAATGCGTGCTGACACTGCCATAGCAGTGGTGCGTGCATTAAGAAAACCTACTTCTTTCTCTTACGCCCTAGAGCAGGGCTGTCCAAACCGGTCCTCGAGATCTACCAACGGTTCACATTTTCCAGATCACCTAGCTGGTGCACAGGTGTAGTCATTACTAATTAAGATGTGATGCATTCATTCCTAACTGACAATTCTACAGATCTCCAGGAGGCCTGGAAAACATGAACTGTTGGTAGATCTCGAGGACCGGTTTGGCCAGCCCTGCCCTAGAGGATGCTGGGGTCCATATTAGTACCATGGGGTATAGACGGGTCCACCAGGAGCCATTGGCACTTTAAGAGTTTAATAGTGTGGACTCGCTCCTCCCTCTATGCCCCTCCTACCAGACACAGTTTAGAAAATGTGCCCGGAGGAGTCGGGCACAGCTAGGGGAGCTCTACAGAGTTCTCTTGGTAAAGAGTATTTTTCTTCCTATTCAGGTTTTTTTATTTTACAGGGAGGCTGTTGGCGACAGCCTCCCTGCAGCGTGGGGGGGGGGGGGAGGGGCAGGGTCCGCCCCGGGGGGTCTTGAGCCACTGCTCTCGCAGACTGGACGCTGGCTCCAGAGAGGTCTGATCGCGCCCCGCCGCACAGGAACGCTCGCCCTGGCAGCCAGCCACCACCCCCTCAGGAGCTGAAGAGTGGTGAGTGAGTCACTGTCCCCCCCCCTTGCAAGCGGGGGGACAGTGTGAAGAGAGCGGCTACAGGGTCAGGAGTGCGGTCTTACCCGCGCTCCTGGTAGGCTCATCGGTACCTTGGTGCGGCGCCAGGAGGGAGCGCCCTGGGCCAGCTCCGGACCCTACACTGGTCATTTCAGGCATGTCGGGGTCTGCGGATCCAGGTCAGCACAATCCTCCGGGCCAGTATAATACTCATGTGAGCGGTAAGACAGCGCCATTGAAGGGGGCGGAGCTCCTCCTCAGAGCGGACCCAGCAGCGTTCAGCGCCATTTTTCCTGCCTGCAGTCACGGTTCACTGGATCCAGGTCCCTCCAGAGCTTTCTCCAGCAGTCTGTACGGTACCAGGGGGCTGTAGAAAGGAGGGGAGGCTGCTTAAAGGCTGTGTCACCTATTAAGGGACACAGTCAGCGCCGGGAAGGGACTCCCTTTACCTGAAAAGCGCTGTGTGTGGGTTGGCTCCAATCTCTGTCTCTCTCTGCCATTCTAGGGGGGGAAACTCTGTCTACATAATACCCTGTGTGTTTGTGGGGTGTTTGAGTGTGTGGGACAACATGTCTAGGGACACTGTGTCATATGCTGCAGAGGATTTGTCTTCCCAGGAAGACTCCATTTCATGTAATCAGGATTGCACTGTTTTAGCGCAGATCCATGCTAGACAGCCAGAATGGTCAGTCTCTCTGAGGGGGACTATTTCTCAGATTTCGGATAGGGTTGCTAGGACTGAACATGCCACTCAGGTCCTCCAGTCCTCTATGGTGGTATGGTCTGATCCTGCCTCCTCGGGGTCCCCTGCGGTACATTCTCATCAATGTGCGATTGCAATTATGCAGAATGACACGGACACAGACTCTGATGCTGCAGACGGTGATGGGGATGTGTTGAGGGCATTACTTGCCAAGGGGGTGCAGTTGATGATTGAGGCTGTTAGGGATGTTTTACACATTTTGGACACAGCTCCGGAACAGGTGGAGGAGGCCTTCTTTACGAATAATAAGAAGCCCCCCCTCACCTTCCCGGCATCCAAAGAATTGAATGCTATCTTTGAAAAGGCATGGGAAACTCCGGAAAAGAAATTCCAGATTCCCAAGAGGGTCTTGGTGGCTTTTCCCTTCCCAGAGGAAGATAGGAAGAGATTGGAGTCCCCGCCGATAGTCGATGCCTCTGTATCCAGGCTGTCCAAGCAGGTGGTATTACCGGTACCAGGATCTACCGCGTTGAAGGACCCGGCAGATCGCAAGATGGATGCTACGCTGAAATCCATTTACATGGCTTCAGGGGCTATATTGCGGCCTACTATAGCCTGTGCTTGGACTGCTAAAGCTGTTGCCAGGGGGTCAAATCAGGATTCTGCAGGGTTCCTGGTGGATTCCATGAAGGACCTGGGTTCCATGGCTGCGGGGATCTCCTCCATGTCCGTCTCAGCTCGCAGAGGTCTCTGGTTGCGCAACTGGTCTGCGGACGCGGAATCCAGGAAGTGTGTGGAGGGCCTGCCATACAAGGGTCAGGCTCTCTTTGGGGAGGCGCTGGATGCGTGGATTGCCACGGCTACAGCGGGTAAGTCTCCTTTTCTCCCCTCAGCTGCACCGGCTACGAAGAAGCCTTTTTCATCTACCACGTCACAGTCCTTTCAGCCCGCGAGGCCTAGAAAGAATAAGCCTTTGAACACCTTCTTCAGAGGTGGTCGTGCCAAAGGAAAGAAACCTGCTCCCGCAGGTTCCCAGGCCTAGAAGACCGCTTCTGATACCTCTAAGTACTCCGCATGACAGTGGACAGCTAGGCCTGGAGGAAGGTCAGGTGGGGGCAAGACTCCGGCAGTTCAGCCACATCTGGGTGTCGTCGGATATAGTTTCAAGAGGGTACAGACAAGAGTTTCAAGATCCCCCGCCTCACCGTTTCTTCAAGTCAGGCTTCCCAGCCCTGCTGGCAGACAGGACAATTCTTCTGGAGGCCATCAGAAAATTGGTGATGTCAGAGGTCACTGTTCGGGTCCCACTTCAGCAGCGGAACAAGGGTTGTTATTCGAACCTTTTCATGGTATCGAAACCGGATGGTTCGGTACGGCCTATTCTAAACTTAAAATCTTTGAATCCTTATCTCAGGGAGTTCAAATTCAAGATGGAATCTCTGAGAGCTGTCATCTCAGGTCTGTCGGAGGGGGAGTTCCTGGTGTCCCTGGACATCAAGGATGCTTACCTCCACATTCCCATTTGGGCGCTGCATAAAGCATATCCGGTTTGCGCTGTTCGAAGATCACTATCAGTATTAGGCGCTACCGTTTGGTCTCTCCACAGCACCGATATTTCTCCCGGTGGAGAAAGCGTTGGTGATTCAAGCAATGATCCGGGAGGTCCTAAAGCCTGCCCGGGTATCATTTCATTAATGCATACGCCTTCTGGGAAAGATGGCTGCTGCCTACGAGGCTCTGCAGTACAACAGGTTTCATGCTCGACCCTTTCAGCTGGACCTATTGGACCAGTGGTCGGGCTCTCACCTACACATACACAAGAGGATACGCCTGTCTCTGAAAGCCAGGGTTTCACTCCTCTGGTGGCTACAACTTCCACACCTTCTGGAAGAGAGAAGGTTCGCAATTCAAGACTGGATCCTTTTGACCACAGATGCAAGTCTAAGAGGTTGGATAGCAGTCACTCTGGGGGAAACCTTTCAGGGACGATGGTCGAATCAAGAGTTGCTTCTCCCAATAAACATCCTGGAACTCAGGGCCGTTTACAACGCCCTTCTGCAAGCAGCACACCTTCTACAGGATCAGGATGTTCAGGTGCAGTCAGACAATGTGACCATAGTGGCCTACATAAACCGACAAGGCGGAACGAAGAGCAGAGCTGCCATGGCAGAGGTGTCAAAAATCCTCCTCTGGGCAGAAAGGCACGCGGTGGCGATGTCGGCAATCTTCATTCCGAGCGTAAACAACTGGAAAGCAGACCTCCTTAGCAGACACGATCTCCATCCAGGGGAGTGGGGCCTCCATCCGGAGGTGTTCGAGGAGGTAACCGGTTGGTGGGGGGTTCCTATTAGACATGATGGCCTCCTGCCTCAACAAGAGGTACTGTTCCAGGTCAAGGTTACCCACAGGCAGTGGCGGTGGACGCACTGGTAACACTGTGGGTGTTCAAGTCCGTGTACGTGTTCCCTCCACTTCCTCTGATACCAAAGGTTCTTCAGCTCGTGAGAAGAACAAAGGTTCTGGCAATCCTCATTGCTCCGGACTGGCCAAGGAGGGCTTGGTACGCGGATCTGCTGGGTCTTCTGCTGGAAGATCCACGGCCTTTACCTCTTCGGGAGGATCTGCTTCTGCAGGGGCCTTTCGCTTATCAAGACTTACCGCGGCTTTGTTTGACGGCATGGCGGTTGAACACCAGATCTTAGCTCAGAAGGGTATCCCGAGTGAGGTCATTCCTACCCTGATACAGGCCAGGAAGTGGGTAACGTCTAAGCATTACCATCGCATTTGGAAGTATTATGTTTCTTGGTGTGAGGCCAAGAAGTTTCAGGCGGTGGAGTTTCAACTTGGACGTTTTCTCCTTTTCCTGCAAGCAGGGGTGGATATGGGACTGAGACTGGGCTCCATCAAGGTCCAGATCTCTGCTTTGTCCATCTTCTTCCAAAAACAATTGGCTGTTATTCCTGAGATCCAGACCTTTCTGAAAGGGGTTCTGCACATCCAGCCTCCCTTTGTGGCACCTACGGCTCCATGGGATCTTGATGTGGTGTAACAGTTCCTGCAATCTGCTTGGTTTGAGCCTCCACAGGAGGCTGATCTCAAGTTTCTCACGTGGAAGGCGGTCACTTTGTTGGCCTTGGCATCTGCACGACGCGTGTCGGAATTGGGGGCTTTATCTTGTAAAAGACCCTATCTGACATTTCATGAAGACAGGGCGGAACTTAGGACTCATCCACAGTTCCTACCTAAGGTTGTGTCGGCTTTCCACATCAACCAACCTATTGTGGTGCTAGTGGCTACTGACTCCTCAATTGCTTCAAAGGCCTTGGATGTAGTGAAGACTTTGAAGATTTACGTGAAGAGGACGGCACGTCATAGGAAGAGTGACTCTCTATTTGTCCTCTATGATCCAAAGAAAATTGGATGTCCAGCTTCTAAGCAGTCGATTTCACGCTAGATCAGATTCACGATCCAGCATGCTTATTCCACGGCAGGCCCACTCTACTCGAAAAGTGGGCTCTTCCTGGGCGGCTGCCCGGGGTGTCTCGGCGGTGCAACTCTGCCGAGCAGCTACTTGGTCAGGGTCGAACACGTTTGCCAAGTTTTACAAGTTCGATACTTTGGACTCTGATGACCTCAAGTTTGGTCAAGCAGTGTTGCAGGAGCCTCTGCCTTCCCATTCTGGGAGCTTTGGTACATCCCCATGGTACTAATATGGACCCCAGCATCCTCTAGGACGTAAATCCTTTTCTCATAGTCCGTAGAGGATGCTGGGCGCCCGCCCGCGCTTCCTTTTCCTGCATTGGTTTTCTGGTTCAGTGTTACCTGGTTCCTAGGTAAGTTCTGCGTTATTTACTGTTTTAGCTGTTGCTGAAGTTATTCCGGCATGTTGGCCGGATTTTCATGTTTGTGTGAGCTCGTATGAATCTCGCCACTATCTGTGTAATTCCTTCTCTCGAAGTATGTTGTCTCCTCGGGCACAGTTTCTAGACTGAATCTGGTAGGAGGGGCATAGAGGGAGGAGCCAGCCCACACTATTAAACTCTTAAAGTGCCAATGGCTCCTGGTGGACACGTCTATAACCCATGGTACTAATATGGACCCCAGCATCCTCTACGGACTACGAGAAAAGGATTTACCTGTAGGTAACCAAAATCCTATTTTTATGGCTTCCACCATAAATTTCGCAGAGTCCTGTATATGGGACTTCTTTTTTACATTAGAATAAGATTCCTCACACTCCTCTGTCACCTTATCAGGAATTTGTAGCACATCTCTGATAGCTTCTATAAAAGTCTCTATTCCCTGTGACAGAGCAGCATTCCCCCCCCCCCCCCTTCTGAATCCACCTCCCCCTCCTCCATGTCTGACCCCTCAGCGTCAGAGTCAGATATATGGGCCAGAGTTCATTTTTGTGGACAAATGGCAAGGGACTGAGACGCTTGTTTGGGGACTGAGTCTCTGTTCATAATCTCATCCAGAGACTGTCTTAAGTATTGCATCTCTTTCTCATTGCGGGACAATTTATTAGAGATATTGGAAATCATTCCTTTGATGGAATCCAGCCACGATGAATCAGCCCAGCTAGCCTGAGAAGGTACACTACACCGAGTACATAGTAGTGAGCTCCCTGGGGAAGAGGAACACTCTGCCACACATGAAACACACTCTTTGCCTGATATATAGTAAATGTGACAGCACACACACATACACAAAGAGCCCTTCCAGGGAGACACAGATGTATTTGGAGCCAGCACACCACGCCCTTATTGCTAATGCCGGTTTTAGCCAGGACGCAGACTAACTGGGATATTCAATTTGGCCCAAAGAGACATCGGGAGTAAAAAAACAGATGTTTCTTCAGGTGCTGCGGTCGGGCTATTTAATTAGCTCGGCCGGTAACAAGTCCTTTTACACCCGTAAACACACAGGTTCAGTGAAACCTGTGTGTTTTCGGGTGAAATAGCCCTGTTTTCGGATGAAAACGGGGCTGTTATTGGGCATTTTGCTTCGCCTGCCTCCACAAAACCCCCGACAAGCCGTGGCATGCGCCGGCTTAACGGGGCCAATTAAATAGCCCCCGGGGGTGAGACTTATCACCCTCAATCGTTGTGGGCAAACTGAATATCCCCCTTTGTATCCAGATTGGGGATTTAGTACACTAGTAATCGCTCCCCCCTGCTATGACCCCCTGGTACCGCTGAGGTAATCTGGAGTCACACAGGAGGAGCTGCGCGTATCTGTCAGTCAGCGTCTGTGTCCACTGGAGGGAAAATGGCGCTGGTGAGCTGCTGGATCTGCTCAGTGAAGCCCCGCCCCATCAATGAAGCGCGGTCTTCACGCTTTATTTTATACTGGCTGAGATAATTTGTGCTTAAAATGGAGACAGGACAGTTTTAAGGCTTTGTTTGCCAGTATGGGTACCGTGTACAGTGTACTGAGACGCAGTTGTGTACAGAGTCTGGAGCGCAATCTGCTCCGCCGTGCGTCTCCGTACCCTCATGCTCCATAATGGCCAGCTACCCGCTAACCGGGATGCCGGCTTAGTACTCACCACGCTTCTTTCTTTGTCCTTTCCCTTGTGGCCAAAAGGTACGAAAATTTGAGCTCTTAGGACGTGGTGTAGAAGCTGAAAGGAGAAAAGCTGTTTTGGCAGCCACTAAGGATGCCACGGTTTTGTTTAGTTCTTCTCCAAACAAAACTCCCCACCCTCCCCACCCCCCCGTAAAGTGTAGTACTTCCAGAATTTTCTTGGAGTCTAAAATCCCCTTTCCAAGAGTGTAACCAAATAATGCGCCTTGCAAGCACTGATGTTGGAGACGCTTTTGCTGCTAACACACCAGCATCAGACAGTGCTTCCCCAATGTAAAAAGTCACTTTCTTGATACAATCCAACTATATTCTGCACTCTTTTCATATAACTAGAGGGAATTCCTCCTCTATTGCCTGCAACCAAGATTTAATAGCTTTTGCTGCCCATGAGGCTGCTATTGTAGGTCTATTTATAGCATCCGTCAGTGAAAATATAGACTTGAGGCAATTTTCAATGTGTCTATCTGTGGGTTCCTTTAATGGTTATAATAGGTAAGTTAGATGTTTTTACCAAACGTGTGATATGAGAATCCACTGGAGTAGTCTCCCACCTATCACTATCCTCCAAAGGGATAAGATAGCGAGAGGAGTCATTTAGACAGAGGAAACTTTTTTTACCAGGGGTATTCTAAGGTTCCTGTCAAATTTACATCAAATGGCCAAAATGTGGAAATTCTGATTTGATCATTTTCTGTCGGTTAAATCAGATTTCCTAGCAACAGTCGCAGGTTCATCTTCAGATAACTAAAGGATTTGTTTAATTGCATCTATTAATGCTGATACATCTACAGTATTAGAAGCCTCATCTTCTGCTAGTGTACATATGAATCTGTGACAGAGTATTCTCTTCACCTTCCTGATCTGAGCATTCCCGGAGACCTTGCTTGCTGCATGCTGAAGATGGCTGCCCTGGTCTCTGAGGGATGGAGGGAGTGTGTTTACAGCTTAAGGGAGGGAAATCCTCCCAAAAGCTGGGGAGGGGCTACAGGTTAAGTGCCGCCTCCCCTTGCTGGTATTCCACCCCAGGTACTAAAGACCTTTATAAATTTAGTGCATACACTAAAACCTGTGCCTTATATGCCCTGGTGGTCTAGTGGAATCCCTGACCGGAGCCAGTGTCCATCCAACGCCGTGATCCACCTCTCAGGACACGCGGCGGGCCGCAATTTAAATGTGAGACCTTTAAGATGGCACCCTCTTACCTGCCCCCATATGCCATCACAGGGGTCCCAACAGTGAGTGATGCTAGACGTGATGTGCGGACCCTGCCGCAAGTGCCAGTCTTGGTATTGGCCGTGCGGGAGTTTCGGCACCAGCGAGGGGTGATGGAGTCTGCAGACTTACAGCGCTGACCAGCTCAGGGGAAAAAAAAATAAAACATTTCAAATTGAAAGCATAGGGCTGCTATAGCAGCCCCCTGTAAAGGTGCATCTCATCTTCCAGCTGGCACCAACAAAAAACTGGGAACCCGGAAATATTAAGTGTTTGGTGCCCGGAATCTCATCTACCACCTTCAACTCTAAGGTCCTCTCTGTGGAACACTATGAATCCAGAAGAAGAAAAGTGTATTTACCTCCATTGCATATTAAACTAGGACTGATGAAACAATTTGTAAAAGCTATTGATAAAAACTCTGCTGCATTTATGCATTATAGATCTAATTTTCCAAAAGTAAGTGATGGAAATCTGAATTTTATAGGACACAAGATCAGTAGTGGATGATAATTTGCAGGAACTGTTAAATATACTAGAAAAAGCAGCCTGGTTGTCATTAAAAAAATATATGTTCTTGTTTTCTTGGAAATCATAAAGCAGAAAACTAGCGTGATCTAGTAAGTGATCTAGTAACTTCATACAAAACTATAGGATGCACCATGTCTTTAAAACTTCACTTCTTGGACTCCCACCTAGACTTCTTCCCAGAAAATCTTGGGGCTGTCATGGATGAGCATGGCGAGCGCTTCCATCAGCAGATTTCTATGATGGAAAAGAGGTACCAAGGCAATTGGAGTTCCAGTATGCTGGCTGACTATTACAGGACCATGAAGAGACATCACAAAGGCTAAACATGTCCAAAATTCATCATCATGTACAACTTTTTAGGTCACCCATAATGAGGTGTATATTTATCATTCATACTTACGTAGGTAGTAATTTAATAAACCTTTAAAAGTAAGTCACGAAAAAAACCCTGCCCAATGGAAACAATCTGAATGCATATTAACATTCAACACAAAAAATACACTTAGATTCAGTTTATTTAGTTCTTGTGAAAGAAAAAATAAGAATTTACTTACCGATAATTCTATTTCTCGTAGTCCGTAGTGGATGCTGGGGACTCCGTCAGGACCATGGGGATAGCGGCTCCGCAGGAGACAGGGCACAAAAATAAAAGCTTTAGGACTAGGTGGTGTGCACTGGCTCCTCCCCCTATGACCCTCCTCCAAGCCTCAGTTAGGATACTGTGCCCGGACGAGCGTACACAATAAGGAAGGATTTTGAATCCCGGGTAAGACTCATACCAGCCACACCAATCACACTGTACAACTTGTGATCTGAACCCAGTTAACAGCATGATAACAGAGGAGCCTCTGATAAGATGGCTCACAACAATAATAACCCGATTTTTGTAACAATAACTATGTACAAGTATTGCAGACAATCCGCACTTGGGATGGGCGCCCAGCATCCACTACGGACTACGAGAAATAGAATTATCGGTAAGTAAATTCTTATTTTCTCTGACGTCCTAAGTGGATGCTGGCGACTCCGTCAGGACCATGGGGATTATACCAAAGCTCCCAAACGGGCGGGAGAGTGCGGATGACTCTGCAGCACCGAATGAGAGAACTCCAGGTCCTCCTCAGCCAGGGTATCAAATTTGTAGAATTTTGCAAACGTGTTTGCCCCTGACCAAGTAGCAGCTCGGCAAAGTTGTAAAGCCGAGACCCCTCGGGCAGCCGCCCAAGATGAGCCCACCTTCCTTGTGGAGTGGGTATTTACAGATTTTGGCTGTGGCAGGCCTGCCACAGAATGTGCAAGCTGAATTGTACTAACAATCCAACGCGCAATCGTCTGCTTAGAAGCAGGAGCACCCAGCTTGTTGGGTGCATACAGGATAAACAGCGAGTCAGTTTTCCTGACTCCAGCCGTCCTGGAAACATATATTTTCAGGGCCCTGACAACGTCCAGCAACTTGGAGTCCCCCAAGTCCCTAGTAGCCGCAGGCACCACAATAGGTTGGTTCAGGTGAAACGCTGACCCCACCTTAGGGAGAAACTGGGGACGCGTCCGCAGTTCTGCCCTGTCCGAATGGAAAATCAGATATGGGCTTTTGTGAGACAAAACCGCCAATTCTGACACTCGCCTGGCCGAGGCCAGGGCCAACAGCATGGTCACTTTCCATGTGAGATATTTCAAATCCACAGATTTGAGCGGTTCAAACCAATGTGATTTGAGGAATCCCAGAACTACGTTGAGATCCCACGGTGCCACTGGAGGCACAAAAGGGGGTTGTATATGCAGTACTCCCTTGACAAATGTCTGGACTTCAGGAACTGAAGCCAATTTTTTCTGGAAGAAAATCGACAGGGCCGAAATTTGAACCTTAATGGACCCCAATCTGAGGCCCATAGACACTCCTGTTTGCAGGAAATGCAGGGATCGACCCAGTTGAAATTCCTCCGTGGGGGCCTTCCTGGCCTCACACCACGCCACATATTTTCGCCAAATGCGGTGATAATGTTGTGCGGTCACCTCCTTCCTGGCATTGACCAGGGTAGGTATGACCTGCTTCCGGAATGCCTTTTTCCCTTAGGATCCGGCGTTCAACCGCCATGCCGTCAAACGCAGTCACGGTAAGTCTTGGAACAGACAGGGTCCTTGCTGAAGCAAGTCCCTTCTTAGCTGCAGAGGCCATGGGTCCTCTGTGAGCATCTCTTGAAGTTCCGGGTACCAAGTCCTTCTTGGCCAATCCGGAGCCACGAGTATAGTTCTTACTCCTCTCCGTCTTATAATTCTCAGTACTTTGGGTATGAGAGGAAGAGGAGGGAACACATACACTGACTGGTACACCCACGGTGTTACCAGAGCATCCACAGCTATTGCCTGAGGGTCCCTTGACCTGGCGCAATACCTGTCCAGTTTTTTGTTGAGGCGGGACGCCATCATGTCCACCTTTGGTCTTTCCCAACGGTTCACAATCATGTGGAAGACTTCTTGGTGAAGTCCCCACTCTCCCGGGTGAAGATCGTGCCTGCTGAGGAAGTCTGCTTCCCAGTTGTCCACTCCCGGAATGAACACTGCTGACAGTGCTATCTTTGCAGCTTCTGCCATTGCCCTCCTCCTTCTTGTGCCGCCCTGTCTGTTTACGTGGGCGACTGCCGTGATGTTGTCCGACTGGATCAGCACCGGCTGACCTTGAAGCAGAGGTCTTGCTAGGCATAGAGCATTGTAAATTGCCCTTAGCTCCAGTATATTTATGTGGAGAGAAGTCTCTAGACTTGACCACTTTCCCTGGAAATTTCTTCCCTGCGTGACTGCTCCCCAGCCTCTCAGGCTGGCATCCGTGGTCACCAGGATCCAATCCTGAATGCCGAATCTGCGGCCCTCTAGTAGATGAGCACTCTGCAGCCACCACAGAAGAGACACCCTTTTCCTCGGAGACAGGGTTATCCGCTGATGCATCTGAAGATGCGATCCGGACTATTTGTCCAGCAGATCCCACTGAAAAGTTCTTGCGTGAAATCTGCCGAATGGAATCGCTTCGTAAGAAGCCACCATTTTTCCCAGGACCCTTGTGCAATGATGCACTGACACTTTTCCTGGTTTTAGGAGGTTCCTGACTAGCTCGGATAACTCCCTGGCTTTCTCCTCCGGGAGAAACACCTTTTTCTGGACTGTGTCCAGAATCATCCCTAGGAACAGCAGACGTGTCGTTGGGATCAGCTGCGATTTTGGAATATTTAGAATCCAGCCGTGCTGTTGTAGCAGTACCCTAGATAGTGCTACTCCGACCTCCAACTGTTCCCTGGACTTTGCCCTTATCAGGAGATCGTCCAAGTAAGGGATAATTAAGACGCCTTTTCTTTGAAGAAGAATCATCATTTCGGCCATTACCTTGGTAAAGACCCGGGGTGCCGTGGACAATCCAAACGGCAGCGTCTGAAACTGATAATGACAGTCCTGTACTACGAACCTGAGGTACCCTTGGTGAAAAGGGCAAATTGGGACATGAAGGTAAGCATCCTTGATGTCCAGTGACACCATATAGTCCCCTTCTTCCAGGTTCGCTATCACTGCTCTGAGTGACTCCATCTTGAATTTGAACCTTTGTATGTAAGTGTTCAAAGATTTCAGATTTAGAATAGGTCTCACCGAGCCGTCTGGCTTCGGTACCACAAATAGTGTGGAATAATACCCCTTTCCCTGTTGTAGGAGGGGTACTTTGATTATCACCTGCTGGGAATACAGCTTGTGAATTGCTTCCAATACGCCTCCCTGTCGGAGGGAGACGTTGGTAAAGCAGACTTCAGGCACCTGCGAGGGGGAGACATCTCGAATTTCAATCTGTACCCCTGGGATACTACCTGTAGGATCCAGGGGTCTACTTGCGAGTGAGCCCACTGCGCGCAGAAACTCTTGAAACGACCCCCCCCCCCCGCATGACTGGCCTTTTGCCCGCTTGCCCTTATGGGGACGAAAGGACTGAGGCTGAAAAGACGGTGTCTTTTTCTGCTGAGAGGTGAATTGGGGTAAAAAAGGTGGATTTTCCAGCTTTTGCTGTGGCCACCAGGTCCGAAAGACCGACCCCAAATAACTCCTCCCCTTTATACGGCAATACTTCCATGTGCCGTTTGGAATCCGCATCACCTGACCACTGTCGTGTCCATAAACATCTTCTGGCAGAAATGGACATCGCACTTACTCTTGATGCCAGGGTGCAAATATCCCTCTGTGCATCACGCATATATAGAAACGCATCTTTTAAACGCTCTATAGTCAATAAAATACTGTCCCTGTCAAGGGTATCAATATTTTCAGTCAGGGAATCCGACCACGCCACTCCAGCGCTGCACATCCAGGCTGAGGCAATCGCTGGTCGCAGTATAACACCAGTATGAGTGTATATACTTTTTAGGACATTTTCCAGCTTCCTATCAGCTGGTTCCTTGAGGGCGGCCGTATCAGGAGACGGTAACGCCACTTGTTTTGATAAGCGTGTGAGTGCCTTATCCACCCTAGGGGGTGTTTCCCAACGCGCCCTAACTTCTGGCGGGAAAGGGTATAATGCCAATAATTTCTTAGATATTAGCAGTTTTTTATCGGGGGTAACCCACGCTTCATCACACACTTCAATCAATTTATCTGATTCAGGAAAAACTACAAGTAGTTTTTTCACACCCCACATAATACCCTTTTTTGTGGTACTTGTAGTATCAGAAATATGTAACGCCTCCTTCATTGCCGTGATTATGTAACGTGTGGCCCTACTGGAAAATACGTTTGTTTCTTCACCGTCGACACTGGAGTCAGTGTCCGTGTCTGTGTCTATGTCTATGTCGACCGACTGAGGTAATGGGCGTTTTAAAGCCCCTGACGGTGTTTGAGACGCCTGGACAGGTACTAATTGGTTTGCCGGCCGTCTCATATCGTCAACCGACCTTGTAGCGTGTTGACACTATCACGTAATTCCATAAATAAAGCCATCCATTCCGGTGTCGACTCCCTAGGGGGTGACATCCCATTACAGGCAATTGCTCCGCCTCCACTAACATCGTCCTCATACCTGTCGACACACACGTACCGACACACAGCACACACACAGGGAATGCTCTGATAGAGGACAGGACCCCACTAGCCCTTTGGGGAGACAGAGGGAGAGTTTGCCAGCACACACCAAGGCGCTATAATTATACAGGGACAACCTTATAGTAAGTGTTTTCCCTTATAGCAGCTTAATATATATTAATATCGCCAAAATATGCCCCCCCTCTGTTTTAACCCTGTTTCTGTAGTGCAGTGCAGGGGAGAGCCTGGGAGCCTTCCCACCAGCGGATCTGTGTGGGAAAAATGGCGCTGTGTGCTGAGGAGATAGGCCCCGCCCCCTTCACGGCGGGCTCTTCTCCCGGTTTTTTCTGTAATCCTGGCAGGGGTTAAATACATCCATATAGCCCAGGGGCTATATGTGATGTATTTTTAGCCAGTAAAGGTAATTACATTGCTGCCCAGGGCGCCCCCCCCCAGCGCCCTGCACCCTCAGTGACCGCGGTGTGAAGTGTGCTGAGAGCAATGGCGCACAGCTGCAGTGCTGTGCGCTACCTTAAGAAGACTGGGAAGTCTTCAGCCGCCGATTTCTGGACCTCTTCTCTCTTCAGCATCTGTAAGGGGGCCGACGGCGCGGCTCCGGTGACCCATCCAGGCTGTACCTGTGATCGTCCCTCTGGAGCTAGTGTCCAGTAGCCTAAGAAGCCCAATCCATCCTGCACGCAGGTGAGTTCGCTTCTTCTCCCCTTAGTCCCTCGGTGCAGTGAGCCTGTTGCCAGCAGGACTCACTGAAAATAAAAAACCTAATAAACTTTTATTCTAAGCAGCTCTTTAGGAGAGCCACCTAGATTGCACCCTTCTCGGCCGGGCACAAAAATCTAACTGAGGCTTGGAGGAGGGTCATAGGGGGAGGAGCCAGTGCACACCACCTAGTCCTAAAGCTTTTATTTTTGTGCCCTGTCTCCTGCGGAGCCGCTATCCCCATGGTCCTGACGGAGTCCCCAGCATCCACTTAGGACGTCAGAGAAAAAAAGCTTATTTTTGTAGACCAGTGTTATTTATGGTCAATGTGATAGACAAAAAAACAAACCAGTGCTGATTCTGCCAATCATAAAATATGTGGATAAACATACACACCCAGTCAACCACAGTTAAGCACAACTTACTTATATATACACACATAAAAATTTATTTTTATTTTTTATTTATTTTTTCTTAAGGGTGCCGTGAAAATATGCCACTACTCTAGGGTGCTGTAGTGCTGTAATTCAAGAAAGTTTTGGAACCAATGTCCCGTTATCCATAGAACAAATATCACTGCTTTCACCATAAAACATGAATACAATATTTTACTGTCAAGCATTACTAAATTCTTTTTTTACCAGTAGTGCTATTAATAAAGTGACTTGCTGCCCTCTAGTGAAAAGACCTGGTAGTTCAGACAATGCAAATAGTAAATAACACATTTATTTATTTTACCAGTTATTTATATAGTGCACACATATTCCACAGCGCTTTACAAAGATTGGGGCAGATGTATTAAGCCTGAAGAAGTGATAAAGCAGTGATAAGTGCAAGGTGATAACGCACCAGCCAGTCAGCTCCAATATGTAAATTGACAGAAGCTGATTGGCTGGTGCGTTAACGCCTTCCACTTATCACTGCATTATCACTTCTCCAGTCTTAATACATCTGCCCCATATTTGGCCGTTCATGTCAGTCCCTGCCACATGTACACACACACACACACACAGACACTTTCACGCTAGGGTTAATTTTGTTTGGAGCCAACTAACCTACCAGTATTATTTTTGGATTGTGGGAGGAAACCGGAGCACCCGGTATAAACTCATGGAAGCATAGGGAAAATATACAAACTCCACACAGTTAGGGCAATGGTGAGAATCGAACCCATGACCTCAATGCTGTGATCCAGTAATGCTAACCAGTACACAAGCCGTGCTGCCCATTTATTTATAAATAGCACCACAAGGGTTTTGTAGCAGCAAACAAGATAAACAAGTACAGACTAGTAAAGACATTTATGTGTCCTAGGTTTGTTTACCTTACTGTGCTTGTAAATGGACTATGTAATAACTTATGCCATTTCATTGTGCACATGCAAGTATTCCACTGCCCGATTATATGGATACATGGCATATTATTAAAATAATATATATGTACATTGTGGTTTCCTTTAATTGTATGGGACTTGTGCAATAATCTACTTGCTGGAAGAAACCATCGTATTGATGTATCTATTTGTATCATTTTGTATCGGCTTCATAGCGTTTTCCCATACTCTAGTCAGTATTCTATGTATGGAGCACTTTAATAATAAGATTTTACTTACCGGTAAATCTATTTCTCGTAGTCCGTAGAGGATGCTGGGGACTCCGTAAGGACCATGGGGAATAGATGGGCTCCGCAGGAGATAGGGCACTTTAAGAAAGCTTTGGAGTCTGGGTGTGCACTGGCTCCTCCCTCTATGCCCCTCCTCCAGACCTCAGTTAGGGAAACTGTGCCCAGAGGAGATGGACAGTACGAGGAAGGAATTTTGTAAATCTAAGGGCGAGATTCATACCAGCCACACCAATCACACCGTATAATTTGTGATAAACTACCCAGTTAACAGTATGAACAACACATCGCCTCGGTTCAACCGATAAAACTATAACATAACCCTTATGTAAGCAATAACTATATACAAGTCTTGCAGAAGAAGTCCGCACTTGGGACGGGCGCCCAGCATCCTCTACGGACTACGAGAAAAAGATTTACCGGTAAGAAAAATCTTATTTTCTCTAACGTCCTAGAGGATGCTGGGGACTCCGTAAAAGACCATGGGGATTATACCAAAGATCCCAAACGGGCGGGAGGGTGCGGATGACTCTGCAGCACCGATTGAGCAAACAGGAGGTCCTCCACAGCCAGGGTATCAAACTTATAGAACTTTGCAAAGGTGTTTGACCCCGACCAAGTAGCTGCTCGGCACAACTGTAATGCCGAGACCCCTCGGGCAGCCGCCCAGGAAGAGCCCACCTTCCTAGTGGAATGGGCCTTAACCGATTTAGGCAATGGCAATCCTGCCGTAGAATGCGCCTGCTGAATCGTGTTACAGATCCAGCGAGCAATAGTCTGCTTTGAAGCAGGAGCGCCAACCTTGTTGGCCGCATTCAGAACAAAGAGCTTCAGTCTTCCTGATCCTAGCCGTTCTGGTCACATAAATCTTCAAAGTCCTGACCACATCCAGGGACTCGGAATCCTCCAAGTCCCGTGTAGCCACAGGCACGACAATAGGTTGGTTCACATGAAAAGATGAGACCACTTTTGGCAGAAATTGAGGACGAGTCCTCAACTCTGCCCTATCCACGTGAAAAACCAAGTATGGGCTTTTATGTGATAAAACCGCCAATTCTGAAACACGCCTTGCCGAAGCTAATGGCAACAACATGACCACTTTCCACGTGAGGTATTTCAACTCCACTGTTTTGAGTGGTTCAAACCAAGGTGACTTGAGGAAACGTAATACCACGTTAAGATCCCAAGGCGCCACCGGAGGTACAAAAGGAGGCTGAATATGCAGCACCCCCTTCACAAAAGTCTGTACTTCAGGAAGAGAGGCCAATTCTCTTTGAAAGAAAATGGATAAGGCCGAAATTTGGACCTTTATGGACCCTAATTTTAGGCCCAAATTCACTCCTGTTTGAAGGAAGTGAAGTAGACGGCCCAAATGGAACTCCTCCGTAGGAGTAGCTCTGGCCTCACACCAAGAAACATATTTTCCCCATAAACGGTGATAATGTTTCAACGTCACGTCTTTCCTAGCCTTGATCAGGGTAGGAATGACCTCCTCCGGAATCCCTTTTTCCCGCTAGGATCCGGCGTTCAACCGCCATGCCGTCAAACGCAGCCGCGGTAAGTCTTGGAATAGACAGGGCCCCTGCTGCAGCAGGTCCTGCCTTAGAGGAAGAGGCCACGGATCATCTGTAAGCAACTCTTGCAGCTCCGGATACCAAGTCCTCCGTGGCCAATCTGGAACAATGAGAATTGTTCTGACCCTGCTTATTCTTATTATTCTCAACACCTTGGGTATGAGAGGAAGAGGAGGAAACACATAGACCTATCTGAACACCCAAGGTGTCACCAGAGCGTCTACCGTTACCGCCTGAGGGTCCCTTGACCTGGCGCAATACCGCTTTAGCTTTTTGTTGAGACGGGATGCCATCATGTCTATTTGAGGCAGTCCCCACCGACCCGTGATCTGTGCGAAGACTTCTTGATGAAGTCCCCACTCTCCCGGATGCAGGTCGTGCCTGCTGAGGAAGTCCGCCTCCCAGTTGTCCACCCCCAGGATGAACACTGCTGATAGTGCGCTTACATGGCCTTCCGCCCAGCGTAGAATCCTGGTCGCTTCTGCCATGGCCACTCTGCTCCTTGTCCCGCCTTGGCGGTTTATATGAGCCACTGCCGTGACATTGTCTGACTGAATCAGAACCGGTTTTTCCTGAAGCAATTCCTCCGCCTGACGTAGGGCGTTGTATATGGCCCTCAACTCCAGGACGTTGATGTGGAGACAAGTCTCTAGATTTGACCAGAGACCTTGGAAATTTCTTCCCAGCGTGACTGCTCCCCAGCCTCGGAGGCTTGCGTCCGTGGTCACCAGGACCCAGTCCTGAATGCCGAACCTGCGACCCTCTAGTAGGTGAGCACTGTGCAGTCACCACAGAAGAGATACCCTGGTCCTGGAAGACAGGGTGATCCTTTGATGCATTTGTAAATGGGACCCGGACCATTTGTCCAAGAGGTCCCATTGAAAAGTCCTCGCATGGAACCTGCCGAAGGGGATGGCCTCGTATGAAGCCACCATCTTCCCCAGAACCTGTGTGCAATGATGCACTGAAACCTGTTTTGGCTTTAATAGGTTCCTGACCAGGGCTATGAGCTCCTGAACCTTTTCCATCGGAAGAAAAACCTTTTTCTGGTCTGTGTCTAGAATCAGGCCCAAAAAGGTCAGACGCGTTGCAGGGACTAGCTGGGACTTGGTATATTGAGAATCCAGCCGTGCAACTGCAACGTCTTCATGGACAGAGACACGCTGTCCAGCAACTTCTCCCGAGTTCTCGCCTTTATGAGGAGATCGTCCAAGTATGGGATAATTGTGACACCCTGCTTGCGCAGGAGTACCATCATTTCCGCCATTACCTTGGTGAAAATTCTCGGGGCCGTGGAAAGCCCAAACGGCAACGTCTGAAATTGGTAGTGACAGTCCCGTACTGCAAATCTCAGGAACGCCTGCTGAGGGGGGAATATCGGAACATGAAGGTACGCATCCTTTATGTCCAGGGACACCATCCAATCCCCCCCCTCCAGGCTGGCGATGACCGCCCTAAGTGATTCCATTTTGAACTTGAACCTCTTCAAGTACAGGTTCAGGGATTTTAGATTTAAAATGGGTCTGACCGAACCGTCCGGTTTCGGGACCACAAACAGGGTTGAATAATATCCCTCTCCTTGCTGGAGAAGAGGAACTGTGACTATCACCTGTTGAATATACAATTTTTGGATTGCGGCTAACACTAGCTCCCTCTCTGACGGGGAAGCCGGCAGAGCCGATTTGAAAAACCGGCGAGGAGGCAAGTCTTCGAATTCTAGTCTGTATCCCTGAGAAACAATTTCTAATGCCCAGGGATCCACCTGCGAGTGAACCCAGACGTGGCTGAAAAACCGAAGACATGCCCCCACTAGATCTGCCTTCCCCCGGGAAGCCCCAGCGTCATGCGATGGACTTTGCAGATGTAGGGGAGGACTTCTGCTCCTGGGAACTAGCTGTGTGCAGCTTTTTTCCCTTGCCTTTACCTCTGGCAACAAAGGACGATCCCCGTACCTTCTTGCTCTTATTGGAACGAAAGGACTGCATTTGATAATGAGGTGCCTTTTTAGTATGCTGCGGGGGGACATAAGGTAAGAAATTCGATTTACCGGCCGTAGCAGTTGAGACAAGGTCCGAGAGGCCGTCTCCAAACAACTCCTCCCCCTTGTAAGGCAAGGACTCCATATGCCGCTTGGAATCGGCGTCTCCCGTCCACTGTCGGGTCCACAAGAGCCGCCTAGCAGAAATAGACATAGCGTTTATTCTGGAGCTTAATAAACAAATGTCCCTTTGAGCATCTCTCATATACAAGGCAGCATCTCTGATATGTTCTATGGTCATTAAAATGGCATCCCTATCTAAGATGTCAATTTCCGTAGATAAGGAATCTGGCCATGCCACGACAGCACTACAAACCTAGGCCGACGCCATAGCCGGTCTAACAATAGTACCTGAATGTGTGTAAATGTGCTTCAGGATCCTTGAGGGAAGCTGTATCCTGAGAAGGCAGTGCCACCATTTTGGACAAGCGTGTCAGTGCCTTGTGTACTTTAGGCTAAGATTCCCATCGTATCCTATCCGTTTGTGGAAAGGGATACGCCATAAGAATCCTTTTGGGAACGTGCAGTCTCCTATCTGGAGATTCCCAAGCCTTTTCGCACAATTCGCTTAGCTCAAATGAGGACGGAAAAGTGACCTCAGGCTTTTTCCCTTTATACATGTGTACCCTCGTGTCCTCAGTAATATGCAAAACCTCTTTAATGGCAATAATCATGTACCGAATACCTTTTGCCACCCTTGGCTGTAATTTTGCATCTTCATAGTCGACACTAGAGTCAGTATCCGTGTCGGTATCTGTGTCATCGATCTGGGATATGGTGCGCTTCTGAGACCCCGAAGGACCTGGCGCCACAGGGACAGGCATGGTCTGGCTACCTGACTGATCCCTAGCTTCAGCCTTGTCTAACCTTTTATGCAGTAGATTTACATTTGCATTTAAGACATTCAGCATATCCACCCAGTCCGGTGTCGGCGTTGCCGATGGCGACCTGTCATTCAAGCACTCCCTCTCCACATTAAGCGAGCCTTCCTCGTCAAACATGTCGACACACGCGTACCGACACACTTCACCCACACAGGGAAACTCTTTTCTGAAGACAGTATCCCCTTTCAGGCCCTTTGGAGAGACAGAGAGAGAGTATGCCAGCACACACCCCAGCGCTATACCCCTGGAAAGAAACACAGAATGCCTTTTCCCAGTAGCGCTGCAGTAGTACTTAAACGCCAAATATGTGCCCCCCTCTCCTTCAAAACCCCCTTTCACCGTGCGTAAAGCAGGGGAGAGTCCGGGGAGCTTCCTCTCAGCGGCGCTGTGGAGAGAAAATGGCGCTGGTGAGTGCTGAGGGAGAAGCCCCGCCCCCTCGGCGGCGGGCTTCTGTCCAGCTTAAAGCTATTAAAAAATGTCGGGGGCTCTTTTATATACATGTACAGTGCCCACTTGTACATGTATATAGTCTTTTGCCATAAGAGAGGTGTTTATACTGCTGCCCAGGGCGCCCCCCCTGCGCCCTGCACCCTTACAGTGACCGGAGTGTGTGAGGTGTGTGGAGCAATGACGCACAGCTGCAGTGCTGTGCGTTACCTCAGTGAAGCTCTGAAGGCTTCTGCCGCCTGAGACGTCTTCTGACTTCGTTTCTTCTGGCTCTGTGAGGAGAACGGCGGCGCGGCTCTGGGAGTAAATGCCCAGGACGAACCTGTGTTCACTCCGTCTGGAGCTGTGGTGTCCAGTAGCCGAGGAAGCAGAGCCTATCATTTAAGTAGGTCTGCCCCTCTCTCCTCAGTCCCTCGATGCAGGGAGCCTGTTGCCAGCAGTGCTCCCTGTAAAAATACAGAAAAAATCCAAACAAAAATGCTTTCTAGGCAGAGAACTCAGGGGAGCTCTCTGCATTGCACCCATTTCCCTCTGGACACAGTGTAAAACTGAGGTCTGGAGGAGGGGCATAGAGGGAGGAGCTAGTGCACACCCAGAATCCAAAGCTTTCTTAAAGTGCCCTATCTCCTGCGGAGCCCGTCAATTCCCCATGGTCCTTACGGAGTCCCCAGCATCCTCTAGGACGTTAGAGAAAAGTGATTAAGATCAGTGGTTGCCTTGCATTTAGGTATTTAACCTTACAAGTTACAACAGGATAGCCGCTTCTTGAAAAAGCCACCCTGTTGTCAGAGAAACACGTTGAAGATATGGAGCCGTTGTGCACCTGTTATATTGTGTACAGTGTCAACGCCACCACAAGCCTGACAATTGCCATATTTCCACACTTGAGATCTCACAGGAAATTGATATAATTGTAGGTAGGATGCTCAACATGGCACACAATGCTGCATTTGGAAATTTGCCCATCTGCCATTTCATATACTGCCTGGGAGACGGAACATCGGTCTTGGTGGTTTTGTCTGAATGCATTGCTGGTTACCATACAGCAACACAGAGGATATATACCCCTGGCAATATTGTGGTAAAGAACATTGCTACCACATTTATTCTGGTGGTGTTATTTTCTCACTCGCACTCCTGGATTACCCTCACTCTAAGCCTATTGCATTGAGACTGACTGGTTGATAGCGAGAGTCTGCGCAATGTGGGCTGTAAATGGATTTCCAAATTACTATGTTTACGGTGATAACTCCGTGTATATTGACTGGATTACGCAAGAAAGTGAGATTCACTCTATTTATTGTACCAGTGGTATCTTTCATATAATATATTACCTCCAGCACTTAGAGACCGGTGAACTACTGAATTAAGAGTTTTTTTTATATTAATATAGACACTGTACTGCAAGTGTTTTTAAATTGGTACTTGCTACATTAGATGTGACATTTTTTAATTAACCCACTCCCAGGAGTTATATTTGTTACATGTGTTTCAATAAATATTTCATACGATAGACATTGTATATCAAAGTGTGATTGAGTTCTCTTGAACGGCCGATATATCGCGGGAGCGTCGGCCAGTGTGTACGGGCGATACGTCTGTGAACTCCGTCGTTCACAGACGTATCGCGTCGGCTGCGCAGCACAGCCAACGGCCAATATATCTAACGATATATTGGTGCGTCGCTGTGTGTGTACGGGGCGGTCGTCCGACCGCCCGTACACATGCTGCGGCGGCCGGCGGTGATTGACAGGTGAACTGGGCGGGCGCCCGCCCGCCCAGTTCATGACGTCAGTCCCCCGACGGATCGGGCAGTGTGTATGCACAGCACACTGCCCGATCCATACATAGATATATCTGCAGATCAATTGATCTGCAGATATATCTACTAGTGTGTACCCACCTTAAGACTTTCTTCATTCCACTCATCTCAGTAGGACTGACAGTTTTGAATTCAAATAAACATTAGGAGTTTCTCTGTGTATTGCCTCTTTAACGTTTGTGTTATTTACCCTTTAATATTGAGAATATTAGTGGTGATTTTCTCCTGTCCTATAGGATTGTTAGGGAAGGAGTTTGTGGAATCTTAGCTGACGCCAGGCAGATTTGGTACCTCTCTGATCGGGTTCACCCTACCGCTCACCCTATTTCTCTGTTTTGCGCGTGAATTTACTGCATTAGTTCAGTTTACTCAAGTGAAGACCACAAGCAACAAGAATGTGGAATACCACCAGGGGAAATTCCTTATAATAGGCTTTTTTTAAGCAGTCAAGGCGCCATGCCTGTAGTCACAACATAACACAAAAAAAAAAGTTTATTTTTTAATAAACCATTTGGTTTAAACTATGGTTTAATCACTTAACTGATGATTTGAGTTGCAAAACAATACTCAGAAATATAAACCTAAGGGGTGTGTTACACCCCCCCCATCCCCCGTGTCCACAGGTCTCTATTGTAAAATTACTACCCACCCCCCCATCAGTGGCAAAATATCTCTAGCTCTACTTTCTCCCACGCTTCTAGTGGTAATAGATCCCAGTGTCAATGGGCCCCCTCCCCCCACTGTCTTTTTTTTTTTTTTTTTTTTTATGCTTACTATATAATCCACCCCCAAGCTAGTAAACTATTTATGGGTCCTCCCCTACCCTCACTCATATCAAGTGATCACCCCCACCCCACCACATAATTTGCTGCTGCTGGGAAGACGATAGGCTGCTGCATGAAGTAAAATTGAAGGAATAGAGGAGAAAGACAGCGGAAAACATCGAAAGAAACCTTTGATGTGAAAGTACACCGCACCTTGAAGTAAGCATACACGTGAGCATCCTATATACCCAGAGACCTACTCGTGGGTGCTTGATTATTTTGGATACTGCATTTGTATGGGTGAAAGAAACCTTGATGTGATTTATACAATTGTTTTAGAAGTAAGCACATGTAAGCAGTCCATTTATGCGAGTCACTGAGGTGGACCTTACGAGTAGAACTGCACATCCCAAGTACTGAATAGTCGAAGGAACCTGGGTGTACATTTTGTTCCTCTAATACCCACAGAGACTGTACTGAACATTTGTGTTTATATTGTGTTTTTTTTCATACATCATCTTTGGACGACGGATTCATATATGAACTCACTTGTATGAAAAGGAACGGACTTTAGCCCACACGGGTAATTTCTTTGGACTTTTTACTATTTGCGCCACCTAGGGATTATTCTAATATTCCCTTTCTAGCATTATTTCAGTGTGTTAGGTGACACACTAGGATAGACCTTGGGTTGGCGGCATTTGTGCGCAGGGACATATCCTAACCCCTTTGTTACCACCACATAATTCCCTGGGGACCGCTGCAACAGGAGAAAGTCCATTGTGGACTTGTGTAGAAAGGATTTCCTCCATTTAAAATGAGAGACGCAGTGGGCGGACACCTGGCTGTGGTCGCATCACATATGTGAGTGCCAGGCAAGCGGTTAAACTAGCCAACCCTGCATAGTGGTATAACAATTTCTTTATTTTCATTTAAAAACTGAAACTATTTATTTTAGCACAGTTGCTAAGCCGGTTATTTTATATACCAATTTATTGTGTCTTTAAATGTTTTTTTAGTCTTGCAACCCATATTTCTATATATTTGTGTTTTCCCCCAGTGGCACAGACACATTTTATTTTTTCTTATAAACATACGTACATAATTATACAGGGTGATTCAAGTGTTGCAGTACACTCTTTTGTGTCAAAAACTGTGCAGGAAATGGGAAAACTGAATACTCCAGTAAGGTATGGGTGAGGTGGGCTATCTTTTAGGGTATGTACCGAACATGGGCGCCATCTTGAAATCTGCCATCTTGAATCTAAGTCAGTTTTCCCATTTCCTGCACAGTTTTTGAAACAAAAGGGTGTACTGCGACTTTTGAATCACCCTGTAGTTAGCATATTAGAGAAGACAAAGGGAAGGGGATTCTGCTCATACAAGTTTACAATTTATAGGGGATATGGGTGGACATAATAGAGAAAAAAGGATAGGAGAGAGAGGATATTAGACTCTAAATGTTAAACATTTTATTTTATTAAAAACATGTGTGTTGTAAAGTTTTATCTTATTATTAACCCCCTCACTGCAGGGGACAAGTAAGAGTGCAGAGAATGAGCCCCACTTATCCTCCACAGCGAGGCACAATACAAAATTACAAACTAATTAGCTTGTTCCCCACCAGTCTTAACAACCGGTGGGGACTCCCAGGAACTGCCAGGTCTGTTCCAGAAGTGAAATTAGTGCAATGTCACTATTGAAAGGGGAAGAAAAAAAAAGAAGATTTAAGAATACAGATGAGGGGGGGATTTTAATTCCGTCTTACTCTCCAACCATACCACCTACAAAGATGGGGGTGCCCTTGTTTGAAAGAGTGCCCCTAAAAAAAAGCTAAATTCTGATGATCACACTGATCAGCAGACATTAGCCCCATGTACAGTATAATGTAGTTCAACAAAAGTGGTAGATCTCCCTAAACTTGGCTGAAAATAAATAAGTGATATCCCCATTATAAAAAGGGGGGGGGGGGGTCTGTATTAGGCTCTTGTTTTTGTATTTACTCCTATTTTGACCATTCAAAATAAGGATTTTTTATTTTTTTTTAAACATTGGGGCCCTTTAGTACGTATTGCCTGGGTATCACCAGGCAATGTAATCCCACACAACAGAAGACATACTTTGTCCGTATATGGGTACGAGGGCACTAGGTGCCCTATCACCCACCTCATATTGATAGCTGCAACTAAATGACCACCCATATTTGAAAGTGAGGAGTCCCTACTTTCAAATTCTGTGGCCCACTAGTAAGCTTCTGTCTGGTGATCATCCAACTCTACAAAAAAAAAAAAAATAGTTTTGCATACATGGAGGAAGGGCACATTGTGCCCTACCTTACCCATATAACTAGCTCGCACACATATTGGGGCACCCTGTCTTGGAAGTGGGGAGTGTCCGCTTTCAAATAACATGCCCGCTTAGTAGTTCCCATCTGATCAGCAGGCAACCTAAACCATACCTAAATACCTATAACATTTTCCACAGATGGGGATATAAACTCCATATCTTCCCATCTTGTGTCAAAAAAAAACAACAAAAAAAACAACCCACATTTCTTGTGGTAGGTTGTCCAGTTTTTAAAACTGTAAGCCTGGTTGGGCTACCATATTCTTCCTACACTTAGTAAACGTTTAAATTAAGACAATGGAAATGGAAAAAATAATAATTTTCATTTCAAATGCAGATTTTTTTGTCAAAACTTTCACTGGCAGGGACTGATGTGAATGATTAAACATGCATCGTAAATAAAAAGTTATCAAAATAATATATTGAATATAAATTCTTTTTACCTGCTTGTGGTGCTGGCTGAATGGTAATCAGTGGATGCTGTTTCGGAAGTAGTGTAGTAAGTGGCTGAAATATAATTGTTTTAGAGGAAATTCCTGTGGATGAATGAATGCCTGCAGATGTAGGAATCAGGATGGCTTTTTGCTGTATGGATAGCTTAGGCACCACTGGAGCAAGTTTCCTCTGTCTAGTGGATGCATTACCTGCAAATGCAAAATAATGAGCATACAACACAATACAAACTAAATGAAGACACAGTTATCATAAAACATGGGAAAATTACCACAACAAAATATTACTGTGATGGGGAGACTACTACTGTTGATTAAAATAAGATTTTACTTACCGATAAATCTATTTCTCGTAGTCCGTAGTGGATGCTGGGGACTCCGTCAGGACCAGGGGGAATAGCGGCTCCGCAGGAGACAGGGCACAAAACTAAAGCTTTAGGATCAGGTGGTGTGTACTGGCTCCTCCCCCTATGACCCTCCTTCAAGCCTCAGTTAGGATACTGTGCCCGGACGAGCGTACACAATAAGGAAGGATATTGAATCCCGGGTAAGACTCATACCAGCCACACCAATCACACCGTATAACTTGTGATCTAAACCCAGTTAACAGTATGACAAACGTAGGAGCCTCTGAACAGACGGCTCACAACAAATAACAACCCGATTTTTTTGTAACAATAACTATGTACAAGTATTGCAGACAATCCGCACTTGGGATGGGCGCCCAGCATCCACTACGGACTACGAGAAATAGATTTATCGGTAAGTAAAATCTTATTTTCTCTGACGTCCTAAGTGGATGCTGGGGACTCCGTCAGGACCATGGGGATTATACCAAAGCTCCCAAACGGGCGGGAGAGTGCGGATGACTCTGCAGCACCGAATGAGAGAACTCCAGGTCCTCTTTAGCCAGGGTATCAAATTTGTAGAATTTTACAAACGTGTTCTCCCCCGACCACGTAGCTGCTCGGCAGAGTTGTAATGCCGAGACCCCTCGGGCAGCCGCCCAGGATGAGCCCACCTTCCTTGTGGAATGGGCCTTGACAGATTTAGGCTGTGGCAGGCCTGCCACAGAATGTGCAAGTTGAATTGTTGGGTGCATACAGTATAAACAGCGAGTCAGATTTTCTGACTCCAGCCGTCCTTGAAATGTATCTTTTCAATGCCCTGACAACGTCCAGCAACTTGGAATCTTCCAAATCGCTAGTAGCCGCAGGCACCACAATAGGCTGGTTCAGGTGAAACGCTGACACCACCTTAGGCAGAAACTGAGGACGCGTCCGCAGTTCTGCCCTGTCCGAATGGAAAATCAGATATGGGCTCTTATACGATAAAGCCGCCAATTCGGATACTCTCCTGGCTGAAGCCAGGGCCAGTAGCATGGTTACTTTCCATGTAAGATATTTCAAATCCACCGATTTGAGTGGCTCAAACCAATGGGATTTGAGAAAATCCAAAACTACATTCAGGTCCCACGGAGCCACCGGGGGCACAACCGGGGGCTGTATATGTAGTACTCCTTTTACAAAAGTCTGGACTTCAGGAACTGAAGCCAATTCTTTCTGGAAGAAAATCGACAGGGCCGAAATTTGAACCTTAATGGACCCCAATTTGAGGCCCATAGACAATCCTGTTTGCAGGAAATGTAGGAATCGACCCAGTTGAAATTCCTCTGTGGGGGCCTTCCTGGCCTCACACCACGCAACATATTTTCTCCAAATGCGGTGATAATGTTGTGCAGTCACCTCCTTCCTGGCTTTAACCAGTGTAGGAATGACCTCTTCTGGAATGCCTTTTTCCTTTAGAATTCGGCGTTCAACCGCCATGCCGTCAAACGCAGCCGCGGTAAGTCTTGGAATAGACACGGTCCCTGCTGAATCAGGTCCCGTCTTAGAGGTAGAGGCCACGGATTTTCCGTGAGCATCTCCTGAAGTTCCGGGTACCAAGTTCTTCTTGGCCAATCCGGAGCCACGAGTATCGTTCTTACTCCCCTTTGCCGTATAATTCTCAGTACTTTGGGTATGAGAGGCAGAGGAGGAAACACATACACTGACTGGTACACCCACGGTGTTACCAGAGCGTCCACAGCTATTGCCTGAGGGTCTCTTGACCTGGCGCAATACCTGTCCAGTTTTTTGTTGAGGCGAGACGCCATCATATCCACCTTTGGTTTTTCCCAACGGTTCACAATCATGTGGAAAACTTCTGGATGAAGTCCCCACTCTCCCGGGTGTAGATCGTGTCTGCTGAGGAAGTCTGCTTCCCAGTTGTCTACTCCCGGAATGAACACTGCTGACAGTGCTATCACATGATCTTCCGCCCAGCGAAGAATCCTTGCAGCTTCTGCCATTGCTCTCCTGCTTCTTGTGCCGCCCTGTCTGTTTACGTGAGCGACTGCCGTGATGTTGTCCGACTGGATCAACACCGGCTGACCCTGAAGCAGGGGTTTTGCCAGGCTTAGAGCATTGTAAATTGCTCTTAGCTCCAGTATATTTATATGAAGAGACATCTCCAGGCTTGACCATACTCCCTGGAAGTTTCTTCCCTCTGTGACCGCTCCCCAGCCTCTCAGACTGGCATCCGTGGTCACCAGGACCCAGTCCTGTATGCCGAATCTGCGGCCCTCTAACAGATGAGCACTCTGCAACCACCACAGAAGAGACACCCTTGTCCGTGGCGATAAGGTTATCCGCTGATGCATCTGCAGATGCGATCCGGACCATTTGTCCAGCAGATCTCACTGAAAAGTTTGTGCGTGGAATCTGCCGAATGGAATTGCTTCGTAAGAAGCCACCATCTTTCCCAGGACTCTTGTGCATTGATGCACAGACACTTTTCCTGGTTTTAGGAGGTTCCTGACAAGTTCGGATAACTCCTTGGCTTTCTCCTCCGGAAGAAACACCTTTTTCTGAACCGTGTCCAGAATCATTCCCAGGAACAGCAGACGTGTTGTCGGGGTCAACTGAGATTTTGGAAAATTCAGAATCCACCCGTGTTGTTGAAGCACTACTTGGGTTAGTGCTACTCCGTCCTCCAGCTGTTCTCTGGACCTTGCCCTTATCAGGAGATCGTCCAAGTAAGGGATAATTAATACGCCTCTTCTTCGCAGAAGAATCATCATTTCGGCCATTACCTTGGTAAAGACCCGAGGTGCCGTGGACAATCCAAACGGCAGCGTCTGAAACTGATGACAGTTTTGCACCACGAACCTGAGGTACCCTTGATGTGAAGGGCAATTGGGACATGCAGGTAAGCATCCTTTATGTCCAGGGACACCATAAAGTCCCCTTCTTCCAGATTCGCTATCACTGCTCTGAGTGATTCCATCTTGAACTTGAATTTTTGTATGTACAGGTTCAAAGATTTCAGATTTAGAATAGGTCTTACCGAGCCGTCCGGCTTCGGTACCACAAATAGCGTGGAGTAATACCCCTTTCCCTGTTGTAGGAGGGGTACCTTGACTATCACCTGCTGAGAAAACAGCTTGTGAATGGCTTCCAATACCGTCGCCCTGTCTGAGGGAGACGTTGGCAAAGCAGACTTTAGGAACCGGCGAGGGGGAGACTTCTCGAATTCCAACCTGTAACCCTGAGATACTACCTGCAGGATCCAAGGGTCCACCTGTGAGCAAGCCCACTGTGTGCTGAAATTCCTGAGTCGACCCCCCACCGCTCCTGAGTCCGCTTGTACAGCCCCAGCGTCATGCTGAGGGCTTTGCAGAACCCTGGGAGGGCTTCTGTTCCTGGGCAGGGGCTGCTTGCTGCCCTCTCTTACCCCTTCCTCTGCCCCGGGGCAGATATGACTGTCCTTTTGCCCTCTTGTTCTTATAGGACCGAAAGGACTGCGGCTGAAAAGACGGTGTCTTTTTCTGTTGGGAGGGGGTCTGAGGTAAAAAGGTGGATTTTCCGGCAGTTGCCGTGGCCACCAGATCCGATAGACCTACGCCAAATAATTCCTCCCCTTTATACGGCAATACTTCCATATGTCGTTTGGAATCCGCATCACCTGACCACTGTCGCGTCCATAAACTTCTTCTGGCAGATATGGACATCGCACTTACTCTCGATGCCAGAGTGCAAATATCCCTCTGAGCATCTCGCATATAAAGAAAAGCATCCTTTAATTGCTCTATAGTCAATAAAATACTGTCCCTATCCAGGGTATCAATATTTTCAGTCAGGGAATCCGACCAGACCACCCCAGCACTGCACATCCAGGCTGAGGCGATGGCTGGTCGCAGTATAACACCAGAATGTGTGTATATACTCTTTAGGGTAGTTTCCAGCCTCCTATCAGCTGGATCCTTGAGGGCGGCCGTATCAGGAGACGGTAACGCCACTTGTTTTGATAAGCGTGTGAGCGCCTTATCCACCCTAGGGGGTGTTTCCCAGCGCGCCCTAACCTCTGGCGGGAAAGGGTATAATGCCAATAACTTTTTTGAAATTAGCACTTTTCTATCTGGGTTAACCCACGCTTCATCACATACATCATTCAATTCCTCTGATTCAGGAAAAACTACAGGTAGTTTTTTCACCCCCCCACATAATACCCCTTTTTGTGGTACTTGCAGTATCAGAGATATGCAAAGCCTCCTTCATTGCCGTGATCATATAACGTGTGGCTCTACTTGAAAATACGTTTGTTTCTTCACCGTCGACACTAGATTCAGTGTCCGTGTCTGGGTCTGTGTCGACCGACTGAGGTAAAGGGCGTTTTACAGCCCCTGACGGTGTCTGAGACGCCTGGGCAGGTACCAACTGGTTTTCCGGCCGTCTCATGTCGTCAACTGATTTTTGTAATGTGCCGACATTATCACGTAATTCCATAAACAAAGCCATCCATTCCGGTGTCGACTCCCTGGGGGGTGACATCACCATTACCGGCAATTGCTCTGCCTCCACACCAACATCGTCCTCATACATGTCGACACACACGTACCGACACACAGCAGACACACAGGGAATGCTTTTATCGAAGACAGGACCCCACTAGCCCTTTGGGGAGACAGAGGGAGAGTTTGCCAGCACACACCCAAGCGCTATAATATATATGGGAACAACCTTATATAAGTGTTGTATCCTTATAGCAGCTTAAATATATAAAATATCGCCAAAAAAGTGCCCCCCCTCTCTGTTTTACCCTGTTTCTGTAGTGCAGTGCAGGGGAGAGTCCTGGGAGCCTTCCTCACAGCGGAGCTGAGCAGGAAAATGGCGCTGTGTGCTGAGGAGAATAAGCCCCGCCCCCTATTCCGGCGGGCTTTTCTCCCGTAGTTTGTAATATCTGGCAGGGGTTAAATACATCCATATAGCCTCAAGGGCTATATGTGATGTATTTTTTAGCCATAAAAGGTATTTACATTGCTGCCCAGGGCGCCCCCAGCAGCGCCCTGCACCCTCCGTGACCGTTGGTGAGAAGTGTGTGACAAACAATGGCGCACAGCTGCAGTGCTGTGCGCTACCTTCAAGAAGACTGAAGAGCCTTCTGCCGCCGGTTTCTGGACCTTCAATCTTCAGCATCTGCAAGGGGGGTCGGCGGCGCGGCTCCGGGACGAACCCCAGGGTGAGACCTGTGTTCCGACTCCCTCTGGAGCTAATGGTGTCCAGTAGCCTAAGAAGCCAATCCATCCTGCACGCAGGTGAGTTGAACTTCTCTCCCCTAAGTCCCTCGATGCAGTGAGCCTGTTGCCAGCAGGACTCACTGAAAATAAAAAACCTATAAACTTTTTCTAAGCAGCTCCTTAAGAGAGCCACCTAGATTGCACCCTGCTCGGACGGGCACAAAAACCTAACTGAGGCTTGGAGGAGGGTCATAGGGGGAGGAGCCAGTACACACCACCTGATCCTAAAGCTTTAGTTTTGTGCCCTGTCTCCTGCGGAGCCGCTATTCCCCCTGGTCCTGACGGAGTCCCCAGCATCCACTTAGGACGTCAGAGAAAATAGGGATAACATAATAAATACGTTGGACACATTTCTAATTCCTTTATTTACATAAAAACATTGAGGCATTACTGTATAATCAAGGATAACTACAAGTATTTATTTATTTTTTAAACTAAAGGAGATTCTTATGGGCAGATGTATTAAGCATGGAGATAGCGTTATCTATCTAGGGGGTGTTTTGCATCCCCTCGTGTCCATAGGCCCCCAGTATAAAATAACTTCTTACTCCCTATTGACAATAGATCCCCCACACCTCAAAATACATGATTTATAAACCAACCCCCTTTTTGCATCATCCCCCCAATACCCTGTGAACAAGTTAGGTTTTTTTGTTTTTTTTATGGAAAAAAAGTGCAACGTGTCGGGCGCTAGTATTCTGATAGTTGTAAAAAAAAAATATTGTCTGCCTTCACAATGTGGACCTGGGAATCGACCAAAATTGATGAAGACAAACAAGTAGATATAATAAAGGCGTTCATGAAAAAATTGTCAGCCTCTGATTTGATACAAATGTACAATTAGCAATTTATTAAAAAAGAAATTAAAAACAATTTGAAGTGGCTAATTAACCACACTAAAAAAACATGTAACACATGCACAACAGGGAACAGCATAAGTCTTAATAGCTCCACATGCAAGCTAGCAGGTTGCTTGTTAGTTAAATTCTCTTCTCTTATAATAGGATTTTAATAACCTACCGGTAAATCCTTTTCTCGTAGTCCGTAGAGGATGCTGGGGTCCATTTTAGTACCATGGGGTATAGACGGTTCCGCAGGAGCCTTCGGCACTTTAAGACTTTTCAACAGTGTGAACTGGCTCCTCCCTCTATGCCCCTCCTCCAGACCTCAGTATAGGAACTGTGCCCGAGGAGACGGACAACTTCGAGAGAAGAATTTACATTAAACTAGTGGAGAGATTCACACCAGCTCACACCATACAAAACATGCCGCCTAACATGGCTTTCAACATAAACTATGCTAACGTGCATGCATAACGCAACAGCTGTGAACATCTTAACACATGAGAACCTGTGAAAAAAGCTAAAACGTAATTCTGCAGGAAAAATGAGCACTGGGCGGGTGCCCAGCATCCTCTATGGACTATGAGAAAAGGATTTACTGGTAGGTAATTAAAACCCTATTTTCTCTTACATCCTAGAGGATGCTAGTGTCCATTTTAGTACCATGGGGATGTACCAAAGCTCCCAGTACGGGCGGTAAAGTGCTAATGTTCCTGTAGAACTGACTGACCAAACTGAAGGTCGTCAGCAGCCCAGGTGTCAAACCTGTAAAACTTAGCAAACATGTTTGCCCCGACCAAGTAGCTGCTCGGCAAATTTGCAACGCCGAGACACCCCAGGCAGCCGCCCAGGAAGAACCCTCTTTCCTTGGAGAGTGGGCCTTTACCGAACTTGGTAACGGCAATCCTGACGTGGAATAAGCGTGCTGAATGGTATCTCTGATCCAGCGCGCAATAGTCTGCTTAGAAGCAGGACCCCCGATCTTGTTGGGGTCAGAGAGGACAAACAAAGATTCTGTTTTCCTTATCCGAGCCGTTCTTGCAACATAAGTCCTCCACGCTCTGACGACATCCAAGGACTATTGAAAACGGCTGAGGTGTCAGAAGCCACTGGCACCACCACAGGTTGGCTGATATGGAAATAAGACACAACCTTTGGAAGAAAATGCTGACGCGTCCGCAGTTCAGCTCTATCTTCATGAAAAATCAAATAAGGACTCTTGTGTGACAGATCCCCTAATTCAGACACTCGTCTGCCTGAGGCCAAGGCCAACAGCATGACCACTTTCCAAGTGAGAAACTTCTACCTATTGTAGAGGCTCAAACAAGTCCGATTTAAGGAACTGCAACACCACATTAAGATCCCATGGCGCCGCAGGAGGCACAAAGGGAGGTTGGATGCACAGAACCCCCTTCACGAACGTCTGGACCTCAAGGAAGGGAAGCCAATTGTTTCTGAAAGAAAATGGACAAGGCCGAAATTTGGACTTTGATAGACCCTAATCTCAAGCCAGCACCCACACCCGCCTGTAGAAATAGGAGAAGACGTCCTAATTGAAACTCCACCGCAGGAGACTTCTTGGATTCACAAAAAGATACATATTTTCTCCAAATACGATGGTAATGTTTGGACGTTACCCCTTTCCTGGCCAGAATAAGTGTGGCAATGACTTCCTTGGGAATACCCTTACGGGCTAGGATCTGGCGCTCAACAGCTATGCCGTCAAACGCAGCAGCGGTAAGTCTTGATAAACAAACGGCCCCTGCTGAAGCAGGTCCTCGCGAAGAAGAGGCTGAGGATCTTCCAGTAATAAATCCTGAAGATCTGGATACCAAGCCCTCCTTGGCCAGTCTGGAGCAATGAGAGATGCTCGAACCCTTGTTCTTCTGATGATCTTGAGTACTTTTGGTATTAGTGGAAGTGGAGGGAACAGATACACCGACTGAAAAACACCCACTGGGTCACCAGTGCATCCACTGCTATTGCTTGTGGGTCTCTCGACCTTGAACAATATTTCTGAAGCTTCTTGTTGAGACGTGATGCTATCATATCTACTTGAGGAACGCCCCAACGATCTGCTACCTCTGCAAAGACTTCTGGGTGGAGGCCCCATTCTCCTAAATGGAGATAGTGTCTGCTGAGGAAGTCTGCTTCCCAGTTGTCCACTCCCGGAATGAAAATTGCCGACAGAGCTTTTGCATGTCTTTCTGCCCAGAGGAGTATCTCTGTCACCTCTGCCATTGCCGCTCTGCTTTTTGTTCCGCCCTGGCGGTTTATGTAAGCTACTGCCGTTACATTGCCTGACTGGATCTGTATGGGACGACCTTGAAGAAGGTGTGCCGCTTGATGAAGGCTGTTGTACACAGCTCTCAATTCCAGAATGTTTATGTGAAGAAGTACTTCTTGACTTGACCATCGTCCTTGGAAGCTTTCCCCTTGCGTGACTGCTCCCCAACCTCGGAGGCTTGCATCTGTGGTCACCAGGATCCAAGTCTGAATCCCGAACCTGCCTCCCTCCAGGAGGTGAGAACTTTGAAGCCATCACAAGTGTGAAATTCTGGCTTTTGTTGACAGGATTATCCTCCGGTGCATGTGTCGGTGCGATCCGCACCATTTGTCCAGTAGGTCCCATTGGAACACTCTGGCGTGGAATCGGCCAAATTGTAGAGCCTCGTAGGCCGCTATCATCTTCCCCAGCAGGCAGATGCACTGATGAATCGATACTGCTGGATTTAAAACTTGACCATCCTCTGGATCTCCAGAGCCTTGTCCACCGGTAGGAATACTTTCTGTGATTCCGTGTCCAATATCATTCCTAGAAATGATAACCTCATTGTGGGTTCTAATTGTGATTTTGGAAGGTTTATGGTCCAACCGTGCTGTTGAAGCACCGTCAGGGAAAGTGCAATGTTCTGAACTAGTTTCTCCCTGGATCTCGCTTTTATGAGGAGATCGTCCAAGTATGGAATGACTGACTCCTTTCTTGAGAAGAAGAACCATCATCTCCACCATCACCTTGGTGAATATTCTCGGAGCCGTGGAGAGCCCGAAAGGCAATGTTTGGAACTGGTAGTGGCAGTCCTGCACCGCAAACCTCAGGTATGCCTGATGCGGCGGGTAGATGGGAACATGTAAATAAGCATCTTTGATGTCCATCGATACCAGAAATTCCTTTTCCTCCAAGCTGGAGATCACCGCTCTCAGGGATTCCATCTTGAATTTGAACCTTTATATACATGGATTTCAGCGTATTTTCCATTTTACGATCTGACGGATCCTTCAAAGCTGTTGCCCCCCGGTACTGGTAATGCCATCTTCTTTGACAGTCTGGAGAGAGAAGAGTCTACCAGAGGAGGATGTTCCCATTTTTCCGTCATAATGTTCGGAATAGGGTATGTAGAAAGAAACCTCTTTGGAACCTGAAATAGTTTGTCTGGGCGTTTCCAAGCTTCAGGCAAAAGTTCAGCTAGTTTTCGCAAGAAGGAAAAAGTCATAAAATGTCTGGGGAGTCTGAAGTCACCGTGTCAGTGATGTTCAAAACTTGACAGACTGCCAAGGTAAGAGCTTCTATGCCTTGAACATCCTCGCATGAAGTGGTATATTCATTGATAGACACGTCGGCGACCTCCCCTTCTTCTTCTTCTTCCTCATCACCCGGCATTCCTCATCCAACTAAAGAATAGCCGGTAGAGCTATTTTCTTTGTAGGACGCACAGGCACTGCTAGAGTGTGCCTGGTCGAATAATCCATCAGCTTCACCAGACCTTCCACCAACTTGGCTAGCCCTGCTGCCCAGGCTGGTTCTCCAGGGAGAGAAGAGGGCAAATAATCCAAGGAAGAGCCGTCTGCTCTGGCTGATTCCCAATCTCTGCGGGAGACGGACAATTCAGATGTGAGATCCGCCGAAACACCTGCCAAGACTGACGCCCAAGCAGGTACTCGCATGAGCCACGTCTTCTGGCGTGCAGGCAGAACATACCGTGGAACCATCCCAGGATGCCCGAGACAACTTTTTACTGCATCTTGTGCATACAAAAAACTTCTGTAAAGTTTTTGGCACTGTACCCTTGCCAGTCATTGCGGTTCTGGTCCTGAGAGAACAGTCTCCCGGACACGCAAACACACCACTGTAGTGACAGATATGAAGGAAGGAGCTGGCAGGTAGGGTAGAGGAAGAGAGCACACACTCAGCCACAGAGGCTCTTTACCCTTTAGATTACAGCTATAAGTCCCCTCACCATGTCCAATTGACCCTCGTGAACTCACAACCTCCAGTGGTCTGATGAGATCTGGAATATTGGTGGAGGGCAGGAATTCAGTGATTACTGGTCTCCTCTAGCTGTAAAAAAGCTGCAGAGGAAGAAGTCAGAGCGCGCGTTGAGCTACAGGAGCCTGCTTGGAAGCCTGCGCTGAATAAGCTCCACCCCTTATTCAGCCGCCTGGGACACGCTTAGCGCCATTATTTGCCTGGACCGGGTATCCGCAGGCTGAATGTGAAAGCCTATATCTGCAGGGCGCTGGCTGCAACAGCCGCGACTAGTCTGCATGTCAGCAAATTACCTCTCGCGCTGCCCCTCATGTGGGTTACTTAGAAGCTGGAGGATACCAGCCGCGGGCGGTTAGCCGGTCCTGGACAGATCCCCCTCTTACTATGCCGCTTCACTGTGGCAAATATGAAGCAGGAAGTAATCTCTTACCCCCGCTACACCACGCATCGGTGCGTCCCCCTTACTAGGGTTCCCGCGGAGCGCGGCGAGCAGCGGGGACGATGGCAGTAGTTTTTGAGTAGAAACCCTGACAATCCTCTGACCGTCCGGCTGCTTGAGGACCCGTAGCCCACCTTTTAATAGGTGGCGGAGGGCCTCCCTGAGGTGTTCTTTTCTGTTGACTGCTGGAGCTCCAGCAGAATGTGACCGGCTCCCTTGGCACATTAAAAAAAACAAGGGCTGATGGGGGATAGAGAGGGAGGAGTCTGCACACTCTAAGAAAAACTGTAAAGTTCCAGCTCCCGACAGCCATCCGTCTATCTCCAGTGTCTCCAGCGATTAAGTTTTATCAAGGTTTTCATAGAAGCCTACATGAATTTTGTGTAATAACGGATGGTGACAGAACACGATATAGTAGAACTCATAGCTAATCCTTTGTTCGCATTAAAAAAAAAAAAAAAAGATTGGTAATAAATGTAATTTTGGTTAAGACATAAATTACCATTTACACAAGTGATCATAATCAAGAATAACTTTCTGCCTGGAGGAAAGAAAGTCAACTCCCTTAACCACTTAACTGACGATTTATTTTGCCAAAAACCGCTCCGAAATTCTCTTTCCTGCTGCTGCTAACACTCTCTATCTGACTGGTCGCATCCTGTGCGACCAGGTCAGATAGAGCACTTGCAGGCATGGTCGCATCTGATGCGACCATGCCAGGCAAGTGGTTAACCTATAAAAGAAACTTTACGTTTATGGTGGAATCAAATTTTAAGTTTTTGCAAAACTAGCTGTGGAAGTATAGACATAGGCAGGCAAGTTATTTTCTTATTTTGGTTCCTATTGTATGACTAATGTAACTCACAGTTGAAATAGAAATTTTGTGATAAAGGTTGTATGCCTCACAAATGATTTGTGGAGTCACTTTCCTTTGTAATAAGATTCCAACCAAAAGAACTGAAATTAATCATGGAAAAAAATAAGATTTTACTCACCGGTAAATCTATTTCTCGTAGTCCGTAGTGGATGCTGGGTACTCCGTAAGGACCATGGGGAATAGACGGGCTCCGCAGGAGACTGGGAACTCTAAAGAAAGATTTAGTACTATCTGGTGTGCACTGGCTCCTCCCTCTATGCCCCTCCTCCAGACCTCAGTTAAGGAAACTGTGCCCGGAAGAGCAGACATTATAAGGAAAGGATTTAGGAATCCCGGGTAAGACTCATACCAGCCACACCAATCACACAGTATAACTTGTGATACACTTATCCAGTTAACGGTATGAACAACAACAGGGCATCAAACAATGGATGCCAACATAACATAACCCATTATTAAGCAATAACTATATACACGTATTGCAGAAAGTCCGCACTAGGGACGGGCGCCCAGCATTCACTACGGACTACGAGAAATAGATTTACCGGTGAGTAAAATCTTATTTTCTCTAACGTCCTAGTGGATGCTGGGGACTCCGTAAGGACCATGGGGATTATACCAAAGCTCCCAAACGGGCGGGAGAGTGCTGATGACTCTGCAGCACCGAATGGGCAAACTCAAGGTCCTCCTCAGCCAGGGTATCAAACTTGTAGAATTTTTCAAATGTGTTTGAACCCGACCAAGTAGCAGCTCGGCAAAGCTGTAAAGCCGAGACCCCTCGGGCAGCCGCCCAAGAAGAGCCCACCTTCCTTGTGGAATGGGCTTTCACTGATTTTGGACGCGGCAATCCAGCCGCAGAATGAGCCCGCTGAATCGTGTTACAGATCCAGCGGGCAACGGTTTGCTTTGAAGCAGGAGCACCCAACTTGTTGGGGGCATACAGGATAAACAGCGAGTCAGATTTCCTGATTCCAGCCATTCTGGCTACATAAATCTTCAAAGCCCTGACTACATCTAGTAACCTGGAATCCTCCAAGTCACGAGTAGCCGCAGGCACTACAATAGGTTGGTTCAAATGAAAAGATGACACCACCTTTGGCAGAAATTGGGGACGAGTCCGCAATTCTGCCCTGTCCATATGAAAAACCAGATAGGGGATTTTACATGACAAAGCCGCCAATTCTGACACACGCCTAGCCGAAGCTAAGGCCAATAGCATGACCACCTTCCACGTGAGATACTTTAGCTCCACGGTCTTAAGTGGTTCAAACCAGTGGGATTTCAGGAAACCCAACACCACGTTGAGATCCCAAGGTGCCACTGGTGGCACAAAAGGGGGCTGAATATGCAGCACTCCCTTAACAAACGTCTGAACTTCAGGAAGAGACGCCAGTTCCTTTTGAAAGAAAATGGATAGGGCCGAAATCTGGACCTTTATGGATCCCAACTTCAAGCCCATAGTCACTCCAGACTGTAGAAAGTGCAGAAATCTGCCCAGTTGGAATTCCTCCGTAGGGGCCTTCCTGGCCTCACACCAAGCAACATATTTTCGCCATATGCGGTGATAATGCTTTGCTGTCACGTCCTTCCTAGCCTTTATCAGCGTAGGAATAACTTCCTCCGGAATGCCCTTTTCCCGCTAGGATCCGGCGTTCAACCGCCATGCCGTCAAACGCAGCCGCGGTAAGTCTTGGAACAGGCAGGGCCCCTGTTGCAACAGGTCCTGTCTGAGAGGCAGAGGCCATGGGACCTTCTTGGCCAATCCGGAACAATGAGTATTGTTCTCACTCCTCTTCTTCTTACGATTCTCAGCACCTTGGGTATGAGAGGAAGAGGAGGAAACACATAGACCGACTGGAACACCCACGGTGTTACCAGGGCGTCCACAGCTATCGCCTGAGGGTCTCTTGACCTGGCGCAATACCGTTGTAGCTTTTTGTTGAGACGGGACGCCATCATGTCTACCTGTGGCAGTTCCTATCGATTTGTAATCTGAATGAAGACTTCGTGATTAGGTCCCCACTCTCCCGGGTGAAGGTCATGCCTGCTGAGGAAGTCTGCTTCCCAGTTGTCCACCCCCGGAATGAACACTGCTGACAGTGCTTGCACGTGATTCTCCGCCCACCAAAGAATCCTGGTGGCTTCCGCCATCGCGACTCTGCTTCTTGTGCCGCCCTGGCGGTTTACATGAGCCACCGCGGTGATGTTGTCTGACTGAATCAGCACCGGTTGGTTGCGAAGCAGGGGCTCCGCTTGACTCAGGGCGTTGAATATGGCCCTTAGTTCCAGGATATTTAAGTGCAGACAAGCCTCCTGACTTGACCACAACCCTTGGAAGTTTCTTCCCTGAGTGACTGCTGCCCCTCACCCTCGGAGGCTCGCATCCGTGGTCACCAGGACCCAGTCCTGTATGCCGAACCTGCGGCCCTCGAGAAGGTGAGCACTCTGTAGCCACCACAGAAGAGACACCCTGGCCCTGGGGGACAGGGTGATCAGCCGATGCATCTGAAGATGCGATCCGGACCATTTGTCCAACAGATCCCATTGAAAGATCCTCGCATGGAACCTGCCGAAGGGAATGGCTTCGTACGATGCCACCATCTTTCCCAGGACTCGCGTGCAGTGATGCACCGACACCTGTTTCGGTTTTAAGAGGTCTCTGACTAGAGTCACAAGCTCTTGAGCCTTCTCCGTCGGGAGAAACACCTTCTTCTGGTCTGTGTCCAGAATCATGCCCAGAAAGGGCAGACGCGTCGTAGGAATCAGCTGCGACTTTGGGATATTCAGAATCCAGCCATGCTGTTGCAACACTTCCTGAGAGTGCGCTACGCTGATCTGCAACTGCTCCCTTGACCTCGTCTTTATGAGGAGATCGTCCAAGTATGGGATAACTGTGACTCCTTGCTTTCTCAGGATCACCATCATTTCTGCCATTACCTTGGTAAATATTCTCGGTGCCGTGGAGAGCCCAAACGGCAACGTCTGGAATTGGTAATGACAGTCCTGTACCACAAATCTGAGGTACTCCTGATGAGGCGGATAAATGGGGACATGCAAGTAAGCATCCTTGATGTCCAGAGACACCATAAAATCCCCCTCTTCCAGGCTTGCAATGACCGCTCTGAGCGATTCCATTTTGAACTTGAATCTTTTCAGATAAATGTTCAGGGACTTTAAATTTAATATAGGTCTGACCGAACCGTCCGGTTTCGGTACCACAAACATTGTGGAATAGTATCCCTTTTCCCTGTTGAAGAAGGGGAACCTTTACCACCACCTGATGGAGAAATAGCTTGTGAATTGCCGCTACCACTATTTCCCTTTTTTATGGGGGAAGCTGGCAGGGCCGATTTTAGGTAACGTTGAGGGGGCATCACCTCGAATTCCAGCTTGTATCCCTAAGACACAATCTGTATAGCCCAGGGATCCACCTGTGAGTGAACCCACTGGTGGCTGAAATGTCGGAGACGCGCCCCCACCGCTCCTGGCTCCACCCGTGGAGCCCCAGCGTCATGCGGTGGATTTAGTGGAAGCCGGGGAGGACTTCTGTTCCTGGGAACTAGCTGTAAGGTGCAGCTTTTTTCCTCTACCCCTGCCTCTAGCAAGAAAGGAAACGCCTCTGACCTTCTTGCTTCTTTGTGCGCGAAAGGACTGCATTCGGTAATACGGTGCTTTCTTAGGTTGTGAGGGAATATATGGCAAAAAGTTTGACTTCCCAGCAGTAGCTGTGGAAACCAGGTCCGAGAGACCGTCCCCAAACAATTCCTCACCCTTGTAAGGTAACACCTCCATGTGTTTTTTGGAGTCGGCATCACCTGTCCACTGCCGAGTCCGCAGGACCCTCCTGGCAGAAATTGACATTGCATTAATTCTAGAGCCCAGTAGGCAAATGTCCCTTCTGGGCATTCCTCATATATAGGACAGTGTCTTTTATATGCCCCAGGGTCAGCATAATGGTATCCATTTCCTCAGACAGATTATCTGTCCACGCTGCTACAGCACTACACATCCACGCCGACGCAATTGCCGGCCTCAGTAGAGTCCCTGAATGTGTATAAACAGATTTCAGGATACTTTCCTGCTTTCTATCTGCAGGATCCTGTAGGGTGGCCGTATCCTGCGACGGCAGGGCCACCTTCTTAGATAAGCGTGTGAGAGCTTTATCTACCCTAGGGGAGGATTCCCAGCGCACCCTGTCCTCTGGCGGGAAAGGGTACGCCATAAGTAACCTTTTGGAAATCAGGACTTTCTTATCTGGGGAATCCCACGCTCTTTCACATAACTCATTTAACTCATGTGAAGGGGGAAAAGTCACCTCTTGCTTTTTCTCCCCATAAATATAAACCCTCTTGTCAGGGACAGGGTTTACCTCTGATATGTGTAAAACATCCTTCATCGCTATAATCATGTAGCGTATAGCTTTTGTCATTTTCGGTTGCAATTTTGCATCATCGTCGTCGACACTGGAGTCAGAATCCGTGTCGACATCTGTGTCAACCATTTTGGATAGTGGGCGCTTTTGAGACCCTGAGGGCCTCTGCGCTGTAGGATCAGGCATGGGTTGAGACCCTGACTGGCCCGAGGTATCAGCTTTATCCAACCTTTTATGTAAGGAGTTTACATTATCATTTAACACCTTCCATATATCCATCCAATCAGGTGTCGGCACCGTCCGCGGCGACACGTCAGTCAACTGCACTTGCTCTGCCTCCACATAGCCCTCTTCGTCAAACATGTCGACACACGCGTACCGACACACCACACACACAGGGGAAGCTCTAAATGAGGACAGGACCCCCACAAGGTAGTACAGAAAAAAATAGGAATAAATCGTGCGCAATGTCAAACAGCAGCTGGTAATGTCTCAAAGGCTCCTAGAGGTTTCCTTCACCCCTCACCCACAAAGTGCAAAACGAAATAGAAATTGGAGACTGAGACTTAACTAGCGCTTCTGGTTCCTGATGATAGTTGTTTTCCACAGGCTTCCGTCACTCACGGATATAAACCGTAAAAATATAAATATAAAGTGCATATAGTGAAATAACGTTTTTAATCGCATAAAATATAGCACACATTAAAAAGAACAATGGTCAGATATTGCACAATTCCCTTCAAGCAGCACAAGATAGACAGGCTAATTACCGGATCATTTAGAACTGTGGTTAAGCAGTTCTAACAGCGCATGGGAGATGGTATGGGGATTTCCGGATAATCCCACCACATACACGTCAGTTCTTACTGGATACCGGTCCTTGTGTCCGTCCTTCAGCTTGTTGGGAGATAACCTACGCGTTTCCACCCCGTGCTGGGGTCTTTTTCAAGGTTCAAAAGTCTGAATGCTGACCTCCCCATTCAGACTATTATTTAAATGTCCACAGCACCAATAGAAATCCTGATCGCCCAGCTGGACCCTATACATAATCAGAACTACTAGTCCCATGGTCCTCTGCTGTAGGCGTTCCTGTTGTTATGGAGACTCCAATCCTCGTCCAGAACTCCCTCGGTGGGCGTGCTTGTTTCCACGGGAACCCGTTTGTTTTATCCTTTCCATTCGGGCTCCGGCGTTACCTCGCGTAACGTCACTTCCGGCTTCTGTTGTCATGGAGACTGATGTCTCCGTCCGTAACTGGCGGCTCCGTTATCCTGCAGCGAAAAACGTATATCAAATGCAGGTGATCATGTCCCCCTCCTGGATATAATACTAAGATGGTCCAGCATTATAATATCCATTATGAATTGTCCAAAAAGTCCTTTCAATTTCAAGCGTAACGTCACATCCGGTGACGTCAAAATCATAATCCATTGGAAAATATCCGTCTATAAAGAACAGTTTGACATTTAAAAACAAGAAGAAGAGATAATTCATCAGGGTGATAATTTAAAACACATTTTATCAATAAATTAACTAAAATTTTCCCCACATGCCTACTCTCAATTAAAAATTTAACTTCTCAATGGGAGCTGCCGAATAAACATCTTAAACAGGATGGAAAAAAAGGTTAAACAAGGGGTTAAAAAAGGGATTATAAAAACCATTTGACCTCAAAATCGGAATTGATACCTCCTGGTTTCAGGGTACCAAATTCATACATTAATTGCATCTCTTTTTTTGCTAGTTGTACTGGAATATTCTTACATCTCCAGTTACCTTTCACATGTTTAATGCCACAAAAACGTCTAATAGCTGAAGTTTTACTCTGATGAACAACTCTGAAATGTTCAGATAATGCATGTGTGTTTAAACCATTTCTAATATTTCTCAGGTGTTCACCGATACGGACCTTTAATGCTCTCGTGGTGCGGCCTATGTACCAAAGGCCGCACATGCATTCTATTGCATAAATTACATTAGAAGAGTTGCATGTAATGAAATCTGTTATTTTCCAGTCCCGTTTATTAATAGTGACCTCAGTAATTTTACTGGCCTTTGACTGGATGCCTCTACATCCTAGGCATAGGCCACATCGAAAAAAACCCTTAGATTTTATAGTACTCATTGCTTTTTTCAGAGGATGAGCACTTTTAACAAGACTGGTTTTTAGGTTCGGTGCCTTTCTAAAAATACACTTCGGTTTATTCGGGACAAAACCCCCAATTATCGGGTCCTTTTTTAGTATCCCCCAGTGTTTTGCCAAAGTTTTCTCAATCTTCTTATACTGGCTATTATATGATGTTATAAAGGCCCATTCAAAGTTAGAATTATTTTTTTTCTCAGCAATAGTTTTGGACTGTAACAAAAGATCTCGATCCATTTCTGCTGCTTTGTTTCTGGCAACTGCAACCTTTTCTTTATCGTAGCCAGATGCCACGAATCTGAGCTGCATTTCCTCCGCCTGTGCCTCATATCTCTCTTCCTGGTTGCAATTTCTTTTGAGTCGCCTAAATTGACCCCCAGGAATTGAGCCTAACCAGTCTGGATGGTGGCAACTCTTTGCATTTATGTAGGCTCCAGAATCAGTTGGTTTTTTGAAAGTCATGGTGTTAAATTTTCCATTTTCCACATAGACTGTCACATCAAGAAAGTTAATAGCATTAACGCTTCTTTCAAAGGTGAAGAAGATATTTGAGTTGTTGGTATTCAAATATGTAAAGAATTCCTCTAGTAAATTTTCTCCACCTTTCCACACAAAGAAGACATCGTCGATGTAGCGTCTCCACAGCACCAGGTTCGCTCCAAAGGGACAGTGGTTCCAGATAGTTTCCTCCTCCCACTGTCCCATGAAGATGTTAGCATAACTGGGAGCGAACCTGGTGCCCATCGCCGTGCCCACACACTGGAGGTAAAAAGTGCCCTTAAAAGAGAAATACATTTAAGGAACGAGGTGCATTAAAGAACTTGAGAACCAATGAAGATTTGGTGATCAAACCTACGGACAAGGGGGGAGGGGTTGTCATTATGACAAGAGAGAATTATGAAAATGAGGTACTTAGACAAGTAGGTGACGGGATCACATACTGTAGACTGAGATCCGATCCAACGGAGAAAATTCAAAAAGCTCTAATTAAATTAGTGGAGGAGTACCATCAAAAGGGAACCCTGAAGGAAAGAGAAATGAAATTTCTCTGTATTGCAGAGCCTACTATCCCGGTCATATACGTCCTACCGAAGATACATAAGGACCCGGTGAAACCCCCAGGACGTCCAATTGTATCGGGGATAGGCTCGATCACCTCGAATTTGTCGGAATTCATTGATTATTTCCTACAACCGTTAGTTCTGAAGAGCAAGGCACACTTGAAAGATTCAAGAGATTTTCTAAGGTTGATGAACGAGTTACAATGGGAAGAAGGGATGATATTAGTCACGGCAGACGTCCGGTCATTGTATACTATTATAGAACATAGTGGAGGTTTAAAAGCAATACAAGCAGCCTTAAGCAATAGTGGACTGGAAAGGGATCTTCAGGAATTCTTACATAAGGGAGTTCAATTTATCTTAGAGAATAATTATTTCTCTTTTAAGGGCACTTTTTACCTCCAGTGTGTGGGCACGGCGATGGGCACCAGGTTCGCTCCCAGTTATGCTAACATCTTCATGGGACAGTGGGAGGAGGAAACTATCTGGAACCACTGTCCCTTTGGAGCGAACCTGGTGCTGTGGAGACGCTACATCGACGATGTCTTCTTTGTGTGGAAAGGTGGAGAAAATTTACTAGAGGAATTCTTTACATATTTGAATACCAACAACTCAAATATCTTCTTCACCTTTGAAAGAAGCGTTAATGCTATTAACTTTCTTGATGTGACAGTCTATGTGGAAAATGGAAAATTTAACACCATGACTTTCAAAAAACCAACTGATTCTGGAGCCTACATAAATGCAAAGAGTTGCCACCATCCAGACTGGTTAGGCTCAATTCCTGGGGGTCAATTTAGGCGACTTAAAAGAAATTGCAACCAGGAAGAGAGATATGAGGCACAGGCGGAGGAAATGCAGCTCAGATTCGTGGCATCTGGCTACGATAAAGAAAAGGTTGCAGTTGCCAGAAACAAAGCAGCAGAAATGGATCGAGATCTTTTGTTACAGTCCAAAACTATTGCTGAGAAAAAAAATAATTCTAACTTTGAATGGGCCTTTATAACATCATATAATAGCCAGTATAAGAAGATTGAGAAAACTTTGGCAAAACACTGGGGGATACTAAAAAAGGACCCGATAATTGGGGGTTTTGTCCCGAATAAACCGAAGTGTATTTTTAGAAAGGCACCGAACCTAAAAACCAGTCTTGTTAAAAGTGCTCATCCTCTGAAAAAAGCAATGAGTACTATAAAATCTAAGGGTTTTTTTCGATGTGGCCTATGCCTAGGATGTAGAGGCATCCAGTCAAAGGCCAGTAAAATTACTGAGGTCACTATTAATAAACGGGACTGGAAAATAACAGATTTCATTACATGCAACTCTTCTAATGTAATTTATGCAATAGAATGCATGTGCGGCCTTTGGTACATAGGCCGCACCACGAGAGCATTAAAGGTCCGTATCGGTGAACACCTGAGAAATATTAGAAATGGTTTAAACACACATGCATTATCTGAACATTTCAGAGTTGTTCATCAGAGTAAAACTTCAGCTATTAGACGTTTTTGTGGCATTAAACATGTGAAAGGTAACTGGAGATGTAAGAATATTCCAGTACAACTAGCAAAAAAAGAGATGCAATTAATGTATGAATTTGGTACCCTGAAACCAGGAGGTATCAATTCCGATTTTGAGGTCAAATGGTTTTTATAATCCCTTTTTTAACCCCTTGTTTAACCTTTTTTTCCATCCTGTTTAAGATGTTTATTCGGCAGCTCCCATTGAGAAGTTAAATTTTTAATTGAGAGTAGGCATGTGGGGAAAATTTTAGTTAATTTATTGATAAAATGTGTTTTAAATTATCACCCTGATGAATTATCTCTTCTTCTTGTTTTTAAATGTCAAACTGTTCTTTATAGACGGATATTTTCCAATGGATTATGATTTTGACGTCACCGGATGTGACGTTACGCTTGAAATTGAAAGGACTTTTTGGACAATTCATAATGGATATTATAATGCTGGACCATCTTAGTATTATATCCAGGAGGGGGACATGATCACCTGCATTTGATATACGTTTTTCGCTGCAGGATAACGGAGCCGCCAGTTACGGACGGAGACATCAGTCTCCATGACAACAGAAGCCGGAAGTGACGTTACGCGAGGTAACGCCGGAGCCCGAATGGAAAGGATAAAACAAACGGGTTCCCGTGGAAACAAGCACGCCCACCGAGGGAGTTCTGGACGAGGATTGGAGTCTCCATAACAACAGGAACGCCTACAGCAGAGGACCATGGGACTAGTAGTTCTGATTATGTATAGGGTCCAGCTGGGCGATCAGGATTTCTATTGGTGCTGTGGACATTTAAATAATAGTCTGAATGGGGAGGTCAGCATTCAGACTTTTGAACCTTGAAAAAGACCCCAGCACGGGGTGGAAACGCGTAGGTTATCTCCCAACAAGCTGAAGGACGGACACAAGGACCGGTATCCAGTAAGAACTGACGTGTATGTGGTGGGATTATCCGGAAATCCCCATACCATCTCCCATGCGCTGTTAGAACTGCTTAACCACAGTTCTAAATGATCCGGTAATTAGCCTGTCTATCTTGTGCTGCTTGAAGGGAATTGTGCAATATCTGACCATTGTTCTTTTTAATGTGTGCTATATTTTATGCGATTAAAAACGTTATTTCACTATATGCACTTTATATTTATATTTTTACGGTTTATATCCGTGAGTGACGGAAGCCTGTGGAAAACAACTATCATCAGGAACCAGAAGCGCTAGTTAAGTCTCAGTCTCCAATTTCTATTTCGTTTAGGACCCCCACAAGGCCTTTTGGAGAGACAGAGAGAGAGAGTATGCCAGCACACACCCCAGCGCTATATAACCCAGGAATTACACAGTAACTTAGTGTTTACCCAGTAGCTGCTGTATTATGATTAATGCGCCTAAATTTATGTGCCCCCCCTCTCTTTTTACCCTTCTACCGTGATTCTGCAGGGGAGAGCTTGGGGAGCTTCCTCTTAGCGGAGCTGTGGAAGGAAAATGGCGCTGGTGAGTGCTGAGGAAGAAGGCCCCGCCCCCTCAGCGGCGGGCTTCTGTCCCGCGATTTTGTGTAAAATAAATGGCGGGGGCTCATACATATAACAGTGTCCAACTGTCTATATGCAGCTTTCGCCAGGAGGTATCAATTGCTGCCCAGGGCGCCCCCCCCCTGCGCCCTGCACTCTACAGTGACCGGAGTGTGTGGGCGCAATGGCGCACAGCTGCAGTGCTGTGCGCTACCTCATGTGAAGACAGGAGTCTTCTGCCGCCGATTTCGATGTCTTCTCCGCTTCTGCCGGCTTCTGTCTTCTGGCTCTGCGAGGGGGACGGCGGCGCGGCTCCGGGAACGGACGACAAGGTCAGGTCCTGTGTTCGATCCCTCTGGAGCTAATGGTGTCCAGTAGCCTAAGAAGCGCAACCTAGCAGCAGTTAGTAGGTTTGCTTCTCTCATCTCAGTCCCACGTAGCAGAGAGTCTGTTGACAGCAGAAGCTCTCTGAAAATAAAAAACCTAACTAAAATACTTTCTTATTAGCAAGCTCAGGAGAGCTCACTAAAAGCACCCAGCTCTGTCCGGGCACAGATTCTAACTGAGGTCTGGAGGAGGGGCATAGAGGGAGGAGCCAGTGCACACCAGATAGTACTAAATCTTTCTTTTGAGTGCCCAGTCTCCTGCGGAGCCCGTCTATTCCCCATGGTCCTTACGGAGTCCCCAGCATCCACTAGGACGTTAGAGAAAATGCAAATTACTCATTACAGAAATTCAGATTCATTTACATTTAGAAACAGTACATACTCGTGGCATGCTGTGTTGTTTTAATAGGTTTTACGTCTAGTTGTTCTGGAGATCCAGGACTCCTTGAAGCTTCAGAGTATAGTGATACTGGGGACATCTGATTGCTGGAAGAAATGTCAACCTCCTCCTGTAGAAAATGTGATAAAACTAAACTTAAACTAGAAATCTCAAAACTCAAATACAAAGCTGTCCTCTTTCTTGTGTCTCAAGCATGCCAAGTTATATCTGATCCTTTTATAAAGTACATACAAGGAAAGTCACATGTATAGGTGTTATTTCTTTTACTTCTGTTACAAAAATACATTACAGAGGTTTTGGTAACAAATTAATGATCAAGGTTCCATTTTGCCATCACACAGATAGTGAAGAAAACATTTCAAGATCACTTTCAAAAAGTAATTTCAATAATTATGAGTTAAGATGAGAAATGATTGTTCCTTACCAGCAAGCATTCTGAGGAAGATGCTGGAGAGCCAGCAGACAGTGAAGACTGTGCATAAGAACTGGATGATGAAGGTGACAATGGCTCTGGTTTTATGCCATCTCCTAGGAAGAAATAACAGTATAAAAAATATATATATACGAGACAGATAGCTGCATAGATATAATTCCTATTACTTATACATCCTGCAGGAAAGTAAAAAAGTAATAGTATTTATCTATATTATTTCTTTTGCCATTGATTTTGCTTTAACACACAAAACCACAAGTGGTTAAGGTAGCTTTAATTATAGTCTGAATGTACTAGATGAAGAGCGACAAGTTGTTTGAAGACCTGACTGTCTATATAGCATTGTAAACACAATAAATTGTTAGTAGTGCTCTCCCTTTTTTCCATAGAAGGTTATGTACTACAAAGATGTTCTGCGTACAGTTAAACAGTACATACCAGTGTAGCACTGATCAGGTCCATCCCAAGGGTAGGAATCCCATGACATAAGGTCCATATTAAAATCAAGATTATCAAAGTTATTTTCCTGTGGACACAAAAGGAAATATCAAGGGAAGTCCATATCAGACTGTACATATGAGGATGTACTGTAGTTAAACATGACAAAATGCACAATTTATCTTTAATATAAAATATATTACAGGATACACTTACATAGGCGTTGCATTTGCCATCTTGAAACACATCTTCAACATCAACCAAGCTGCTTAGCTCATCAAACAGTGAAGAACCTGTAAAAAAAAAAAAAAAAAAATTCTACAATATTACTTTTAATGTACAAAAACTGCTATTTTAAAACAGCCATGAGACATTCTAGATAACTGTGTACAATTCAAAGTCCATCATTCTGCAGTGAGCAAGTTTATTTACAAATGGAAAATTACAAATGGAAAACACTGACAGATGACAGTCTCAACAAGATGCCTGCCCCAGCAAAGTAACCCAAATATCAGTCAGTATAGTAGTAAGAAAAACCACAAGCTACATCCAAAGACCCACAGAAAATGAGTCTACCTTCACAAAGAAACTAAACAAATATGGCTTTGACGAAAGGGCAACCAGGAGAAAGAGCCAAAACACATAACATTACAGATTAGGTTTGATGGGTTCCGGTATGAATGGTCGACAATGTTAAGGTCGACAGTCATTAGGTCGACCACAATTGGGCGATGTGGACAAATGGTCGACACATAAAAGGTCGACATAGATTTCTGGACTATTTTTGGTGTCATTTTTCCGTAACATGACCAGTAACCCCAATTAGTGTACCGCGTCCCCTTGCATGCCTCGCTCCGCTACCGCTGCACTCGGCACAGGTTACCGTTCTCAATCGTAGTCCACGTGGACGGTAAAGTATGAAAATAAGAATTTACTTACCGATAATTCTATTTCTCGTAGTCCGTAGTGGATGCTGGGAACTCCGTAAGGACCATGGGGAATAGCGGCTCCGCAGGAGACGGGGCACAAAAGTACAGCTTTAGGACTACCTGGTGTGCACTGGCTCCTCCCCCTATGACCCTCCTCCAAGCCTCAGTTAGGACACTGTGCCCGGACGAGCGTACACAATAAGGAAGGATTTTGAATCCCGGGTAAGACTCATACCAGCCACACCAATCACACCGTACAACCTGTGATCTGAACCCAGTTAACAGCATGATAACAGAGGAGCCTCTGAAAAGACGGCTCACAACAATAATAACCCGATTTTTGTAACAATAACTATGTACAAGTAATGCAGACAATCCGCACTTGGGATGGGCGCCCAGCATCCACTACGGACTACGAGAAATAGAATTATCGGTAAGTAAATTCTTATTTTCTCTGACGTCCTAGTGGATGCTGGGAACTCCGTAAGGACCATGGGGATTATACCAAAGCTCCCAAACGGGCGGGAGAGTGCGGATGACTCTGCAGCACCGAATGAGAGAACTCCAGGTCCTCCTCAGCCAGGGTATCAAATTTGTAGAATTTAGCAAACGTGTTTGCTCCTGACCAAGTAGCTGCTCGGCAAAGTTGTAAAGCCGAGACCCCTCGGGCAGCCGCCCAAGATGAGCCCACCTTCCTTGTGGAATGGGCTTTTACAGATTTTGGCTGTGGTATGCCTGCCACAGAATGTGCAAGCTGAATTGTACTACAAATCCAACGAGCAATAGTCTGCTTAGAAGCAGGAGCACCCAGCTTGTTGGGTGCATACAGGATAAACAGCGAGTCAGATTTCCTGACTCCAGCCGTCCTGGAAACATATTTTCAAGGCCCTGACTACGTCCAACAACTTGGAGTCCTCCAAGTCACTAGTAGCCGCAGGTACCACAATAGGTTGGTTCAGATGAAACACTGAAACCACCTTAGGGAGAAAATGAGGACGAGTCCTCAATTCCGCCCTGTCTGAATGGAAGATCAGATAAGGGCTTTTACAGGATAAAACCCGCCAATTCTGACACGTGCCTGGCCGAGGCCAGGGCCAACAACATGACCACTTTCCATGTGAGATATTTTAACTCCACAGATTCAAGTGGTTCAAACCAATGTGACTTTAGGAACCCCAAAACTACATTGAGATCCCAAGGTGCCACTGGAGGCACAAAAGGAGGCTGTATATGCAGTACCCCTTTTACAGACGTCTGAACTTCAGGTAGTGAAGCTAGTTCTTTCTGGAAGAAAATTGACAGGGCCGAAATTTGAACCTTAATGGACCCCAATTTTAGGCCCATAGACACTCCTGTTTACAGGAAATGCAGGAATCGACCTAGTTGAAATTCCTCCATCGGGGCCTTACTGGCCTCGCACCACGCAACATATTTTCGCCAAATGCGGTGATAATGCTTTGCAGTTACATCCTTCCTGGCTTGACCAGGGTAGGGATGACTTCATCTGGAATGCCTTTTTCCTTCAGGATCCGGCGTTCAACCGCCCTGCCGTCAAACGCAGCCGCGGTAAGTCTTGGAATAGACAGGGTCCTTGCTGGAGCAGGTCCCTTCTTAGAGGTAGAGGCCACGGGTCCTCCGTGAGCATCTCTTGAAGTTCCGGGTACCAAGTCCTTCTTGGACAATCCGGAGCCACGAGTATAGTTCTTACTCCCCTCCGTCTTATAATTCTCAGTACTTTTGGTATGAGAGGAAGAGGAGGGAACACATACACTGACTGGTACACCCACGGTGTTACCAGAGCGTCCACAGCTATTGCCTGAGGGTCCCTTGACCTGGCGCAATACCTGTCCAATTTTTTGTTTAGGCGGGACGCCATCATGTCCACCTTTGGTTTTTCCCAATGGTTTACAATCATGTGGAAGACTTCTGGGTGAAGTCCCCACTCTCCCGGGTGGAGGTCGTGCCTGCTGAGGAAGTCTGCTTCCCAGTTGTCCACTCCCGGAATGAACACTGCTGACAGTGCTATCACATGATTTTCCGCCCAGCGAAAAATCCTTGCAGCTTCTGCCATTGCCCTCCTGCTTCTTGTGCCGCCCTGTCTGTTTACGTGGGCGACTGCCGTGATGTTGTCCGACTGGATCAGCACCGGCTGACCTTGAAGCAGAGGTCTTGCTTGGCTTAGGGCATTGTAAATGGCCCTTAGCTCCAAAATATTTATGTGAAGTGATGTCTCCAGGCTTGACCACAAGCCCTGGAAATTTCTTCCCTGTGTGACTGCTCCCCAGCCTCGCAGGCTGGCATCCGTGGTCACCAGGACCCAGTCCTGAATGCCGAATCTGCGGCCCTCTAGAAGATGAGCACTCTGCAACCACCACAGGAGAGACACCCTTGTCTTTGGTGACAGGGTTATCCGCTGATGCATCTGAAGATGCGATCCGGACCATTTGTCCAGCAGGTCCCACTGGAAAGTTCTTGCGTGGAATCTGCCGAATGGAATTGCTTCGTAGGAAGCCACCATTTTTCCCAGGACCCTTGTGCACTGATGCACTGACACTTGGCCTGGTTTTAGGAGGTTTCTGACTAGTTCGGATAACTCCCTGGCTTTCTCCTCCGGGAGAAAACACCTTTTTCTGGACTGTGTCCAGGATCATCCCTAGGAATAGAAGGCGTGTCGACGGGATCAGCTGCGATTTTGGAATATTGAGAATCCAACCGTGCTGCCGCAGCACTATCTGAGATAGTGCTACCCCGACTTCCAACTGTTCCCTGGATCTTGCCCTTATCAGGAGATCGTCCAAGTAAGGGATAACTAAAACTCCCTTCTTTCGAAGGAGTATCATCATTTCGGCCATTACCTTGGTAAAGACCCGGGGTGCCGTGGACAATCCAAACGGCAGCGTCTGAAACTGATAGTGACAGTTCTGTACCACAAACCTGAGGTACCCTTGGAGAAGGGTAAATTGGGACATGTAGGTAAGCATCTTTGATGTCCAGAGAGACCATATAGTCCCCTTCTTCCAGGTTTGCAATCACTGCTCTGAGTGACTCCATCTTGAATTTGAACCTTTGTATGTAAGTGTTCAAGGATTTTAGATTTAAAATTGGTCTCACCGAGCCGTCCGGCTTCGGTACCACAAATAGTGTGGAATAGTACCCCTTTCCCTGTTGCAGGAGGAGTACCTTGATTATCACCTGCTGGGAATACAGCCTGTGAATGGCTTGCAATACTGTCTCCCTGTCTGAGGGAGACGTCGGTAAAGCAGACTTTATGAAACGGCGAGGGGGAGACGTCTCGAATTTCTTGAGACGGGCCCCCACCGTGCCTGAGACCGCTTGTAAAGCCCCAGCGTCATGCTGAGGACTCTGCGGAGGCGGGAGAGGGCTTTTGTTCCTGGGAATTGGCTGTTTGCTGCAGCCTTTTTCCTCTCCCTCTGCCACGGGGCAGAAATGAGGCGCCTTTTGCCCGCTTGCCCTTATGGGGCCGAAAGGACTGCGCCTGATAATACGGCGTCTTCTTAGGTTGAGAAGCTACCTGGGCTAAAAATGTGGATTTTCCAGCCGTTGCCGTGGCCACCAGGTCTGTTAGACCCAAATAACTCCTCCCTTTTATAAGGCGATACTTCCATATGCCTTTTGGAATCAGCATCACCTGACCACTGTCTTGTCCATAACCCTCTTCTGGCAGAAATGGACAGCGCACTTACTCTTGATGCCAGTCGGCAAATATCCCTCTGTGCATCATGCATATATAGAAATGCATCTTTTAAATGCTCTATAGTTAGTAATATACTGTCCCTATCTAGGGTATCAATATTGTCAGTCAGGGAATCCGACCAAGCCACCCCAGCACTGCACATCCAGGCTGAGGCGATTGCTGGTCGCAGTATCACACCCGTGTGAGTGTATATACATTTTAGGATATTTTACTGCTTTCTGTCAGCAGGTTCCTTAAGGGCGGCCGTATCCGGGGACGGTAGTGCCACCTGTTTAGACAAGCGTGTGAGCGCTTTATTCACCCTAAGGGGTGTTTCCCAACGTGCCCTATCCTTTGGCGGGAAGGGGTATGCTGCTAATAACTTTTTAGGAATTAACAGTTTTTATCGGGGGAAACCCACGCATCATCACACACTTCATTTAATTCCTCAGATGCAGGAAAAACTACAGGCATTTTTTTCTCACCCAACATAATACCCTTTTTAGTGGTACTGGTATTATCAGAAATGTGTAAAAACATTTTCCATAGCCTCAATCATGTAACGTGTGGCCCTACTGGAAGTCACATTCGTCTCTTAATCGTCGACACTGGAGTCAGTATCCGTGTCGGCGTCTGTATCTGCCATCTGCGGTAACGGGCGTTTTAGAGCCCCAGATGGCTTTTGAGACACCTGGACAGGCACAGGCTGAGTCGCCGGCTGTCTCATGTCATCAATCTTTTGTAAAGAGCGGACACTGTCACATAATTCCTTCCATAAGCTCATCCACTCAGGTGTCGACTCCCTAGGGGGTGACATCTCTGTTACAGGCAATTGCTCCGCCTCCACCTCATTTTCCTCCTCATACATGTCGACACAACGTACCGACACACAGCACACACACAGGGAATGCTCTGATAGAGGACAGGACCCCACTAGCCCTTTGGGGAGACAGAGGGAGAGTATGCCAGCACACACCAGAGCGCTATATATATATATATATATATATATATATATATATATACAGGGATAACCTTATATAAGTGTTTTTCCCCTTATAGCTGCTGTATTGTTATACTGCGCCTAATTAGTGCCCCCCTCTCTTTTATAACCCCTTTCTGTAGTGTAGTAACTGCAGGGGAGAGCCAGGGAGGTTCCCTCCAACGGAGCTGTGAGAGAAAATGGCGCCAGTGTGCTGAGGAGATAGGCTCCGCCCCCTTCTCGGCGGCCTTTTCTCCCGTTTTTTTGTGGAATCTGGCAGGGGTTAAAATTCATCCATATAGCCCTGCGGGCTATATGTGATGTATTTTCGCCAGCCAAGGTGTTTTTATTGCTTCTCAGGGCGCCCCCCCCCTAGCGCCCTGCACCCTCAGTGACCGAAGTGTGAAGTGTGCTGAGGAGCAATGGCGCACAGCTGCAGTGCTGTGCGCTACCTTGGTGAAGACAGGATGTCTTCTGCCGCCGATTTTTCCGGACCTCTTCTTGCTTCTGGCTCTGTAAGGGGGCCGGCGGCGCGGCTCTGGGACCGAGCTCCGAGGCTGGGCCTGTGTTCGGTCCCTCTGGAGCTAATGGTGTCCAGTAGCCTAAGAAGCCCAATCCACTCTGCACGCAGGTGAGTTCGCTTCTTCTCCCCTTAGTCCCTCGATGCAGTGAGCCTGTTGCCAGCAGGTCTCACTGAAAATAAAAAACCTAAAACTAAACTTTCACTAAGCAGCTCAGGAGAGCCCCTAGTGTGCACCCTTCTCGGCCGGGCACAAAAATCTAACTGAGGCTTGGAGGAGGGTCATAGGGGGGAGGAGCCAGTGCACACCAGGTAGTCCTAAAGCTTTACTTTTGTGCCCAGTCTCCTGCGGAGCCGCTATTCCCCATGGTCCTTACGGAGTTCCCAGCATCCACTAGGACGTCAGAGAAATTATCATTATTATTTTTTTAAAGGTCATGTCGACCATTTTCATGTGTCAATCATTAATGGTCAACCTTATGAGTGTCGACCTTAACATTGTCGACCATCTGAATGGAAACCGGTTTGGTGTCCATCCTTAAGAGCATAAATGAATGCCCCAGAACAGTGGTTTCCAAATTTCTGAATCAAGGCGCCCCAGAGTATTGACATTTTTTCATGGCACCTGTAGGCCAAAAGTTTCTTATTGAGAAATTCAGATTTTTTTTTTTTTTAACTAAGTCAACTGTGTTTATGTCATCCTTAGGTTCAGTTATGTGGTTAGGGACAGGATTCACTTCTGTTTGTCCACATATTTTATGACTGGAAGCCACCAGCACTGGTTATGTCTATTACATTGACCATAAAAAGTAAGTGAATTGGTCCTGAACCACCAACCGAGGCACCCCTACTAGAATTGATGTTCTAGTACAGTTGTACTCAAACTATGTGCCTAGGCACCCCAGGGGTGCCCTGGAGTGCCTAGGCACATAGTTTGAGTACAACTGTCCTAGAACATCAATGACCTGAGGCAATGTTATAAAACTGAATGAGCAAAATTTACTTAAATAATATTTCTTCTACTTTAGGATGTCACTTTTATAATTTTCTCCGCTGCTTGGTTAAACTTGCATAAGTCATAATTGTAATCATAAGAGAAAGGGGATATCCAAAATGTCTTCTTTAAATGTGCCAGATTTTTAGAACATTTGTTGAAATGCATCTAGAAAGTCGTTCTTACAGACATTAATTGATTCTAGAGAAAGACATCCATTATATTTATGGGGATGAGACATGATGTCCGGCATCTCTAGCTCAGCTGTTTTTGCTAGGAGAAAAGAGTGTTTATCTTGCCAAAGTGGGAATGCCCTTGTAAAAGGTCTCTCCCCATTAAAGACCTTGCTGCATCATAAAACAATTGTATTGCTTTTTCACTTTTGTAATTCATAAATGAGACTATAATTTTAATACCACAAAATGTTTACTCTTATGTGCTAATCAAACTGCTTGAAACACCAGTTTAAAGCTCCTTACACACTAGACGAGAAAGTGAAAGATCTCCCTCAGAAGGGCCATTCTGAGCGAGATCTTTTACAATCTCCCGCGCATCGTCAACGACTCCCTCCCTCTTCTGAACCTGTACTGAGCAGGGAGGTCCTCGTTAACGCAGCCGTGCTGCAGCCCCCCCTCCCCTCCGCCATCGCTCTCTTCTCAGATGGAATATGCACTTGCAGATGCCAGCACCTCGCCGATATCAGCGTCGGCGGGAATCGCCTAGTGTGTACTGGGCTTAACATGCATAACAAGAAAAAGTAATTTACATTACTGAAATGGTCATTAGAGACTTCAATAATTTTCAATTTGTTGTCCTCCTTTTTCTAGCAAAGGTGAATTCACTTGATTTAACAAACAACAACAACAAAAAAAAGCTTTAAATTGTTTTTCTGCTGCGGGGTACACTGGGCTCCACAAGTCTGGACAATGGGGTGTAGAGTAGGATCTTGATCAGAGGCACCAACAGGCTCAAAACTTTGACTGTTCCCAGAATGTACAGCGCCGCCTCCTATATCATCCCGCCTCCCAGCACAGGAGCTCAGTTCGTCAGTTGGTGCTGCAGTAAGCAGGCACTTAACAGAGGGGCTGCTCCAAGCAGCCCTGAGAAAAGCTTTTTATGAGGTAAAAAGTGAAGACTTCAAGGGCAGCAGCGGTGGTGGTAAATGTCTTGTGACATACACTGCTGCAGCTCCAGCTCTCCCCAGCGGCGCTGTACACTCCCGAGCCCTGGTTGCCGGGTACCTACAGCGGTGGCTCCGGTTTACTTCACGTTAGGCACACACGGCTGTGGCTCTCCAGGATCGCGTGGCCGTGCTTCAGGAGGTGGTAAGTGGGTTCCGCTCGCGGGACCCGGTCTTTATCGCGATCCGGCGCGGTCAGTGGTAGGCGGGCCGTGCACGCTGGCGGTGGACACTGTGGATACAGGCGATCCCACTAGATCACCAGGGCATGGGCGCAGGTCAGGTTTTCTCTTAAAACCGATTTTAATATCGCCCACAGTACCCGGTGGTTTTGCCAGCAAGGGGGATAAGGCTTAGACCTGAAGCCCCTCCCCCCGCCCCAAGGCGTCATTTCCAGCAAGTGTTCCCGCCCTGAAGCTGCATCTCTGTCTTTCCTCACTCCCCGTCAGTATCTGCGGCACCATTACTCCTCAGCTCACTGTTCCTGGGACTGCTTGGGCAAATCCTCCTATGTAAAGCCGCCTGGTTGTCAGCGCTGTGCCTTTACATGACACTTAAGTATTCTACCTGCCTTTTTAGTCAGTGTTAGTAAGAAAGAGTGCATTTAGTCAGGGGTTTATAGTACAATTATCCTGTGATATACATCCAGTTTCTTACTGGGTAGTGTTATATCTATTGACTATATAGCTGTGTAAGCTAGTCCAGTGCAGTATTATTGTCTGTAATAACCTCTGCATTGTACAAACTGACTATTTGTGTGTGCATTGATAGCTGAGTGGTGTCCATCTCGTGTCTTTCACTCAACTTGCTATCCCTATATTCTATAACCTGAGGGGGCTTGGTGCGTCAGGTGTTATTTAAGATAGGATTTTCACAAAGACATACTGTATTACATATTTTTCTCTGTGATTTAGTCACCATATCTCTCCTTTATCTCTGCTGGTGCTGGCTACACTGCGCAGGGTTTTGGGTTTAGGGATATAGTGCTGCTAATAATTGTACTGTGTTACCTCATACTGCAAGTTATATCATGTCTGCTTCTGAGGGTAACGGTTCTGGGGCGGAACACACTGCTGGTGTTGCTGAAGCCACAGGCACATATGGGGAGAATATAGCAGCTGTGGGCTCTGGTTCTGGGGGCTCCTTGCCCCCCAGTGGGACTGTGGCAACGGAGGCACATACTGACCCACCGTGGGCCGCTTTTTCCACGCTTCTGCATATGCTAGTTCATAAACTAACACCCCCTATGGGACCCCCAATGCCGGTACAACCGTATGTGGTCCCTGCAGCTAACCCGCCGTGGGCGGACGATTTATCTGCTCAATTAAAGAAGTTGATCCAGTCCCTGACTACTAAAAAGTCTGACCGTCGCTCGCCTAAGTCCAAGAGGTCCTCTAAGCGAGCGCTCGTCTCCTCACAATCCACTGCTGTCACTGACACCTCGTCTGATGAAGACAGCACATACTCTGACCCCACAGGTTCTGACTCAGATATGGCTGATGGGGAGGGTAGTTCACATGTGGATGTTCCTGATCTTTTGGAGGCTATTAAGTTAATTCTGCAGATTACGGATGATCCCGAGCCATCCGTTCCTCCTAAGAAACCAGATCGGTTCAAGCGTCAGAAGGTGATTAAACAAGTTTTACCTCACTCTGACCACCTAGTGGATATACGTCAGGAACCTTGGCAAAGCCCGGGTACGAAGTTTGTGCCTCAAAAGAAGATGCTGGCTCGCTATCCCCTCACACCAGAGCGGTCTAAGAATTGGAAAACGCCTCCTCCAGTAGACTCACATGTGGCTAGGATGTTGGTTTCCTCAGCTCTACATGTCACTAACGTCACGTCTCTAAAAGAGCCTACGGATAAACATGTCGAGGGTTGTCTAAAAGCGATTTACACCCTCACGGGTGCTGCACAAAGGCCCACTATTGCAGCTACATGGGCGGCAGAGGCTATTGAAGCATGGGCCTTGGAGTTAGAAGCTGAAATCTCCTCTGACCATGCTAGACAATGCTTGTCATATATTGTCACAGCTTCTCGATGGATTAAAGAGGCGGCTTCTGATGCCGGTATCCTAGCAGCCAAGGCCTCTACTATGTCAGTCCTGGCTCCCAGGATATTGTGGCTGAGATCCTGGTCTGTGGATCTGGACTCTAGAAAAACCCTGGAGGTACTCCCTTTCAAGGGGGATATTCTGTTTGGGGAGGACTTAAATAAGATAGTGGCTGACTTGGCTACTGCCAAAACTGCCTGTCTGCCTAATACAGCTCCTTCTGTGTCGAAGGCCAAAGGCACATCCTTTCGCCCCTTTCGTCCTTCAGGTAAAGCAAAAGGTCAGGCGTACCATAAGCAGGCCGGCACTTACAAACCTGGTAAGCCGAAGCCCAAAAGAGCCTGGGCTGCCCGTCAGCCAGCAGCCAAGACCGATAAGCCTGCCGCATGATTGGGCGGGCCTCCCCCTGGGAGATCCCAGGGTGGGGGGCCGACTTCTAGGGTATACCCAGGAATGGTTGAAGACCACTTCAGATGCCTGGGTACGGGAATTCGTCACTCGAGGTTACGCCATAGCCTTCAAAAACCGACCCCCATATCGATTTTGCCAGACAGACGTCCCGTCGGACCAGACAAAGGCAAACACTCTGCATTCGGTGGTACAGACCCTCCTGGATACAGGAGTCGTGGTACAGGTGCCTCTTGCTCAGAGGGGCCGGGGGTACTATTCTCCGTTGTTTCTAGTCCCGAAACCGAATGGGTCCTCCCGGCCCATTCTCAACCTCAAGGCACTGAACAAGTTTGTGAAGGTTTCCAAGTTCCGTATGGAAACCCTTCGCTCTATAGTTCTGGCCTTGGAACCTGGGGACTACATGGTCTCCCTGGACATACAGGATGCTTACCTGCATATTCCTATAGCAGTGTCACATCAACAATACCTGAGGATCGCTATTGGCAACCTCCATTACCAGTTTCGGGCATTACCTTTTGGTTTAACAATGGCTCCGCGAGTCTTCACCAAAGTTATGGCGGTGATGACGGTGGTACTCCGCCGTCAAGGGGTCAGGCTACTGCCGTATCTGGATGACTTGTTAATCCTGGCAAATTCCCCAGATCTTCTCCTGCGTCATCTGGATATGACGGTCCGGTTTCTACAAGCCCACGGGTGGCTCATCAACTGGAAGAAATCCTCCCTGGTCCCTGCTCAGAGAATGGTGCATCTGGGAGCGCTGTTGGACACTCACAACCAGAGGTTGTTCTTGTCTCAGGAGAAAGTCCTGAAACTTCAGGACAGGATTTGTTGCTTCCTTTCTCGTCCGCAAGTGTCGATACATTCGGCAATGCAGGTGCTGGGCCTCATAGTATCAGCATTCGACATGGTGGAGTATGCTCAACTCCATTCTCGCCCCCTCCAGAAGCTGATTCTAGCCAAGTGGGACAGCCTGCCTCACCGGATTAGGTCTCAAATGATCTCTTAAACTCCGGAGGTCCGTCTGTCGCTGCTCTGGTGGCTCCAGGACCGACAATTGTGCAGAGGCCGTCCCTTCTGGATATCCAACTGGGTCCTGTTGACGACAGATGCCAGTCTAAGAGGTTGGGGCGTGGTGCTGTAGCAGCACTCCTTGCAGGGTCGGTGGACCAAGGAGGAATCTCTCCTCTCGATCAACATTCTGGAATTGCGGGCGGTCTTCAATGCGTTGAACCTAGCCCAGCATTTGATTCAGAACCGTCCTGTTCAAGTACAGTCGGACAACGCCACCACAGTGGCTTACATAAATCATCAAGGCGGCACTCGAAGCCGTTTGGCAATGAAGGAAGCCTCACGGATTCTACGTTGGGCAGAACGCCATCTACCGGCAATATCGGTAATATGCATTCTGGGAGTCCTGAATTGGGAAGCGGACTTTCTCAGTCGCCAGGACGTGCATGCCGGCGAGTGGGGCCCCCATCCAGAAGTGTTTCAACTCCTCGTGGAAAGGTGGGTTCTTCCAGATGTGGATCAGGTGGCGTCTCGACACAATCACAAGGTTCCAGTCTTCGGAGCAAGGACAAGGGATCCTCAAGCAGCATTCGTGGATGCGCTGGCGGTGCCGTGGAGGTTTCGGCTGCCGTACGTGTTCCCTCCGGTGTCACTCCTGCCCAGTGTAATTCTGAAGTTCAAGCAAGAAAAAGGAAATCTGCTTCTCATAGCTCCGGCGTGGCCCAGACGGCACTGGTTCTCAGACCTGCAAGGCCTATCGTCAGAGCGTCCACTTCTACTTCCAAATCGCCCAGACCTCCTCGTTCAGGGCCCCTGTGTCAACCAGGACCTAGCCCGGCTGTCTTTGACGGCGTGGCTCTTGAAGCTTCCGTCTTAAGAGCTAAGGGTTTTTCTGAAGAGGTCATTAAAACTATGTTGCGGGCTCGGATACCGGCCTCTGCTCGGATTTACCATCGGGTCTGGCATTCCTACTTTGTTTGGTGCGCATCTAACCATTATGACGCTTCCAAGTTTAGTACAGCCAAACTTTTGGCTTTTCTCCAGCAGGGCCTAGATTTAGGCCTGCGTCTGGCCTCCCTCAAGGTTCATATTTCTGCCTTGTCGGTGTGGTTTCAGAGAAAAATTGTGACTTTACCTGATGTTCATACTTTCACTCAGGGTGTGTTGCGTATCCAACCTCCCTATGTCCCGCCTGTGGCTCCTTGGGACTTGTCGGTGGTTTTGGAGGCGTTGCAGGAGTCTCCATTTGAACCTCTTGGTTCAGCTGACCTTAAGTGGCTTTCTCTTAAGGTGGTGTTCTTGCTGGCTATTGCCTCTGCTAGAAGAGAGTGTCGGATTTGGGTGCCTTGTCTTGTAGTTTTCCATATCTGATTTTTCACCGTGACCGGGCGGTTCTTAGGACTCGTCCCGGATATTTACCTAAGGTGGTTTCTTCGTTCCACCTTAATCAGGAGATTGTGGTTCCAGCTTTTGTCTCTCCTGATTTGTCTCCCAAAGAGCGGTCTTTGGATGTGATACGGGCTCTCCGTATCTATGTGAAGAGAACTGCTTCTATTCGAAAGTCTGATTCTCTCTTTGTTTTGTTTGGATTTCACAAACGTGGCTGGCCTGCTCACAAGCAGACCCTGGCCAGGTGGATTAGAATGGTGATTGCGCATGCTTATGTGAAGGCTGGTCTGTCAGCTCATGTTCACATTACGGCCCATTCTACTCGGTCTGTTGGACCTTCTTGGGCGGCCAAACGTGGTGCGACCCTTGATCAATTGTGCAAGGCGGCTACGTGGTCCTCCGGGAACACGTTCATAAGGTTCTATGCCTTCGATACTGCCACTTCCCAGGATGCTTCCTTTGGTCGCCGGGATCTTGTGCCCGCTACAGTGTGTCCCCTCCCATAAGGAACTGCTTTAGGACATCCCCATTGTCCAGACTTGTGAAGCACAGTGTACCCCACAGCAGAAAACGAGTTTTATGGTAAGAACTTACCCTTGTTAAAACTCTTTCTGCGAGGTACACTGGGCTCCACAAGGCGCCCACCCTGACGCACTTAGCTTCTTTGGGTTGATATGGCATTAGCCGCTGACACTTCTCTTGTCGTGAGAGTGTGGTGTATGTGGCTACTAACCGTTGTCATCTCTTTTCCTGCTACTGCATTGGGCTGGTTAACTAAACTGAGCTCCTGTGCTGGGAGGCGGGGTGATATAGGAGGCGGCGATGTGCATTCTGGGAACAGTCAAAGCTTTGAGCCTGTTGGTGCCTCGGATCAAGATCTTACTCTACACCCCATTGTCCAGACTTGTGGTGCCCAGTGTACCTCGCAGAAAGAGTTTTAACAAGGGTAAGTTCTTACCATAAAACACGTTTTTGACAAAACATAAGAAACAGAAATTGGGTCAGACATGAATATGGAGTCAGATTGTAGAAAACTAAACAAGGCACACGTATATCGTCACAGAAAATCTCAACCAACATTTAAGAAATATATTAGGGGGACCAACATGCATCCGCACTCAAGGAACCAAAGACACCCATGTGCACTTAGAGATTTGCCCAACAATAGCCTAGATGATAAGGTCATAAATCTGTCCCATAACAAACCGTTCCTTAAAAACACCCGGACCAAAGGAGACACATAGCATTCACTCCAGATGAGACTCCAAACACTGTCCCTGGACGATGTAACAAGGTCAATATTTTCCTAGCAAAGATGATCCACGGTGTCAAACAGTTACATCATTGCAGTCAGCACAGTTTGCAATGAAATATGGCAGCAGACTCCTACTCATTAGTTAAGACAAGGGGATATAGCCCCCACGTTAATTGCCCAGCTCTAAGCTCGGGTAGTGCTTCTCCTGGGTTATGCAATACCTTTAACGCACTCAGTAAAATTGCAAATAGCCCCAAGGTACTAGTTAACGTGGATTTCTGCTTCAACTCTTAAGAGGGCATCGCAGGCTTGCAATGGAATAGCTTTGGGCATTTGCCCAGGAAGAAACATCCTCCCCATGAGAACTGAATCACCCACATATAGGTATCGGCCTTCCCATGTCCTCCCCTAGCATGTGCAGGTCACAACATAGTAAATGTACTGTATATCTGCCCACATCTCACCAATTTTATCAAGTCAATTCAGTTCTTTGTCTTGCCTTAGCCTCTACTGCTTGTTTCATTAATATTGTGGCAAATTCCACAGAGAAAAGTAATCACAGGAAAGTAACACTTCACAACATAATAATGATCCCTACAATAATTCAATAATTAGTAAATACAGTAAAAATAGGATTTTATATACCTACCGGTAAATCCTTTTCTCGTAGTCCATAGGGGATACTGGGAATCCTAGTACCATGGGATATAGATGGGTACAATTGGAGTCATGGGCACTATAGAAGTTTGATAACATGTGCTGGCTCCTCCTTCTACGCCCCTCCTTCCAGACTCAGTCGAGGAAACTGTGCCCGAGGAGACCGACATACTTCGAGAGAAGGAAAAAACAGTTGAGTAAAGTGGTGAGATTTCGAACCAGCACAACCATGACAAGAGGATAGCCATGCTAACCATAACTTGAAAACAGGGACAGCAACAGCTGAACCAAACAACGAGCAACCGCGCAGGAAAAACCGAAGCACCGGGCGGGCGCCCGGTATGCCCTACGGACTACGAGAAAAGGATTTACCGGTAGGTAACTAAAATCCTATTTTCTCTTACGTCCTAGGGGATATTGGGAATACTAGTACCATGGGGAAGTGCCAAAGCTCCCAAACCGGGTGGGAGAGTGCTGAGGGTCCGTAGAACAGATTGAACAAACTGAAGGTCCTCAGAGGCCAAGGTATCGAACTTGCAAAACTTTGCAAACCTTTTTTCGGAACTGACCAAGTAGCTGCTCAGCATAGCTGCAATGTCGAGACCCCCCGGGCAGTCACCCAAGAGGAACCCACCGATCTAGTAAAGTGTGCCTGAACAGATTTTTGGAAGCATGTTGGATAGCGAATCTTATCCAGCGTGCAATCGACTGCTTTGAAGCAAAACACCCAACCTTGTTGGCATCATATAGAACGAACAGCGAGTCCGATTTCCTGTGACGAGCAGTTCGTTATACATACACCTTCAAAGCCCTTACAACGTCCAAGGACTTTGAAGAAGCAGAGGTGTCAGTAACAACCGGAACCACTATCGGCTGGTTGATGTGGAACGCCGACACCACCTTAGGAAGGAATTGCCGACGAGTCCTGAGTTCAGCTCTGTCCTCTTGGAATATCAAGCAGGGGCTCTAGTAAGACAATGCCCCCAGTTCCGATACGCGTCTAGCTGAAGCCAAAGCCAACAGCGTGATGGACTTCCATGTGAGATACTTTAGGTCAACCTAATGTAACAGTTCAAACCAGTCTGATTGAGGAATTGTAGAACCAAATTAAGATCCCAAGGTGCCGTGGGAGGCACAAAGGGAGGGTTGATATGATGAACACCCTTCAAGAACATCTGGACTTCAGGGAGAGAAGCCAATTGTTTCTTAAAGAAAATAGACAAGGCCGAAATCTGAACTTTTATGGAACCTAGGCGTAGGTCCACATCCACTCCCGACTGCAGGAAAAATCCCAGAAGAAATTCCACCGCAGAATATGGTCTGCTCTCACACCAAGAGACATATTACTTCCAGATACGATAGTAATGTTTTGACGTTACCCCCTTCCTGGCTTGGATCATGGGTGGGATAACCTGGTCAGGGATCGCTTTCTTGGCAAGAATCTGCCGTTCTACTTCCATGCCGTTAAACTTAGCCGTGGCTAAGTCTTGATAGACGAACGGGCCCTGTTGCAGAAGATCCTCCCGAAGAGGGAGAGGCCACGGATCTTCGATTAACATGTCTACCAGGCCTTTCGTGGCCAATCTGGAGCAATCAGGATTGCCTGCACTCTTTCACTGTTTATTCTTTTGAGAACTCTTGGGATCAGAGGAATTGAAGGAAACAAGTACACCAGCTGGTAGACCAACGGAGTTGCCAGGGCATCGATCGCTACAGCCTGTGAGTCCCAAAACCTGGAACAATACCGCTTGAGCTTCTTGTTGAGTCAAGAGACCATCGTGTCAATTTGTGGATAACCCCACCATAGTGTTAGCCCCTGGAACACCTCCGGGCGGAAGCCCCATTCCCCTGGGTGCAGATCGTGTCTGCTTAAGAAAATAGGATTTTGGTTACTTACCGGTAAATCCTTTTGTTGTAGTCCGTAGAGGATGCTGGTGTTCACATTAATACCATGGGGTATAGACGGGGCCACCAGGAGCCATTGGCACTTTAAGAGTTTGAGTGTGTGGGCTGGCTCCTCCCTCTATGCCCCTCCTACCAGACTGAGGAGACGGACATCTTCAAGAGAAGGATTTAACACAGATAGTGGCGAGACTCATACCAGCTCACACATACAAGGCACATCAAGCCAACTTGCTTGAAACTCTTAGCAACTGCTGAAACATTACTTACCAAGTAACAATGCAGTACATAACTAAACAAAGATGTATTGAACCAGATAACGATTGCAGGAAAACGAAGCGCTGGGCAAGCGCCCAGCATCCTCTACGGACTACGAGAAAAGGATTTACCGGTAGGTAACCAAAATCCTATTTTCTCTTACGTCCCAGAGGATGCTGGGGTCTACATTAGTACTATGGGGATGTACCAAAGCTCCCAAAACGGGAGGGAGAGCGCGGAGGCTCCTGCAGAACTGACTGGCCTCTGATGATCTGAAGTTCAGTCAAAGTATCGAACTTGTAAAACTTTGCAAACGTGTTCGACCCAGACCAAGTTGCAGCTCGGCAAAGTTGCACTGCACATAGTTCTGTTATTTCCTTGAACACCTCCAGATGGAGACCCCACTTTCCTGGATGCAGATCATGTCTGTTGAGGAAGTCTGCTTCCCAGTTGTCTACTCCCGGAATAAAGATGGAGGACAGCGCCAACGCGTGTTTTTCTGTCCAGAGGAGTATTCTTGTCACCTCTGACATTGCCACTCTGCTCTTCTTTCCCCCCCGTCAGTTTATGCAAGCCACTATTGTTACGTTGTCCGACTGCACTTGGATTGCCCGATTTCTTAGAAGAGAGGCCGCCTGAAGAAGACCGTTGTAGACGGCTTCCAGGCTTGACCACTGTCCATGGAAGGTTACTCCTTGAGTGACTGCTCCCCAGCCCCAAAGGCTCGCATCTGTGGTTAGAAGGACCCATTCCTGAATCCCAAACCTGTGGCCCTCCAGTAGGTGAGGTAACTGTAACCACCAGAGGAGCGAAATCCTGGCCTTTGGCGACAGACAAAATCTCTGGTGCATGTGGAGATGAGATCCTGACCACTTGTCCAGAAGATCCAGTTGGAAGGTCCGAGCGTGGAACCTCCCGTACTGGAGAGCCTCGTAAGAGGCCACCATCTTTCCCAACAGGTTAATGCATTGATGAACCGACACCCGGGCTGGCTTCAGGACATCCCGGACCATAGTTTGCATCACCAACGCCTTTTCCTACGGAAGAAACACCTTCTGCACTTTTGTGTCCAGGATCATTCCCAGAAAGGACAACCTCTTGGTTGGTTCCAAATGTGACTTTGGAAGGTTCAGAATCCAACCATGATTCTTGAAGAGGCTTGTTGTGAGAACAATGGACTGCAGCAGCTTCTCCTTGGATGATGCTTTTATCAGCAGATCGTCCACATATGGAATGATGTTCACCCCTTGTTTGCGGAGGAGAACCATCATCTCTGCCATCACCTTAGTAAACACCCTTGGTGCTGTGAGGAGGCCGAATGGCAGGGCCTGGACCTGGAAATGACAGTCCAGCAACGCGAAACGGAGATAAGCCTGATGCGGCAGCCATATCGGAATGTGGAGGTATGCATCCTTGATATCCAGGGATACCAGGAAGTCCCCCTCTTCCAGACCTGATATCACCACCCTGAGAAACTCCATTTTGAACTTGAACTCTTTTAGAAAGGGGTTCAATGATTTTAGGTTCAGAATGGGCCTGACCAAACCATCCGGTTTCGGTGCCACGGAAAGGTTCAAATAGTAACCTGTAGTTTGCGAATGAGGAGGAACTGGCACAATGACCTGTGCCTCCACCAACCTTTGGACAGCTTCTTGTATGACAGTGCTGTCTGTCAGCAGAGCTGGTAAGCCTGATTTGAAAAACCGATGAGGGAGACTTTGAAATTCCAGCCTGTATCCCAGGGATACAATATCTATCACACAGGGATCCAGGCCGGACGATAGGCAGACGTGACTGAACTGTCTGAGTCTCGCTCCCCGTGGCCCCACCTCCAGGCCGTGTGGTCCACCGTCATGCGGAGGACTTTGGCGTACCTGAAGCAGGCTTTTGTTCCTGGGAACCTGCAGCGGCAGGTTTCTTGGACTTAACTCGACCTCCCCTAAAGAAGGTATTGGACGGTCTGGCCTTTCTAGGCATGTTAGGCCGAAAGGAATGTGTTGCAGATGAAGAGAAAGATTTCTTCGGAGCAGGTGCTGCTGAGGGAAGAAACTGAGAGACTTACCCGCTGTAGCCGTGGATATCCACGCGTCTAGAGCTTCCCCAAAGAGAGCCTGACCTGTATAGGGTAGGGACTACACACTTTTTCTGGATTCAGCGTCGGCCGACCACTGGTGCAGCCACAGTCCCCGACAAGCTGAAACAGACATGGAAGATATTCCCGCAGCCATGGAACCCAGGTCTTTCATGGATTCTACCATAAAACCTGCTGAATCATGTATGTTGCTTAAAATAAGAATTGACTTACCGATAATTCTATTTCTCGGAGTCCGTAGTGGATGCTGGGGTTCCTGAAAGGACCATGGGGAACAGCGGCTCCGCAGGAGACAGGGATCAAAAAGTAAAGCTTTACGATCAGGTGGTGTGTACTGGCTCCTCCCCCCATGACCCTCCTCCAAGCCTCAGTTAGGTACTGTGCCCGGACGAGCGTACACAATAAGGAAGGATTTATGAATCCCGGGTAAGACTCATACCAGCCACACCAATCACACCGTACAACCTGTGATCTAAACCCAGTTAACAGTATGATAACAGCGGAGCCTCTGAAAAGATGGCTCACAACAATAATAACCCGATTTTTGTAACTATGTACAAGTAATGCAGATAATCCGCACTTGGGATGGGCGCCCAGCATCCACTACGGACTCCGAGAAATAGAATTATCGGTAAGTAAATTCTTATTTTCTCTATCGTCCTAGTGGATGCTGGGGTTCCTGAAAGGACCATGGGGATTATACCAAAGCTCCCAAACGGGCGGGAGAGTGCGGATGACTCTGCAGCACCGAATGAGAGAACTCCAGGTCCTCCTTAGCCAGGGTATCAAATTTGTAGAATTTTACAAACGTGTTCTCCCCCGACCACGTAGCCGCTCGGCAGAGTTGTAATGCCGAGACCCCTCGGGCAGCCGCCCAAGAAGAACCCACCTTCCTTGTGGAGTGGGCTTTTACCGATTTTGGCTGTGGCAGGCCTGCCACAGAATGTGCAAGCTGAATCGTACTACAAATCCAGCGAGCAATAGTCTGCTTAGACGCAGGAGCGCCCAACTTGTTGGGAGCATATAGTATAAACAGCGAGTCAGATTTCCTGACTCCAGCTGTCCTTGAAATGTATATTTTTAAAGCTCTGACAACGTCCAACAACTTGGAGTCCTCCAAGTCGCTTGTAGCCGCAGGCACTACAATAGGTTGGTTCAGATGAAATGCTGACACCACCTTAGGGAGAAAATGCGGACGAGTCCGCAGTTCTGCCCTGTCCGAATGGAAAATCAGATATGGGCTTTTGTAAGATAAAGCTGCCAGTTCTGACACTCTCCTGGCCGAAGCCAGGGCTAGTAGCATGGTCACTTTCCATGTGAGATATTTCAAATCCACAGTTTTTAGTGGTTCAAACCAATGAGATTTGAGAAAGTCCAAAACAACATTGAGATCCCACGGTGCCACTGGAGGCACCACAGGGGGCTGTATATGCAGCACTCCCTTAACAAAAGTCTGGACTTCAGGAACTGAAGCCAATTCTTTTTGGAAGAAAATCGACAGGGCCGAAATTTGAACCTTAATAGATCCCAATTTGAGACCCATAGACAATCCTGATTGCAGGAAATGTAGGAATCGACCCAGTTGAAATTCCTCCGTCGGAGCACTCCGATCCTCGCACCACGCAACATATTTTCGCCAAATGCGGTGATAATGTTGCGCGGTTACTTCCTTCCTTGCTTTAATCAAAGTAGGAATGACTTCTTCCGGCATGCCTTTTTCCTTTAGGATCCGGCGTTCAACCGCCATGCCGTCAAACGTAGCCGCGGTAAGTCTTGAAACAGACAGGGACCCTGCTGAAGCAAGTCCCTTCTCAGAGGTAGAGGCCACGGATCTTCCGTGATCATCTCTTGAAGTTCCGGGTACCAAGTCCTTCTTGGCCAATCCGGAACCACTAGTATCGTTCTTACGCCTCTTTGCCGTATAATTCTCAATACTTTTGGTATGAGAGGCAGAGGAGGAAACACATACACCGACTGGTACACCCAAGGCGTTACCAGCACGTCCACAGCTATTGCCTGCGGATCTCTTGACCTGGCGCAATACCTGTCCAGTTTTTTGTTGAGGCGAGACGCCATCATGTCCACCATTGGTCTTTCCCAACGGGTTACCAGCATGTGGAAAACTTCTGGATGAAGTCCCCACTCTCCCGGGTGAAGGTCGTGTCTGCTGAGGAAGTCTGCTTCCCAGTTGTCCACTCCCGGGATGAACACTGCTGACAGTGCTATCACATGATTCTCCGCCCAGCGAAGAATCCTTGCAGCTTCTGCCATTGCACTCCTGCTTCTTGTGCCGCCCTGTCTGTTCACATGGGCGACTGCCGTGATGTTGTCCGACTGGATCAACACCGGTTTTCCTTGAAGCAGAGGTTCTGCCTGGCTTAGAGCATTGTAGATTGCTCTTAGTTCCAGAATGTTTATGTGAAGAGACGTTTTCAGGCTCGACCACACGCCCTGGAAGTTTCTTCCTTGTGTGACTGCTCCCCAGCCTCTCAGGCTGGCGTCCGTGGTCACCAGGATCCAATCCTGTATGCCGAATCTGCGGCCCTTGCGTGGAATCTGCCGAATGGAATTGCTTCGTAAGAAGCCACCATTTTTCCCAGGACTCTTGTGCATTGATGTACAGACACCTTTCCTGGTTTTAGGAGGTTCCTGACAAGCTCGGATAACTCCTTGGCTTTTTCCTCCGGGAGAAAAACCTTTTTCTGAACCGTGTCCAGAATCATCCCTAGGAACAGCAGACGTGTTGTCGGAATTAACTGGGATTTTGGAATATTCAGAATCCACCCGTGCTGTTTTAGCACTTCTTGAGACAGTGCTAATCCCATCTCTAGCTGTTCTCTGGACCTTGCCCTTATTAGGAGATCGTCCAAGTATGGGATAATTAATACGCCTTTTCTTCGAAGAAGAATCATCATCTCGGCCATTACCTTGGTAAAGACCCGAGGTGCCGTGGACAATCCGAACGGCAGTGTCTGAAACTGATAGTGACAGTTCTGTACGACGAACCTGAGGTACCCCTGGTGTGAGGGGTAAATTGGAACGTGGAGATACGCATCCTTGATGTCCAAGGATACCATAAAATCCCCTTCTTCCAGGTTCGCTATCACTGCTCTGAGTGACTCCATCTTGAACTTGAACTTCTTTATGTACAGGTTCAAGGATTTCAGATTTAGAATAGGTCTTACCGAGCCATCCGGCTTCGGTACCACAAATAGAGTGGAATAATACCCCTTTCCTTGTTGTAAAAGGGGTACCTTGACTATCACCTGCTGAGAGTACAGCTTGTGAATGGCTTCCAAGACCGTCACCCTGTCGGAGGGGGACGTTGGTAAAGCAGACTTCAGGAAACGGCGAGATGGATCCGTCTCTAGTTCCAACCTGTACCCCTGAGATATTATCTGCAGGATCCAGGGATCTACCTGCGAGTGAGCCCACTGCGCGCTGAAATTCTTGAGACGACCCCCCACCGCCCCCGAGTCCGCTTGAGAAGCCCCAGCGTCATGCTGAGGCTTTTGTAGAAGCGGGGGAGGGCTTCTGTTCCTGGGAAGGAGCTGCCTGTTGCTGTCTCTTCCCCCTTCCTCTGCCTCGTGGCAGATATGAATATCCCTTTGCTCTCTTGTTTTTAAAGGAACGAAAGGGCTGCGGTTGAAAAGTCGGTGTCTTTTTCTGTTGGGGAGTGACTTGAGGTAAAAAGGTGGATTTCCCGGCTGTAGCCGTGGCCACCAAATCAGATAGACCGACACCAAATAACTCCTCCCCTTTATACGGCAAAACTTCCATATGCCGTTTTGAGTCCGCATCGCCTGACCACTGTCGCGTCCATAAACTTCTTCTGGCCGAAATGGACATAGCACTTACCCGTGATGCCAGTGTGCAGATATCCCTCTGTGCATCACGCATATAAAGAAATGCATCCTTTATTTGCTCTAAAGACAGTAAAACATTGTCCCTATCCAGGGTATCAATATTTTCAATCAGGGACTCTGACCAAGCTACCCCAGCACTGCACATCCAGGCTGTCGCTATAGCTGGTCGTAGTATAACACCTGTATGTGTGTATATACTTTTTTGGATATTTTCCATCCTCCTATCTGCTGGATCTTTAAGTGCGGCCGTCTCAGGAGAGGGTAACGCCACTTGTTTTGATAAGCGTGTGAGCGCCTTGTCCACCCTAGGAGGTGTTTCCCAGCGCGCCCTAACCTCTGGCGGGAAAGGGTATAAAGCCAATAACTTCTTTGAAATTAGCATTTTTTTTATCGGGGGCAACCCACGCTTCATCACACACCTCATTTAATTCATCTGATTCAGGAAAAACTATAGGTAGTTTTTTCACACCCCACATGATACCCTGTTTTGTGGTACCTGTAGTATCAGCAATATGTAACGCCTCCTTCATTGCCAAAATCATATAACGTGTGGCCCTACTAGAAAATACGGTTGATTCGTCACCGTCGCCACTGGAATCAGTGCCTGTGTCTGGGTCTGTGTCGACCGACTGAGGCAAAGGGCGTTTTACAGCCCCTGACGGTGTTTGAGGCGCCTGGACAGGCACTAATTGATTGTCCGGCCGTCTCATGTCGTCAAACGACTGCTTTAGCGTGTTGACACTATCCCGTAATTCCATAAATAAAGGCATCCATTCTGGTGTCGACCCCCTAGGAGGTGACATCCCCATATTTGGCAATTGCTCCGCCTCCACACCAATATCGTCCTCATACATGTCGACACACACGTACCGACACAGCAGACACACAGGGAATGCTCTTAACGAAGACAGGACCCCACTAGCCCTTTGGGGAGACAGAGGGAGAGTTTGCCAGCACACACCAAAAGCGCTATATATGACAGGGATAGCCTTATAATAAGTGCTCCCTGTATAGCTGCTTTAATAATATAGTTTTGCCACAATTTTGCCCCCCCTCTCTTGTTTTACCCTGTTTCTGTAGTGCAGTGCAGGGGAGAGCCTGGGAGCCTTCCTGACCAGCGGAGCTGTGTGAAGAAAATGGCGCTGTGTGCTGAGGAGATAGGCCCCGCCCCTTTTTTGGCGGGCTCGTCTCCCGCTCTTTAGTGGATTCTGGCAGGGGTTAAATATCTCCATATAGCCCCCGGAGGCTATATGTGAGGTATTTTTAGCCAAAAAAGGTTTTCATTTGCCTCCCAGGGCGCCCCCCTCCCAGCGCCCTGCACCCTCAGTGACTGCCGTGTGAAGTGTGCTGAGAGGAAAATGGCGCACAGCTGCAGTGCTGTGCGCTACCTTAAGAAGACTGAGGAGTCTTCTGCCGCCGATTCTGGACCTCTTCTCGTTTCAGCATCTGCAAGGGGGCCGGCGGCGAGGCTCCGGTGACCATCCAGGCTGTACCTGTGATCGTCCCTCTGGAGCTAATGTCCAGTAGCCAAGAAGCCAATCCATCCTGCACGCAGGTGAGTTCACTTCTTCTCCCCTAAGTCCCTCGTTGCAGTGATCCTGTTGCCAGCAGGACTCACTGTAAAATAAAAAACCTAAAGCTAAACTTTTCTAAGCAGCTCTTTAGGAGAGCCACCTAGATTGCACCCTTCTCGGCCGGGCACAAAAATCTAACTGAGGCTTGGAGGAGGGTCATGGGGGGAGGAGCCAGTACACACCACCTGATCGTAAAGCTTTACTTTTTGTGCCCTGTCTCCTGCGGAGCCGCTGTTCCCCATGGTCCTTTCAGGAACCCCAGCATCCACTAGGACGATAGAGAAATATAATGCAACATCATCCTTCTCCATCGTATCCAAATCCTCAAGTAAGGTAGCCGTCCACTTTACTATAGCCTTTGCAATCCATGCACTAGCAATAGTGGGACGTAATATGGCCCCTGAAGCAGTGTACATTGATTTAAGTGTGTTATCAATTTTTCGATCAGCCGGCTCCTTTAAGGCGGTAGAGCCTGGAACAGGCAAAACCACCTTTTTTGAGAGTCTGGACACAGATGCGTCAACAATCGGCGGGTTTTCCCATTTTTTTCTATCCTCCTCAGGGAAAGGGAACGCCACCTGTACCCTCTTAGGGACCTGGAATTTTTTTCTCAGAGTTTTCCCATGCTTTCTCAAATACAGCATTCAATTCCTTTGGCACAGGGAAGGTTAGCGGGGCTCTTATTTTCGGTGAAAAAAGCCTCCTCAACCTTGTCAGGTGTGGTATCATTAATATTCAACACATCCCTGATAGCCTCTATCATCAATTGCACCCCCTTTGCAAGAGATGCGGACCCCCGCGACACATCCCCATCACCGTCTGTGGTGTCAGAATCGGTAACCGCGTCGTCTTGTGTGACATGCACAAGCGCATGCTTATTGGGGTATATGGCGGAGCGTCCTGAGGTACCAGAAACCGGCCATACTGCCATAGAGTTCTGTAATACCTGGGTTGCAGATTCAGTACTTGCAATCCTGTCAGAAATCTGAGAAATCCAAGAATTGATAGAGGAAAACCACTCAGGCTCCCTTGCTGGTATCTGTGCTAAACCAGTGCTATCCTGAGTAAATGGAATGGGATCATCCTGGGAGGATAAATCCTCTGCAGCATATGACACAGTGTCCCTGGACATAGCTAAAGGAGACCACCAAAAACTTTACACACACACACAGGTGAGGGCAGACATACTTCTCCCCCCCCCCACCCCCACCCCCCCAAGAATGGCAAGAGAGACACAGATTGGAGCCAAACCACACATAGCGCATTTACCAAAGGGAGACCCCTTATCAGCGCTGACTGTACACCTTAATAGGACACACAGTCATATTACAGCCTCCCCCCCCCCCCTTCTACAACCCCCTGGTACCGTGTACAGATAGCTGGAGTTGCTGTGGGGGGACCTGATTCCTGTGCAGGCAGGAAAATGGCGCTGAAACGCTGCTGGGTCCGCTCTGAGGAGAAGCTCCGCACCCTTAATGGCGCTGTCTTCCCGCTCTTCATGGATTATACTGGCCTGAGGAATTAGTGCTGGCTGAGATCCGAGGACCCCGACAGGCTTCTTGACCAGTGTAGGGGTTAAGCCCTGGCCCAGGGCGCCCCTCACAGCGCCGCACCATGTACCGCTGAGCCTTCCCAGGAGCGCAGTTAATACTGCGCACCCTCCCCGCTGCAACCATCTTCACACCGGCCCCCGCTTGCTAGGGGGGTCGGTGTCTCACTCGCCACTTCTTCAGCTCTGTAAGGGGGTGGCGGCACGCTGCTGGGGCGAGCGGTCCCCTGTGGTGGAGAACGATCAGACCCCTCTGGAGCTCAGTGTATAGTCAGCGGAGACAGTGGCTCAGACCCCGCAGGGCTGACACTGCTCCCCCCCTTAGTCCCTCGCTGCAGGGAGGCTGTTGCCAGCAGCCTCCCTGTAAAATAAAAAACTCTAAGTTAAGTTTTACTAGAAAAGCTCTGTAGAGCTACCCTTGCTGTGACCGGCTCCTCCGGACACATTTTCTAAACGGAGTCTGGTAGGAGGGGCATAGAGAGAGGAGCCAGCCCACACTCTCAAACTCTTAAAGTGCTAATGGCTCCTGGGGGACCCGTCTATAACCCCATGGTACTAATGTGAACCCCAGCATCCTCTAGGACATGAGAGAAATCTGCTTACCAGTTGTCTACTCCCAGAATGAAGAACGCCGACAATGCCTAGAGAAGAATCTTTGATACCTCTGTCATCGCGGCTCTGCTTTTTTTTCCTCTTTTTTTTTTTTAATAAACGATTTATTGGTTTTTACGAAATTTTTCCATTGATACACATAAAGACAATAACATGCCAACGATATCGGTAAATTGCTTTCAGCTTGGCATCAAAGAACAATGAAAAGAAACAAACACAGGATAATAGTCAGTGCAAAATAATGGCCAAAAATTTAGGTAGAAGTCTACGGTGTTCAGAACATTTGATACACCTAAAAGAATGATGAAAGAAATTACAGACATAGTCTCGGTATTCAAATCCAATGTACCAGGCATAGATGGATAACATCACAAAAACTATAAGAGGTATGCTAAGAATAAAATAAAAGGGGGGGGGGGGGGGGGGACACAGAACAAAGGGAAGGAGGGAAAAGGCCGTGGCAACTCCGAAATACAAAATGAAATTATCGTAGTACATATAAATTACATTAACTTCTGCCTTAGAAACCAATCAGTGCCTTCAAACACCGTTTGAAGTCGATCTTGTATACTCTGGGGAAGTCGAATTATATAATCACCCCATTTTTTATAAAACTTTACTACACCAGTCTCAATCTCTGGGAATGCAGCACTCCGTTCATAATAAAGCATTTTTAAGATGTCTGATTGAAGTTCGTGTAGAAAAGGGGGGGGATCTAGAGATCCAGTGCCGTAAAATGAGTTTACTGGCGCTGGTCAAAATAACCGTTAATATAGGAGACAATATAGTTTTGCGTAATCCCATTCATCGAAATTCAAAAGAAGGCAAGGGATAGGGGCTTTGATAAGACATAAAGAAAAAAGATTATGGATATGAGTGACAACTTTATCCCAAAATCGTCTGATTTTCCTACATTCCCAAAAGTTATGAAAAAAATCAGCTGTATAGGCATTACAGTTTGGGCATCTGCCCGATTCTTCTGCCACCATAAATTTTCTCTGCGCTTGAGAGATGTATGCCCTATGTATAATCCTTAGATGTGTTTCCTGTAGTGTCGCTGAGGGGATTCGTTTAAGGGTGGCCTCACAATGATCCGTCCAAACAGTAGATGACTGAATGGAAGGAATGTCTCGAGTCCAACTACTGAGGGAGCGAGACCAAACTGCTACCGTAGTTGGTTCCAACATTCCAACAAAAAGGGCTATAAATAACGAATTTTGTATGGTTTGATTTTAATGTAAGCCATAGTCTCTAGAACCACATCTTTGGGTTGGGACACACTTTATTTTATAGTTTTTGGTTTGAGCATAGTGTCTAGCCTGTAGATACATAAAGAACCAACCTCTCTGCAGACCAAAAGTATTTTGGAGATAATCAAAAGTGCTGATGGTGCCACCCGGATCAAAGATGTCTTTCACCGCTATTATCCCCTTCGCTTTCCAGTTTAAGTACAGTGAATTATCAAGACCTGGAGTAAAGCTGGGATTTCCCCAGAAGGTAACAAAAGGAGTGTCAGTATAATCCCTGTGTAAGTGTTTATTGATGGCACACCAACTTCTATAAACATCTGCAAATATTACATTCGAGTGAATGGATGCAGGGATCAATGATTTGGGAGAGTGTAATAATGCGTTAGGGGACAAAGGGAAGAAAAGTGCTTCTTCTAGTGCAGTATTGGTAAATACGGAGGTCTGCCCCAACCAGTCTGAAATATAGCGAAAAAGAGTTGCTTGGGTGAAAGTGGTAATATCTGGCACAGCAAAGCCTCCCTGCACCTTTGGAAGAATCAATTTTGAAAAGGCAATGCTTCTTACCTTGCCACATAAATTTAGTAAATTGAGCATTCAGGGCTTTGGTATCCTGTTTTGAAAGACAAAGGGGGAGCATTTGCAGTATATACAAAAGTTTGGGGAATAACACACTTTATGACAGCAATTCTACCGCACAATGAAAGGGGTAAGTGTGTCCAATGGTTGATCAATTTTGCAATTGAAGCCAGTATCGGCGGGAACTTGACCGAATAAAGTGAGCTTAAAGCAGTTGGAATAAAAATCCCAGATATTTAAGAGGAGTGTGACATATAGCAAACCTGGCTAAGGTGGGGTGTGATGAAAAATAATTAGCTTCCGTCACTACAGGCAAAAGCCTTGATTTTGAATAATTTACCCTGAAACCTGAAAACGCACTGAAATTGTCTATAGTGGATATAATAGCAGTAAGCGATTGTAAAGGCTGAGATATAAATAACAACATGGCATCTGCAAAGAGGCTCATCTTGACCTCCACATCTTTAATTTTAACACCAGTAAACAGGGAATTTGAACGGAGGGCCACTGCCAGTGGTTCCAACGCCATAGCGAAGAGGAGGGGGGAGAGAGGGCAGCCTTGTCTCGTGCCCTGTAAAATAGAGAAAGGGTGGGAAAGGTAGCAATTACTCAAAATTTGTGTAGAGGAGCCCTTATATAGCCTCTGCAGTGTCAGAATAAATTCATTGGGGGTGCTAAATCTGCGCAAACAGTTAAACAAGTGCTCCCACGCTACCAGATCGAAGGCTTTTTCTGCATCGAGTGATAAAATTGCACTGGGACTTTTCTGGTTAGAGGATTCTAGCCATTGCATAACCGTGAGGACTTTTCTAACATTCCCTACAGAGTGACGACCCATAATAAACCCTGTTTGATCTTCGTGTATGATAGTTGGAAGAATGAGTTTTAGTCTATCGGCTAAAATTTTGGTATATAGTTTATAATCTGTGTTCAGGAGGGAGATTGGACGATAGGAGCCGGGTAAGAGAGGGTCGCATCCAGGTTTATGTAAGAGTTTCAGCAGGGCAGAATTAAAGTATAAAGGGGGGTCAGATCCTGATATAAGAGAATTAAAAAAAGCTAGAAGGTTATCTTCTATTTTAGGGCCTAAAATCTTGTAAAAGCCATTAGAGATTCCATCTGGGCCAGGAGCTTTATTAGTTTTAAGTTATTTAATAGCACGTCGTATTTCATCAATAGATATGGGTTGCATTAGGGATAAGGCTTGATCTGGGGACATATGGGGGAGAGCCACTTTGTCCCAAAAGGCATTGCCATCTTCAATACTAGTTTCCGATGAGGCATATAACTCAGAGTAAAAGGCATGTAATATATTGGAGATTCCCTTGCCAGAAGAAGTGGTCTTACCATTCTTACCTTTATGAGCTTTAATTGTACTAGAGGTGAGTTGGCCCCTAAGTAGGTTAGATAAAAGCTTCCCCGACCTGTTTCCATGTCTATGAAATTTACAGGCAGAGTTAAAGGTATATTTGGATTCTGCTTGGGATAACATATTATCAAAAGCTGTCTTTTGGGTAGAGATGAGCGGATTCGGTTTTACTCGGTTCTCAAAACCGAATCTTATTGGCTATCCAAAACACGTGACATCCGTGAGCCAATAAGATTCGGTTTTGAGAACCGAGTAAAACCGAATCCGCTCATCTCTACTTTTGGGACAAACATGCCATTTTATTGGCTGAGGTAGGTGTAGTCTTAAATAACTGGTAAGAAGCAGTCAGACTGGTTTGTAATTCTACGTAAGAGGAATGAAACATTTTGTCTTTATGTGCGCAATAAGAAATAATCTCTCCTCTAAGCACAGGTTTAAAGGCTTGCCAAAAAAGTGTTGGAGAAGAGGATGCAATATCAGCATTGTTAAATTGATAATTTACCCAGGTGGTTTGCAAGGCAGCTCTAAACTTTAAGGAGTGAGATAAGTGTGAGGGGAAACGCCATTGTTTGTATGGGCCCTTATCAGTGACCAAAGCAATTTTAATCCAACACAGAGCATGATCGGATCCACAGATAGGTTCTATATTAGAATCCAGGAGACGTGTAAATAAATGCTCAGACATAAAAATAAAATCTATCCTGGAAAGAGCACCATGAGCTGCAGACAGACAAGTGAAATCACGCTCCAGGGGGTGGGAAGCTCTCCACACATCTACCAGATGAAGCTGCTGGAGAATGTAAGGTATGCCAAGTTTCGGGACCCGGCGTCTGTTGCGTATAGGGGAGGAAATGTCCATCTGTGGAGATGCCACTATGTTAAAATCCCACCCTAAGAGGATAGGGACAGTACCAAATGTATACAATTTGGACACAATTTTAACAAAAAAATCCCTAGAATATACATTCGGGGCATAAACATTACATAATATATATCTAGATTGATCAATTGACACATCGGCTATTATATAGCGACCCTGAGGGTCGATTGACGAGGAGTGTACAATGGTTGCTAAAGATGCCTTCACTAAAATTGCTACACCTCTAGCTTTAGAGGTGAACGGGGCAGACAAAAGAACTTTCCAGCGTAGCGTGTTTAGCTTCAACATTTCAGGGGGCAGTAACTGGGTTTCCTGCAAGTATGCTATATCTATTTGCGTTCTGTTCAGGTATATCAATATCTTCTTCCTCTTAGCCGGGGAATGGAAGCCCCCTACATTGAGAGAGCCTAATGTTAGACTAGCCATACAGGTGATAATATACGAGTAAGCAAGCAAAGCAGAATCTCAAAACAACTTATTGAAAATATTCCACGATAATAAAATAAAAGATATAACAAAATTGGAGTTGCGAAAGGGAAGAGGGGGGGAGGGAAGGAACAACTGGGGAAACAAACAGAGAATATACCTCGGTAAGCAAGTACACTCCTATGTTACGCACACAGGCGAGACAAACTTCCGGGTTCAAATCTTCCAGCGTCATACTAACACGCGGGCAGGTAGCCAGAAAAAAAAAAAAAAACGAAATAAAGAGCAATTGTAGCAGTACAAATATGTAGAACTCTAAACATGAAGAGTAATTAGGTCATAAGTGAGGTCTAAGCCGGTGAAAGAAGACAACCTGACAATAATAGCGAAGACAGTAGGAACAAAGATTAAAAAAAGAAAAGAAAAAATATTAATAATAATAATAATAATAATTTTATTTATATAGCGCTCTTTCTCCAATAGGACTCAAGGCGCTTAACAGATACACAGCATAATATAGTACAGAAAAAATAGGATTTTGGTACTTACCAGGTAAATCCTTTTCTTTGAATCCATAGGGGGCACTGGAGTACTCTTGGGATATGGACGGCTTCCACCGGAAGAAGGCACTGAATAAATTAATTTTGAGACTACTCCTCCCCTCCATATCCTGCAGCACTTCAGTGTTTTTTACTGAGCCGAACAGGATCGATAGAGAGATTGACAAAAGGAGAATTACATATAGTCTCACAGACAACAATAAAGTTGACACAACGTAACAGACAACTAAACAGTTGACACCATAACTGATTAACCCTTGTTAAATTTAAACCAGTCGTGAAAGTGTGTTACCATAAGAACCACTGAACTCCTAAAACAGGTAAACTGCTCTGGGTGGGCGTCCAGTGCCCCCTATGGATTCAAAGAAAAGGATTTACCTGGTAAGTACCAAAATCCTATTTTCTTTTTCATCCACTAGGGGTCACTGGAGTACTCTTGGGATGTACCAAAGTCTCCTCCGTGGCGGGAGAGCTGTTTGGCCCTTGTAACACTAAACGGCCAAAGCTAGATGCTGATGCCGCGAACGTATCAAACTTGTAAAAGCGCACAAACGTGTGCACTGACGACCAAGTAGCCGCACGGCAAAGCTGTGTCGTAGAAGCCCCACGACTCGCTGCCCATGACGTCCCCACAGAACGTGTGGAATGAGCTGTTGCTGAAGTAGGTGGCTGTAACTTAGCATAAAGGTAAGCCTGACGTATAGTCAGTTTGATCCATCTGGATAAGGTCTGCTTAGAGGCTGGCCAACCCCTCTTAGCTGCGTCATAGAGAACAAACAACGTATCTGTCTTACGCACAGTAGACGTTCGGGAAACATAGATGCGCAATGCGCGAACTACATCCAACATTCCAGAATCTCCTGTTAACACAGGAACTACTATTGGTTGATTGATGTGAAAAGACGACACTACTTTTGGTAGAAAAACGGGATTCGTCCGAAGTTCCGCTCTGTCATCATGAAAAATTAAATACGGTGACTTGCATGACAAGGCACCCAAATCTGAAACACGCTTAGCCGAGGCTAAGGCTAAAAGAAAAATCGTTTTCCAAGTGAGAAATTTAATATCCACTTGTTGTAAGGGTTCAAAGTAATCGGACTGTAAGAAATCTAAAACCAGATTCAAGTCCCATGGTGCTGTAGGTGGAATGAAAGGAGGCTGTATCCTCTTTACACCCTGTAGAAACGTATGTATTGACTGCAACGAGGCCAATTTCCTTTGAAAATAAATTGACAACGCAGATACCTGCACCTTTAGTGTGGAAAGACGTAGTCCTCCATCTAACCCCATTTGTAAAAATAACAAAAGACGGGATAATTTAAAAGACGATGTCGGAAATTTCCGAGCTTCACACCAACCTATATAAGTACGCCAAATTCTATAATAATGAGCTGCCGTAACCGGCTTCCTAGCTCGTACCATGGTTGGTATAACAGACTCAGGAATGCCCTCTTTCCTTAAGATGGCCTTTTCAACAGCCACCCCGTCAAACGCAGCCGCGCTAAATCGGGGTAGAGGAACGGACCCTGTTGTAACAGGTCCGGACGTAGTGGGAGTGGCCATGGATCGTCTGCGAGTAACCCGAGAAGATCCGAGAACCAAGCCCTCCGAGGCCAATGAGGCGCTATTAGAATGACTGTGACGAACCCTCTCTTGATCCGTTTTAGCACCAGCGGGAGCAGCGGAAACGGTGGAAACAGATACACAAGGCTGTATGGCCACGTGGCTGTGAGAGCATCCACCGCCACTGCCCCTGGATCTCTTGTTCTGGACACATATCTTGACACCTGATGATTGTGGCGGGATGCCATTAGATCCACCTGAGGGTAACCCCACTTCTGGATCAACATCTGAAAAACTTCTGGATTTAATGCCCACTCTCCTGGATGAAAATCCCGACGACTGAGAAAATCTGCCTCCCAGTTGTCCACTCCAGGAATGAACACTGCCGATAATATCACCTGGTGATATTCGGCCCATCTGAGGATCCGAGCTACTTCCCGCATAGCCATGCGGCTTCTCGTTCCTCCTTGTTTGTTTATGTATGCGACTGCCGTCGCATTGTCTGACTGCACCTGCACAGTCTGAAAACGAAACATGTACACCGCTTGTCTTAGAGCATTGTAAATCGCCCTGAGTTCCAGAACATTTATGGATAGCGATCTTTCGTGATCCGCCCAGAGGCCCTGGAGCCGATAACTCTGAACTACAGCTCCCCAACCTCTGAGACTTGCGTCCGTTGTCAGAATTATCCAATTCGCGACTCCGAATCGTCTCCCTGCAGATAGATTGTGTATTTTTAACCACCAGAGAAGAGACACCCTGACTTGTGGTGACAACCTCACCCTGTGGTGCAGCTGCAGATGTGATCCCGACCACTGTGCTAACACCTCCAGTTGAAACGGACGTGAGTGAAATCTTCCGAACTGAAGTGCTTCGAAAGCCGCCACCATTGTGCCTAAAAGGCGAATGCACAAATGTACTGAGACTGTGCGTGGCTTGAGCACTAATTGCACCAGATGACGAATGCCCTGTACTTTCTGTTGTGGCAAGTAAACCCTTTGTTTTACTGTATCGAGAATCATCCCTAGGAATTGAAGTCGTTGACACGGAATTAGATGTGATTTCTTTAAACTGACTATCCAACCGTGCTGAACTAGTACATTGTACGTTAGCAAGGCATGTTGGAGAAGCAATTGTTGAGACGGAGCCTTTATGAGTAGATCGTCTAAATACGGAACAATTATTACCCCTAGGGACCTGAGATGAGCTGTCATCACGGACATTACCTTGGTGAATACCCGAGGCGCTGATGAGAGGCCAAACGGTAGAGCCTGAAATTGGTAATGGTCTCGCCTTATCGCAAACCTTAAAAAACTTTGGTGAGGTGGCCAAATCGGAATGTGCAAATACGCATCCTTGAGATCTAGTGCAATCATGAATTCCTGTGGCTCTAACCCTGCAATTACTGACCTGAGAGATTCCATCTTGAATCTGTGGTAAGTGACGTAATGATTGAGACCTTTTAGGTTCAATATTGGCCTGACTGAGCCATCTGGTTTTGGTACCAGAAACAGACTGGAATAATAACCCTGCCCCTGTTCCTGCACAGGGACTGGAATTATCACTGCAGCATTCAGCAGAGACTGAATGGCAACCTGCAGAACTGCTTTCTTGTCGTCCGACACAGGCAGTCCTGTCGTGAAAAATCTTCCTGTCGGAAGATAATCGAACTCTATTTTGTAACCCTCTAATACTAAATTGCGGATCCACCCATCTGTGGACGTCTGCAGCCACGCCCCCTGAAAGCTCTGAAGGCGTGCTCCCACAATTGGGGATCCGAGATGGGCTGGGAGCCCGTCATGCCACTGGTTTGTTAGTGGTCTTGGTGTCTTGACGACGTGCATTGGATTGTCGGGCACTACGTCCCCGACCTCTTCTGCCCGGCGTGACTGCTCCTGTGCCCTGCCCACGAAAGGGCTGAGTTCTAAAGGATTTGAACGCCGGACCAGAATATTTCCGTTTAGGTATAGTTGTAGGCGAAGGAAGAAAAACAGACTTCCCTCCAGTAGCCTCAGAAATCCATTTGTCCAATTCAGGACCAAAAAGTTTCTCGCCATCATAAGGCAATGCCTCTATACCTTTTTTAACCTCCGTCTCCGCCTGCCACGAACGCAGCCAAAGTGCTCGTCGTACTATGACTAGCGATGAGGACAGGCGAGAAGTAAGCTGACAGACGTCAGTAGAAGCTGTACATAAATATTCAGCAGCTTCCCAGATTTGATCTGCGAGAAGTATAAGATGATCATCTTGCAGAGCCGACTTGAGCTCTTTTATCCATACCATTAAAGCTTTAGTAACCCAAATGCCAACCAACCCAGGTCTTAACAGCACTCCAGTTGCTGTATACATGGACCTTAGCATAGCCTCTATTTTACGATCTGCAGGGTCTTTAAGTGTAGTAGCAGTTGGTACTGGTATGGTTAACTTCCTCGTAAGTTTAGATACGGATGAATCCACCAATGGTGGGTTCTCCCATGTAGCTGTCATGGCCTCTGGAAACGGGTAACTCGATTTAAATCTACGAGGAATAGAAAACCGTTTGTCCGGATTTTTCCGTGACTCCAGTAACATTTTATTAAGAGATTCCGAGATAGGGGAAACACATCGGAGATCTCTGTCGTTTAGTAAAGACTACTTCATCATTCGTCAGTGGCTCCTCAGTTTCTGTAAACTCCAGCGACTGACGAACTGCTCTGATGAGATTGTCAATACCTGGGCTGTCAAAGTCGTCACCTTCTGACTGTTGTTCTATTTCGCCCTCCTCATACTCCTGTTCAGTGAGATCTAGTATCCCAGAGACAGGAAAATTAGTAGGAAAAGGAAACTTATCTTTTCCACTCAAGGTGGACTTATGACCAGCTTGAGATTCTCCAGGTAACTCAAATGGTCTCATTTTAAACTCAGATCTTGCCGCCTCTCTTTCTTCACGAGAGGTGGCCAGCTCTGATTGTAAACCAACTAATACATCTGCAAGTAAAGCCCACGGAGGGTCCTGAGATGCTGGCTTTACTTCTGGAATGGAAATCGTATTTATGGCTGTATTAACAACACATGCTGTACATGTGGTGGATCCATCAGGCAACACACTCTTACAGACATGACATGACAAATGTTTCTTAGATTTTGCTGGTGTCTTACTCATTATGACAGACAATACAAACTCCACACAGACAGACTGCACGACTCAGTAATAACACCAAAGTTCCTGGTATATATCTTAGGCAAGTGCAGTGCCTGCTAATACGAAAACTGACCCAAAAATTCCCCTAGTACCACTCTTAGCTGAGATGTAAAATAGGAAACCTGGAACAGACAGGAGAACATTAAACATACTAAGCACCAAGTTTTTTTTTTTCTTAAAACTTAACACTGCCCAATACTGTTAAAGTCTCCCCCCCACTCCCACGACCTCCGTGTACAGCACCGGGTCTGGGCCTGTGGAAGTTTTTGCAAAGGGCCGTGTGAGCGGCCTGTCCTGTAGGCCCCGGACAACGGAACTCCTCGGCTGCTGCGGGCGGATGGCGGAAGCAGAGAGCGTGCTGCATAGAGCCGTGGAGCGGCCTATGCACACGTGCTCCCGCCCGCCACACACAGCATGGCGGCGTGTTTGTGTAGCCAAGCAGCGCTGCTGCTGCTGCACAGGGAGCAGCGGTCTCCTAGGATGCTGGGGGCCGGAGAGTGAGAGCGCGCCCCGGGCAGCGGTGAGTACCAAATAATCCCCCACAGTGGAGCGGCAGCAAGCGCTGACCGCCCCAACCCAACATACCTGGACCGTGACAGAAGTCTATGACGGGGCTTTCATCCAAGCTCCGTCCAGCTTTCCTGCAGGCAGCCTGCAAGTGGAGTGAGGGAGCTCTTTACAGAGAGGTCCGACACTCACGGCTACTCAGCCGCTTCCACTGTCCCTGACCCACGCCTGTTAGAAGGGGGGAAAGGACGTGGAAATTGACGAAAAAAAAAAAACTTAGAAAAAAATTCCAATACTTTGTGGACGAGCTCCACTATGCCTTCTAACTGTGTCGAGCACAGAAAAAACACTGAAGTGCTGCAGGATATGGAGGGGAGGAGTAGTCTCAAAATTAATTTATTCAGTGCCTTCTTCCGGTGGAAGCCGTCCATATCCCAAGAGTACTCCAGTGACCCCTAGTGGATGAAAAAGAAATAATGAAGTACATTTTTCATAAAATACAGAAGCATGAAGATACTAAAAGAGACACTATGGAAATGCTTGAGTAAACAGGAAAGTCTTGAGTCTACTTTTGAAGGATTCTATAGTTGGGGCCTCTCGCACTGTGCTGGGAAGTGAGTTCCATAGAGTCGGAGCCGCATGACTAAAAGCTCGACCCCCAGATGAATTACGGTAGATTCTAGGTACTGCTAAAAGTCCTTCATCTACAGATCGCAGTAATCGAGTGGGGCAGTATGGGATCAGAAGCTGTTTCAGGTACCTTGGGCCTTGGTCATGTAATGCTTTGAAACTCAGTAAGCCAATCTTGAAGAGGATTCGCCATCTTACAGGCAGCCAGTGAAGGGAGTAGAGGATGGGTGTTATGTGGCTGGAACGGGGCTGGTTGGTTAACAGCCTGGCAGCTGTGTTTTGCACCAGCTGTAAGCGTTGCAATTCTTTTGCTGGTAGACCAAGGTAGAGGGCATTACAGTAGTCTAATCGAGATGATACAAATGCATGTATGACTTTTGGCATATCATCTGAGGGAATTAGGTGCTTGATTCTGGCTATGTTCCTCAGGTGAAAGAATGAGGATTTGATTGTGGCTGATATCTGATGTTTAAGTGTCAAGCCATCATCCAGGACAACGCCAAGATTCCGCACATGATCACTGGTCTGTAATTCTGAATCCCCGAGTGTAAGTCCAGTTGGTTGGCTATGCTGCAGTCTTGTCCTTTGATGTTGCGGTCGTATTATAAGGACCTCTGTTTTATCCGGGTTCAGTCGCAGCCAACTGGCGCTCATCCACTCCTGTAGTTCAGCTAGACAGCCATTCAGGGTTGCTACTGGGTTATCAGTGCCCGGAGCAAAGGACAAGTACAGTTGTGTATCATCTGCATAGCAGTGGTAGACCAGGCCATGGCGCCTGATTATTTCGCCCAATGGGAGCATGTATACTGCAAAAAGCATGGGGGATAGTATAGAACCTTGTGGGACACCACATGGCAATGGCACTGGTGGTGATGAGTATAATCCAGATGATACTCTCTGTGACCTGCCTGTGAGAAATGATTTGAACCAGTTTAGGACTGTGCCATCCAGACCACAGAAGTGTATCAGTCGCTCAATCAGAAGCCCGTGGTCCACGGTATCAAATGCTGCCGAGAGATCCAGAAGGATTAATATTGAACAGTCACCTCTGTCTTTTGCCATCAGAAGATCATTTAACACACACACCAGGGCTGTTTCAGTGCTATGTCTTCTCCTGAATCCTGATTGAAATGGATCATAAATATCATGGGTTGTCAGGCGAGTTTCCAGTTGATTTGCAACCACTTTCTCAATAACCTTTCCTAGGAAAGGAAGGTTTGATACCGGTCTGTAGTTGGACATGCAGTCGGGATCTAAATTAGGTTTTTTAAGAAGTGGTCTAACAATTGCTTCCTTTAGGGGTCCAGGAAAAATGCCTGTCTGCAAAGAGCATTGAACAATTTTTGCAAAGACAGGACCGATTATATCCGTACAACCTATTAGAAGCTTGGTTGAGGCTGGGTCCAGGCCACAGGTGGTGGGACGCAAAATCCGAGCAATTTCAGCAGTGTCCTTTACATCCACTGGGTCAAAGCTGGTCCATGAAGGCAGGTAGCTTATATTGGCAGGCTTTGTAGTTTGGCTCTCCTTTGATGGCACTGTGGATATTCCAGCCCGGATGGTGGATATTTTATCTGCAAAGAAGTTTGCAAACTCGTTGCATCTTGCTTGGGAAAGGGTCTCATCAGTCTGCAGGCATGCTGGCTTGCAAAGCATCTCCACTGTGCGGAAAAGTTGAGCTGGCCTATTGTTTGCTGCTGTGATCTCATTTGACAGGAACTGTGATTTCTTGCGAGTGATTGTCGATTGATATTCTTCGTTATGCTTTATTAGTTTTATTTTGTCATCCACTAGGTTAGTCTTCCTCCATCGTCTTTCCAGTCTACGCCCCCTTTTCTTGAGCTCACTAACACTGTTGTCGTACCATGGAGCTTGACGATGTGGTTAGCAAGGAGACCGCAAGGTGTCCACAAATTGCCGTTCAAAGCTGTAAGCTTGTATACACAGAGATCACGGTCAGACTGAATACGAGCATATCTTCAAGGTTAGATAAGGCCAAAGAATCACAGACATACAGGTCTCGTTAAAGATCAGCTGAATCCACAGAGGGGCTGCCATCTGTCTGAGCAATTTCCCGCAGGTATCCCTCTGCATCACCTACAGCAGAGAAATCCTTAAAAAGCATTGCCCTCAAATAAACAGAGACGTGCTGGAAACAACAAGGCAAATTTCCTTTTATCCTTCACCAACTTGGTACAAAGAGGTGCAAAGTCCTTTCTTGCTCTCATCACTTCAGAAGAATGGTCTTGAAAAATAAACAGTCGGGATCCCAACCACTTAAGATCCCTGTTCTGCCGTGACGCTGCCCAGATTGCGTCCTTGTGGACAAAGCTGAGAATTTTGAAAATGACTACACGGGGTGTGCTGTCCGGACCCGACCGCGGGGGACCCAATTGGTGAGCTTGTTCTATAACCAATCCCGTACATTCTTCACCAATATCCAGTAAATCAGGTAGGGTGGATTGTAAAAAAGTAAACAGCTCAGGGCCTTTGAGTGATTCATGCAATTCCACTACACGAGGATTGCATCGTCACGACCTGTTTTCAAGGGCGTCGACCTTTGTAAGTAGTTGGTAGTGGGATTTCTGTAACTGATCATATTGTGTTTTAAGCTCAGTGACCTCTTGGAAAGTTTCTCGAATACGCTGCTCACTATTCACCGCTGTTTTAGAAAGTTGCTTCATTTGCGACTTCATATCACGTATGGCTTGTTGCAGTTTGGCTGAATGTGTATCCATAATCGGCCCCATAGCCACTTGCACTGCTTTCACTACATCGGAGTATGTGACAGGGTTATCAGAAGCAGGTGCAGGGATTGCTGGGGGAAGTTGTGGGGGGTGCGGAGTGTGCTGAGAGTGTTTATCAGTGCCAGCAGCATGCGCTCCCACCTGAGTTTCAGACACGGCGGCCATCTTGGAATCCGGCTGCCTGCGTTCAGACTTAGCTTTTTGCACTTTTGGGGGCATAGATGCGGACAAATACTTGTCCATGTGGTGCCCCACACTCTCCCCTTCGACCAACTGCAAAATCGCTGCGTTCCATGGCGGAATAGAGGCTCTGTGCGGCCCAGTGTTCAGAGGTGCAGGAGAGCTAAGGAGATCTCCTCATGCAGGCACCGGAACCGGAAGTCTTTCCTCGTCGGTTTATGTACGTCACATTGTCCGACTGTATTTGTATGGCCTGATTCTGAAGAAGAACCGAGGCCCACAGAAAGGCACTGTAGATCTTCCTTGAAACTGCACCCCCTGGGTTACTGCGCCACAACCTCTGAGGCTTGCGTCTGTGGTTAACAGAAATCAATTCTGAATCCCGCACCTTCGACCCTCCACCAAGTGAGAAGTTTGTAACCACCACAGTAGGGAGATTCTGGCCTTTGGCAAAAGACGAATCCTCTGATGCATGTGTAGATGCGATCCGGACCATTTGTCAAACAGATCCAGTTGGAAGGGCCTCGCATGAAAACTTCCGTACTGAATCGCCTCGTAAGAAGCCACCATCTTTCCCAGAAGGCGGATGTATAGATGTTCAGAGATCAGGTTTGGCTTCAAGACAGCCCGAACCATCGACTGGATTACCATTGCTTTTTCCAAGGGAAGGAACACTTTCTGAGACTCTGTGTCCAGTATCATTCCCAGGAATTGAAGCTTCTGCATTGGCTCTAGGTGAGATTTCGGCAGGTACAGAATCCACCCATGATCCATGAGTAATCTGGTTGTGAGACCAATGTTCAACAACTGATCCCTGGACGCAGCCTTTATCAGAAGATCGTCCAGATAAGGAATTATGTTAACAACCTGTTTGCGGAGTAGCATCATCATCATCATAATCTCTGCCATCACTTTGGTGAACACCCTCGGTGCCGTGGAGTGACCAAATGGCAGGGCCTGAAACTTGTAGTGGCAGTCCTGTAGTGCAAATAATAAATAAGCCTGATGAGGCGGCCAGATCGGAATGTGAAGGTATGCATCCTTGATATCCAGAGACACTAGGAATTCCTCCTCTTCCAGACCTGAGATCTCTGCTCTCAGAGACTCCATCTTGAACTTGAACACACGTAAGTATGGTTTCAATGACTTGAGATTTAGGATCGGTCTTACCGACCCGTCTGGTTTCGGAACAACAAACAGGCTGGAGTAGTATCCCCTGTTTTGTAGATGAGGTGGAACTGAAACAATGACCTGGGTCTGCCAGAGAGTTTTTGAATGGCTTCTTGTAAGGTTATTCTTGCTTCTTATGAAACTGGTAAGCCTGATTTTAAGAATCTGTGATGTGGGAGATCCTGGAACTCCAGCCTGTAGCCCTGGGATATAAGTTCTATGACCCAGGGGTCCTGGCAAGATCCTGTAAAGGTGGGGCTGAAATATTTTAGTCGGGCTCCCACCTGTCTGTCTCCCTGGCCCACCGTCATGCGGAGAGCTTTGAGGAAACAGAGACGGAGCTCTGTTCCTGAGAACCAACAGCCGCTGGTTTGCAAGGTTTTCCTCTAGCACCCGTGGCAGCGATAGAGGAACCTCTGGTCCTGCCTCGAAACTTTGCAGTCCCAAAGGACTGCAAATTGGGTCCCGAGAAGGCCTTCCTAGTTGGCAGAGCTGCAGAAAGTAAATAGGTAAATTTACCTGCAGTAGCCTGTGAAATCCACTTACTAATCTTTTGCCAAATAAGGCCTCATCTGTAAAAGGCAGGCCTTCCACTCCTTTTTTTGAGTCTGCGTTAGCAGTCCACTGACGCAGCCATAATCCCGTGTGCCGACACTGCCATAGCTGTGGTGCATGCATCAAGTAGTCCAATCTCCTTAATGGCTTCCATCATAAAGTTTGCAGTCTTGTATGTGTTGCAGGAGTATATTAATTTCATCTTGAAGCAAGGTGTTTACCCCTCAATTAAATTACCAGACCATTTTGCAATGGCTCGTGTAATCCACCCTCAAGCTATACTGGGTCTATGGGCCACCCCTGCTGCTGTATAGAAAGATTTGAGGGTAATCTCTATTTTACGATAAGCTGAATACTTTATGGAGGCTGCACCAGGAACAGGTAACGCTATTTTACGTGAGAGCCTGGAGACCAACGTATCCACTATCGGTGTATTTTCCTATTTTTTCCTATCTTCAGAAGAAAAAGATGACACTAACCTCCTAGGAATTTGACATTTCTTATTGGGATTAACCCACGGTTCTTCAAACAGGGTATTTCGTGCCTTTGACAGCGAAAAGTCGCTGAGGATTTTTTCTTTACATTATAGTAAGATTCCTCACACACGTCTGTCACCTTATCAGGGATATTTAGGACTTCTCTGTTGCAGTCTATGAGAGCCTCTACAACCTGCGACAGAGCACCCTCCCCTACCTCTATTTCCACCTCACCATCCTCCATTTCTGTCCCGTCATTATCAGAGTCAGAATGTAGGACGTGAGCCAAAGTACGTTTTTGCGGACAAATGGTAGAGGACTGAGATGCCGGTCTGACCGAATCCTTTTGCATAAACTCTGTCATAGACTTTCTTAAATATTGCGTCTCCTGCTCATTACAAGCTAATTTAGTAGAAATGTTTGTAATCGCCCGAATGGAGTCTAGCCAAGCTGGCTCCGCAGCCCCACTTGTCTGAGAAGGGATACTACACTGAGAACACATTAGTGAACACCCTGGAGAAGAGGAACACTGTGCCTTGCATGTTACACACTCTTTGCCTGGCATACTGCAGCAGTAATAGCACACACACAGAAAACCGTTAAATGCACAATTAACCTACAAAGAGCCCTTACTGAGAGAGAGACAGAGAGAGAGAGACAGAGAGAGAGATAACCAGCACACAGCGCCCTTATCGCTAAAGCCAAGCTTAGCCGGATCGCAGACTAAGTACCTAGATTAGGGACTTAGTACACAAGTATAAAGCTCCCACCTACTATGACCCCCTGGTACCACTGAGGTAATCTGGAGGATCTCCGAAGGAGCTGCGCGTCCATGCAGTCAGCATATGTGTTGATGCAGTGAGGTAAAATGGCGCCTGTGATCTGCTGGATCAGCTCTTAGTTAAGCAACGCCCCCCTCAATGGTGCGTGGTCTTCCCGCTCTTCTTTATACTGGCTGTTGTCTCTAATGCATAAAATGGAGTAAGCCCCCTTTTAAGCCTGTATTGCCAGTCTGGGTACAGTGTACACATACAGTGTACTAAATCTGGAGACTCAGTCCGCCCTGTTAGAAGCCGTGCGTCTCCGTACCCTAAAGCAGCCATAACAGCCATCGACCCACTGCCTGCTTTTCACTCCCCACTCTTCTTTCTTCTGGCTCTGTTAGGGAGGGTGGCACGTTGCGGGAATGTACGCTCGCCGTGGTAGGGCTTGCGAATAGTTCCCTCAGGACCTAGTGTCCAGTCAGCAATGAACGGGACACTTAACCCTTAGTGGGGTTGGGCCGTTCCATCCTCCACCTGCCCCCTTCCCCCCCCCCCCCAAGTAACACAAAGCAGGCAGGCTGGTCCCATCAAGTCCTGCCTGAAAATAAACTTTTTTTTAAAAAAACACAGAAAACTCTTCAAGAGCTTCCAGAGATATGACCGGCGCAATCGGGCACATTTTCTAAACCGAGTCTGGAAGGAGGTGCATAGCGGGAGGAGCCAGCACACGTTATCAAACTTCTATAGTGCCCGTGGCTCCAAGTGGACCCGTCTATACCCGTCTAGGAAACTGTGCACAAGGAGACGGACATACTTTGAGAGGATAGATAAGGAAAGTGGTGAGATTACGAACCAGCACACACAAACAAGAGGAAAGCCATGCTAACCAAACTTGAAACATGAGCTGCAACAGCTGAACAAACCAGAATACTTAACCAAGCAACAGTGCTGGAAGAACGAATCATCGGGCGGGTGCCCAGTATCCCCTACGGACTACGAAAAAAAGATTTACCGGTAGGTAATTAAAATCCTATTTTCTCTTACGTCCCAGGGAATACTGGGAATCCATTTAGTACCATGGGGGAAGTACAAAAGCTCCCAAACCGGGTGGGAGAGTGCTGAGGTTCCTGCTGAACTGATTGACCAAACTGAAGGTCCTCAGAGGCCAAAGTATCGAACTTGTAGAACTTAGCAAACGTGTTCAAACCTGACCGGCAGAGCTGTAAAGACGAGACACCCCAGAAAGCCGCCCAAGAAGAACTCACCGACCTAGTAGAGGGGGCCTGTACAGATTTTGGAACCGGCAAGCCTGCTGTGGAATAAGCAAGCTGGATAGAGAGTCTAATCCAGCATGCAATTGTCTGCTTTGAAGCAGAACACCCAATTTTATTGGGATCATAGAGAACAAACAGCGAGTCCGATTTCCTGTGACAAGCTGTTCTCCTTCAAAGCCCTCACAACATCCAAAGACTTTGAAGTAGCAGAGGTGTCCTTAACAACCGGAACTACAATAGGTTGCTTGATGTGAAACGCAGACACCATCTTAGGAAGAAACTAATGACAAGTTCTGAGTTCAGCTCTGTCCTCATAGAAAAATAAATAAGGGCTCTTGTGAGTCAATGCCTGTAGCTCCGACACACGTCTTGCTGAAGCCAAGGCCAACAGTGAGACGGTTTTCCATGTAAGGTACGTCAACCACATGTAACGGTTCAAACCAGTCCGATTGGAGGAACTGCAGCACCAAACATAGGTCCCAAGGTGCTGTGGGAGGCACAAAGGGAGGCTGGATGTGCAGGACCCCTTTCAAGAACATCTGGACCTCAGGAAGAGACGCCAATTGTTTCTGAAAATGGACAAGGCCAAAATCTGGACTTTTATGGAGCCTAGATGTAGGCCCACATCCACTTTCGACTGCACAAAAAGCAGCAAACGTCCCAGATGAAATTCCACCTTAGAATATTGTGTGCTCTCACACCAAGAGACATATTTCCTCCAGATACGATGGTACTGTTTAGACGTTACCCCCTTCCAGGCTTGGATCATAGTCGGGATGACCTTGTCAGGAATCCCTCTCCTGGCTAGAATCAGCCGTTCAACTTCCATGCCGTTAAACGTAGCCGCGGTAAGTCTTGATAGACTAACGGGCCCTGTTGCAGAAGATCCTCGCAAAGTGGTAGAGGCCACGGATCTTCGAGTAGCATCTTGAAAAGATCCGGGTACAAGGTCCTTCGTGGCCAGTCTGGAGCAATGATAATTGCTTGAAACTTTTCCCTTTTAATTCTTTTTAGAATTCTTGGGATCAGAGGAAGTGGAGAAAACACGTACAGCAGCTGGTAGACCCACGGAGTCGTCAGAGCATCTACCGCCACTGCTTGTGTGTACCTCCACCTGGAACAATACCGCTTGAGCTTCTTTTTGAGTCGAGAGGCCATCATGTCGATATGTGGATATCCCCACCGACGTGTCAACTACCGGAACACCTCCTGGTGAAGGCCCCACTCCCCCGGGTGCAGGTCGTGTCTGCTGAGGAAGTCTGCTCCCGGAATGAAGACCGCCAACAACGCCATGGCGTGTTTTTGTGCCCAGAAAATAATTCTTAACCCCTCTGACATTGCTGCTCTGCTTTTTGTTCAGCCCTGTCCATTTATGTACGTTACCGCCATCACATTGACCGACTGGATTTGATCGGCCTGATTCCAAAATAGAGATGAGGCCTGCAGAAGGGCGTTGTAGATAGCCCTGAGTTCCAGGATGTTTATTGGAAGGATGACTTCCTGAATTGACAATCTTCCCTGAAACTGCACCCCCTGGGTGACTGCTCCCCAACCTCTTAGGCTTGCGTCTATGATTAGCAGAATCCAATTCTGAAAACCGAACCTCCAACCCTCGACGAGGTGAGAAGTCCGTAGCCACCACAGAAGAGAGATTCTGGCTCTTGGCGACAGATGAATCCTCTGGTGCATGTGAAGATGCAATCCGGACCATCTGTCCAATAGATCTAGATGGAAGGGCCTCGCATGAAACCTTCCATACTGAAGCACCTCGTAAGAGGCCACCATTTTCCCCAGAAGGCGATTGTACAGAGGCACCGAGATCCGGGTTGGCTTCAGGACAGCCTGAACCATCGACTGGATTACACTTACCTTTTCCAAGGGAAGGAACATTCTTGAGACTCTGTGTCCATTATCATTCCCAGGAAATGAAGCTTCTGTGTCGGTTCGAGGTGAGATTTTGGTAGGTTCAGAATCCATCCGTGATCCAGGAGTAGTCTGGTTGAGAGGCCAATGCTGTCCAACAACTGCTCCCTGGACAGTGCCTTTATCAGAATATTGTCCAGGTACGGAATTATGTTCATTCCCTGTTTGCAGAGTAGCAACATCATCTCTGCCATCACTTTGATGAACACCCTCAGTGCCGTGGAAAGACCAAATGGCAGGTCCTGGAACTGGTAGTGACAGTCCTACAGTGCAAATCGTACAGAAGCCTGATGAGGCGGTCAGATCAGAATGTGAAGGTACGCATCCTTGCTATCCGGAGACACTAGGAATTCCCCCTCCTCCAGACCTGAGATCACCGCTCTCAGAGACTCCATATTGAATTTGAACACTCGTAAGTACGGGTTCAACGACTTGAGGTTCAGAATCGGCCTCAACGAACCTTCCGGTTTCGGTACTACAAACAAGTTGGAATAATACCCCTTGCAGATGAGGTGGAACTGGAACAATGACCTGAGTCTGTAGCAGTTTTTGAATGGCGTTCTGTAAAGTTATACTTGCCTCTTGTGAAACTGGTAAGACTGATTTGAAGAATCTGTGAGGAGGGAGCTCCTGAACTCTAGTCTGTAGCTCTGGGAAATAAGATCCATGACACAGGGATCCTTGCATGATGTTGTCCAGATGTGACTGAAGAATTTTAGACAGACTCCCACCTGCCTGTCTTCCAGGCATCTCGGTCCACCGTCATTCTGAAGTATTTGAGGTAGCAGAGCTTGAGCCCTAATCCTGTGAACCGGCAGTTGCTGGTTTGCGTTGTTTACCTCTAGCGCCTCTGGTGGCGGTAGAAGAACCTCTGGACTTGCCCCTAAACTTGGCACTCCAAAAGGAATGTAAATTGGGTTCTGAGTAGGCCTTCCTAGCTGGGGGAGCTGCAGAAGGAAGGAATGTGGACTTACCAGCAAGTAGCTTTAGAGATCCATTTATCTAGTTCATCTCCCAATAAGGCCTCACCTGTGAAAGGTAGGCCTTCCACACCTTTCCTGGAGTCCGCATCCGCTGTCCACTGGTGTAGCCATAGACCCCTGCGTTCAGACACTGCCATAGCTGTAGTGCGTGCATTAAGCAAGACTATTTCTTTTATGGCTTCCACCATAAAGTTTGCAGAGTCCTGTATATGTTGCAGGAGTAAAAAAATCTCCCCTTGAGGTAAGGTATCTAACCCCCCAATTAGGTTACCTGACCATTTAGCAATGGCTCGTGTAATACACCCACATGCTATAGTGGCTCTCTGGGCCACCCCCGAAGCTGTGTAGAAAGATTTGAGCGTAGTCTTAATCTTGCGGTCAGCCGTGTCTTTCAGGGAGGCTGCACCCGGGACAGGCAACACAATTTTCCGGAAGAGCTTGGATAGTGATGCATCCACTATTGGTGGATTTTCCCATTTCTTCCTATCCTCAGGAGGAAAAAGGAAAGGATGATAATAATCGTTTAGGGATTTGAAATTTCCTATCAGGATTAACCCATGGTTCTTCAAACAGGGTATTTAAATCCTTTGACACATGAAAAGTGGCTGAGGATCTTTTTTTTATATTAAAATAAGATTCCTCACTCTACTCTGTCACCTTTTCAGGGATATTCAGAACTTCTCTGATAGCCTCTATAAGAGCCTCTACTCCCTGCGACAGAGTACCCTCCCCCACCTCACCCTCCTCCATGCCTGACCCTTCATCATCCGAGTCAGACTGCAGAATACAGGCCAAAGTGTGTTTTTGCAGACAAATGGCAGGGGATGAGACGCTGGTTTGGGTACAGAGTCTCTTTTCATAAACTCAGTCACAGATTGTCTTCAGTATTGCGTCTCTTGCTCATCCCGAGATAACTTAGTAGAGATTGTGGAAATCGTTCCCCTAATGGAGTCCAGCCATGCTGGTTCTGCCCCACTAGCCTGGGAAAGGATACTACATTGAGTACACACTAGTGAACCCCCTGGGCAAGAGGAACACTGTGCTTTACATGAAACACACTCTTTGCCTGACATACTGTATAGTGACAGCACACACACACAGGAAAAGGTTAAAAGCACAATTAACCCACAAAAAGCCCTTCCAGGGGGGGCGTGGCCTGGCTGTCTCACGGAGAAGAAGCACTGAAACAGGGCTCCTGGGCATATAGTATAAATCTAATATCTCCGTGCCCACATTTGGCCCTGCTCACCCCCAAGCACTACAGTTATACCTGAGAGTGCCCTGCTGTGCGACCCCGGGCGGCGACGAACCACCGCTAGCTGCTACGGCGGTGAGGCCTCCGCCGCTAACTGAAGCCGGGGCCTCGAGTTTGAAGACGGCCCGGCGGGAAGCTCCGGACCGATGCGCGGCCGTGGTGAGACCCGGACGGCGCCCTGCGGACACCACTAGAGCCCCCCTGATAGCCTGGAGACCTCCCCTGGACCCTCAGGTACTTTTATATAAAGGGGAAACACCTCTAAAGCCCGCAGGCTCCTCACACAAAACTGTACACCACAGCCTGTCACAGCAGCGGCGGCCATCTTGGCTGCTAAATCACACTACACAAGCTGCACAGAGACAGGAGCTCAACTATCTTTCCTCCTGTATTGGACTAAGCTCATCAGAGCTATAATCTGGCTTTGCACTGCCTGAGCCACCCCTACCACCGTTAAAAGACACCCCTGTGCGATACTACAGGCACTAAACTGGTCCCTGGACGCTTTGAGGACCCTCCTATATCATCTGGGGCACCCCTGTACCCGAGGGCACGGTCTGCGGAGCCGGCGGGGGTCTACTACTCCCGTGCGGGTTGCGGCCTGCCACCCCTCCTGAAGCCGGGGCCTCGATTTCTCTGCCTGAAGTGCAGCGGCCGGTGTCCGGTCTGGAGGGCGGCGTCCTTCGCTGCTCGGCGCCTGGAGACTCACCGCACCACCAGCCACCACATAAGAATCCCCCCATCGGAGGACTGCCCGCTGCCCCTTTCACCTTTTACCAGCGTCCGCCGGACGTTGCGCTGCACCGCGAGGGGCCGGTGACAGGCTCTCCACCTCTGCCGCGTCCCCTCCTGCCGCTGCTTGCTCGGGACCCTGGGCCGCATGAACTGACCTGCCCGCTGCTGGGCCTGCTGCTGGACCCGCTCCTGAGGGCCGGGACAGGGAGGAACCACACATAAGACCAGGCGGCGCCATCTTGGTCACTGGCACCTCTACATACAAAGCCCTCCCTGCCTTTGGGACCCCAGAAATCAGCCCCTGCCAAATACTAAATAATAAATCTTCAGAACAGTGGGACTTGGCCTGGTTGGCACCCAAGAAAGTTGCTCTACAAAGGGGCTCTGGCCTGCAAGTTCACTAAAAGCCCCCTTATAACCAGGAGCTCCTCCTGATTCTGTAACTTGATTGGGGCAGAGCACATAGGCCCTCCTGTCTGTCCTGCTGCCCACTCCTCAGAAATATAGCTCGGTCTAGTCCAGCATACTCCGGAGCGGCCATGCCCCAATAACTAACGCTTGGCCGTTCCCGCTAGTGGTTTTGTTTTTTCACCCTTTGTTTTTTCGCCCTTTTTTTGCTTTTTTTTTGTTTTGTTTTTCTTCTCTTACCAGCCCACCAACTTCATACATCCAACTAAGTCATACTGACAGCGTTCGATCTGTAAATTGCGCTACGACCAGACGAGCACAAACACCTGGTCTTCTGATCGCCCACCATCATGAGTAGATCCAATTCTAATGCTAAGAAAAAAGCTGGAGGGGACATCTCGCAACATTTTCATAAAAATGATAAGTCCTCATCCTCTTCGGATCCTCCCTCGCCCCGTCTCTCCCAACTGGATAAAGACGAGACTGCCCAGCCTACTCCGTCAACGAAAGAGGACTTTCTCGCCTTACGTTCTCTTATAATGGACTTTAAGGAATCCATGGAATCTAAATTAGATAAAGCGGTTGCCTCAATCAGATCCGACCTCTCATCATTGTCTGCTAGAACCTCGAAACTGGAGTCCCGACAAGACTCCCTCCACAAAGTCCAAACTGAGCTTATCCGAGACGTAGATCATATCATTCAAGACCTATCAGATCTGCGAGCAAAAAACGAGGACCTGGAAAATCGGGAGAGGAGATGCAACCTCCGCATACGCAACATACCAGAATCAGTCCCCCCGGCAGACCTGGAGGCATACCTTCACAGACTTTTCTCCTATGTCGTCCCCGATATCGGATCACGGCAACTAAAACTAGAAAGGGCTCATAGAGCTCTGAGACCTAAACCACGCGCGAACGACCCTCCTAGAGATGTCATCATACGCTTTCTCAGCTTCAAAGACAAAGAACTGGTTCTTCACCCGACAAGAGGAAAACCGCATATATTATTTGAAGATGCCAAGCTGCAGTTCTATCAAGATTTGGCTCCATCCACGATCATTAAAAGAAGAGAACTTAGGGACCTAACGAGCGCCCTCCGCACCCGCAGTATCCGCTATCGATGGGGCTTTCCCTTCAAACTGCTCATCGACCTCAATGGAAAGACGATAGTCATCAGGGACCCTGCTGAAGGGAAAGATTTCTTGACCCATTTAGAGGACTCTGGTCCCCCTCCCACGAATCATACTAACCCGTAATTGAACGTTCTACTCTCATTACCCGACACTGATCGGATTCCTCTCCTGAGACTGTCTTTTTGATCTCGCAAGTATTCGTCTAAATGTTACAACTTATTGCATTTGTAATGTCGTGCTAAGCTGTGACTGTTTTTTTTTTTTTTTTTTGGCCCGCTTTGCCCCCTTGGGCGTGCCCTGGGTACACGGATGCCCCCTCCCCCCCCCCCCTTTTTTTTTTTTTTTATTCCCCCCCCCCCCTCCCTCTGTGTGCCTATAGGGGGGTACCCGATGGGTCACGTGGTTTACCCCATTCTACACAGTCTTACGCGATTTGTTATTTGTTATTATTTCTATGCTTACTGTTATAGGACCATCTCCCGTAGGATACTTGCTCTACCTGTTACCCTCTGACTATTTTTATCCACCCACTCTCGGCCACACCAAGCATACTGTTGTGGTGGGGTTTTTTTTTTTTTTTTCTTTTCTTCTTCCGCTTTTCTTTTCTCTTTTTCTTCTCTCCTCTGTGGGGGATGACCCCCCTCGCTTCCCCCTGCAGCGCCTAGAAGGTATCTATCGAGTTATATACTTCTTTAAGTCTAGGTTGTTGTTGTTATAATTGTTGATTACCTTGACTCGAAGTCTCTACCTATTTTTCCGCTCTAATTTACATTGTCTTGACTGCATTGAAGCGGCTACTTTTTGTTTTAAGTGATGTTTCCGATATTTTATGTATATGCTAAGTAGGACCTCTGTCCTAATATATATATATATTTGTATGTGCACATGTACATGTTCTTTTTTTTTTTTTTTTTCTCTTCTCTTCCCCCTTTCTTCTCTCTTTACCTCCTAAGAAACCACTGGTGGGACCTGGCCCCCATCGCTCTAATTCTCTTTCCCTCGCTTACCTGCTCTCTCTGTTCTATTGTTATAGGTGTTTTACCTTTACTCTCTCTCCCCATTCTCCCTTGAGGTGACCCGAGAAGACATCGGTTTCACCTCATATTGGACCACTTTGGTCCCGACATCTGTGTGCTTATTCCTCCGCTGGACGTGAGGACTATCCACGCAGACTCTACCCGTTCTCACCCCCATATCTGTCAGTTTATAATCTATTTTTCCTAACCCCTGGCAGGTCGAAGGTTTTAATCCCCCCACCCTCCTTTTCCCTTTTTTTTTTTTTTTTTAAATTAATTAATTTATTTATCTTTTTTCTCTCCCTCTCCCTCTCTGAGTCTAGGACACCATGTCTCTAACTCTAGCGTCCCTGAACGCCAAGGGCTTAAATACTCCCCAAAAACGCTCTTCACTGTTCAGATCCTTACAAACCCTCCGCGCGGGTATAGTGTTTATCCAAGAGACACATTTTAAGGCCACTGCACACCCATCCCTATAATCTAAACGGTTCCCTACCGCCTTCTACTCCTCTAGCCAAACTAAACATAATGGTGTGGCAATTATGCTTCACAGTAAAATTCCGTTTACCCTTAACTCAGCTCACAGGGACTCTGATGGGCGTTATATTATTCTGACTGGCAAATTGGGCTATCTGGAATGCACGATAGCTAACATATATGCACCGAACGTTGGCCAAACTTTTTTTAACTCCTTTTTCACAGAATTGGCTAAGATTAGAAAGGGCTACCTACTTCTCGGTGGTGACTTTAATGCTGTCCTGGACAACTCTTTGGATAGATCTTCCCCCACGCCCCAAGCACAATCCAATCTTTCTAGCCGTTCTCTAAGTAAACATGTCACAGAGTCTGGTCTCTTCGACGTCTGGAGGGCCCTCAACCCTACATCCCGGGACTACACGTTTTTTTCGACACCACACCATACTTATTCCCGAATAGATCTCCTTCTCTGTTGTGCCTCTGTAGCTAAACACATAGTAAACTCCACTATAGTTTCCAATCCGTGGTCAGATCACTCCATTATGACAGCTTCCTTTGATTTTCTGGATATCCCTATATCTCGCCCTCCGTGGCGTTTGAATGAAACGTTACTAAAAATCCCGCAATTTCAAGACCAAATTAACACTGCCATAACGGACTATTTTTCTCTTAACAATGTTGACTCTCCTTGTTCTCCTTTGGTCTGGGAAGCACACAAGGCTGTTATTAGAGGCCACATAATTAGCTATGCCTCGCATAGAAATAGAGAACACAAATTAAAACTAAAGGCCCTCACGGATGAGGTTCACACCTTAGAGACCCAACATAAACGAAACCCCACTCGAGTTCTATTTAAACAACTAACTACTGCTAGGGCAGCTTTGAATGCTTTGTTAGCGGAAAAAACAGAGAAATCTCTGCGCTGGCTACAGCAAAAATTCTATGAAAAAAGCAACAAGGCTGATTCCCTCCTGGCTAATAGGCTTAAAGCTAAGAAAGCTCAGACAGCTATTAAAGCCCTGAAAGACGATACTGGGTCTCTTCAGTATAACCCATCCGTTATTAACTCCCTCTTTAAAACATACTATGAAAAGCTGTATAACACCTCGTCCTCCCCAAATACCTCACCCCCGGATACTCCCTCGACCTCAGACTTTCTCACCTCCTGTGACCTCCCCCGCGTGGACTCGGAGACCTCGGCGGGCCTGGATAGGCCCATCACTGAGGATGAAATTAAACTAGCTCTCCAATCGCAAAAACCGTCCAAAGCCCCGGGACCAGATGGTTTTCCAATGTCATATTATAAGACCTTTCAATTGACGTTGGTCCCTTATCTCGTCCAAATGTTTAATCTGGTTCTGGAGGGGTCACCCTTTCATTACCAAACCACTAAGGCCACGATTACAGTCATTCCCAAACCTGGCAAAGATTCTCAATCTGTTACTAACTACCGCCCCATTTCACTCCTCAACACTGATTTGAAAATCTTTGCTAAAGTCCTGGCCACTCGACTTAACCCAATTCTCCCCTCCCTGATTCACCCAGATCAAGTGGGTTTTGTCCCCTCCAGGCAAGCACTGGATAATACTAGACGTACCGTCGATGTTATCCATCACATTAACGTTCACAAACTACCTTCTCTAGTGCTTGCCCTGGACGCGGAGAAGGCATTCGACAGGGTTTCCTGGCCATTTATGCACCAAACCCTTATCCAATTCGGCCTTCGAGGAAAATTCTTGCAAGCTATACAGGCCTTATATCATAACCCCTCCGCTGCGGTCCACGCTGGTGGACTTTTATCAGACCCTTTCCCTATTACTAATGGGACCAGGCAAGGGTGCCCTTTATCACCCCTCATATTTGCACTCATTATCGAACCTCTTGCTTGTCGCATCCGCGCTAACCCTGACATATCAGGGGTATCAATCAACCACTCTCAATACACCCTCTCCTTATTTGCGGATGATATCCTCCTCACACTAGCCAACCCACTCATCTCCCTTCCAAACCTTTTCCACGAACTCAATACCTATGGCTATCTCTCAGGCTATAAAATAAACCATTCGAAATCCGAGGCGCTTCCTCTCCATATTCCAAGTGCTGTTAAACAACTACTGCAATCTAAATTTTCATTCTCCTGGCGGAAAAAATCATTGCAATATCTAGGTGTTCAAATAACAAAAACATATGGCTCACTCTATCGTGCTAACTACCCCTCACTTTTCAGGTCAATTCATGGTGATCTTCAGCTATGGCGGTCATATTTCCTGTCCTGGATCGGCCGCATCACCGCAATAAAAATGAACGTGCTCCCAAAACTGCTTTACCTTTTTCAAACACTCCCGATAAGGGTCCCACCTCATGCTCTGCAAGCTCTCCAATTGTCATTCGGTAAATTTATTTGGGACCACAAAAAAGCACGGATAAGACGTGACATTCTAGCTAAACACACAAAAAACGGAGGACTTGGTCTTCCTATAATCCAACGTTACTATGATGCGGCCCGTCTCAGTCAGTTGATTGCTTGGCATTCTCCTCGGTACACTAAACGCTGGGTCGACCTGGAAAGTGACATGGCTGCTGTCCCCTCGGTTTCTTACGCCCCATGGCTGCACCGCACACACCAGGCCCAAGCCATCGCTTCCTCCCCCACAACAGGGCTGACATTGCAACATTGGATGCTACTTAACAAGAGATTGAAGTTAACCACATCCCCGTCTCCTTTAACCCCCCTCTGGTTTAACCCAGCCTTCCCACCGGGACTCTCATCCTCGATGGCTCTTCCTTGGATTTCATTGGGGATCACGCGAATTCACCACATTGTGGATAGGCAGGCTCCAAAGTCTTTTGCAGACCTTCAAGAAAAATTTGGAATCTCTAACTCTTTGCATTTTCAGTATTTACAAATTCGCCATTTTATTTTATCCCTCCACCTATCGTACCCCCTGCAAATCCCGAGCCCTCTAGAAAGATTTTGCATATACCACCCCAATGATAAGGGGACTATCTCATTTTTATATAAATCCATATTGACTCCAGACCCCCCCCCTATTGAACCTCATGAACAGAAATGGGAAACAGATTTAGGGTTACACCTGGCAGCGGAGGAATGGGACTCAATACGCACAGCGATATCTAAATGTTCCATAAGTGTGGCCATACGTGAAAATGCATATAAGGTCTATACCAGATGGTACCTAGTACCTGAGAAACTTCACCGCATTTATCCAAATACGTCCAATCTTTGCTGGAGACAATGCGGGGAAGTGGGATCATTTTACCACATCTGGTGGTCATGTCCAGTGATTACTCGTTATTGGGGTATGGTTAGGTCCCTTATTAATACCCTCACTGAACCCATGACACCCCCTTCTCCAATGAATTTACTATTATGTGCCCCCATAGACAATGTCTCTATAGAAACGAATAAGCTGATTCTTCATATCTCCGGTGCTGCTAAATACCAAATAGCGCGTAATTGGAAAGTTGCTACAGCCCCCAACAAACGAGAACTACTGAATAGAATATGGTTCATCTCAAGGATGGAATATATAACTAGCCTACAAAATAACACGATACTAAAGTTTCACTCCGTATGGCTCCCCTGGTACAGGCTTTACAATACCCCTCTTCCAGGTCTTGGTTGAGGCTCCGACCCGTTCCCATTCTCTCCCCCCCCCCCTTACTTTAATGTGTGTGTATTTGTATATATACTTGTGTATATATGTGTATGTATATATGTATGTACGTGCATAATCTTTACTTTATCATATATCTTTTTTTTTTTTATTTTTTTATTTTTTTTTTGCCCCGACCAGCTAGGGACCTTCGCCTTTTACCCCTCATCGTTACCATTTTTTTCTTCTTCCCTACCCCCCTCTATTCCCCCACTACCCCGGTTTATAGCCATTCTCAACATACTTTCTAGACACCCTCTCTCTTTTTTTTTCTACAAGAACATACGCTAGTTGACAGTGTCTCTTTAAAGCTAGATCATAGTTGTATACCAGTTGAGTTCATCTTTTTGACTTACTACACTTGTACACTTTTTTCTTTTCTTTTCTTTTTTAAAAAACAGAGATGCCTTACTAGACAATTCGGGTGTGCATATTTGTGTCCTTTTTTTTTTCTCTTCAATTATTGTATACCTGTATTGAACGGTTTAATCAACCTGCCCTGACATTTGGTTGCTACCATCTGATCACTCGCTGTCATCTCTGTAACTGTTTGTATTCTCAATAAAAACTTTATGATTGAAAAAAAAAAAAAAGCCCTTCCAGGGAGACACAGAGGGAGTATGGAACCAGCACTAGGCGCCCTTAATGCTAATGTCAAGTTTAGCCGGTCACAGACTAAGTACCTAGATTAGGGATTTAGTACACTAAGAGTCACTCCCCCCCCCCCCTCCCTGCTATGACCCCCTGGTACCGCTGAGATAATCTGGAGTCTCTCCGGAAGAGCTGCGCGTCCCTGTCAGTCAATGCCTGTGTTAGCTGCAGAGGGAAAATGGCGCTGGTGACCTGCTCGTTCCGCTCATAGTGAAGCCCCGTCCCTTCAATGGCGCGCGGTCTTCCCGCACTTTTTTTACTGGCTGTAAGTGTCTAAGTGCATAAAATGGAGACAGACTCCTTTTATGGCTTTATTGCCAGTCTGGGCACTGTGTCCGCTGTTCAGCATCTGTGTCCGTACACAGCGGGAGACGCATTCCGCCCCGTTTAGAAGCTGTGCGGCTCTGTACCCTCATGCCGCCATAATGGCCGGCGACCTACTAACCGGGACGCCGGCTTAGTACTCACCACTCTTCATTCTTCTGGCTCTGTTAACAGTGGCGGCGTGCTGCAGGAATGTACGCTCGCCATGGTGGGGCTTGCGAATAGTTCCCTCAGGAGCTAGTGTCCTGTCAGCTTGGAACGGGACCATTAACCCTGAGAGAGGTTGGGCTGTTCCCCCCCCCCCCCCCTAAGTCCCACGAAGCAGGCAGGCTGGTGCCATCCAGTCCTGCCTGAAAATAACAAACACATAAAATAAATGCAGAAAACTCTTCAGGAGCTTCCAGAGACGTGACCGGCTCCTCTGGGCACATTTTCTAAACAGAGTCTGGTAGAAGGGGCATAGAGGGAGGAGCCAGCGCACACTATCAATTTCTTAAAGTACCCATGACTCCTAGTGGATCCATCTATACCCCATGGTACGAAATGGATTCCCAGTATCCCCTAGGATGTAAGAGAAATATATTTGACACTTCAGTGATTCGCCCTTGGTAGCGATCCACACATACTAAACATAGAAACATAGAATTTGACGGCAGATAAGAACCACTTGGCCCATCTAATCTGCCCCTTTTTTTTTTATCCTTTAGGCAATCTCAACCCTTTTTGAACCTTAATTATTTGTAAGGATATTCATATGCCTTTCCCAAGCATGTTTAAATTGCTCTACAGTCTTAGCCTCTATCACCTCTGATGGGAGGCTATTCCAATTATCCACTACCCTTTCTGTGAAGTCATTTTTCCTTAAATTTCCTCTGAACCTCCCCCCCCCCATTCTCAGTGTATGTCCTCGAGTTCTAATCCTTCTCTTCCTTTGAAGAATGTTTCCCTCCTGAACTTTAAGACCCTTGATATATTTGAAAGTTTCTATCATGTCCCCCCTTTCCCTTCTCTCCTCCAAACTAAACATGTTCAGATCTTTTAGCCTTTCCGGGTAGATTTTGTGATGTAGGCCATGCACCATTTTAGTTGCCCTTCTTTGTACACTCTCTAATGTATTTATATCCTTCTGGAGATATGGTCTCCAAAACTGGACACAGGTGGGGCCGCACCAATGACCTATATTTTGTGGGCATAACTCTGATTGATGCTCTGCCTTGGATTCCACGCCTGGGCGCCGCTCCTCTCTACCCTCTTGGAGGCTCTGTTACTCCGGCAGCAGCGGCTTTGGAGGATGTCGGCAGTGATGGCAAGAGGGGAGGGGGGCAGGTAAAAAATTACCCAGGCCAGGACTGATGAAGAGGCCCGGCAGGGGCCCTGGTCCACTGCACTTCTCCCTCCCTTCTTACTGGGCAGCAGCAACAGCATAAGCTCTCATCTTGGCCGAGTGTGTTGTGCTGCAGTGCCAGAGAAGCTACTGCTGCAGAGCCTCTGCCTGTTCCTGTATGGGTAGACGGAGAGCGATCACACGGATCACGCTCCCCACTCAAATTGCTCCTGGCTGAGTGGCTCAAGGCTCCCCTACCCCAGTTTTTTTCCATTTTTCCATAAGGGGTCGTGGCCACACCTTTCACGATTAGGCCACAACCCTAAAATTCTACCCGCCCAGCAAAACTCTTGGCACTGCTAGCACTGCATTCCGCAGCAGCACACTCTCTGTGGGGAGGAGGGGAGAGGAAGCTAGAGGGACCTTGCTCGCCTGTCATCCACTTTGACAGCAGCAGGGTAGCAGAGCAGGGTAAGCGCCTCTTCAGTTGGGCGCCTCCCTGCACTGCATACCCTTGCTGAGTGGGTAGCGCTGGCTCTGGGGTAATCCATTGCTGACCAGGAGGGAACGGAGAGACTACAGCAAGGGAGTAGCTACCCGAGAGCAGGTGCAGAACAGGCAGGCAACATCAAAGCACACAGCAGTCATGTGACTGTCAGTGCCGATGTTGTAACCATGCTGAGACCTAGCTGGTAGTTTAGTCACATGTGCAGGTGCAAACGCAGGATTTGTGTGGGGGTGTTTCCGAAGATTGGCTGGAGCCAAGCATTGGGGGCCGCAGAGACTGAGGTAACCCTTTATATGCCGGGTCTGTTAGTGTATATAGTGTGTATATATATATATATATATATATATATATATATATATATATATATATATATATAATTGTACACGATACCCTATAAGTATGTGGGACTCACTGGCAGCAGTCAGACACAATATGTATCTAATGTGTACATACACCCCTTCCCCCATGCTTAACTTGCCACTTAGGTCAGCAGCAGGAGCAGCACAGCGGGTAGCCTAGTAGGACACTGACTGGAACAGAAGCTGGCGGGTGTATAGCTCTATTAGGCCCCATCCCTTGAAGTGAGTGCCCTGGGCTGCAGAAAGGGGCGGAGACAAATGCTGGGAGGGACGTGGATGGTGACTTTGTTGCAGGAAAAGAAAAGCCAGACTGTGGGGGAAGCGGTGGTGGGGGTTGTTTGTCAGGGAGGGTGGATAAGTCCCACGGCCTGTGGCTGCTGCAGCAATCATACTAAAGGATGGGTGTCTCAATGTCTCTCGGACAAGAGACATCCTTCTGTTTTTTTGTTAGGTGGATCAGTGGTGCTCTTCAAGGGCTGGCTCTCTAGGTAGCTGCCTTATGGTAGCGCCGGCCCTGACCATTGAGCTGACATCGACTGCAATATTGGACTTCTGAGCAACTACTTAGCTGGCTGTATGGATCAGCTCCTTCTGCACTTCCTTTTACCATTTGTAGGTGTGAGGCTCCATAGGAAGGCATTCCATTTTCATTTTTTTCCTTGGGGATGGGGGGGAAAAACCAGTGTGACCTGACCCAGCCAGCCTAGTTCTCATTGCCGATTAACACGCCAGTCTGGCCCCTCTTCCACTCTCACTTGATTGCCGGTCAGCCCGTCTTCTGCTAAAACACCCCAGCTTCGGCTGCAGCCTCTGCTAAATCTGGGACAATTGAGCATCTTGAAAACTATTTTTGGGACCCGAGGAAGCACTGCCAAAGAATGGTACATTCCCGGAAAATCTGGAACGTAACGTATAGCATCCCTATATGAAATTAACCTAGTGCCCTATACATATAGTATATGTGTTACAGTATGTTCCTATAGATTGTAAGCTTGTGAGTAGGGCCTTCCTACCTCTATGTCTGTCTGCTATTACCCAGTTTGTCTTATTACGTTTGTTTCCAATTGTAAAGTGCAATGGAATATGCTGCGCTATATAAGAAAATGTAAATAAATAAATATACCTACAGTATCTGGGAGATATCACATATACTGGGCAGGATGCAATGCCGCCAGAGTTTGGCGGCCGTGGAGGATGTAGGCCGAACGCGGACGTATTTTTAAAGGGACAATAACTTACAAGGCAAAACCATGAAATAATAATATAACACTGCTGTTTACTTTCACCTACAATGTCACACAATACGTGTATGAGTCATAAATAATAATCTAACACTGCGGTTCACATCCACCTACCGTATCACTCAATACGTGTATGATACAATTATATATTTAGTTTTTTTGTAAATTGGGGCAGAGCACCCCTAGATTGACAGAGCACCCCGGGAGGACATACTCATTGGGCACGATTCAATTCTAAGAGAGTTGAAAAGCGCAGAGAATTAGCTCAAAGGACTTTTCAATACAGCACCCTTTGACAACTGTTCTTCTCGCACTCCCGGAGGGGTGCGAGCAGAAATCCTACAAAAGTGCTAGCACGATGGATGCTGATTTCAGCCCTTAGCGCGGTGAAAACAGCATCACGCCAGGCACTGAGAATGCTGCTTCTCCTGACAAAACACCGTTTAGTCGGAGAGAACGGGCACTCTCCAACTTACCATTGTGCTGTATTAAATAGCCCTGGGAACTAATTCCCAGTGCTATTGAACTCTCTCCGAATTGAATCGTGCCCACAGACTTCATCACTCTAATTACATAAAATAAGATTTTACTTACCGGTAAATCTATTTCTCGTAGTCCGTAGTGGATGCTGGGGACTCCGTAAGGACCATGGGGAATAGACGGGCTCCGCAGGAGACATGGGCACTTTAAGAAAGAATTTAGATTCTGGTGTGCTCTGGCTCCTCCCTCTATGTCCCTCCTCCAGACCTCAGTTAGAGAAACTGTGCCCGCAAGAGCTGACAGTACAAGGAAAGGATTTTGGATGTCCAGGGCAAGATTCATACCAGCCACACCAATCACACCGTATAACTTGTGATAAACTTACCCAGTCAACAGTATGAACAACAACAGAGCATCAGTTCAACCCTGATGCAACAATAACATAGCCCTTATTTACAAGTATTGCAGAAGAAGTCGGCACTTGGGACGGGCGCCCAGCATCCACTACGGACTACGAGAAATAGATTTACCGGTAAGTAAAATCTTATTTTCTCTAACGTCCTAGTGGATGCTGGGGACTCCGTAAGGACCATGGGGATTATACCAAAGCTCCCAAACGGGCGGGAGAGTGCGGATGACTCTGCAGCACCGAATGAGCAAACACAAGGTCCTCCTCAGCCAGGGTATCAAACTTGTAGAACTTTGCAAAGGTGTTTGAACCTGACCAAGTAGCCGCTCGGCAAAGCTGTAATGCCGAGACCCCTCGGGCAGCCACCCAAGAAGAGCCCACCTTCCTTGTGGAATGGGCCTTAACTGATTTAGGCAGCGGCAACCCAGCCGCAGAATGAGCCTGCTGAATCGTGTTACAAATCCAGCGAGCAATAGTTTGCTTTGAAGCAGGCGCACCAAGCTTGTTGGAAGCATACAGGATAAACAAAGAGTCTGTTTTCCTGACTCTAGCCGTTCTGGCTACATAAACCTTCAAAGCCCTGACCACATCAAGGAACTCGGAATCCTCCAAGTCAGTAGTAGCCACAGGCACCACAATAGGTTGGTTTATATGAAAAGATGAAACCACTTTTGGCAGGAATTGTGGACGGGTCCACAACTCTGCTCTATCCGCATGGAAAACCAGATAGGGGCTTTTATGTGACAAAGCCGCTAATTCTGACACACGCCTAGCCGAAGCCAATGCTAGTAGCATGACCACCTTCCACGTGAGATATTTCAATTCCACCGTTTTGAGTGGTTCAAACCAGTGGGATTTCAGGAAACTCAACACCACGTTAAGATCCCAAGGTGCCACCGGTTGCACAAAAGGAGGCTGAATATGCAGCACTCCCTTCACAAACGTCTGAACTTCAGGTAGAGAAGCCAGCTCTTTTTGAAAGAAAATGGATAGGGCCGAAAACTGGACCTTAATGGAACCCAATTTTAGGCCCAAAGTCACTCCTGACTGTAGGAAGTGAAGGAAACGGCCCAGCTGGAATTCCTCCGTAGGGGCATTCCTGGCCTCACACCAAGCAACATATTTTCGCCATATACGGTGATAATGTTGAGCTGTCACGTCCTAGCCTTTATCAGTGTAGGAATGACCTCATCCGGAATGCCTTTTTCCGCTAGGATCCGGCGTTTAACCGCCATGCCATCAAACGCAGCCGCGGTAAGTCTTGGAACAGACAGGGCCCTTGCTGCAACAAGTCCTGTGTTAGAGGAAGAGGCCACGGGTCCTCTGTGAGCATTTCTTGCAGATCTGGATACCAAGTCCTTCTTGGCCAATCCGGAACAATGAGTATTGTTCTCACTCCTCTTTTTCTTATGATTCTCAACACCTTGGGTATGGGAGGAAGAGGAGGAAATACATAGACCGATTGGAACACCCACGGTGTCACCAGGGCGTCTACAGCTATCGCCTGAGGGTCTCTTGACCTGGCGCAATACCTCTGTAGTTTCTTGTTGAGGCGGGATGCCATCATGACCACCTGTGGCAGTTCCAACCGACTTGCAATCTGTGTGAAGACTTCTTGATGAAGTCCCCACTCCCCCGGGTGGAGGTCGTGCCTGCTGAGGAAGTCTGCTTCCCAGTTGTCTACCCCCGGGATGAACACTGCTGACAGTGCGCTTACGTGATTCTCCGCCCAGCGAAGAATTCTGGTGGCTTCCGCCATCGCCACCCTGCTCCTTGTGCCGCCTTGTTGGTTTACATGAGCCACAGCGGTGATGTTGTCTGACTGAATCAGAACTGGTTGACCGCGAAGCAGGGTCTCTGCTTGACGTAGGGCATTGTAAATGGCCCTTAGTTCCAAGATGTTGATGTGAAGGCAAGTCTCCTGACTTGACCACAGACCTTGGAAATTTCTTCCCTGTGTGACTGCTCCCCGCCCTCGGAGGCTTGCATCCGTGGTCACCAGGACCCAGCCCTGAATGCCGAATCTGCAGCCCTCGAGGAGGTAAGCACTCTGCAGCCACCACAGGAGAGACACCCTGGCCCTGGGGGATAGGGTGATTAACCGATGCATCTGAAGATGTGATCCGGACCATTTGTCCAGTAAGTCCCATTGAAAGGTCCTCGCATGGAACCTGCCGAAGGGAATGGCCTCCTATGATGCCACCATCTTTCCCAGGACTCGAGTGCAGTGATGCACTGACACCTGTTTTGGTTTTAATAGGTCCCTGACCAGTGTCATGAGTTCCTGAACTTTCTCTATCGGGAGATAAACTCTTTTCTGGTCTGTGTCCAGAATCATGCCCAGGAAAGGCAGACGAGTCGTAGGAACCAACTGCGACTTTGGAATATTTAGAATCCAGCCGTCTTGCCGTAACACTTCCAAAGAACGTGCTACGCTGATCAGCAACTGCTCTCTTGACCTCGCTTTTATGAGGAGATCGTCCAAGTATGGGATAATTGTGACCCCTAGCTTCCGCAGGAGTACCATCATTTCCGCCATTACCTTGGTAAATATTCTCGGAGCCGTGGAGAGACCAAACAGCAACGTCTGAAATTGGTAACGACAAACCTGTACCACAAATCTGAGGTACGCCTGATGAGGTGGATAAATGGGGACATGAAGGTATGCATCCTTTATGTCCAGAGACACCATAAACCCCCCCCCCCCCCCTTCCAGGCTTGCAATGACCGCTCTCAGCGATTCCATCTTGAACCGGAACCTTTTTAGGTACATGTTCAGGGATTTTAAATTCAATATGGGTCTGACCGAACCGTCCGGTTTCGGTACCACAAACATGGTCGAATAATAACCCTTCCCTTGTTAAAGGAGGGGAACCTTGACCACCACCTGTTGAAGATACAATTTGTGAATTGCAGTTAACACTAATGCCCTCTCTAAGGGGGAAGCTGGCAGGGCCGATTTGAGGTATCGGTGAGGGGGGCATCTCTTCGAATTCCAGCTTTTATCCCGAGACACAATATCTATTGCCAAGGGATCCAACTGGGAGTGAACCCACTTGTGGCTGAAATTTCGGAGACGCGCCCCCACCAGGCCTAGCTCCGCCTGGGAAGCCCCAGCGTCATGCGGTGGATTTAGTGGAAGCCGGGGAGGACTTCTGTTCCTGGGAACTAGCTGTGTTGTGCAGCTTCTTTCCTCTGCCCCTGCCCCTGGCAAGAAAGGATGCACCTCGGACTTTCTTGTTTTTCTATGATCGAAAGGACTGCATTTGGTAATACGGTGCTTTCTTAGGCTGTGAGGAAACATATAGCAAAAAATTTGACTTTCCAGCCGTAGCTGTGGGGACCAGGTCCGAGAGACCCTCCCCAAACAATTCCTCACCCTTGTAAGGTAATACCTCCATGTGCCTTTTTGAGTCGGCATCACCTGTCCATTGCCGAGTCCACAGGACCCTTCTGGCAGAAATCGACATAGCATTTATTCTAGAACCTAGTAGGCTAATGTCTCTCTGAGCATCTCTCATATAAAAGGACAGCGTCTTTAATATGCACCAGGGTCATTAATATAGTATCCTTGTCTAAGGTATCAAGTTCCTCAGATAAGGTATCCGTGCATGCTGCTACAGCACTACACACCCAAACCGACGCGATTGCCGGCCTCGGTAAGGTACCTGAATGTGTATAAATGGACTTCAGGGTACCCTCCTGTTTTCTATCCGCAGCATCTTTGAGGGTAGCCGTATCCTGTGACGGCAGGGCTACCTCCTTGGATAAGTATGTCAAAGCTTTGTCCACCCTAGGGGAGGATTCCCAGCGTAACCTGTCCGTTGGCGGGAAAGGATACGCCACAAGAATCCTTTTGGAAATCTGCAGTTTTTTATCTGGAGATTCCCAAGCCTTTTCACATAACTCATTGAGCTCGTGTGAGGGGGGAAAAGTTACCTGCGGCTTCTTTTCCCCATACATATGAACCCTCCTGTCAGGGACTGGGGTTTCCTCTGTGATGTGCAACACATCCTTAATAGCTATAATCATATAACGGATGGATTCAGCCAATTTTGGCTGTAACTTTGCATCATCGTAATCGACACTGGAGTCAGAATCCATGTCGGTATCAGTGTCAATAATTTGGGATAGTGGGCGCTTCAGAGACCCTGTCGGCCTCTGCGACATAGGATCAGGCACGGGTTGGGACCCTGACTGTCCTGAGGCTTCAGCTTTTTCCAACCTTTTATGTAAGGAATTAACATTTTAATTTAAAACCTTCCACATATCCATCCAATCAGGTGTCGGTGCCCTCGGCAGAGACACCACATTCATTTGCTCCCGCTCTGCTTCCACATAGCCTTCCTCATCAGACATGTCGACACAAGCGCACCGACACATCACACACACAGGGAATGCCCTTTTTGAAGACAGTTCCCCCCACAAGGCCCTTTGGTGAGACAGAGAGAGAGTATGCCAGCACACACCCCAGCGCTATATAACCCAGGAATAAAACAGTAACTTAATGTTAACCCAGTAGCTGCTGTATATTGTGTTTTCAGCGCCTGATTATATGCCCCCCCTCTCTTTTTACCCTTTTCTACCGTGATCTGCAGGGGAGAGCCTTGGGAGCTTCTTCTCAGCGGAGCTGTGGAGAAAAAATGGCGCTGGTGAGTGCTGAGGGAGAAGCACCGCCCCCTCAACGGCGGGCTTCTGTCCCACTAAAATACATATCTTTTTGGCGGGGGCTCATACATATATACAGTGCCCAACTGTATATATATGAGTACTTTTGCCAACAGAGGTCCATATGCTGCCCAGGGCGCCCCCCCCTGCGCCCTGCACCCTTACAGTGACCGGAGTATGTGAGGTGTGTTTGGAGCAATGGCGCAGAGCTGCAGTGCTGTGCGTTACCTCATGTGAAGAACGGAGTCTTCTGCCGCCGATTTCGAAGTCTTCTTGCTTCTCATACTCACCCGGCTTCTGTCCGGCTCTGCGAGGGGGGCGGCGGCGCGGCTCTGGGATCGGACGACAAGGGTGAGATTCTGTGTACGATCCCTCTGGAGCTAATGGTGTCCAGTAGCCTAAGAAGCAGGACCTAGCTTCAGAGAGTAGGGCTGCTTCTCTCCCCTCTGTCCCACGATGCAGGGAGTCTGCTGCCAGCAGAGCTCCCTGAAAACAAAATACTTTCTTACAGAAAGCTCAGGAGAGCTCACTGAACAGCACCCAGCTCGTCCGGGCACAGATTCAAACTGAGGTCTGGAGGAGGGGCATAGAGGGAGGAGCCAGAGCACACCAGAATCTAAATTCTTTCTTAAAGTGCCCATGTCTCCTGCGGAGCCCGTCTATTCCCCATGGTCCTTACGGAGTCCCCAGCATCCACTAGGACGTTAGAGAAAATAAGAATTTACTTACCGATAATTCTATTTCTCGGAGTCCGTAGTGGATGCTGGGGATCCTGAAAGGACCATGGGGAATAGCGGCTCCGCAGGAGACAGGGCACAAAAAGTAAAGCTTTAGGATCAGGTGGTGTGCACTGGCTCCTCCCCCTATGACCCTCCTCCAAGCCAGTTAGATACTGTGCCCGGACAAGCGTACATAATAAGGAAGGATTTTGAATCCCGGGTAAGACTCATACCAGCCACACCAATCACACTGTACAACCTGTGATCTGAACCCAGTTAACAGTATGATAACAGCGGAGCCTCTGAAAAGATGGCTCACAACAATAATAACCCGATTTTTGTAACTATGTACAAGTATTGCAGATAATCCGCACTTGGGATGGGCGCCCAGCATCCACTACGGACTCCGAGAAATAGAATTATCGGTAAGTAAATTCTTATTTTCTCTATCGTCCTAGTGGATGCTGGGGTTCCTGAAAGGACCATGGGGATAATACCAAAGCTCCCAAACGGGCGGGAGAGTGCGGATGACTCTGCAGCACCGAATGAGAGAACTCCAGGTCCTCCTTAGCCAGGGTATCAAATTTGTAGGATTTTACAAACGTGTTTGCCCCTGACTAAATAACCGCTCGGCAAAGTTGTAAAAGCCGAGACCCCTCGGGCAGCCGCCCAAGATGAGCCCACCTTCCTTGTGGAATGGGCATTTACATATTTTGGCTGTGGCAGGCCTGCCACAGAATGTGCAAGCTGAATTGTATTACACATCCAACTAGCAATAGTCTGCTTAGAAGCAAAAGCACCCAGTTTGTTGGGTGCATACAGGATAACAGCAAGTCAGTTTTCCTGACTCCAGCCGTCCTGGAACATATTTTCAGGGCCCTGACAACATCTAGCAACTTGGAGTCCTCCAAGTCCCTAGTAGGTGCAAGGCACCACAATAAGCTGGTTCAGGTGAAACACTGACACCACCTTAGGGAGAGAACTGGGGACGAGTCCGCAGCTCTGCCCTGTCCGAATGGACAAACAGATATGGGCTTTTTTGAGAAAAAACCACCAATTTGACACTCGCCTGGTCCAGGCCAGGGCCAAGATCATGGTCACTTTTCATGTGAGATGCTTCAAATCCACAGATTTGACTGGTTTTAAACCAATGTGATTTGAGGAATCCCAGAACTACGTTGAGATCCCACAGTGCCACTGGAGGCACAAAAGGGGGTTGTATATGCAATACTCCCTTGACAAAATTCTGGACTTCAGGAACTGAAGCCAATTCTTTCTGGAAGAAAATCGACAGGGCCGAAATTTGAACCTTAATGGACCCCAATTTGAGGCCCATAGACACTCCTGTTTTCAGGAAATGCAGGAAACGACCGAGTTGAAATTTCTTTGTGGGGCCTTCCTGGCCTCACACCACGCAACATATTTTCGCCACATGTGGTGATAATGTTGTGCGGTCACCTCCTTTCTGGCTTTGACCAGGGTAGGAATGACCTCTTCCGGAATGCCTTTTTCCCTTAGGATCCGGCGTTCCACCGCCATGCCGACAAACGCAGCTGCGGTAAGTCTTGGAACAGACATGGTACTTGCTGAAGCAAGTCCCTTCTTAGCGGCAGAGGCCATAAAACCTCTGTAAGCATCTCTTGAAGTTCCGGGTACCAAGTCCTTCTTGGCCAATCCGGAGCCATGAGTATAGTTCTTACTCCTCTACGTCTTATAATTCTCAGCACCTTAGGTATGAGAAGCAGAGGAGGGAACACATACACCGACTGGTACACCCACGGTGTTACCAGAACGTCCACAGCTATTGCCTGAGGGTCTCTTGACCTGGCGCAATACCTGTCCCGTTTTTTGTTCAGACGGGACGCCATCATGTCCACCTTTGGTATTTCCCAACGGTTTACAATCATGTGGAAAAAACTTCCCGATGAAGTTTCCACTCTCCCGGGTGGAGGTCGTGCCTGCTGAGGAAGTCTGCTTCCCAGTTTCCATTCCCGGGATGAAACACTGCTGACAGTGCTATCACATGATTTTCCGCCCAGCGAAAAGTCCTTGCAGTTTTTGCCATTGCCCTCCTGCTTCTTGTGTCGCCCTGTCTGTTTACGTGGGCGACTGCCGTGATGTTTTTCCCACTGGATCAATACCGGCTGACCTTGAAGCAGAGGTCTTGCTAAGCTTAGAGTATTATAAATTTACCCTTAGCTCCAGTATATTTATGTGGAGAAAAGTCTCCAGACTTGATCACACTCCCTGGAAATTTTTTCCTTGTGTGACTGCTCCCCAGCCTCTCGGGCTGGGCTCCGTGGTCACCAGCATCCAATCCTGAATGCCAAATCTGCGGCCCTCTAGAAGATGGGCACTCTATAACCACCACAGGAGAGACACCCTTGTCCTTGGATATAGGGTTATCCGCTGATGCATCTGAAGATGCGATCCGGACCATTTGTCCAGCAGATCCCACTGAAAAGTTCTTGCGTGAAATCTGCCGAATGGAATTGCTTCGTAGGAAGCCACCATTTTTACCAGGACCCTTGTGCAATGATGCACTGTTTTTAGGAGGTTCCTGACTAGCTCGGATAACTCCCTGGCTTTCTCTTCCGGGAGAAACACCTTTTTCTGGACTGTGTCCAGAATCATCCCTAGGCACAGCAGACGTGTCGTCGGGATCAGCTGCGATTTTGGAATATTTAGAATCCACCCGTGCTGTTGTAGCAGTATCCGAGATAGTGCTACTCCGACCTCCAACTGTTCCCTGGACTATGCCCTTATCAGGAGATCGTCCAAGTAAGGGATAATTAAGACGCCTTTTCTTCGAAGAAGAATCATCATTTCGGCCATTACCTTGGTAAAGACCCGGGGTGCCGTGGACAATCCAAACGGCAGCGTCTAAAACTGATAGTGACAGTTCTGCACCACGAACCTGAGGTACCCTTAGTGAGAAGGGCAAATTTGGGACATAGAGGTAAGCATCCCTGATGTCCCCGGACACTATATAGTCCCCTTCTTCCTGGTTCGTTATCACTGCTCTGAGTGACTCCATCTTGATTTGAACCTTTGTAAGTGTTCAAAAAATTTTTTAGAATAAGTCTCACCTAGCCTTCTGGCTTCAGTACCACAATATAGTGTGGAATAATACCCCTTTTCCTTGTAGTAGGAGGGGTAATTTAATTATCACCTGCTGGGAATACAGCTTGTGAATTTTTTCCCATACTGCCTCCTTGTCGGAGGGAGACCTTGGTAAAGCAGACTTCAGGAGCCTGCGAAGAGGAAACGTCTCTACATTCCAATCTGTACCCCTGGGATACTACTTGTAGGATCCAGGGGTCCTGTACGGTCTCAGCGCCATGCTGAGAACTTGTCAGAAGCGGTGGAGCGCTTCTGTTCCTGGGAATGGGCTGCCTGCTGCAGTCTTCTTCCCTTTCCTCTATCCCTGGGCAGATATGATCTTATAGGGACGAAAAGACTGAGGTTGAAAAGACGGTGTCTTTTTCTGCAGAGATGTGACTTAGGGTAAAAACGGTGGATTTTCCAGCAGTTGCCGTGGCCACCAGGTCCGATGGACCGACCCCAAAAAACTCCTCTTCCTTTATACGGCAATACACCTTTTTGCCGTTTGGAATCTGCATCACCTGACCACTGTCGTGTCCATAACATCTTCTGGCAGATATGGACATCGCATTTACTCTTGATGCCAGAGTGCAAATATCCCTCTGTGCATCTCGCATATATAGAAATGCATCCTTTAAATGCTCTATAGTCAATAAAATACTGTCCCTGTCAAGGGTATCAATATTTTCAGTCAGGGAATCCGACCAAGCCACCCCAGCTCTGCACATCCAGGCTGAGGCGATCGCTGGTCGCAGTATAACACCAGTATGTGTGTATATACTTTTTATGATATTTTCCAGCCTCCTGTCAGCTGGTCCTTGAGGACGGCCCTATCTATAGACGGTACCGCCACTTGTTTTGATAAGCGTGTGAGCGCCTTATCCACCCTAAGGGGTGTTTCCCAACGCGCCCTAACTTCTGGCGGGAAAGGGTATACCGCCCATAATTTTCTATCGGGGGGAACCCACGCATCATCACACACTTTATTTAATTTATCTGATTCAGGAAAAACTACTGTAGTTTTTTCACATCCCACATAATACCCTCTTTTGTGGTACTTGTAGTATCAGAAATATGTAACACCTCCTTCATTGCCTTTAACGTGTGGCCCTAATAAGGAATACGTTTGTTTATTCACCGTCGACACTGGATTCAGTGTCCCTGTCTGTGTCTGTGTCGACCGACTAAAGTAAACGGGCGTTTTAAAACCCCTGACGGTGTTTTTGAGACGTCTGGACCGGTACTAATTGTTTGTCGGCCGTCTCATGTCGTCAACCGACCTTGCAGCGTGTTGACATTATCACGTAATTCCCTAAATAAGCCATCCATTCCGGTGTCGACTCCCTAGAGAGTGACATCACCATTACAGGCAATTGCTCCGCCTCCTCACCAACATCGTCCTCATACATGTCGACACACACGTACCGACACACAGCACACACACAGGGAATGCTCTGATAGAGGACAGGACCCACTAGCCCTTTGGAGAGACAGAGGGAGAGTTTGCCAGCACACACCAAAAACGCTATAATTATATAGGGACAACCTTATATAAGTGTTTTCCCTTATAGCATCTGTTTTATATATTTCTAACGCCAAATTAGTGCCCCCCCTCTCTGTTTTAACCCTGTTTCTGTAGTGCAGTGCAGGGGAGAGCCTGGGAGCCTTCCCTCCAGCCTTTCTGTGAGGGAAAATGGCGCTGTGTGCTGAGGAGATAGGCCCCGCCCCTTTTTCGGCGGCCTCGTCTCCCGCTTTTAACGGATTCTGGCAGGGGTTAAATATCTCCATATAGCCTCCGGAGGCTATATGTGAGGTATTTTTAGCCAAAATAGGTTTTCATTTGCCTCCCAGGGCGCCCCCCTCCCAGCGCCCTGCACCCTCAGTGACTGCCGTGTGAAGTGTGCTGAGAGGAAAATGGCGCACAGCTGCAGTGCTGTGCGCTACCTTTAGAAGACTGAGGAGTCTTCTGCCGCCGATTCTGGACCTCTTCTTACTTCAGCATCTGCAAGGGGGCCGGCGGCAAGGCTCCGGTGACCATCCAGGCTGTACCTGTGATCGTCCCTCTGGAGCTGATGTCCAGTAGCCAAGAAGCCAATCCATCCTGCACGCAGGTGAGTTCACTTCTTCTCCCCTAAGTCCCTCGTTGCAGTGATCCTGTTGCCAGCAGGACTCACTGTAAAATAAAAAACCTAAGCTAAACTTTTCTAAGCAGCTCTTTAGGAGAGCCACCTAGATTGCACCCTTCTCGGCCGGGCACAAAAATCTAACTGGCTTGGAGGAGGGTCATAGGGGGAGGAGCCAGTGCACACCACCTGATCCTAAAGCTTTACTTTTTGTGCCCTGTCTCCTGCGGAGCCGCTATTCCCCATGGTCCTTTCAGGAACCCCAGCATCCACTAGGACGATAGAGAAATTATGAAATTTCAGATGTCATGAGAATATATAGAAAGGCTGTTTTACAACTTTTCAACAGAGACATGTAAAATCAGGTAGGACCCATTTGCGTATGAGTGTGGTTAAATATCAAGACAGATGCCATAAGTTATGTTTAATTATATTAATTACATTTTCTATTCCCCTTCTATGTCCTCCCATTCTGCATCCACACACAGCTGCATCCTTATTTTCCATTGGTCACAGTCATGCTGTAGCTCATTTTCTGTCACCTGTCTCAACAGCTCAGTCGTTTTCTTGTTTACCGCAGCAACTGATGCAAACCGGGTTCCGCCGAGTACAGATTTGATTTTAGGGAAAATAAAATAGTCACATGGTGCTAGGTATAAAGAGTATGGAGTGTGTTCTAGCACTGCAATGCTTCTAAGCCACAAACTGATTCACAGAGAGAGCTGTGTGGGCTGGTGCATTGCCCTGACGGAGGATGTGTCATGATCCTGACTGTATTTCTCATATTCCGTGGTTTACCTCCGCATATCCTGTAACCTGCATTTGCTTCAGCTCAGCATGAAGACTGCTTATTTGTGTTGCTTACTCTTGATTAGCCACCTGAGAAGGAATAAATCGGTAATCAGTTGTGTGCAGCATTTGATTAATCACTGTGTCAGCTCTCTGGAGTTTTGGCCTAAAAGTCAGCATCCTCTGTTAATTATTAGAAGTTCAGGCTTTAGTGTTTCTCCAGCCTGCTAGGCCTCACTCCACATCAGAGCCTAACCTGGAGAACTGACATGACTGGGTCTGAACAAATGACAATGAGCTATCCAATCCTGTGCCAGCCCGAGACTCCCTGAATCATCTGACTCTATTCACCAAATCACCAAAGATCAGAAGGACTAAGTATAGAGACCTGTGTTTCAGAAGCTGCCAGTGCCTTGAGTCACACAGCTCAGTGTGAGCTTAGTAGCTGAGCTCCTTAAGAGGTAACACTAATTACCTTAGTTCCTGAAAACCTCTGCTCTTTTGCTACTCAGTCCGGATTACAGTTGTGTTACCAGTTATATCCAGTACCAGCCCGGATTACAGTTGCATTACCAGTTATACCAGTACCCTGCTTTCTTCATTCTTGGTGATTATGGTGTTTTACATTGCATGGACTAGAGTTTTGTCTCAGGATCAATGGTCAATTCAAAAATTTTCTCAACTTTTTCATAATTTATTTTTATGTTGGCTTCTGGGATGTTCATCATCTTCGAAATCCTCACGAATGTCACCTACACGTGACATATAATCTGTCCCATACAGAAAGTCAGCAGCCATTTTGTTCAATTTAACAAAAAAAAAATATGAAGTTAACATGTTGCTCTACTTTTACATTTCTGAGATGCATGGGGAAAAAAAACAACTTCTTCAAACGCTGTGTGATTGCAAACCACCTGTGCGAGAGGGGTGAAACATGTAAAACCATTTTGGGATAGTCCAGGTCAATGACTCCCAAATCCTTTTTAACTTACGCAGAATGGTTTATATTTCTTTACAAATACAGTCTCGTTATTTAATATCCACACTTCGTACAGGCATCTGCCAATAAGTGGGTAGTCCCTGCCAGTTCTCAATCCAGGGGATGGTTTAGTCTTATACAGTAACATATGTCCAAAATGGAAACAAATAACTGCAGCTCAGTCAGACACAAAAGGCACAGAGCGCCTTCTTCTACAGTTATTGTCAGCAGGTCTGCCAGACAAGTTACAAAAGGAATTACATCTTTCATACATCAATAAAGAAGTGAGCAACTGGAAAGAAGTAGCACCTACACAGCTGTTCTAGATTTGCATTATGTAAGAAGGCTAGGTCTATTTTTTTCTTCCCATATTTGCTTTAGATTACAATTACGGCACACACTGCACTTGTTTATAACACCTGTACCTTACACATTCCTCAGGAACAGCTAATTATAGTTCTCATAACTAGTGAATAATCAGTTAGCACAAAGTGGATTTGTAGCATGCGGATTTAAAACAAATTTCAATTTCACCAGGTATGTTCTGACAGCAGGGAAACAAACTGTAAAGGTGCCCGTACACTAGTGCAATTTGGGCCCTTTTCATCTGTTTCCGACGCATCAGGCCGAGAAATCAGATGAAAAGTGGCAAATCGTATGTGAATCTGATCCGATGCGCGGCCCCGTGCTTACTGTAGATCGCAAGGGCTGCACTATACATTTCTTGGATCCGGTAGCCTTGGCTGGGATCGCATACAATGCATCGTATGCAAAAAGCCTTTATACGATACATCGTATGAGATCCTGGGAAGCTGCCGGGCAGTTCAAGGGAGACGTACGCAACTTCTTCCCTCAGAGAAGTCGCAGTAGTGTGTGGGGATCTTAACCCTTTTAAATTGTAGAAAAGTATTTACATAGTTGCCAACATTTTACTACAGGACATCTAGGGGTGCAGACATGTCCTGAGGAGCTCTCTGTCTCTGATGGAGCACATTCTTAACCACCCTTGGGCCCCAAAAGAGTAAGAAATAGCTCGGACTCTGCTCTGGCATCCTATCATCTCCACAGGATCTTAGTGGGTTTCGATCTGGTCTGTGTTCCAGTATTAAGATCACCACTGCAGATTTAGGCAGAGGCTTCAACCTAGTCAGTTGACCAGCCTTCCTGGGTTCTCTTTGCCTTCAGAATAGATGGGAGTTAGATATCAATCATAATCTGATCCTCCTCATTTACCAGAGAAGCTGCAGGGGGCTCCGCTGGTGAGCTTTACCATCCTTCCGTGTAGCCAGCGCCTCCAATCATCTACTCCTGTGAAACAGAGAGGGAGATGGCCATCCAGCCCAATGCCTGTCCCCACTCACAGTGCATCAGCCTAGAGCTTATGCGTCGTGTTTCCCCTCCCGGCCAGCTCCAGTGTGCATGTGGGAGATCTCATAAGCCTAGCGAGATCTCACATGCAGTCCGAAGCCAGACAGCTGCAGCAGCCACTACAGTGGCTGTGAATGGGCAACGACACCTGCAGGTGCTGAAACAATCAGTGCCTTTGACTGTTCACATATTGCCTAGGACATCGGCATGCTATCTTGAAGATAGCAGCGCCGATAATGACAGGGGTACCCCTGTCATTTAACACACACCGACACAGTAGTACATAGGGAAAAGCTGTATCCTTGCACATAACGTGCGCTGATACATCTCACCCATAACAGCAGATAATACATCTACCCCTCTACATCTACACAAATTCCGGTCTTTGATCGCACTGCAGTCTGCCACACAATGGCACCACTGATACAGCAGCTTTGGAAAACAAAGAGCTGAAGCCCATCTGGCCCATTATAGCCTAGGGCTACAAAGGTCCGCCCCAACTCCATCAGCTTCACCTGAGACTTTTGCATCAGCTAGGTCCCTGTCCCAAACAGGCCTTCACACCATCCAGGCCCACACACCATGTTTGGTAAATTAAATTTGAACCCACCTTGCAACCCTATTAATCCACACACCCAGGGCCATTAACCTCCAAGGCTTCAGCTCATCTAGGCCACCACCAAGTACAACATTTGCATATTTATTTTATCTAGACCTCTCCAACATTTTGTATCCAACTTCAGTAACCACTATGATACACCAAAGATGGCGGCTTCCCTGTGTTTTGATGCTTGTTCATTATAATATGGTATGTAATTTCCCACTGCATATCGCGCTTCTATAAATTGCTCATCCCATTCACTGTAATCTATATGGTGCCCCCAAGACAGCTGCCTCACCTGGTACTTTCATTGGCGAGATGAACAACTTGTGGAACTATTGATATAGTATCTTGTTAGTAGCTAATCAATTTTTACACTGAGTCCTAACTCCATGCATTGGTTATTTTCCACATTGGAAACTATGGGCCTTATTCAGAGATGGACGCAGCCGCTGCATGCCACGTCCATAGGGTCATCGGCCATAGTGCGCGTGCTTGACCTTTCCCCATGCAATCGCATCCCCAAAGGAGATGTTCCGGGGGTAGGACAATGTGAGAATTTGTTGATTTTGTAAGGATCTTATGTCTTATATTTAGCTTTAGGATTGTTTAGCTCCCCCATTGTGTGTGACCTCTTCAGGGAAATATCTATTCCATCCAGTGTAACCTAGTCTGCCCACCCATGATGGCTGCCCTGCCTTGTAACATTGTGGGTAGGAAGAAACTGATGACCCAAAATGAATACCTCACCGCTGTATTAGGTTTATGGTTTCAGTTCTGTATAAAGTTCATGGTTTTGTATACTCTGCAAACATAAAGCACCTTGAGGGCAATTCAATTGTTTATGTGTGTCTGACCTTCCCTCTAAAGGGACGGGAGATTGGGAGGCGCTATTCAATTGTTTTTATCACACCCGTTTTTTACGAGGTTTAACCTGACTAAGCTGCTGGGCACAATGCAGGTACCATTTGAGCATCCAAACGGGTCACTTTTCACAGCACGGGTGGCTGAGAGCAGAAATGCCGGTGCTGGCAGCTGTTCATGCCTGAACAGAGCAAAAATCTAACTGCTCCGTCGGGCACCCAGCACTGACAGCCACCGGCGCAAACAACTGAATTCCCTCTTGAGTCCTATTGGAAAATAGCGCCATATAAAAAATAAATGCCATTATCTTATTGAGAAATTCAGGGGGGGGGGGGAATTTAAATTAGGTAAAATTTTGTTTATATGTCATCCTTAGGTTTAGTTAAGTAGTGAGGGTGAGGATTCGCCTCTGCTTGTCCACATATTTTATGGTTGGAAGCCACAAGCACTGGTATTGCCTATTACAGTGACCATAAATAATTTGTATTGATCCTGGACCACCAACCCAGGGCACCCCTGCAAGTGCCCGGAGGCACCCCAAGGTGCTACTGTAAACAGTTTGGGAACCAGTGGGCTAGGCTCAATTTTATGTGAACTCTATCACTGACCACTTGGCTTTCCCTCATTTGTCATAGTATGGTAGCCACAAAGTGATAATCCTATTGGTATCAGACTTCTCCTAGTAATCAAATCTTCAGTGTCATGGTTTTCACACTTATTTCTTAATACATTTAAAGGCAATGAAGCACAATTCCCACCCAGGATCTATGAGTTTATGTTCCTTTATAAATCTAAAACGTGCATTTGTGGTTATGATGTAACCCTTCTTGTAGTTTTGAACATCAGAAACAATTTAACATTATGCTGAATTACCAATATATTGTTTCTGTCCTTTGGATAAAAAATACCCCTAGGTACTCCATAGGAACTAAAAAAAAGTAGAATGACAACTATTTATCTCATATATACCCACAAAAGAACAAAAAATGAACTCCAGCGCTGGTCTAAAAATCTAATGAAGTGTCCAATTGCATAAACACAATTTTGCTAGTGTCCACATGTGTACTTGGTGACTTAAATCCACTCTAAAAAGCAAAAACCTGGTATGTTTGGGACACGATGGTTAAAATAACTTTTGATATTGGGTTGCCCTCAGCTCAATTTTCATTATTGGCTGTAGCTAAATTGGTTCTGGGCCTTTCCTTGTCATCCTGGTTGGAACTGGAGTTGACCACGTGTCTTGGATCTACTGGAAAATACCGGTATCAAGTCATTTGCACAGTTACAATCTTAATACTGTCTTCCTACTATTTATGTATCTGGCATTACCTTCAAACATTGCCAATGGCTCTCATGACCCCAGGTCTACCCCCATCCTTTGTAATTTCCAAATTGTACTTCCCCTCTCTCAAAGGTGCTATCTCAGGGAGGTATAGATACAGATGTCCTCATACAGCTTGCCTCAATACGCCACACAGCGGGAGATGCATGTCGTGAGTGAGCAGACAGCTTCAGTGCAATTCAGTCAGTATGGGGAGTCTTTTTTTGACGCTATGCGAATAAGATGTATTTTAAAGGAAAAAGTTAGCTCCATTGTTTCTGGATTGCCCCCTCCCCCCTTCTTCATCCCCCTGTTGTCTTTATATTGTAGTTGATTTTGATATGTTTTTGTTTTGAAATATTCTGTCATGTGTTTACAAAAACGAGATTTATGGTAAGAACTTACCGTTGTTAAATCTCTTTCTGCGAAGTACACTGGATTCCATAGGGAATAACATCGGGGTGTAGAGTAGGATCTTGATCAGAGGAACCAACAGGCTAAAAGCTTTGACTGTTCCCAGAATGCATACCTCCGCCTCCTCTATAACCCCGCCTCCGTGCACAGGAGCTCAGTTTTGTTAACCAATCCAATGCAGTAGCAGGTAAAGAGAGCTGACAACCGTTAGTAGCCACATATACCACATTCTCACAACAGGAGAAGGTGTCAGCGGCAAATGCCATACAAACCCAAAGAAGCTAAGTACGTCAGGGTGGGCGCCCTGTGGAACCCAGTGTAGAAAGAGATTTAACAACAGTAAGTTCTTACCATAAATCTCGTTTTATGCTGCAGGTAACACTGGGTTCCACAGGGAATAACATCGGGGATGTCCTAAAGCAGTTCCTTAAGGGAGGGGACACACAGTAGCGTGCACAAGAACCCGGCGTCCAAAGGAAGCATCCTGGGAGGCGGATGTATCAAAGGCATAGAACCTTATGAACGTGTTTACTGAGGACCACGTAGCCGCCTTGCACAATTGTTCAAGGATAGCACCAAGGCGGGCTGCCCAAGAAGGTCCAACTGACAGAGTAGAATTAGCCTTGATGGTAGCAGGAACTGGAAGGCCAGCCTGTACATAAGCATGTGGAATCACCATTCTAATCCATCTGGCCAGAGTCTGCTTGTGAGCAGGCCAGCCACGTTTGTGAAAACCAAATAGTACAAAAAGAGAATCGGACTTCCGAATGGAGGCAGTTCTCTTCACATAGATACGGAGAGCCCGTACCACATCCAAAGACCTCTCTTTGGAAGACAAATCAGGAGAGGCAAAGGCCGGAACCACGATTTCCTGATTAAGGTGGAAAGAAGACACCACCTTTAGGTAGGTACCTGGGACGTGTTCGAAGAATCGCCCAGTCACGGTGAAAAATCAAATAGGGGGACCTACAAGACAAGGCACCCAAATCAAACATCCGTCTAGCAGAGGCAATAGCCAGCAGAAACAACACCTTAAGAGAAAGCCACTTAAGGTCTGCAGATTCAAGAGGCTCAAACGGAGACTCTTGTAATGCCTCCAGAACCACCGACAAGTACCAAGGAGCCACAGGTGGGGCATAGGGACGTTGAATCCGGGACGATGTATGAACATCAGGCAGAGTCGCAATTTTTCTATGGAACCAAACAGACAAGGCAAAAATATGAACCTTGATGGAGGCCAGACGAAGGCCCAAGTCCAGGCCCTGTTGTAGAAAGGCTAAAATTTTGGCCGTACTAAACTTGTAAGCATCATGATCGTTAGATGCGCACCAAGCAAAGTAAGCATTCCAGACCCTATGATAAATCCGAACAGAAGCCGGTTTCCGGGCCTTCAACATAGTTTGATTGACCGCCTCAGAAAACCCTTTGGCCCTCAGAACGAAAGCTTCAAGAGCCATGCGGTCAAAGCCAACGAGGCCAAATCCTGATATACACAGGGGCCCTGAACGAGGAGATCTGGGCGCTGCAGGAGGAAAAGGGGACGCTCTATGGAGAGACACTGAAGATCTGAGAACCAGTGCCGTCTGGGCCACACATGAGCGAACAGAAGCAGGGATCCTCCTTCTTGCTTGAACTTCCTTATTACTCTGGGCAGGAGTGACACGGGGGAGGGGGGGGGACACATATGGCAGCTGACAGTTCCATGGAATTGCCAGTGCGTCCACGAACGCTGCTTGAGGATCCCTTGTCCTTGCTCCGAAGACCGGAACCTTGTGATGATGGCGTCTCGACACAAGGTCCACATCTGGGGAGCCCAACTTGTCCACTAGGAGTTGAAAAACTTCTGGATGGAGGCTCCCACTCTCCGGCGTGTACGTCCTGATGACTGAGGAAGTCCGCTTCCCAGTTGAGGACCCCGGAATGAACACTGACGATATGGCTGGCAGATGACGTTCTGCCCACTGAAGAATCCTTGATACTTCCCTCATTGCCATGCGGCCTCGAATGCCGCCTTGATGATTTATGTACGCCACCATGGTGGCTTGTCCGACTGTACTTGAACAGGTCTGTTCTGTATTAAATGATGGGCCAAGTTCAGTTCCTTGAACACCGTCCGCAGTTCCAGAATGTTTATCGGGAGGAGAGACTCCTCCTTGGTCCACCGACCCTGAAGGGAGTGTTGCTCCAACACCGCGCCCCAACCTCTCAGACTGGCATCCGTCGTCAGAAGGACCCATTTGGAGATCCAGAAGGGACGATCCCTGCTCAATCGTTGGTCCTGTAGCCACCAGCTCAGTGACAGACGGACCTCCGGAGATGAGGAGATCACGTGAGACCTGATCCGGTGAGGCAGGCCATCCCACTTGGCAAGAATCAGTTTCTGCAGAGGGCGGGAATGGAATTGAGCATACTCCACCGTGTCGAAAACCGACACCATGAGACCTAGCACTTGCATCGCCGAATGTACCGACACTCAGTGGACGAGATAATAAGCATCGAATCCTGTCCTGAAGTTTCAAGACATTCTCCTGAGACGAGAACAACCGCTGGTTGTGAGTGTCCAACCATGCCCCCAGGTGCACCATTCTCTGAGCAGGGACCAGGGAAGATTTCTTCCAGTTGATGAGCCACCCGTGGGCTTGCAAAAACTGGAGCGTCAAATCCAGATGGCGTAGGAGAATTTCTGGGGAATTCGCCAGGATCAACAAGTAGTCCAAATACGGGAGGATCCTGACCCCCTGACTGCGGAGTACAGCCGTCATTACCGCCATGACCTTCATGAAGACTTGCAGGGCCGTGGTCAAACCAAAAGGTAAAGCCCGACATTGGTAATGGAGGTTTCCAACAGCAAACCTCAGGTACTGCTGATGCGACATTGCAATAGGAATATGCAGGTAAGCATCATGTATGTCCAGGGATACCATATAATCCCCAGGTTCCAAGGCCAGAACAATAGAGCGAAGAGTTTCCATACGAAACTTGGAGACCCTCACATATTTGTTCAAGGACTTGAGGTTGAGAATGGGCCGAGAGGACCCATTCGGTTTCGGGACTAGGAATACCGGTGAATAGAAGCCCTTGCCTCTCTGAACCAGAGGCACCTGTACTACCACTCCTGTGTCCAGGAGGGACTGTACAACCGAAGAGTTTTTGCCTTCACCTGATCTGAAGGAACATCTGTCAGGTAAAATCGATGAGGGGGACGATTCCTGAAGGATACGCCATAACCTCGAGTGGCGACTTCCCGTACCCAGGCATCGGAAGTTGTCTTCAACCATTCTTGGGTAAACCCTAGAAGTCGGCACCCCACCCTGGGATCCCCCAGAGGGAGGCCCGCCCCATCATGCAGCAGGATTGTCAGGTTTGGAAGTAGGTCCATTTAGGTTTGGGCTTAGTGGGATTGGAAGTGCGAGCCTGTTTCGGGTACGCCTGACCTTTTGCTTTACCTGAAGGACAAAAGGAGCGTAAGGAAGTAGTCTTTGGCACCGAAGGAGCAGTACTAGGTAGACATGCTGTTTTAGCAGAAGCTAAGTCAGCCACTATCTTGTTGACGTCTTCTCCAAAAAGAATGTCTCCCTTTAAAAGGGAGCACCTCCAGGGTTTTCTTAGAATCCAGATCTACAGACCAGGATCGTAACCATAGAATCCGGCGAGCCAAAATGGATGTAGTAGAAGCCTTGGCCGCCAGAACACCGGCATCAGAAGCCGCCTCCTTAATGTAATGAGAAGCTGTGATCATATACGAGAGACATTGTCTAGCATTATCAGAAAAGTTGGAAGGCAGCTCTGTTTCCACCTCCTGAGCCCATGCTTCAATAGCCTCTGCAGCTCATGTCGCTGCAATAGTGGGCCGATGCACAGCACCTGCTAGGGTGTAAATCGCTTTTAAACAACCCTCTACACGCTTATCCGTCGGTTCTTTCAGAGAAGTGACAGTAGTTACAGGCAAAGCTGAGGATACCACCAGCCGCGCCACTTGCGAATCCACTGGCGGGGTGTTTCCCAATTTTTACTTAGCTCCGCAGCGAGGGGATAGCGAGCTAGGATCTTATTGTGTGAATTTCTTTCCTGGATTTTCCCAGGATTCCTGACGTATGTCAACTAAATAGTCAGAATGAGATAAAACCTGTCTAACAACCTTCTGACGTTTAAATCGGTCATGTTTCTTAAGAGGTAGCGTCAGGCCCTGAGTCATCAGTAATTTGAAGAATTAGCCTGATAGCCTCCAATAAGTCAGGAACATCCACCTGTGAGACAGATTCCCCATCAGAAGTATCTGGATCAGTGTCTGTGGGGTCAGTATACACACCATCCTCATCAGATGAGGTATCTAGGACGTGGGTGGATTGTGAGGAAGTAATGGTCCTGCTTAGATGACCCCTTGGTCTTAGGCGGGCGAGAGTAAGATTTATGTTTAATCAGTGATTGGTTCAATTGCTGTAACTGAATGGATAGGTGATCTGCCCATGGCGGATTAACCGCAGGGACTATAAGCGGTTGTACCGGCACAGGAGGTCCCACAGGGGTCGTAAGTTTAGTTACCAGCATATTTAATAATGTTGAGAAAGTAGCCCAAGGTGGGTCCTTTCGAACCCCTGTTGCCACGGTCCCACTAGGGGGTAGAGAACCCCCAGAACCTGAACACTCTGCTGCTATGTTTTTCTCTAATGTGTCTGCAGCGTCACCACCACCACGCAATGTGTGATCAGCCCCCGCACCGTCGCCCCTTGTAGCTGACATATCAGAAAGCTCAATGTAAGGGCAACCTAGTACAATATCAGCAGTCTAATACCGTAACAAGAACCCCCTGTGCAGTGTATTAGCACAAATAGAGAATCCAAGAGGTATATGGTGACTGAAAATCACAGAGAAAAATACACAATAAGTATATCCTGTGAAACACCTATATTAAAACAATAACCCTGACGCACTTAGCCCCCTCGGGGTACAGAATATAGGGATAGCAATCTGAGTAAGACGCAGCAGCTGTATATGCACACACACTGTCACATGTACAATGCAGAAATTATAACATGCAATAAAACTGTACTGGACTAGCAATACAAAGTAATACGAAGTATAGCTATACAATCAATAGATATATCAATGCACAGTAAATACTGGATGTGTATCACAGGGTACTTGTACTATATAACCCTGACTAAATGCACAGTTTCTTAACCAACACTGTCAGCAGACATGTAGAATACTTAAGTGTCCTGTTAAATGCACAGCACTGACAAGCAGGCGGCTTTACAGAGGAGGATTTGCCCAAACAGTCCCAGGATCAGCTCAGCATGTGGAAATGGCGCCCAAACGCTGACAGGGAGTAAGGGAGAGAGAGAGAGAGAGGGAGAGAGAGAGAGAGAGAGAGAGAGAGAGAGAGAGAGAGAGAGAGAGAGAGAGAGAGAGAGAGAGAGAGAGAGAGAGAGAGAGAGAGAGATGCAGCTCCAGGGCGGGAACATTTATTCTAAATGGCGCCCTGGGGCTGGGGGAGGGGCTACAGGTCAAAGCCTTATCCGCTTGCTGGACTTCACCACCGGGTACTGTGGGCCATGTAACAAATGGTTTTTAGTAAAACCGACCTGTGCACTTGCCCTGATGGTCTAGTGGGGTCCCTGTACTGCCACAGTGTCCACGCCAGCGTGCACGGCCCGCCTCCCACCGCCCGCACCGGATTGCGGTTTCCAGCGGCCACGCGATCCTCCTCCCTAAGTGCGGCCGCGTGATCCTGGAGAACTTCGGTGGTGTGTGTGCCTTGCTGTAAAAAACCGGAGCCTCCGCTGTAAGTACCCGGCAACCAGGACACGGGAGTATACAGCGCCGCTGGGGGAGGTGATGGAGCTGCAGCAGGAGATGTCTGACTGACATCTAACACAGACAGTGGCTCTGCTGCAGCCCTTGAAGTCTTCAATAATCACTCCTAAAAGCTCTTCTAAGAGCTACCTGAGCAGCCCTGCCTGTAGTATTCCTGCACTGCATGGCACAAACTACAAAACTGAGCTCCTCTGCACGGAGGCGGGGTTATAGAGGAGGCGGCACTATGCATCTGGGAACAGTCAAAGCTTTAAACCTGTTGATGCCTCGGATCTAAATCCTACTCTACAACCCGATGTTATTCCCTGTGGAACCCAGTGTACCCCGCAGCAGAAAAGGAGATTTATGGTAAGAACTTACATGTGTTAAATCTCTTTCTGCGAGGTACACTGGATTCCACAGGGAATTACATCGGGGTGTAGAGTTGGATCTTGAACCAAGGCACCAACAGGCTAAAAGCTTTGACTGTTCCCAGGATGCATAGCGTCGCCTCCTCTATATCCCCGCCACCAGGCACTGGAGCTCAGTTCTGTTAACCAGTCCAATGCAGTAGCAGGTAAAAGAGACGACAACAGTTAGTAGCCACATACACCACATTCTCACGACAGGAGAAGGTACCAGCGGCTATGCCATACAAAATCAAAGAAGCTTAGTGCGTCAGGGTGGGCGCCCTGTGGAATCCAGTGTACCTCGCATAAAGAGATTTAACAAAGGTAAGTTGTTACCATATTATCTACTTTTCTGCAGCAGGGTACACTGTGATTCCACAGGGAATAACATCGAGGATGTCCTAAAGCAGTTCCTCATGGGAGGGGATGCACTGTAGCGGGCACAAGAACCCAGCATCCAAAGGAGGATTCCTGGGAGGCGGAAATATTGAAAGCATAGAACCTTATGAACGTGTTCACTGAGGACCACATAGTCGCCTTGCACAATTGTTCAAGGGTCGCGCTACGGCGGGCTGCCCAAGAAGGTCCAACAGACCGAGTAGAATGGGCTTTGATGGTAGCAGGAGCTGGAATGCCAGTCTGTACATAAGCATGAGCAATCACCATTCTAATCCATCTGGCCAAGGTCTGCTTAATAGAAGGCCAGCCACATTTGTGAAAACCAAAAAGAACAAAGAGAATCAGATCTCCTAAGCAAAGTTGTTCTCTTCACAGAAATACGGAGAGCCTGTACCACATGCAAAGACCGCTCTTTGGAAGATAAACCTGGAGAGGTAAAGGTCGGAAACCACAATCTCTTGATTAAGGTGGAAAGACGACACCACCTCAGGAAGGTAACCAGGGCGAGTTCTAAGAACCGCCCGGTCACAGCAAAAAATCAGAAAAGGTGACCGACAGGACAAGGCACCCAAGTCTGAAACCCGTCTAGCAGAGGCGACAGCCAGCAAAAACAAGACCTTTCGCGTAAGCCATTTTAGGTCCACAGACTCAAGAGGTTCAAACGGAGATTCTTGTAAGGCATCCAGAACAAATCCCAAAAGGAGCCACAGGAGGAACATAGGGAGACTGAATCAGTAATACACCCCGAGTGTCGCAATTTTTCTCTGAAACCATATCGACAAGGCAGAAATATGAACATTGAGGGAGGCCAGACGAAGGCCTAATTCCAGGCACTGTTGTAGGAAAGTCAAAAGCTTGGCAGTATTGAACTAGAATGCTTCATAATTCTTAGCAGCACACCAGGTGAAGTAAGAATTCCAGACTCTATAATAAATCCGAGCAGAAGCCGGTTTACGGTCCTTCAACATAGTTTGAATGACCGCCTCAGAAAACCCTTTGGCCCTCAGTACTGATGGCTCAAGAGCCACGCCGTCAAAGCCAGCCGGGCCAAATCCTGGTAGACACAAGGGCCCTGAAAGAGGAGGTGGTCTGGGCGCTGCGGAAGTAGAAGAGGACACTCTATCGAAAGACCCTGCAGGTCTGAGAACCAATGCCGTCTGGGCCACGCTGGAGCGATTAGAAGTAGTATTCCTCCTTCTTGCTTGAACTTCCGTATTACTCTGGGCAGAAGTGACACTGGATGGAACACGTACGGCAGCCGAAATTTCCATGGAAATGCCAGTGCATCCACAAATGCTGCTTGAGGATCCCTTGTCCTTGCACCAAAGACCGGAACCTAGTGATTGTGTCGAGACGCCATCAGGTCTACATCTGGTAGACCCCACTTGTCCACTAGGAGTTGAAAGACTTCCGGATGAAGGCTCCACTCTCCGGCGTGTACGTTTTGACGACTGAGGAAGTCCACTTCCCAGTTGTGGACTCCCGGAATGAACACTGCCGATATGGCTGGCAGATGGCGTTCCGCCCATTGAAGGATCATTGACACTTCCATCATTGCCATGCGGCTTCGAATGCCGCCTTGATAATTTATGTACGTCACCGTGGAGGCGTTGTCAGACTGTACTCGAACAGGCCTGTTCTGTACCAGAGGCAGGGCTAGTGTCAACGCATTGAACACTGCCAGCAGTTCCAGAATGTTTATCGGGAGGAGAGACTCCTCCCTGGTCCACCGACCCTGAAGAGAGTGTTGCTCCAACACTGCACCCCTACCCCGCAGACTGGCATCCGTCGTTAGAAGGAACCAGTTGTAGATCCAGAAGGTACGACCCCTGCTTAATTGCTGGTCCTGTAGCCCCAGGTCAGTGACAGGTGAACCTCCAGAGTTAAGGAGATCATGCGAGTCCTGATTCGGTGAGGCAGGCCATCCCATTTGGAAAGGATTAACCTCTGTAGAGGGCGGGAGTGAAATTGACTGTACGCCACCATGTCGAAAGCCGACACCATGAGGCCTAGTACTTGCATCGCCGAGTGTATCAACACATGCGGGCAAGATAGGAAGCATGTTATCTTGTCCTGAAGTTTCAGGACCTTCTCAGGAGACAAAAACAACCGCTGGTTGTGGGTGTCCAACAATGCCCCCAGGTGCACCATGCTCTGAGCAGGGACCAGTGAGGATTTCTTCCAGTTGATGAGCCACCCGTGGGCCTGCAGGAATTGGGCCGTCCGTTCCAGATGACGAAGGAGAACCTCTGGTGAGTTAGCCAGAATCAACAAGTCGACAAGATACGGCAGCATCCTGCAGCCCTGATGGCAGAGCAGAGCCGTCATGACCTTGGTGAAAATTCTTGGAGCTATGGTCAGACCAAAAGGTAAGGCACCTGGAATTGAAAATGTAGGTTGCCAATAGCAAACCGCAGGTATTGCTGATGCGACAAGGCAATAGGTATATGCAGGTAAGCATCTTGTATGTCCAGGGATACCATATAGTCCTTGGGCTCCAATGCCACAACAATAGAACAAAGAGTTTTCATGTGGAATTTGGGGACTTTCACAAATCTGTTCAAAGACTTGAGGTTGAGAATGGGCCGGGAAGCCCCATTCAGTTTCGGAACTAGGAACAGCGTTGAATAGTACCCCCTGCGCCTCTGTGTCCAGGAGGGATTGTACCACCAAATGTAGAGTTTTTGCTTTTACCGGATCCGAAGGGGGGTGGTCTTCAGTATGCCGAATGTCGGGATCCCGGCGCACAGTATACCGGTGCCGGGATCCCAACACCCGGCATACCGACAGCTATTCTCCCTCGTGGGGGTCCAAGACCCCCCTGGAGGGAGAATAGAGTGGCGCGCATAGCGTGCCACCGTGCCCGCAGCGTGGCGAGCGCAGCGAGCCCACAAGGGGCTCCTTTGCGCTCGCTACACTGTCGGTATGCCGGCGGTCGGACTCCCGGCGCCGGTATGCTGGTCGCCGGGAGCCCGGCCGCCGGCATACCATACTACACCCCCGAAGGGATGTTTGTTGAGCAAAACTGGTGAGGGGGACGTTTCTTGAAAGAGATGGCGTATCCGTGAGCGACGACTTCCCTTGCCCAGGCGTCCGAAGTAGTCTGTAACCATACCTGGGCAAACCGTAGAAGTCGGCCTCCCACCCTGGGATCCCCCCAGGGAGAGGCCTGTCCCATCATGCAGCAGGATTGTCTGTTTTGGAAGCAGGCTGACGGGCAGCCCAGGCACGTTTAGGTTTGGGCTTAGTGGATTTGGAAGTGCGAGCCTGTTTCGTGTACACCTGGCTCTTTGCTTTACCTGGAGGTCGAAAGGAAGTACTCTTAGCCTTCGGAGCCGAAGTAGTAGTACTAGGCACACATGCAGTCTTAGCGGATGCTAAGTCAGTAACAATTTTGTTGAGATCTTCCACAAAAAGTATGTTTCCCTTAAAGGGGATCACCTCCAAGGTCTTTTTAGAGTCCAGATCTACAGACCAGAACCACAACCAGAGAATCCGGCGAGCCAGAATGGACGCACAGTAGTAGACGCTTTGGCCACCAGGACACCTGCATCAGATGCCGCCTCCTGAATATAATGAGAGGCTGTAATAATATATGAAAGACACTGTAGCATTATCAGGAAAATTAGATGGTAGCTCCCTGAACCCAGGCTTCAATAGCTTTTGCAGTTACAGAGACCACAATAGTGGGCCTATGCACAGCTCCAGCAAGAGTGTAAATAAACGTCAAGCAACCCTCCACATGCTTACCCGTTGGTTCCTTCAGAGAGGTGAATTTAGTGACAGCCAGAGCAGATGACACCACCAGACGCACGACCTGCAAGTCCACCGGTGGCGGTGTTTCCCAATTTTTACTTAACTCTGATGCGAGGGGATAACGAGCTAGCATCTTCTTAAGACGGGGAGAATTTCTTTTCTGGATACTCCCAGGATTCCTGACGTATGTCAACTAAGTGGTCAGAATGGGGTAAAACTAATTTAGTAACCTTCTGACGCTTGAAATTATCTGGTTTCTTAGAGGTAGCTGGAGGTTCTGCATCATCATCAATTTGAAGAATCAGCCTGATAGCCTCCAAGAGGTCAGGAACATCCACTTGTGTCAAAGATTCCCCATCAGAAGCGTCAGTGTCTGAGGGGTCAGTATAGGCACCATCTTCATAGGCTGAAGTATCTGAAACATGTGTGGATTGTGAGGAAGTAATGGCCCGCTAAGATGACCCCTTGGTCCTAGGCAGGCGAAGATTAGGATTTTGTTTAGCCAAAGACTGATTTCATTGCTGTAACTGAGTGGACAGATTATCTGGCCATGGCAGATTAACTATGTGGCTGTAATGGGACAGGAGGTCCCATAGGACGTGCAAGTCTAGTAACTAGCATAGTCAGTAAATTATAAAAAGCAGCCCAAGGTGGGTCTTGATATGCACCCGGTGCTGCAGACTGACCATGGGGTATAGAACCCCCAGTACCTGAACCCTCAGCTGCAATGTTTTCCTCCGAGTAATCCGTGGCATCAACACTGCGTGGTGCAGGATCAGCCATGGATCTATTGCCCTGTTTAGCCGGCATTACATGAAAGCGTAACCTTAGGGCGTAATAGTACAATACAAGCAGCAAAGTACCTGACAAAAAAAATCCTGTACAGTGTGACTCCAAGCAGAGCACAAACAGAGAATTTAAGAGGTATATGGTGACTGTAATACACAGAGAAAAACACCAAAGAAGTATATCCTGTGAAACACTATATTATATGAGAACCCTGATGCACTTATCCCCCTTCAGGGTACAGAATACAGGGATAGCAATGTGTGTGAGATACACGGAATAGAGACCACATAGCAGCTATTGGCACACACACAGTCACATGTACAATGCAGAAATTATTACAAACAATAAAACTGCCCTGGACTAGCAATACTAAGTAACTGTACTACAAAATAAAGCTATGTATGTATATAGATATAACAATGCACAGTAAAGACTGGATGTATATCACAGGGTACTTGTACTAAATATCCCTGTAGTTATGTACTTGTTCTTAACTAACACTGTCTAAAGACATGTAGAATACTTAAGTGTCCTGTAAATGCACAGCGCTGATGATGCAGGCGGCTTTACAGAGGAGACATTGCCCAGCAGTCCCAGAGTCAGCGCAGCTGTGTGTGTAAAGGCGCCCAAACGCTGACAGGGAGTGAGGGAGATCGAGAAATGCAGCTCCAGAGAGGGAACATTTGCAGTAAATGGCGCCTGGGGATGGGGGAGGGGCTACAGGTCAGAGCCTTATCCCCTTGCTGGACTTCACCACCGGGTACTGCGGGGCCTATTTGAAGCGGATTATGAAGAATCCGACCTGTGCCCCTTGCCCTGGTGGTCTAGTGGGCTCCCTGTACGGCCAGAGTGTCCACGACAGCGCGCGCGGTCCGTCTCCTAAAGACCGCGCCGGATCACGATTTCAGCGGGTCTCGCCTGGGGGACCCTCTTACCTCCTCCTTATGATGCGGCCATGCGATCCAGGAGAGTGGCGGCGAGTGTGTGTGCCTTGAAGTGACCGGAGCCCTCCGCTATAAGTACCCGGCAACCAGGGCGCGGGAGTATATAGCACCACTGGCCGAGGTGAGGGAGCTGCAGTACAATATGTCAGTATGACATATAGCACTCCAAAGTGCCTGTGCTGCGGCCCTTGAAGTCTTCTATCTTCTTTAAAAGCTCTTTTCAGGGATGTCTAGCGCAGCCCTCCCTGTTTGCTGCCTGCACTGCAGGCACCAACTTACAAACTGAGCTCCAGTGCCTGGAGGCGGGGATATAGAGTAGGCGGCGCTATGCATCCTGGGAACAGTCAAAGCTTTTAGCCTGTTGGTGTCTCGGATCAAGATCCAACTCTACACCCCGATGTAATTCCTTGTGGAATCACAGTGTACCCCACTGCAGAAATCCTATATAATAAAAAGGCTTTTGCTGCTCCTCACCTCTACGGGGCAATGCAAGTGTTTTGTGCAACGGCTTTAAATGTGGGAGTAATTATGGAGTGGTGTCTTGTCTTTTTTTTTAGTAACTGTTTTAACTGTAACCAACAGGATGACCCCACACAGTTCACAATTTCCATGTCACCTATCTGGGCACAGGTGTATGTCCAACTGTCACATTTCAAAGTTATGCGCACACACACAAAAAAAAGGGAGGAAAAAAGGACTTAACTGGCACTGATGGAATATCCACTCTTCAACTCCGTATCAAAAATCATATGAAAGGAGGAGAATAATGTACATAGTGAAGTACAATTTTATGGTATAAACAAATAACATTGCATAAATAGACACATATACATAAAAATTATATCCATACACTAGTAGCAGGTATCCTAAACACCTGGACAAAAGGCTATTACAGGCTTGTTTGGAACTGTAGATATAAAACGGAGTGTGGATCAAGGGTGCTGATTGCGTTTTGCTGCCTGTGGTTCAACACCTGGGATTTCCCTGTATCCCTAGATAAAACGTGAGAAAGATCTGTGGTGGTGTTGTACTCTGTGGCGCTAAAGGGTTAATACGTAGGATAGTAAACAATGCGTTCAACCATTAAAAAAATATATATTTATTTTTAAAAAAATGCACATATTGGGGTGATAAGCATCCACCCAAAATAATAAGGTAAAACAAAGAAGTAGATAAAATTATAAAATGTCCTGCTGGTGACATACCTGTGTGGCGTGGAGCCACAAGGGTGTGATAGCAGAATGTGTCCAAATAGACACCCTGCTGGGCTCCAAAGCTTAAATAACCGGGAAGTCTGATATGAGGTTTATTTATTTTATTTATTAACAGTTTCTTATATAGCGCAGCATATTCTGTTGCGCTTTACAATTAGAACAACAGTAATAGAACAAAACTGGGTAAAAACAGACAGACATAGAGGTAGGAAGGCCCTTCTCGCAAGCATACAATCTATAGGATCGTCCTGAGTCAAAGTCACTGTTGGTGCCGGTGCGTTTCGAGCTATATGCTCTTTATCAAGGCATGATTGTTTGGAAGTGTAAGCTAACAGTTCAAAAGAGTATGGTATTTGCAGGAATCTCGAGCACTCCAACCAATCCCAGCTCCAAGATGTGGATTATCATTTTTATGTATATTATTTGTTTATTTACAGTTTTATATAGCGAAGCAAATTCCGTTGCGCTTTACAATTTGAAATAACAGGATAGCTGTTGGAGCCTGGCAGTACTATGGATGGTTTTAGCAGTAGAGACCAGCATAACCAAGAACAGGAACTGAGGCAACCTTGACACGGTGAACTGGCAACTGGGAGCCTGTGTGGCTGGCCTATATAGTGAGTTCAGGTGCTGCTCACAGCTGTGGTAACAACTAATTACCAAGCTGCAGATACAGAGCAGAGTGCTGAGCACCAGAGCAGAGAGCGCCACCCCAGGCATGGAGGAGAAACTGCATGGATCGTGACATGTACATTATTCTCCACTTTTCATATGATTATTGATACGGAGGTGAAGAGTGGATTGCACAACAAACTTTGCCAGAAATCGATGTCCCATCAGCGCCACTTTTTTACCCTCTTTTGGGTGTGCATAGTTTTGGTGAAGGTTTGAGGATGCCTTTTGGGAAAAGGGACTAGACAGGCTGCTTTGAGCGCACATTGGGATTTTACAACCTTTAGTTCCCAATGTCACATTTCAAAGATCCACAGGTGAACTGGAAAACATGAACTGTGTGGGATCCTGAGGACCGAGTGGTTTAGAGCACAGGTTCTCAAACTCGGTTCTCAGGAACCCACACGGTTCATGTTTTGCAGGTCATCTGTAAATTTTACAAATGTGACAGTTGGTGATACACAGTGCACCTGCTGGGTGACATGGAAAACATGAACCGTGTGGGGTCCTGAGGACAGAGGTTGAGAACCACTGCTTTAGGAGGAAAGTTTTTCTAGGTCATACAGTAGGATTCCAAAAGGATAATCCCTAGCTAAAAAAGACACCAAGACAGAAGGCAGTTTACAATGCTATGAACTCAAACTGTACGCAATGGAATATGGTAGTGCTAAATATGAGAGAGAGAGAGAGAGAGAGAGAGAGAGAGAGAGAGAGAGAGAGAGAGAGAGAGAGAGAGAGAGAGAGAGAGAAAGTAAATTAACTATAATTGAAGGTCTATTTCTTACACAGCTTGAAAAGATAGGATTTTAATTACCTAACAGTAAATCCTTTTCTCGTAGTCCGTAGAGGATGCTGGGGTCCACATTAGTACCATGGGGTATAGATGGGTCCACTAGGAGCCACTGGCACTTTAAGAGTTTGAGAGTGTGGGCTGGCTCCTCCCTCTATGCCCCTCCTACCAGACTCAGTCTAGAAACTGTGCCCTAGGAGACGGATATCTTCGAGAGAAGGATTATACACAGATAGTGGCGAGACTCACACCAGCTCACACACATACAAGGCAAAACAAGCTAACCAGCTTGAAACTCAGCAACCGCTGAAACATTACTTACCAAGTAACAATGCAGTGCTTAACTAAAAATCAAAAGTTGTACTGCACCAGATAACCACTGCAGGAAAACTAAGCGCTGGGCGGGCGCCCCTCATCCTCAACGGACTGCGAGAAAAGGATTTACCCGTAGGTAATTAAAATCCTGTTTTCTCTTACGACCTAGAGGATGCTGGTGTCCACATTAGAACCATGGGGATGTACCAAAGCTCCCAGAACGGGAGGTAGAGCGTGGAGGCTCCTGCAGAACAGATTGACCAAACTTCAGGTCCTCAGAGGCCAAAGTATCGAACTTTAAGAACTTTGCAAACGTGTTCGACCCAGACCAAGTAGCCGCTCGGCAGAGTTGTAGACCCGAGACACCCCGGGCAGCCGCCCAGGAAGAACCCACCTTACAAGTAGAGTGGGCCTTAACAGATGTAGGACACAGCAAGCCTGCCGTAGAATACGCATGCTGGATAGTGAACCGAATCCAGCGAGAAATCGTCTGCTTAGAAGCAGGACACACAATTTCCTTGGGATCATAAAAGGACAAACAGAGAGTCCGATTTTCTGTGACGAGCAGTCCTCTTCACATAGATTTTTAGAGCCCTTACAACATCTAAGGACTTTGATAAAAATTGAGTAGTCAGTCGCATCTGGCACCACAATAGGTTGGTTGATATGAAATGCCGACACAACCTTCGGAAGAAACTGCTGACGTGTCCGGAGCTCAGCTCTATTTTCATGGAATATCAAGTAGGGGCTTTTACAGGACAAAGCCCCCAACTCCGACACATGTCTAGCAGAAGCTAAGGCCAACAGAGTGACAGCTTTCCACGTGAAAAATTTGACCTCAACCTCCTGTAGAGGCTAAAACCAGTCTGACTGGAGGAACTGCAACACCATGTTAAGATCCCAGGGCACCATAGGCGGTACAAAGGGAGGCTGGATGTGCAGAACTCCCTTCAAAAAAGTCTGAACCTCAGGGAGGGCAGCCAATTGTTTCTGGAAGAAAATGGATAGGGCCGAAATCTGGACCTTCACGGATCCCAACCTCAGACCCATATTCACACCTACTTGCAGGAAGAGGAGAAACCGTCCCAGTTGAAACTCCACCGTAGGAAACTTCTTGGACTCACACCAAGATACATATTTTTTCCAAATACGATGGTAATGTCTAGACGTTACTCCTTTCCCAGCTTGTATCAGGGTAGGAATAACCTTGTTCAGAATGCCCTTCCGAGCTAATCAACTGCTATCAACACCAAGTCCCTGGTGTTCCAGTGGTCAGGATACGGCTTCCTCTGCCGAGGCCCGGGTTCGATCTCCGGTCAGGGATTGCTCCTTCTCACTGATTCCTACAGACCAGCCTAATATTCACATAGTCCTCCAGTCGCCCGCACAGACTTCACTAACACCGGGTTCACAAAAACCACAGTCATGACAAAACCCTTCTCGGCCAGTCTGGAGCAATGAGGATTGCCTGAACTCTTGTTCTCCTTAGGAGTTTTAGAACTCTTGGAATGAGTGGAAGTGGAGGAAACATGTACACCAACTGGAACACCCACGGAGTCACTACGGCGTCCACCGCCACGGCTTGCGGGTCCCTCGACCTTTAACAATATCGCCAAAGCTTCCTGTTGAGACAAGAGGCCATCATGTCTATTTGAGGTACACCCCAAAGATCTGTTATCTCCATGAAAACACCTCCAGATGGAGACCCCACTCCCCTGGATGGAGATCGTGTCTGCTGAGGAAGTACGCTTCCCAGTGGTCTGCTCCCGGAATGAAGATTGCCGACAGCGCCAACACGTGTTTATCTGCCCAGAGGATGATTCTTGTTACCTCTGACATTGCAGCTCTGCTCTTCGTTCCGCCCTGTCAGTTTATGTAAGCCACTGTCGTTACATTGTCCGACTGCACTTGAATGGCCCGATTTCTCAGAAGATGGGCCGCTTGGAGAAGACCACTGTAGACAGCTCTTCGTTCCAGAATGTTTATCGGTAGACCGGCTTCCAGACTTGACCACCTTCCTTGGAAGGTTTCCCCTTGAGTGACTGCACCCCAGCCCCGGAGGCTTGCATCCGTGGTTAGAAGGATCCAGTCCTGAATCCCGAACCTGCGGCCCTCCAGAAGGCGAGGTAATTGTAGCCACCAGAGGAGTGAAATCCTGGCCTTTGGCGACAGATGTATTCTCTGGTGCATGTGTAGATGAGATCCCAACAACTTGTCCAGGAGATCCAGCTGGAAGGACCGAGCATGAAACCTCCTGTACTGCAGAGCCTCGTAAGAGGCCACCATCTTCCCCATAAGGCGAATGCACTGATGTACCGACACCCGGGCTGGCTTCAGGACATCCCGGACCATTGTTTGTATCTCCAACACTTTTTCCTCTGGAAGAAACACCTCTGCACTCGCGTGCCGAGGATCATTCCCAGAAAGGACAACCTCCTGGTTGGTTCCAAATTTGATTTTGGAAGATTCAGGATCCAACCGTGTTCCCTGAATAGATGGGTCGTGAGAACAATGGACTGTAACAGCTTCTCCTTGGATGATGCCTTTATCAGCAGATCGTCTAGATATGGAATTATGTTCACCCCCTGTCTGCGGAGGAGAATCATAATTTCAGCCATCACCTTGGTGAATACCCTCGGTGTGGTGGAGAGGCCGAATGGCAGGGCCTGGAATTGAAAATGACAGTCCAACAGTGCGAATCGGAGATGAGCTTGACGCGGCGGGCAAATCGGAATGTGGAGGTACGCATCCTTGATATCCAGGGATACCAGGATTTCCCCCTCCTCCAAACCTGATATCACCGCCCTTAGAGACTCCATTTTGAACTTGAACTCCCTCAGGAAGGGGTTTAGCGGTTTTAAGTTCAGAATGGGTCTAACCGAACCATCCGGCTTCGGTACCACGAAAAATGTTCGAATAGTAACCTTTGTTTTGCATATGGGGTGGAACTGGAACAATAACCTGTGCCTCCACCTACTTTTGAATGGCTTCCTGTAGGATAGCCCTGTCTGCCAGCAAAGCTGGCAAGCCTGATTTGAAGAATCGGTGAGGAGGGAGATCTTGAAATTCCAGCCTGTACCCGTGGGACACAATATCTTGCACCCAGGGATCCAGGCCAGACGACACCCAGACATGACTGAAATGCCCGAGTCTCGCCCCCACCGGCCCCACGGTCCACCGTCATGCTGAGGACTTTGGCGTACTTGAGTAGGTTTCTGTTCCTGGGAACCCGCAGCAGCAGGTTTCTTGGATTTTTTCCGACATCCTCTAAAGAAGGTGTTGGACGGCTTGGTCTTTCTTGTTTTGGCAGTCCGAAAAGGGCTGTGATGCAGCTGAAGAAAAGGGTTTCTTCGTAGCAGGTGCAGCTGAGGGAAGAAAAGGAGACTTACCCACTGTAGCCGTGGAAATCCACGCATCCAACGATTCCCCAAAGAGAGCCTGACCTGTGTAGGGTAGGGTCTCCACACCTCTCCTGGATTCCGCGTCGGCAGACCACTGGCGCAGCTAAAGTCCCCTACGAGCTGAGACAGACATGGAAGATATCCCTGCAGCCATGGAACCCAGGTCTTTCATGGATTCCACCATAAAACCTCCAGAATCCTGAATGTTAACGTAAAAACAATTCAACATCACTTTTAACCATTGTATCCAAATCCTCAAGTAACGTGCCTGACCACTTACTATAGCTTTGGAAATCCATGCACAGGCAATAGTGTGACGTAGTATCGCCCCTGAAGCCGTGTATATGGATTTGAGCGTAGTATCAATTTTGCGATCAGCAGTCTCTTTTAAGGCGGTAGATCCTGGAACAGGTAAAACCACCTTTTTTGAGAGTCTGGATACAAACGCGTCCACTATGGGTGGGTTTTCCCATTTTTTCCTACCCTCCTCAGGGAAGGGGAAAGCAACCAGAACCCTTCTAGGGATCTGGAATTTTTTTCTACGGGTTTTCCCATGCTGTCTCAAATATAGCATTTCATTCTTTGGATGCAGGGAAGGTTAGCGAGGCTTTCTTACTGTCAGTGAAGTAAGCATCCTCAACCTGCTTAGGTGTTGTATCACCAATATTCAACACATCTCTAATAGCCTCTCATCAACTGCACCCCTTTTGCAAGAGATACGGCCCCGCTCAGCACATCCCCATCACCGTCTGCCGTGTCAGAATCGGTATCCGTGTCATCTTGCATAATCTGGGCAAGAGCACGTTTGTGGGAACCTACAGTGGGGGAACCCTGAGGAAACAGAACCGGACCAAACTGCCATAGAGTTCTGTAAAACCTGAGTTGCAGTTTCATTCTGTGCAACCCTAGTAGAAATCTAATAAATTATAGATTTGATAGAGGATAACCATTCAGGCTCCCTCGCTGGTATCTGCACTAAGACAGTGCAATCCTGATTACATGGAATGGGATCATCCTGAGGGGACATATTCTCTGCAGCATATGACACAGAGTCCCTCGACATAGCTTAATGGAGACCACAGACACCACACACACACACACACACACACACACACACACACACACACACACACACACACACACAGGGGAGGACAGACAGAGTTTCTCCCCCGAGAATGTCAGTGCAGTGCTTTCAAGGTATAGGGAGACCCCCAACCAGCGCTGACTGTGCATCTTAATAGGTTACACAGTCTGTACACAGCCCCCCCCCCCTCCTACAACCCCCTGGTACCGTGAGAGATAGCTGGAGTTGAATTGGAGGGACAGCTCTCATTGACAGCGCTTCTGCAGGCAGGAAAATGGCGCTGAACGCTGCTGGGTCCGCTCTGAGAAGCTCCGCCCCCTTAATGGAGCTGTCTTCCCGCTCTTCTGGAGATTATACTGGCCAGAGGAATTTTGCTGGCAGCGATCCTGGGACCCTGACAGGATTGGAGGTCAGTGTAGGGTTTAGGCGCTGGCTCAGGGCGCCACTCACAGCGCCGTACTATGTTCTGCTGGCTGAGCCCTGGAGCGCAGTTAGTACTGCGCTCCATACCCTGTTGACGCCATCTTCACACCGGCTCCCCGCTTGCTAGGGGGGGGCGGTGACTGACTCGCCACTGATTTTCTGGCTCTATAAGGGGGTGGCGGCATGCTGCCGGGGTAAGCGATCACCTGTGGCAGGGAACGTTCGATCCCCTCAGGAGCTCAGTGTCCTGTCAGCGGAGATAGTGGCTCGGAGCCCGCAGGGCGGACACTACTCCCCCACTTAGTCTCACGAAGCAGGGTGACTGTTGCTAGCAGCCTTCCTGTAAAATAATAAACTCTAAAAAACAACTTTACTAGAGAAACTCTGGAGAGCTGTGACCGGCTCCTCCGGGCACATTTTCTAAACAGAGTCTGATAGGAAGGACATAAAGGGAGGAGCCAGCCCACACTCTTAAACTCTTAAAGTGCCAATGGCTCCTAGTGGACCCGTCTATACCCCATGGTACTAATGTGGTCCCCAGCATCCTCTAGGACGTAAGAGAAATGTAGACTCAACACTGCCATACTTGTATTTTTACAGAACTATCCTGTAAACGGCAATACCCTTATGCCGTAAACACTTATTATCAACAAAATAACATAACGGGGCCCATACACCTGGCATGTATCAGGGTAATGCCCCACTTTGACTATCAAAAATACACAAATTTCCCTAATAGCGCAGGCAATTTACATATATATTAAAAAAGAAATGGAACCTATCTGCACAGGTTCTAATTTAATAGACCAAATTACCACCATATAAAGGTTGCGCATATACAAGTTAAAAAAAAAAAAAGTATGGAGATGCCAGAGGTTTGAATTAATAATGAATTTAAGTAAAAAGAAAAAAAATATTTCAGGACAATATATAAAATCACATACAGGTTGAGTAATCCACATCCAAAATGCTTGGGACCAGAGGTATTTTGGATATCGGATTTTCCGTATTTTGGAATAATTGCATACCATAATGAGATGTCATGGTGATGGGACCCAAGTCTAAGCACAGAATGCATTTATGTTTCATATACACCTTATACACCGGGCCTGATGGTCATTTTAGCCAATAGTTTAATAACTTTGTGCATTAAACAAAGTTTGTGTACATAAACACAATTCATTTATGTTTCATATACACCTTATACACACAGCCTGAAGGTCATTTAATACAATATTTTTAATACAAAGTTTGTGTACGCTGAGCCATCAGTAAACAAAGGTTTCATTATCTCGTAAGCTTGCGAGCAGGGCCTTCCTACCTCTATGTCTGTTTTTACCCAGTTTTGTTCTATTACTGTTGTTCTAATTGTAAAGCGCAACGGAATATGCTGCGCAATATAAGAAACTGTTAATAAATAAAATAAATATCTCAGTCTCACTCAGAAAATTCCGTATTTCGGAATATTTGGATATGGGATACTCAACCTGTACAAACAATTAATAAAATCAGTATAGCTATATATTCAATTAATATACTATCTCAAAGTTATCCAGATCGTGTAACTCGTTTATATTCTATAGAGATTTACTCAGTACTTTGTTGCCGTTGTTAAATCTGTTCATCAGCACATAGTAGCCACTATTGTAACAATATAAAGGTTCAGTTTACTTTGTTACTTATAATTGCAACATTCCGGCTGGTGGCTGGGTTCCAAATAAGGATTACTGATCACTTGGATTTTACGTTCTCACTGGACCAATTTGTGTTTAATACTCACACTTACAGCACTTAATGTCACATGCCTTTATGCTTGTATCCAAAAGCAGCGTTAAGTGAGGCCGACTCTCCACCAACGGTAATAGCCTGTGTGTCGGGAGTCTTGTGGTGCATGTGCAGGGTCCACTAATCCTTTCCAGCTTCTAGAACACGGAGCCCCAAACGCGTTTCGTCTCGTCCCGTTCTTTATTGAAAAAGTCACAAGACGTGACAAACCACATTAAGGGCTCCGTTTTCTAGAAGTTGGAAAGGACTGGTGAAACTGTGGACCCTGCACACGCACAAGACCGTTCAGCCGGCTCTGTTCAAACACCTGTAGCCTGTTAGTGAGTACGGCGGTAGCCGAGGACGCTCAGCAAAAAGGACTTGTATCTATAAATGCATTTTGGCAGGATGTGCTTAGGATTATAGTGTCTACTGGAATTCCTGCTGATGTACTGACCCCTCTTGTATGTATTTTGGCAGTGATTGATGAACTATTGGATGTTCCCTCTATGCAGTATGTTACCAACTTATGTGCACCTGCAAAGGTCTCCGTGGCCCATGCATGGATGGCCGCTACTGGCCCAGATGTTGGTTTGTGGATAGCTCTAGTTAATTTGACAGTGGCACACAAAAAAATTGTGTATTTGTCTAGAAAAGCAATATCTAATAGTATAAGATTTGGGATAGGTGGTCGGCATCGCCACATGGCAGGGGTGCTTATATCACTGTGACACGTCTGACAAGACCTGATATGTGATTTATTTATTTTTCTACTTAGCCATAATAGTACTTGTCCTCTGGAGGAGTGGGTATTATAGTATTGGCAACTTTTCTATGTCAACACAAATCGTTACAATGTCTACTCATTGGGGGTCATTCCGACCTGATCGCACGCTGACGTTTTTCGCAGCGCAGCAATCAGGTCACTACTGCACATGCGAATGCGTAGGCGCGTCGTACGGGTACAAAGCGGATCGCTGCTGTGCGATGGATTTAACGAAGAATCCATTCGCACAGACGATCCCAAGGAGATTCACAGGAAGAGGGCATTTGTGGGTGGCAACTGACTGTTTTTTGGGAGTGTTTGGAAAAACGCAGGCGTGTCCAAGAGTCTGCAGGGCGGGTGTCTGACGTCAATTTCAGCCCCAGACAGGCTGAAGTGATTGCAAGGGCTGAGTAAGTTCTAAGCTACTCAGAAACTGCACTAACTATTTTTGTACCGCTCGGCTGCACATGCGATCGCACCCTTGCACAGCAAATATACATTAGTGGGCGGCGACTCTGCATTCGCGGGATCAGTACTAAATGCCGCCGGTCGGAATTCCGGCGGTCGAAATACCGACGCCGGAATCCCGACTACACAATCCCGACAGGGGTGGTGAGCGGAACGCAGCCCCTTGCGGGCTCGCTTCGCTCGCCACGCTGCGGGCACGGTGCCTCGCTACACTCGGCACACTATTATATTCTCCCTCTATGGGTGTCATGGACACCCACGGAGGGAGAATATGTCGGGATTGTGGCGGTCGGGATTCCGGCGTCGGTATTTCGACCGCCGGGATTCCGTCCGGCGGCATCTTGACCGCATCCCGCATTCGCATGGCTGCAAAAAAGTAGCTAGCAAGCAATCAACTCGGAATGACCCCCATTGTCTCTTAAGGTCTACTGTATAAAGTACCACTGTTGTATTGTCATCTATGTGATGGAGGGACACCAGTTGTCTTTTTCATAAAAGTACTTTTATTTTTACAACAGTTTCTGCTGACTATAAGACAGTACCAACACTTTATTTTCATTATGTCTCATACGCACTGATTGTATGTATGTATGTGTATATATATATATATATATATATATATATATATATATATATATATATATATATATATATATATATATACACATATACACATACATACATACATACATACATACATACATACATACACACACTGCTCAAATAAATAAAGGGAACACTGAAATAACACATCCTAGATCTGAATGAATGAAATATTCTTATTAAATACTTTGTTCTTTACATAGTTGAATGTGCTGACAACAAAATCACACAAAAATTATCAATGGAAATCAAATTTATTAACCCATGGAGGTCTGGATTTGGAGTCACACTCAAAATTGAAGTGGAAAAACACACTACAGGCTGATCCAACTTTGATGTAATGTCCTTAAAACAAGTCAAAATGAGGCTCAGTAGTGTGTGTGGCCTCCACGTGCCTCTATGACCTCCCTACAATGCCTGGGCATGCTCCTGATGAGGTGGCGGATGGTCTCCTGAGGGATCTCCTCCCAGACCTGGACTAAAGCATCCGCCAACTCCTGGACAGTCTGTGTGCAATGTGGCGTTGGTGGATGGGGCAAGACATGATGTCCCAGATGTGCTCAATTGGATTCAGGTCTGGGGAACGGGCGGGCCAGTCCATAGCATCAATGCATTCGTCTTGCAGGAACTGCTGACACACTCCAGCCGCATGAGGTCTAGCATTGTCTTGCATTAGGAGGAACCCAGGGCCAACCGCACCAGCATATGGTCTCACAAGGGGTCTGAGGATCTCATCTCGGTACCTAACGGCAGTCAGGCTACCTCTGGCGAGCACATGCAGGGCTGTGCGGCCCCCCAAAGAAATGCCACCCCACACCATAACTGACCCACTGCCAAACCGGTCATGCTGGAGTATGTTGCAGGCAGCAGAACGTTCTCCTTAGCGTCTCCAGACTTTGTCACATCTGTCACATGCTCAGTGAGAACCTGCTTTCATCTGTGAAGAGCACAGGGCGCCAGTGGCGAATTTGCCAATCTAGTTGTTCTCTGGCAAATGCCAAACGTCCTGCACGGTGTTGGGCTGTAAGCACAACCCCCACCTGTGGACGTCGGGCCCTCATACCACCCTCATGGAGTCTGTTTCTTATCATTTGAGTAGACACATGCACATTTGTGGCTTGCTGGAGGTCATTTTGCAGGGCTCTGGCAGTGCTCCTCCTGTTCCGTCGCGGGGGTCAAAACGCGAGGCAAAAGAGTAGACAAGTCTCAGAAAAGCAAGGCCAAGAAAAATTAATTTATAATTTTAACCTCTAGAATATTAACTCCAGCCGAGGAGAGTGTATTAAACAAAGGCTTGTCCTTCGTCCCAACCAACATACACCGCGATTTGAATTGGAAAGTCGAGTTACATCAATTTTCCCGTAAGCTCAGATTGCAAGAATAATTTATAGAACTCCGCCTCCCTTACACAGAATACCCCCAATCAGCGATTTCTGTCAACAAGAAGCACCTCTAGTTTTGATCCAGTGTCCTCCAACAACTCCATTAAAACATTTACGCGCATGATGGATGATTCAGTGAATAAATATGTCCAAGCACAACCCACGCAACATTACAACCTCAGCCGCCAGGAACATTCAGCCTTACAACAGCTGTCATCGTATCGGGATATCATAGTGCACCCCGCCGACAAGGGTGGCGCCATAGTTATACAGAATTTAGAAGACTACATGGCTGAAATTGAACGGCATCTTGCCGATGAGGAGGTCTATCAAAAACTACCGGGGGACACCACAACACAGTATCAATCAGAATTACAGGAGATCCTACAGGTAGCGTCAACACAAGGATTACTGGATAAGAAAATCTTTAAAGCTCTTCAGCAACCCTTCCCAGTAAGTCCTATCCTGTATAGTGTCCCCAAAATTCATAAGAATGCAACCCATCCACCGGGTCGACCCATAATCTCGGCTAGAGATTCACTGTACAGCCCAATCTCTTTATATCTTGATTGCATTCTTCAACCGCATGTAATTAAACAAGCAACATTAATCAAGGACACAACGTGTTTTCTAAAACGATTAGCAAGTATTAAAGAGATCCCACAAGGCAGCATCCTATTTACACTGGACATCAACAGTCTGTACACCTCCATCCCTCATTCAAAACGGTTGGCGGCAGTCAGGCGGTTCTACGAGTCCCAATCCATCACTGACTTGGACATTGAGGTGTTTATGAAGCTACTGGAACTTACACTGTCCAGGAACTACTTTATCTATAATGGCCAGTTCAATCGGCAGCTGTCCGGTTGCGCCATGGGTAGCAACGTGGCACCCAGCTACGCGAACATTTTCATGCTCCAGGAAGAAACAGAAATGTTCTTTACCAACGCGGACTATACACCGCACATTCGATGCTATATGCGTTACATTGATGACCTGTTCATCCTTTGGACAGGCAGTGAGGAGTTGTTAATAAATATGATTGAGGGGATCAATAACCGGAATTCCACCATTAAAGTTACTCACCAGTACAGTTACACCTCAATTCACTACTTGGATGTTTTGGTCTCAATTGGCCTTGATAGGTTACACACAGAAGTGTTCTCTAAACCCACGGACAGAAATACACTCCTGCTGGCATCAAGCCATCACCCCAAACGTGGGCTACCTAAATCCCAAATGATGAGGGTGGCAAGAATTGCGGATAATCCTGCCACCGCAGCTACAGGCATTGATAACATCATAGATGAGATTGTAGCCCCGTGCCACAAACCTAACTTGTTGAAACAACAGAAACAGGAAGTTTTGTCCATTGGTCGAGACCAATTCCTTCAGCCGAAGGAACGTAATAGAGAAGAAACTATACCGTGGAAAATGGCCTTTACTACGTCAAGCCAAGTGGTGCAAAGAGCCAGCCGTGCGCTGTGGCCGATAGTGGCATCGGATAAAGATCTTCAGTGCTTCAAACAAAAACGCCCCATGGCTGGTTACACCAGGGGTAGAAACATACAAGACATGGTCGTACACACTGACATCACAGGATTTAAGAAAACACAAGGGGAATCCAATTTCCTCACTAGACCGGCTGGATGTTATAGGTGTCCTCGTTGCACCACGTGTTCTCATATGATCACGGGCAGTGCATTCAAACACCCACATTCGGCTCGTGTCTTTTCCATAAAATATGCTTTATCCTGTTTGTCAACTCACGTTATATACATCATCATATGCCCATGTAATTTATATTATGTGGGGAAAACTACTCGCACTGTTCGTGAACGCATGGCGCTGCACCGCTCTTCAATCAACAAAGCCCTTAAAACTAAGGTGGCAGAACAACCCGTGGCACGACATTTTTTACAGGCGGGCCATACATTAGCTCAATTCAAACACATTCTCATTGATCACATCCCAGTGGCGTTAAGAGGTGGAGACCGTGATGGAAAATTGCTCAAATGTGAAAGCAGGTGGATACACACCCTCAATACAGTTTTTCCGTGTGGCATGAATGAACGCTTCAACTGGACCGTGTTTGGAGAACGCTGAACATTGACTTAAAGACCCTACCAGGCACATGCTATGTGTCTGTACCCCCATTAGTCATCTACAGGACACTCACTATCGTCTCTACTTGTGGTTTATACACATATTATGGACATTAACATAGGGACGGACTCATAGCGTATTCTGTCATATTTAGACATATTTATTATTTATCATGTCTTGGTGCTTCTTCTTGTCCCTTCTTTTTCTTCTCTTTCTTTCTTTATTCTTTCTTCTTTTTCTTTTCTCTTTACTTTTTCCCTTTCTCCTTCTTCCGTCGTTTCCCTCTCTTGTTCTTGACCTTTCTCTTTTTTTCACCCTCTAGCTTCTCCCCTTATCTTTTCATCCCTCCTCTTTTTCCCTCTCTTCTTTCTTATCTTTCATCTATGTTTCTCTTCCACTGTTCTATCTTTGTTCTTTCCTATTTCTCTAGTTCAGTTTCTCTTTCTTTTGTTTTCTTTTTCAGCAGCTCCCACTATTTTCCCTCCCTTCTAATGTCTTCACTTTTCCAATATTCTGTTCTTATTTCTCTCTTGTCCTCTGTATATCTGCTCCTCATCGCCTCTATAAATTATGTCCTGGGCCAGGATTACTAGTAGTTTGCCCTCTCAGACCTGCGATTTAGCACAGATGGTTTTCACCTGTGTTTAGGATTACCCCATTGAGCCCCAGTGGGCAGTGTAATATGTTATAATTCGTGGGTATTCACTAATCGTTATTTGTTATTTTGTTTCTCTAACATCCTAGTGGATGCTGGGGACTCCGTAAGGACCATGGGGAACAGACGGGCTCCGCAGGAGACAGGGCACTTTAAGAAAGAATTAGGAATACTGGTGTGCACTGGCTCCTCCCTCTATGTCCCTCCCACAGACCCCAGTTTGAATCTGCGCCCGGACTAGCTGGGTGCACCTTAGTGAGCTCTCCTGAGCTTGCTAAATAGAAAGTATTTTGTTAGGATTTTTTATTTTCAGAGAGATCTGCTGGCAACAGACTCTCTGCTACGTGGGACTGAGGGGAGAGAAGCAGCCCTACTAACTGCGGATAGGTCATGCTTCTTAGGCTACTGGACACCATTAGCTCCAGAGGGATCGAACACAGGAACGCACCCTTGGTCGTCCGATCCCGGAGCCGCGCCGCCGTCACCCTCGCAGAGCCAGAAGCCGGCGTGAGAAGCAAGAAGACGTCAAAAGCGGCGGCAGAAGACTCCAGTCTTCATATGAGGTAGCGCACAGCACTGCAGCTGTGCGCCATTGCTCCCACATTAAACCCACACACTCCGGTCACTGTAGGGTGCAGGGCGCAGGGGGGGCGCCCTGGGCAGCAATTGAGAACCTCTTGGCAAAAAGTTGGGCACTGTATATATGCATGAGCCCCCGCCATTATTTTACACAAATTCGCGGGACAGAAGCCCGCCGCTGAGGGGGCGGGGCTTCTTCCTCAGCACTCACCAGCGCCATTTTCTCTCCACAGCTCCGCTAAGAGGAAGCTCCCCAGGCTCTCCCCTGCAGATTCACGGTAGAAGGAGGGTAAAAAGAGAGGGGGGGCACATAAATTTAGCGCAAAATCAGTATATACAGCAGCTACTGGGTAAACACTAAGTTACTGTGTAATTCCTGGGTCATATAGCGCTGGGGTGTGTGCTGGCATACTCTCTGTCTCTCCAAAAGGCCTTGTGAGGGTTCTGTCCTCAAATAGAGCATCCCCTGTGTGTGTGGTGTGTCAGTACGCTTGTGTCGACATGTTTGACGAGGAAGGCTATGTTGAAGCAGAGCAGGTACAAATGAATGTGGGATCGCCGCCGACACCCGATTGGATGGATATGTGGAAGGTTTTAAATGATAATGTAAACTCCTTGCATAAAAGGTTGGATAAAGCTGAAGCCTTGGGACAGTCAGGGTCTCAACCCATGCCTGATCCTACAGCGCAGAGGCCGTCAGGGTCTCAGAAGCGCCCACTATCCCAAAATTGTTGACACAGATATCGACACGGATTCTGACTCCAGTGTCGATGGCGATGATGCAAAGTTGCAGCCTAAAATGGCTAAAGCCATCCGCTACATGATTATAGCAATGAAGGATGTATTGCACATCTCAGAGGAAAACCCAGTCCCTGACAAGAGGGTTTATATGTTTGGGGAAAAAAGGCATGAGGTGACCTTTCCCCCTTCACATGAGTTAAATAAGTTATGTGAAAAAGCTTGGGAATCTCCAGATAGAAAAATGCAGATTTCCAAACGGTTGTTTATGGCGTATCCTTTCCCGCCAGCGGACAGGTTACGCTGGGAATCCTCCCCTAGGGTAGACAAAGCTTTGACACGCTTATCTAAGAAGGTAGCCCTGCCGTCACAGGATACGCCTACCCTAAAAGATCCTGCAGATAGAAAGCAGGAAGGTATCCTGAGGTCCGTTTATACACATTCAGGTACCATACTAAGGCCGGCAATTGCGTCGGCCTGGATGTGTAGTGCTGTAGCAGCATGGACAGATACGTTATCTGAGGAACTTGATACCTTGGACAAGGATACTATATTACTGACCCTGGAGCATATAAAAGACGCTGTCCTATATATGAGAGATGCCCAGAGAGACATTAGCCTAATGGGCTCGAGAATAAATGCAATGTCGATTTCTGCCAGAAGGGTCCTGTGGACTCGGCAATGGACAGGTGATGCCAACTCAAAAAGGCACATGGAGGTTTTACCTTATAAGGGTGAGGAATTGTTTGGGGACGGTCTCTCAGACCTAGTTTCCACAGCTATGGCTGGGAAGTCAAATTTTTTGCCATATATCCCCTCACAGCCCAAGAATGCACCATATTACCAAATGCAGTCCTTACGTTCACAAAGAAAGAGGCAAGAAAGTCCGAGGTGCGTCCTTTCTTGCCAGAGGCAGCGCTAGAGGAAAGAAGCTGCACAATACAGCTAGTTCCCAGGAACAGAAGTCCTCCCCGGCTTCCACTAAATCCACCGCATGACGCTGGGGCTCCACAGGTGGAGCCAGGATCGGTGGGGGCGCGTCTCCGAAATTTCAGCCACCAGTGGGTTCGCTCACGGGTTGATCCCCGGGCTATACAGATTGTGTCTCAGGGATACAAGCTGGAATTCGAAGTGATGCCCCCGCACCGTTACCTCAAATCGGCCCTGCCAGCTTCCCCCATAGAGAGGGAAATAGTGTTAGCGGCAATTCACAAATTATATCTCCAGCAGGTGGTGGTAAGGGTTCCCCTCCTTCAACAGGGAAGTGGTTACTATTCCACAATGTTTGTGGTACCGAAACCGGATGGTTCGGTCAGACCCATATTGAATTTAAAATCCCTGAACATTTACCTGAAAAGGTTCAAGTTCAAAATGGAATCGCTCAGAGCGGTCATTGCAAGCCTGGAAGAGGGGGATTTTATGGTGTCTCTGGACATAAAGGATGCTTACCTGCATGTCCCCATTTATCCACCTCATCAGGAGTACCTCATATTTGTGGTACAGGACTGTCATTACCAATTCCAGACGTTGCCGTTTGGTCTGTCCACGGCACCGAGAATATTTACCAAGGTAATGGCAGAAATAATGGTGCTTCTGCAAAAAGCAAGGAGTCACAATTATCCCATACTTGGACGATCTCCTCATAAAGGCGAGGTCCAGAGAGCAGTTGCTGATCAGCGTAGCACAGTCTCGGGAAGTGTTGCAAAAGCACGGCTGGATTCTGAATATTCCAAAGTAGCAGCTGATTCCTACGACGCGTCTGCCCTTCATGGGCATGATTCTGGACACAGACCAGAAGAAGGTTCTTCTCCCGGCGGAGAAGGCTCAGGAGCTCGTGACTCTGGTCAGAGACCTCTTAAAACCAAAACAGGTGTCGTGCATCAATGCACGCGAGTCCTGGGAAAGATGGTGGCGTCATACGAAGCCATTCCCTTCGGCAGGTTCCATGCGAGGACCTTTCAGTGGGATCTGTTGGACAAGTGGTCCGGATCGCATCTTCAGATGCAGCGGCTGATCACCCTATGCCCCAGGGCCAGGGTGTCTCTTCTGTGGTGGCTGCAGAGTGCTCACCTTCTCGAGGGTCGCAGGTTCGGCATTCAGGACTGGGTCCTGGTGACCACGGATGCAAGCCTCCGAGGGTGGGGGGCAGTCACACAGGGAAGAAATTTCCAGGGTCTGTGGTCAAGTCAGGAGACTTGTCTGCACATCAATATCATGGAACTAAGGGCCATATACTACGCCCTAAGTCAAGCGGAGACCCTGCTTCGCGACCAATCGGTGCTGATTCAGTCAGACATCACCGCAGTGGCTCATGTAAACCGCCAAGGCGGCACAAGGAGCAGGGTGGCGATGGCGGAAGCCACCAGAATTCTTCGCTGGGCGGAGAATCATGTAAAAGCACTGTCAGCAGTGTTCATTCCGGGAGTGGACAACTGGGAAGCAGACTTCCTCAGCAGGCACGACCTCCACCCGGGAGAGTGAGGACTTCATCAAGAAGTCTTCACACAGATTACAAGTCGATGGGAACTGCCACAGGTGGACATGATGGCATCCCGCCTCAACAAAAGGCTACAAATGTATTGCGCCAGGTCAAGAGACCCTCAGGCGATAGCTGTGGATGCACTAGTGACACCGTGGGTGTTTCAGTCGGTTTATGTGTTTCCTCCTCTTCCTCTCATACCCAAGGTGCTGAGAATCGTAAGGAAAAGAGGAGTGAGAACAATACTCATTGTTCCGGATTGGCCAAGAAGAACTTGGTATCCGGGACTGCAAGAAATGCTCACAGAGGACCCATGGCCTCTGTCTCTCAGACAGGATCTGTTGCAACAGGGGCCCTGTCTGTTCCAAGACTTACCGCGGCTGCGTTTGACGGCATGGCGGTTGAACGCCGGATGCTAGCAGAAAAAGGTATTCCAGATGAGGTTATTCCTACGCTAATAAAGGCTAGGAAGGACGTGACGGATAAACATTATCACCGTATATGGCGAAAATATGTTGCTTGGTGTGAGGCCAGGAATGCCCCTACAGAGGAATTCCAGCTGGGCCGTTTCCTTCACTTCCTACAGTCGGGAGTGACTTTGGGCTTAAAATTGGGGTCCACTAAGGTCCAGATTTCAGCCCTATCCATTTTCTTTCAAAAGGAACTGGCTTCTCTTCCTGAAGTTCAGACGTTTGTAAAGGGAGTGCTGCATATTCAGCCCCCTTTTGTGCCACCAGTGGCACCTTGGGATCTTAACGTGGTGTTGAGTTTCCTGAAATCACACTGGTTTGAGCCACTTAAAATCGTGGAGTTAAAATATCTCACGTGGAAGGTGGTCATGCTATTGGCCTTAGCTTTGGCTAGGCGTGTGTCAGAATTGGCGGCTTTGTCACATAAAAGCCCCTATCTGGTTTTCCATATGGACAGGGCAGAATTACGGACTCGTCCGCAATTTCTGTCAAAAGTGGTGTCATCTTTTCATTTGAACCAACCTATTGTGGTGCCTGCGGCTACCCGTGACTTGGAGGATGCCAAGTTACTAGATGTAGTCAGGGCTTTGAAGGTTTATGTAGCCAGAACGGCTGGAGTCAGGAAAACTGAGTCGCTGTTTATCCTGTATGCATCCAACAAGCTGGGTGCTCCTGCTTCAAAGCAAACTATTGCTCGCTGGATCTGTAACACGATTCAGCAGGCTCATTCTGCGGCTGGATTGCCGCCTCCAAAATCAGTAAAAGCCCATTCCACAAGGAAGGTGGGCTCTTCTTGGGCGGCTGCCCGAGGGGTCTCGGCATTACAGCTTTGCCGAGCAGCTACTTGGTCGGGTTCAAACACTTTTGCAAAGTTCTACAAGTTTGATACCCTGGCTGAGGAGGACCTTGTGTTTGCTCATTCGGTGCTGCAGAGTCATCCGCACTCTCCCGCCCGTTTGGGAGCTTTGGTATAATCCCCATGGTCCTTACGGAGTCCCCAGCATCCACTAGGACGTTAGAGAAAATAAGATTTTACTTACCGGTAAATCTATTTCTCGTAGTCCGTAGTGGATGCTGGGCGCTTGTCCCAAGTGCGGACTTCTTCTGCAATACTTGTATATAGTTATTGCTTAAATAAGGGTTATGTTATGGTTGCATCAGGGTTGATCTGATGCTCCGTTGTTGTTCATACTGTTAACTGGGTAAGTTTATCACGAGTTATACGGTGTGATTGGTGTGGCTGGTATGAGTCTTACCCTGGATTCCAAAATCCTTTCCTTGTACGGTCAGCTCTTCCGGGCACAGTTTCCTTAACTGGGGTCTGGAGGAGGGACATAGAGGGAGGAGCCAGTGCACACCAGCATTCCTAATTCTTTCTTAAAGTGCCCTGTCTCCTGCGGAGCCCGTCTGTTCCCCATGGTCCTTACGGAGTCTCCAGCATCCACTACGGACTACGAGAAATAGATTTACCGGTAAGTAAAACCTTATTTTTTCCTTAATGAGATGCTTGTATTCCCACACAGTTTGCCCCGTGGAGGGCCGGGGAGATTACTCAGCGGCAAAGCGCCGGCACCATGGCAACCTGACAGCGCTGCTGTATTGTGGTTGCCTAGGTAACCGGGACGGAAGCCGGCTGACGTCACCGGAAGTGACGCTCCGCCAGCAGCTGCAGACGGAAGCGCCCGCCGGTCCCGGCTCTCCCGCGGCAAGATGAGCCCTCCTATTTAGGTAAGATGTTTTTGTGTGTCTGTGTATATCACCATTTTGTTATTCTGTTATGCCTGCCTTGACAACGGTGCTTGCGGCACCGAAATGTTGGCTGCTATAGGCATGTGAGAATTTTTTCTGATGTGAACCAGTAAATCACCTTTTCAAGTTTTGGAGTGCCACAGTCTATTGCTGTTTATTATTCATATTCTACTGAAGGCACCCACCAGATGCAGTTTAGCTACGAGTGACGGTTCTACTTCGAATATGAATAAATATATATATATATATATATATATATATATATATATATAAAAATAAATAAATCCAAGAAATAAGGCACTCTGGAGTCATCAATAATGGCAAAGTAGCAAACGTGTATTAAAAGGTTATATGGTTGTATATGTGTGTGTGTGTGTGTGTGTATATATATGTATGGAGAGAGAGAGAGAGAGAGAGAGAGAGAGAGAGAGAGAGAGAGAGAGAGAGAGAGAGAGAGAGAGAGAGAGAGAGAGAGAGAGAGAGAGAGAGAGAGAGAGAGAGAGAGAGAGAGAGAGAGAGAGAATTTTATTTACCGGTAAATCTGTTTTTCGTAGTCCGTAGAAGATGCTGGGGATTCCGTAAGGACCATGGGGATAGACGGGTTCCGCAGGGGACATGGGCACTTTAAGAAAGAATTTAGTACCTGGTGTGCACTGGCTCCTCCCTCTATGTCCCTCCTCCAGACCTCAGTTAGAGAAACTGTGCCCAGAGGAAATGGACAGTACGAGGAAAGGATTTTGTTAATCCAAGGGCAAGATTCATACCAGCCACACCAATCACACCGTATAACTTGTGATAACTACCCAGTTAACAGTATGAAAACAACATATCATCAGTTCAAGACCGATGCAACTATAACGTAACCCTTATTGAAGCAATAACTATATACAAGTATTGCAGAAGAAGTCCGCACTTGGGACGGGCGCCCAGCATCCTCTACGGACTACGAGAAATAGATTTACCGGTAAGTAAAATCTTATTTTCTCTAACGTCCTAGAGGATGCTGGGGACTCCGTAAGGACCATGGGGATTATACCAAAGCTCCCAAACGGGCGGGAGAGTGCGGATGACTCTGCAGCACCGATTGAGCAAACATGAGGTCCTGCTCAGCCAGGGAATCAAACTTATAGAATTTTGCAAAAGTGTTTGAACCCGACCAAGTAGCAGCTCGACACAGCTGTAGTGCCGAGACCCCCTGGGCAGCCGCTTAAGAAGAGCCCACCTTCCTAGTGGAATGGGCCTTGACCGATTTTGGCCGTAGAATGCGCTTGCTGAATCGCGTTACAAATCCAGCGAGCAATAGTTTGCTTTGAAGCTGGGGCACCAATCTTGTTGGATGCATACAGGACAAACAGCGCTTCAGTTTTCCTGACTCTAGCCGTTCTGGCCACGTAAATTTTCAAAGCCCTGACCACATTAAGTAACTCGGAATCCTCCAAGTCACGTGTAGCCACAGGCACCACAATAGGTTGGTTCATATGAAAAGATGAAACCACTTTCGGCAGAAATTGCGAACGGGTCCGCAATTCTGCTCTATCCATATGGAAGACCAAATAGGGGCTTTTATGTGACAAAACCGCTAATTCAGACACTCGCCTAGCCGAAGCCAAGGCTAATAACATGACCACCTTCCACGTGAGATATTTCAACTCCACCGTTCTAAGTGGTTCAAACCAGTGTGACTTTAGGAAACTTAACACCACGTTAAGATCCCAAGGTGCCACCGGAGGCACAAAAGGAGGCTGAATATGTAGCACTCCCTTTACAAAAGTCTGAACTTCCGGTAGAGAAGCCAACTCTTTTTGAAAGAAAATGGATAGGGACGAAATCTGGACCCTAATTGAGCCTAATTTTAGGCCCAAATTCACTCCTGACTGTAGGTAGTGAAGGAAACGGCCCAGCTGGAATTCTTCCGTAGGAGCCTTCCTGGCCTCACACCAAGAAACATATTTTTGCCATACACGGAGATAATGTTTAGATGTCACGTCCTTCCTAGCCTTTATCAGCTTAGGAATGACCTCCTCCGGAATGCCTTTCTCTGCTAGGATCCGGCATTCAACCGCCATGCCGTCAAACGCAGCCGCGGTAAGTCTTGGAACAGACAGGGCCCCTGTTGCAACAGGTCCTGTCTCAGAGGAAGAGGCCACGGATCTTCTGTGAGCATTTCTTGCAGATCTGGGTACCAGGTCCTTCGTGGCCAATCTGGAACAATGAGTATTGTTCTCACGCCTCTTGTTCTCACGCCTCTTTTTCTTATAATCTTCAACACCTTGGGTATGAGAGGAAGAGGAGGAAACACATAGACTGACTGGAACACCCACGGTGTCACCAGGGCGTCTACAGCTACTGCCTGAGGGTCTCTTGACCTGGCGCAGTACCTCTGTAGCTTTTTGTTGAGGCGGGATGCCCTCATGTCTACCTGTGGCAGTTCCCACCGACCTGTAATCTGTGCGAAGACTTCGTGATGAAGTCCCCACTCCCCCGGGTGTAGGTCGTGTCTGCTGAGGAAGTCTGCTTCCCAGTTGTCCACTCCCGGAATGAACACTGCTGACAGTGTGCTTACATGATTCTCCGCCCAGCGAAGAATTCTGGTGGCTTCCGCCTTTGCCACTCTGCTCCTTGTGCCGCCTTGGCGGTTTACATGAGCCACTGCGGTGATGTTGTCTGACTGGATCAGAACTGGTTGGTCGCGAAGTAAGGTCTCCGCTTGACGTAGGGCGTTGTATATGGCCCTTAGCTCCAGGATGTTGATGTGAAGACAAGTCTCTTGACTTGACCAAAGACCCTGGAAATTTTTTCCCTGTGTGACTGCTCCCCAACCTCGGAGGCTTGCGTCCGTGGTCACCAGGATCCAATCCTGAATGCCGAATCTGCGGCCCTCGAGTAGGTGAGCACTCTGCAGCCACCACAGGAGTGATACCCTGGACCTGGGGGACAGAGTGATCAACCGATGCATCTGTAGATGTGACCCGGACCACTTGTCCAGTAGGTCCCATTGGAAAGTCCTCGCATGGAACCTGCCGAAGGGAATGGCCACCATCTTTCCCAGGACTCGAGTGCAATGATGCACTGACACCTGGTTTCAATAGGTTCTTGACCAGAGTCATGAGTTCCTGGGCCTTCTGTATCGGGAGAGAAACCCTCTTCTGGTCCGTGTCCAGAATCATGGCCAAAAAGGGCAGACGAGTCGTAGGAACCAACTGCGACTTTGGAATATTGAGAATCCAGCCGTGTTGCTGTAACACTTTCAGTGAAAGAGATACGCTGTTCAGCAACTGCTCTCTTGATCTCGCTTTTATGAGGAGATCGTCCAAGTATGGGATAATTGTGACACCTTGCTTCCGCAGGAGCACCATCATTTCCGCCATTACCTTGGTGAAAATCCTCGGGGCCGTTGAGAGACCAAACGGCAACGTCTGAAATTGGTAATGACAATCCTGTACCGCAAATCTTAGGTACGCCTGATGAGGTGGATAAATGGGGACATGAAGGTATGCATCCTTTATGTCCAGTGACACCATAAAATCCCCCCCTTCCAGGCTTGTGATGACCGCTCTCAGCGATTCCATCTTGAACCGGAACCTTTTTAGGTACATGTTCAGGGATTTTAAATTCAATATGGGTCTGACCGAACCGCCCCCCCCTGTGCCCTGCACCCTTACAGTGACCGGAGTATGTGAGGTGTGTGGAGCAATCGCGCACAGCTGCAGTGCTGTGCGTTACCTCTAGTGAAGATCATGAAGTCTTCTGCCGCCTGTGAAGTCTTCTTTTCTTCTCATACTCACCTGGCTTCTATCTTCCGGCTCTGCGAGGGGGACGGCGGCGCGGCTCTGGGACGGACGGCGAGGGTGAGATCCTGCGTACCAATCCCTCTGGAGCTAATGGTGTCCAGTAGCCTAAGAAGCAGGACCTAGCTTCAGAGAGTAGGGCTGCTTCTCTCCCCTCAGTCCCTCGATGCAGGGAGTCTGTTGCCAGCAGAGCTCCCTGAAAATAAAAAACCTAACAAAATACTTTCTATCAGTAAACTCAGGAGAGCTCACTGAAAAGCACCCAGCTCCTCTGGGCACAGTATCAAACTGAGGTCTGGAGGAGGGGCATAGAGGGAGGAGCCAGTGCACACCAGGCACTAAATTCTTTCTTAAAGTGCCCATGTCTCCTGCGGAGCCCGTCTATCCCCATGGTCCTTACGGAGTCCCCAGCATCCTCTAGGACGTTAGAGAGAGAGAAAAAAAATAAAATATTATATATATATATATATATATATATATATATATATATATATATATATATATATATATATATATATATATATACACACGATATGTACTCGGATCGGCACTCTCCCTGTGCATTCAATGGTGCTCCAGTGCCATCTGGAAGATGCATGCACGCGCTTTCAGAAAAGGACAATCAGCGGCACTCAGAGACTGCAGAAACCAGGAATAAAGTGCAAGTGCTTTTAATCCATTTCAGCAAAACAGGGGTGATCCAACGTTTCGGGGCGCGAACGTCCCTTTGTCAAGGTGAACAAACACAGAGTGGGTGAACATACAATATAATGTTACCTTTATGGTGTGGGAGACCCGGAGGGCGGGAGTAACAGCAGTGTCCGGAGGAGCGTGGTGCTTCCGTCCCGGTGTGTGTGACGTGCAGGCGCCTCAGTCACATGGTTCCAGCGCGTCATAGGATTCCGACAGTACCTAGGTAACCAGGCAAGCTGTTGCCGTGGTTACCCGGCGCTCTGTGGCTTCCCGTTCGGGGAGGTCCAGTGGCGAGGATGTGAAAAGACAAGGTTTAAACATAATAAGTGGAACATATGGAACACATGGTAGGACATAAATGGCATTATCTAAAGTTCAAGTATAATAATGTCCTGAAGGAATATACTGATATGCCAACTGATGCATAGTATTAGTGTCCTTATCTGTGCCACAGAGTCCAATTGCTGTAACAGACTAATGTCTGGCTGGCAAAGGTAGGAGGCTTGAGGGTTGCTTCGCCTTAGGTCTATGTAATGACTGGAAAGAGGTGGTGTCTCATGTTGATGGAATTCTTGTCGCGCAGCCAAATGTCATAATTAGAAAATGTTCCATTGTATTCTTTCATTAAGGCCATTGGGTCGCACTGTATTTAATTTGAACATCCAAGTTGCTTCTCTTTGGAGCAGTGTGCCTGCCCTTTCACCTCCTCGTAAGCTACTGGGAATGTGGTCGATGATTTGAAAGCGGAGATCATTAAGGGAATTTTGTTTTTCAGCGTAGTGTCTAGCCACGGGCTGTTCTGATTTCTTCTGTATCAGTGCGGCCTTGACAGCAGACCTGTGTAGAGCAAAGCGTTCTCTGGCATTCCGTATAGTTTTGCCTACATACTGGTATTTGCATGGGCAGGTTATGAGGTAAATGATGTGGGTAGTTGTGCAATTAAGCACATGCCGTATCTTATATGTTCTGCCAGTGGAGCTGGAGGTAAAGTTGGATCCTGGGTTCATGTATTTACATGTTTCACAGCCAAGGCATTTGTAGCATCCGGCTGTCTAAGTCAGAAAATTGGTGACCGGTGTCTGGTCAAAGCCTGTGATGTCAGTGCGGACAACGTAATTTTTAATGCTCTTGCCCCTAGTGTGGCACACCATGGGTCGTTTGTTCCGCAATGTGCTTAGATTGCCGTCCATCGTTATAATAGGCCATAGTGCGTTGAGTGCTCGTGGAACGACTGGGCTGGAGGTGTTATAACGAGAGACAAACGGCACTATCTGCTGGTCACTCTTAATTTTCTGTTTGAGGAGATCCTTTCTGTTCATAGTGGCCACTAGTTGCTCCTGTTGCTGGAGGGATCCACTCTTATATCCTCTGCTCTGAAATCGCTTAGTTACCTCAGTTAGTGCGCCTTTGAGTTGGTCAGGGTCACTGGTAATTCTTGCTGCCCTAATGTATTGCGACTTGGGTAGGCCTTTTCTGAGGGCTGCGGGATGGTGACTATTGTGTCGTAGCAGGGTATTTTTGTCGGTTGGTTTGTGGTATACTTCTGTGAATAACTTGTTGTCTTTAATGATGACGTTCACGTCCAGATAGTTTAGCTTACTTGAGTCACATTGTGCTGTAACTTTGATGGGTGAATCTCTATTGTTAATGCTGGTGATTAGTGCATCAAATGTAGCCTTGCCTCCGGTCCATAATATAAAGACGTCGTCTATATATCTGGAGTAAAACGCAATATGTTGGGTAAACTTATCGTTGTTGAAGAACATGGCGCGTTCTTCCAGAAACATATAGACGTTTGCGAAGGACGGGGACACGTTGCTTCCCATAGAGCACCCACTAACCTGACGGTAGAATTTCCCGTCGAATTGGAAATAGTTGCGGGTTAGCGTTAATTCTAATAATTGCAGGAATAACTTGTGATCCAGACTGGACATCTGTGTGTGGGTGAGGAAAGATTGCATTGCTTTTAGACCTTGGTCGTGCGGTATGCTTGTGTAAAGACTACAGATGTCCACTGTACAGATGATAGTACCCGCCGGTACATTATTGATGGAGTTGAGTTGATTAAGGAAGCTAGTGGTGTCCTTCGTGTACTTGGGTTGTTGACTGATTAGAGGCTGTAAAATGCTGTCCAGAAATATAGAGATGGGCTGAAAAAGTGCATTGTGCGCAGAAATGATAGGTCTGCCGGGTCGACTATCCATACTCTTGTGAATTTTGGGTACCAAAAACAGTAGCGGTACTGTAGGAAATTCTTGTTTAAGTGAACTGCATAATTTGGTGGAAATTAGACCTGTAGTACAGGCTGCTTCCAACAGACTGTCTACTTCCGCCTTGTACTGTTTGGAAGGGTCACCTGTCAGTGCTTCGTATACCGTATCATCTGCCAATTGGCGGTATGCCTCTGTCCTGTAGTCGGTTAGATTCATTATAACTATACCGCCCCCCTTATCGGCGGGGCGGATAATGATGTCTTTGTAGGACCCCAAGTTCTTAAGGGCTTGAAATTCCGAGCGTGACAGGTTATGGTGTACGTTGTGCTTGGCTGCTGTATACTTGGTAATGGACTGATCCAACAGTCTGGTGAACGTTTTTATAGACGGATTGGATGAAGTGGGGTCGAATTTGGACTTCCGTGCAGAGTTGATGAATGCCTGGTGCACTTCTGGACTGGCTGTAGGAGGGTGATCATGAAAGAATTCTTGTAAGCGAAGCTTACGGGCAAATTTATTTAGTTCGATTTGCCAGGTAAATTCGTCAAAATGGCTGGTTGGGACAAAGGATAGACCGTAATTGAGCACCTTCGTTTCTAAATCATTGAGATGGCGATTAGAGAGATTGTAAATTACAGTTTCTTCCTTGAGGTTGTGTTTCTGGAGCCTCCAGTTCTGTTGGCCCCTGCGGGTGGGCGTCCTTTTGTTTTTGCGCCTGCCCCTGCGGCAGGCATAGCCCCTAAAGGGGGGTCATTAGCTTCCGTCGGGCCCTCTGAGTCTGCCAGCATAAAGTCACTGTCACTATTAGATGTGAGGTTGTCTCTGGATCTCTCTTCTCTGCGATTGCGCCAGGTGTGTTTAGAACGATAATTATATGGTTTATGGTTGCCAGGTTCACCGCCAGAGAGCCACTGATAGACGCGGTTAGTTTCATAGTCATCTTGGACTATGTGTAGTTTAGTCCGCTTGAACTTGATGAGCTCTTTTTTGTGGTTATCACATATTGTATGGATTTTTTGTATGATAGTCTGGTTTTCTTCTTTGGCAAGTAGCATATGATGTTCATGCTCCACGGCTTTAATCTTGTCCCGTGTATTCTTCAATTCTTTCCCGGCTTCCTCAACGACTAACAGCATCAAGTCCATACTGCATTTGTTTAAAATGCCGATCCACCGGTTGCAGAAATCTGTGTTGAACCGGCCTATGGTGGGGACATTGCGGATGCGGAAGCCTCTGGGGATCATCTTGTCTCAATGGTAATTGGACAAGGATATGCCGTGCATGAGAAAATCTAGTTCTCTTTTTTTCAGTTTGACAAGTTGATGATAGATGTCGTCCATATTGAGCTGTTCGTCTGCTTCAGTGAGATCTTCTGTGAAAAGCAAGCGGTCTGCATCAGCGTCGGTGAAACTGTAGAGTGGGTGGCCGTAGTTTCTGTATGCAGCGACATGGTAATAGAAAAATGTGGCACTTACTGTGGTAAGGACAATATAAAGTGCATGTGTGCCAAGAATGTCCTGTGGTGTTCCAAGTTGGGTATAAAGTGCATCAACTGTGAGTGCAAGAAGTGACTTGTGCGTGCTGTGGGTGACTCCAACGGATCTGTTCCTCCACAAAGGGGGCTTGTAAATGACGGCTAAAAAATGAACAAGAGCTGGGGTGGGGTGCCTTATCCCAAACGGAACACTGTGCCTGTGCAGGGCACCTGTTTCCTGGCAATACGATATGTACTCGGATCGGCACTCTTCCTGTGCATTCAATGGTGCTCCGGTGCCATCTGGAAGATGCATGCACACGCTTTCAGAAAAGGACAATCAGCGGCACTCAGAGACTGCAGAAACCAGGAATAAAGTGCAAGTGCTTTTAATCCATTTCAGCAAAACAGGGGTGATCCAACGTTTTGGGGCGCGAACGTCCCTTTGTCAAGGTGAACAAACACAGAGTGGGTGAACATACAATATAATTATATATATATATATATATATATATATATATATATATATATATATATATACACACACACACACACACACACACTGATTTTATTCATTGTTTGTGTATGTTTTTATATATATTGTCCTGAAAGAATCTTTTTCTCTTTTTAATTCAATTCATTATTAATTCAAACCACTGGCATCTTCATACTGTTTTTAACTTGTATATGCGCAACCTTTATATAGTGGTAATTTGGCCCACTTTGGCTATGACTGGGTCAGAGGATCAGGTAAATCCAACATGTTGGAAATCCCTGAGTTGGGGACTTTTAACATGCTGTTTTCTGCCGATACCCCGACGGATAGCAGATCACCGATGACCACTGATTGGAACAGTAGAACGCGGAACCTGGCCATAGGTTTATAGCTCGCATTATGGGGGCTATTCAGAGATGGATGCATATCTTAAGTCCATCTCTGAATAGCCCCCATAATGCGAGCTACTCACATGCTGGAGGCCGCCCGGCACAGAGCAAGGCCGACCAGCATGCGTGTGGCACCGAGCCGCGATGCGTTTGCAATTTAATTGTGAACACATCTATTTGAGGTCGACCCATGCTGTGTAGTCTGGTTGTGCTGGCAGGCAGTTAGGGACATTTTTTTCTTGGAGCGACTACGTGATGTCTCAAAAACAGTCCGGACACGCCTGCTTTGTACAGACCACGCCCACAAAACTCGACAGTCACCTCCCCCGACAGCCACCGCTGTCAATCCCCTCCTTCTGGCCACATGATAAAGGGTCACGCACGCGCACTGTGGCCAGTGCAAGTTCGCAGACCCGAAGGATGCAGCCTCTGCATGCGAACGCAGCAGTTGCGTCCATTTCTAAATAAGGCCCTACATGTAATGATGTACTTTTCACTTGCAAAAAAAAAAAAAAGGACCTGTTTTCGCTTTGGCCTATACATTTGGATACAACAATAGATAGAACAATAATATGGGAAAATCACTTTATAAAGTAATGCGGTGGTACTTATACAGTCATAATAACCTCAAGATGATATTAACAGACAGAGAAGCTGAAAAAATGTATTTATCAATTATATCTGCAATCATTTTTCAGCCATTTCTTTATTTATTTGATTTTTTTTTTTTAAAGAATAATATAATGGAAAATGGCTGAGATAATTAATCAGAGCAGTGAAAAAAAGGCAAATTTTAACACAATGATAAAGAGATGCGGGGGGTACTCAATTAGCTGCAATAGTGCAACGACTGTAAAAACAGGGGGGGGTCGTGTTTTTTTTTTTATGACCCCTATTCAATTATCCTACACAAAGCCACCCCCCCCCCCCCCTTCCCCCTATTTTTTTTGGTGAAAATACATATGTCCCGTAGTAAGCTTCGGACCTATGTACTTTCTTTTGGGGCACTTATCGCTGAAAAAATAGGCACTTACCGCAGATTTAGGTAAGCTTACCTGAGGCAGGCAAACCAAACCCTCGAATAGCCCCTATACAATTAGCGGCAGTAATTAACTGACGCTAATTGAATACAGCCCATATTCCCTCTTTGCAGCAAAACTTCTTTGTACTTGTGTGCCCCTGGCTTTAGCTCCCATCATTTCTACTTATAGTGTTGAGACATGTACTCACTGGGGCCTATTCATCATCTATTATGGGCCAGTTTCCTCATGTTTTGGGGGGGCTATCTAGTATTCTGCAAACTCTGAACTGACAGTTTCAGAGCTTACATGCAAGAACTAATACCATCTTCAGGGCGATTCTCCGTGATGCATGGGACAGCTACACAAATTCAAACGACATACTTCTCCAAAATACCAAAATTTTAGTGGGTCTTAAGTTGTAGGGTAAGGCATTGCTACTAAGCAATTAGGTTTTCATATAACAACAATTTCTTAACAGACCAGTTTAAAATAAAAATAAAAGTATGTGATGCATGGGACTTCATGTTCACTTTCTGGAGAATCACCCTTCAGAAAGCATTTGTTCCTGAAGCCCCACTCCTATGGAAAGGAAGTCTGGGGTTGCAAAAAGGGATCCCTCCATGGTGTCCACACTGTATGCCCTCGGTTGTTTGCATGTGGGAACCCAAGTCAGGCTGGATCAGCAGTGGTAGGTATCACTGCCACTTCAGCAGCAGTGTTAGGGATCGCGGGGCCAGCAACTTTTAAGAGCAACTGTCCCTGCACCAAAGCAATACTGAATTGCTCCATTAGTTAAGTATGGATTATCAGGGCCCATCGGGCCCCCGGTGATGAATAGGCACCTAAGGGGTCTATAGACAGAACTGTGGTGGAACTCAGACCCAAGACCTAAGTGCTGTGTGTAAATTCCCCTAGTGCTTGTGTGGGTTTACTGCCCCGATCCAAAAATGTGCTGGCAGGTCAAGTGATGGTGGTAGAAGTGAGTGGCGAGGCGGTAGTGAATATAGTTCCCATGGGAAGGAGGAGTAGATTGTACAGACAGAACCATTTAAACCCATTGGGGGGAATTCAAATGTTTGAAAAGTCGGTTGGGTGTCTAATTTTTCCTGTCTATTCGATAGGAAAAAACAGACACCCAACTGACTTTTCAAACAATTGAATATCCCCCATTATGTGCACATGTGCAAACTTCGTTCTCTCCTGCACTGTAACACTGCTGGGTCAAAACCTGGCAGTGTAAACTTTTGCCACTACTGACTAGTAGTAAAAACGTAATGTGATTATAGGCCTTGTGGGGATAGCTGTAAAGGGCTGGTGATGTACCTTGGGCGCCTACCCTTTCTGTGGACTTATGAGAGGACCAAAACAATGGTCACCTTATAATACTGGTAGAAGTATATGTGAGAGTGTGATTAGAAAACTGATAACATACAGTGTAATATAAAATTAACACATAATTTAATACACAATTACATAAAACAACTTAAAAGCGTACCAATAAGGTAAGCTAGGAGCCGCAGGTGTTAAATAGGGCAGGGTGGTCCAAGCTTCACCCTGCTCTGGCTCCTAAGCTTAATGGGTCGGTATCCCCGGATGGATGACAATACTCGTGTAATTTTGTTCAAACAAAGCAGAAACGTACCAGTGAGGTAGCTGAGGAGCCGCAGGTGTTTATGATAAGCAGGGTGGTCCAGACTTCACCCTGCTCTGGCTCCCAAGTTTACCACAGGTCGGTGTCAGATGGATGAACAATCGAAGTTCCTTCTTTGGTCCAGTAGCCGTAGATCAGATATCCAACGCGTTTCGAGATATATAATCTCTTCTTCAGGGCTCCTCAAGACCCGAGGAAGAGATTATATATCTCGAAACGCGTTGGCCATCTGATCTACGGCTACTGGACCAAAGACCATACACGAGTATTGTCATCCATCCGGGGATACCGACCCATTATTAAGCTTAGGAGCCAGAGCAGGGTGAAGCTTGGACCGCCCTGCCCTATTTAACACCTGCGGCTCCTAGCTTACCTTATTGGTACGCTTTTAAGTTGTTTTATGTAATTGTGTATTAAATTATGTGTTCATTTTATATTACACTGTACGTTATCAGTTTTCTAATCACACTCGCACATATACTGCTACCAGTATTATAAGGTGACCATTGTTTTGGCCCTCTCATAAGTCCACAGAAAGGGTAGGCGCCCAAGGTACATCACCATCCCTTTACATTTGTATTTTTTGGGGTAAAGAAGGAAAAACCCCGTAGGTGTATCCCAGGCTGCCTGGTTCCCTTCTAGCGCCCAATAAGTTTTCCCACACCTTGCAAGTACTTGTGGGGATAGCTGCTTTATGGAGCAGCTGCCTTCGCATAGGGGCAATGCTGACTTGCTCCCATAGAGGCAGATGTACTAAGCCCTGGAGAGTGATACAGTGGAGATTGTTTGGTACTTTATCTACCTCCACTGTATCACTTTACAGGGTATAGTACATCTCCCCAATAGTTTGATATCCTCTTTGTGGATTTGGCTACCAATGTAAGGGGTGGCTGATGGGGTTTGATGAAGAACATACAGTATATAGATATGTAACATAATGTTTGCCATAGCACCCACTATAACATACATGACGGCAGAGACCAGGAGGTCCTCCCATAAGACGAATCATGACAACGTAACGTACTGCAACTCAGGATAAGCACCTGTGGTTAGTACTGAATACAGCAGCTGAACCTGTTATAACGAAGGACTCTCGACTGTCATGTTACCCCTGGCGTACATAGTCTTGCGTCAGATATACGGACAGCAAGATATACATACACATTAAGTTACACAACACACGTAAAGAGTAAATATACTCACCCCAGTCTAGCCCGTCAAAAGTTGGACCACCTCCCGGGCCAGGGCCTTCTATCCCCTCCAGCATCCTGTTCTGCACCTCGGCTGACATGTATATTTCCGCACCGACTGACTGTCTAACACTAATACACGTCTCCCTTTCCTAGGAAACTCACTCACATCACAATTACCAGTTACGGGTGCCGAGACGGATCATACAGCAAAGCACGGAGTGCGCATGCTCCACAGGAGATGATTGATTCCCATGAGCTACGTCACCAGGGGGAGGAGCTACGGGCGAACAGGGTACCCGAAAAGTACCCTCGCGGGCTCGCTTCGCTCGCCACGCTTCGGGCACGGTGGCTCGCTCCGCTCCGCTTCGCTCACCACCTAATTACTAAAGGTAATAGTTGGTGGCGTGGATAGTAGAGGAACTATCCCGCTGGCCTAGCTCCTCCCCCTTGCGTCGTAACTCCTCCCCCTTACGGAAAAGGTCCCTTAGCCCACTTGATTCTAGCATCTACCCAACATAAAGGCGTCAGTGACCAGAAAGTGACTTGAAATGCAGCAGTAGTTAGCAACTGAACTAGGAAGTGGTGAGAACAACTGTACAGCTGGGGTTCTGTACCTAACACTTCTTATATAAAACAGTATGAAATAGCTATATCTTATGCCGTCAAAACCTTTTTCATATTTCATTAGTTAACAGACTTCATTGAAATAAATATAAATGTAATAACTGCATTAGTACACATGTGAGAATAAAGCAAGGCATTCTACATCCTGATTGGTAGAGTCTGGATATGTGACACCCAGGGTCAGTGCTAGGATGTTCGGCGCCACCCTGCAAACAATAAATTTGCGCCCTCTCTCCGATACATAATAAAGGGGACAGCGCGAGATGAAGGCTCGCGTCACAGAAAAGGAGTACGATTTCACAAGGAAGGGACATGGCCACTCAACTGTACCCCCAATTCATATTATACGACACAGTAACACAATCTTATTCACATTACACCACACATAGGGGTAGATGTATTAACCTGGAGAAGGCATAAGGAAGTGAAAAACCAGTGATAAAGCAGTGTTAAGTGCAAGGTGATAATGCACCAGCCAATCAGCTCCTAACTGTTAATTTACATATGGGAGCTGATTGGCTGGTATGTTTATCACCTTGCATTTATCACTGGTTTATCACTTCTTTATGCCTTCTCCAGGTTAATACATCTGCCCCATAGTGCCACTAATTCATATTACACCACATAGTAAAGTACACTATTCACGTTACAACATAGTTACATTACGATGTACAGCAGTACCCCTTATACACGTCATGCTACATAGTAGAGCCCCATATACACAATGTCCACAGTAGTGTCCTTATACACATAATGTCCACAGTAGTAGTGCCTCTTACACATAATGCTCACAGTAGTACTACCATACATAATACCCACAGTAGTAGTGCCCCTTACACAACTCCCACAGTAGTAGTGCCGCACATACTGCCCACAGTAGTAGTGCCAGACATAATGTCCACAGCAGTAGTGCCCCTTATGTGGAAGGGGAGAGAGGGGGGAATGTAGTACTTATGTTGGGCATACACGGGCAGATAAAATGTCTATCAAACCGACAGGCATTTTATCTGACCCTGCCGATATCCGGAACATACACTGTGAGATCTCACACAGTGTATGTCACATGATATCTGCACTCCGTCCCTGGGGAGGAGACTTTCTCGATCCTTCCCATGTGAAGGAACAGGGGAAATGTCATTTGATCGGCCGATGTCAGAGGGACATGCTGGATGAGCCGACATGCTCAACCGATCAATATTTTCGGGTTGGTCGGCCACATACACGTTGCAATTATCTACTAATTATAGCGTGTATGCCCTGCATTACACGGGAGAGCAGTGTCAGGTGGACTTGTGACGAAAGAGCCGCTTCATGAGCAAGGGAGATAGCTGATGCTGCAAGCCGCCAGCTCGGCACCTATCATACAGGTGCAGGTAGCGGGTAGAAGGGGGAGGAGGGAGGGATGCAGCTGACGCTACACGCTGCCGCTGCGGCTGCCATCATTCAGGTGCAGAAGTGGAGAACAAGGGGCGGAGAGAGGAGGGAGGTTGCTGACGCTACACGTTGCCAGCACCGCTGCCATCATAAAGGTGCAGATGTGGGAAGGAGGCGGAGGAGAGAGGGAGGTACCTGATGATACACGTTGCCGGCACCGCTGCTATCATACAGGTGCAGATGTGAGAAGAAGGCGGAGGAGAGAGGAGGGAGGGAGGTAGCTGATGATACACGTTGCCGGCACCGCTGCTATCATACAGGTGCAGATGTGGGAAGGAGGAGAGAGGCGTGAGGGAGATAACTGATGCTACACGTTGCCGCGCCGCTGCCATCATACAGGTGCAGATGTGGGAAGGAGGAGAGAGGCGTGAGGGAGATAACTGATGCTACACGTTGCCGCGCCGCTGCCATCATACAGGTGCAGATGTGGGAAGGAGGAGAGAGGCGTGAGGGAGATAACTGATGCTACACGTTGCCGCGCCGCTGCCATCATAAAGGTGCAGATGTGGGAAGGAGGCGGAGGAGAGAGGGAGGTACCTGATGATACACGTTGCCGGCACCGCTGCTATCATACAGGTGCAGATGTGGGAAGGAGGCGGAGGAGAGAGGAGGGAGGGAGGTAGCTGACGCTACACGTTGCCGGCACCGCTGCCATCATACAGATGCAGATGTGGGAAGGAGGAGAGAGGAGGGAGGGAGGTAGCTGACGCTACACGCTGCCGACACGGCTGCCATCATACAGATGCAGATGTGGGAAGGAGGAGAGAGGAGGGAGGGAGGTAGCTGACGCTACACGTTGCCGGCACTGCTGCCATCATACAGCTGCAGATGTGGGAAGGAGGAGAGAGGAGGGAGGGAGGTAGCTGACGCTACACGCTGCCGACACGGCTGCCATCATACAGATGCAGATGTGGGAAGGAGGAGAGAGGAGGGAGGGAGGTAGCTGACGCTACACGTTGCCGGCACCGCTGCCATGATACAGGAGCAGATGTGGGAAGGAGGAGAGAGGAGCGAGGGAGGTAGCTGATGCTACACGTTGCTGGCACCACTGCCATCATACAGCTGCAGATCTGGGAAAGAGGCGGAGGAGGGAGGGAGGTAGCTGATGCTACACGTTGCTGGCACCACTGCCATCATATAGAAGCAGCTGTGGGAAGGAGGCGGAGAAGAGAGGAGGGAGGGAGGGAGGTAGCTGACGCTACACGTTGCCGACACCGCTGCCATCATACAGGTGCAGGTGTGGGAAGGAGGCGGAGGAGAGAGAAGGAAGGGAGCTAGCTGACGCCACACAGTACCGGCACCGCTGCCATCATTCAGGTGCAGATGTGGGAAGGAGGAGAGAGGAGGGAGGGAGGTAGCTGACGCTGCACGTTGCCGGTACCGCTGCCATCATACAGGTGCAGATGTGGGAAGGAGGCGGAGGAGAGAGGAGGGAGGGAGGTAGCTGACGCTACACGCTGCCGACACGGCTGCCATCATACAGATGCAGATGTGGGAAGGAGGAGGGAGGGAGGTAGCTGACGCTACACGCTGCCGACACGGCTGCCATCAAACAGATGCAGATGTGGGAAGGAGGAGAGAGGCGTGAGGGAGATAACTGATGCTACACGTTGCCGCGCCGCTGCCATCATACAGGTGCAGATGTGGGAAGGAGGCGGAGGAGAGAGGAGGGAGGGAGGTAGCTGACGCTACACGCTGCCGACACGGCTGCCATCATACAGATGCAGATGTGGGAAGGAGGAGAGAGGAGGGAGGGAGGGAGGTAGCTGACGCTACACGTTGCCGGCACCGCTGCCATCATACAGGTGCAGATGTGGGAAGGAGGCAGAGGAGAGAGGAGGGAAGTAGGTAGCTGACGCTACACGCTGCCGACACGGCTGCCATCATACAGATGCAGATGTGGGAAGGAGGAGGGAGGGAGGTAGCTGACGCTACACGCTGCCGACACGGCTGCCATCAAACAGATGCAGATGTGGGAAGGAGGAGAGAGGCGTGAGGGAGATAACTGATGCTACACGTTGCCGCGCCGCTGCCATCATACAGGTGCAGATGTGGGAAGGAGGCGGAGGAGAGAGGAGGGAGGGAGGTAGCTGACGCTACACGCTGCCGACACGGCTGCCATCATACAGATGCAGATGTGGGAAGGAGGAGAGAGGAGGGAGGGAGGGAGGTAGCTGACGCTACACGTTGCCGGCACCGCTGCCATCATACAGGTGCAGATGTGGGAAGGAGGCAGAGGAGAGAGGAGGGAAGTAGGTAGCTGACGCTACACGCTGCCGACACGGCTGCCATCATACAGATGCAGATGTGGGAAGGAGGAGGGAGGGAGGTAGCTGACGCTACACGCTGCCGACACGGCTGCCATCAAACAGATGCAGATGTGGGAAGGAGGAGAGAGGAGGGAGGGAGGTAGCTGACGCTACACATTGCCGGCACCGCTGCCATCATACAAGTGCAGATGTGGGAAGGATTCAGAGGAGGAAGGGAGGTAGCTGACGCTACATGATGCTGACACCACTGCCGTCATACAGGTGCAGATGTGGAAAGGAGGCAGAGGAGAGAGGAGGGAGGGAGGTAGCTTATGATACACGTTGCCGGCACCGCTGCCATCATACAGGTGCAGATGTGGAAAGGAGGCAGAGGAGAGAGGAGGGAGGGAGGTAGCTTATGATACACGTTGCCGGCACCGCTGCCATCATACAGGTGCAGATGTGGGAAGGAGGCGGGGGAGAGAGGAGGGAGGGAGGTAGCCGACGCTACATGTTGCCGGCACCACTGCCATCATACAGGTGCAGATGTGGGAAGGAGGAGAGAGGAGGGAGGGAGGTAGCTGACGCTACACGTTGCCGGCACCGCTGCCATGATACAGGAGCAGATGTGGGAAGGAGGAGAGAGGAGCGAGGGAGGTAGCTGATGCTACACGTTGCTGGCACCACTGCCATCATACAGCTGCAGATCTGGGAAAGAGGCGGAGGAGGGAGGGAGGTAGCTGATGCTACACGTTGCTGGCACCACTGCCATCATATAGAAGCAGCTGTGGGAAGGAGGCGGAGAAGAGAGGAGGGAGGGAGGGAGGTAGCTGACGCTACACGTTGCCGACACCGCTGCCATCATACAGGTGCAGGTGTGGGAAGGAGGCGGAGGAGAGAGAAGGAAGGGAGCTAGCTGACGCCACACAGTACCGGCACCGCTGCCATCATTCAGGTGCAGATGTGGGAAGGAGGAGAGAGGAGGGAGGGAGGTAGCTGACGCTGCACGTTGCCGGTACCGCTGCCATCATACAGGTGCAGATGTGGGAAGGAGGCGGAGGAGAGAGGAGGGAGGGAGGTAGCTGACGCTACACGTTGCCGGAACCGCTGCCATCATACAAGTGCACATGTGGGAAGGAGGCAGAGGAGGAAGGGAGGTAGCTGACGCTACACGATGCTGACACCACTGCCATCATACAGGTGCAGATGTGGAAAGGAGGCGGAGGAGAGAGGAGGGAGGTAGCTTATGATACACGTTGCCGGCACCGCTGCCATCATACAGGTGCAGATGTGGGAAGGAGGAGAGAGGAGGGAGGGAGGTAGCTGACGCTACACGTTGCTGGCACCGCTGCCATGATACAGGTGCAGATGTGGGAAGGAGGCGGAGGAGAGAGAAGGGAGGGAGCTAGCTGACGCCACACAGTACCGGCACCGCTGAAATCATACAGGTGCAGATGTGGGAAGGAGGCGGAGGAGAGAGAAGACGGAGGGAAGTAGCTGATGCTGCAAGTTGCCGGGCACCTCTGCCATCATATACGTGCAGATGTGGGAAGGAGGCAGAGGAGAGAGGAGGGAGGGAGGTAGCTGACGCTACACGTTGCCGTCACCCGCTGCCATCATACAGGTGCAGATGTGGGAAGGAGGCGGAGGAGAGAGAAGGAAGGGAGGGAGCTAGCTGATGCTACACGTTGCTGGCACCGCTGCCATCATACAGGTGCAGATTTGGGAAAGAGGCAGAGGAGGGAGGGAGGTAGCTGATGCTACACGTTGCCATCATACAGGTGCAGATGTGGGAAGGAGGCGGAGGAGAGAGAAGGGAGGAAGCTAGCTGATGCTACACGTTGCCGGCACCGCTGTCATCATACAGGTGCAGATGTGGAAAGGACGTGGAGGAGAGAGGAGGGAGGGAGGTAGCTGACGCTACACGTTGCTGGCACCGCTGCCATCATACACGTGCAAATGTGGGAAAGAGGCGGAGGAGAGAGGAGGGAGGTAGGTAGCTGATGCTACACGTTGCCACGCCGCTGCCATCATACAGGTGCAGATGTGGAAAGGAGGCGGAGGAGAGAGGAGGGAGGGAGGTAGCTGATGCTATACGTTGCCGGCACCGCTGCCATCATACAAGTGCAGATGTGGGAAGGAGGCGGAGGAGAGAGGAGGGAGGGAGCTAGCTAACGCTACACTTTGCCGGCACCGCTGCTGTGGCACACTGGAATGGGAAGGAGGTGGAGGAGAGAGGGAGGTAGCTGACGCTACACGTTTCCGGCACCGCTGCCATCATACAGGTGCAGATGTGGGAAGGAGGAGAGAGGAGGGAGGGAGGTAGCTGACGCTACACGCTGCCGACACGGCTGCCATCATACAGATGCAGATGTGGGAAGGAGGAGAGAGGAGGGAGGGAGGTAGCTGACGCTACACGTTGCCGGCACCGCTGCCATCATACAGGTGCAGATGTGGGAAGGAGGCAGAGGAGAGAGGAGGGAAGTAGGTAGCTGACGCTACACGCTGCCGACACGGCTGCCATCATACAGATGCAGATGTGGGAAGGAGGAGGGAGGGAGGTAGCTGACGCTACACGCTGCCGACACGGCTGCCATCAAACAGATGCAGATGTGGGAAGGAGGAGAGAGGCGTGAGGGAGATAACTGATGCTACACGTTGCCGCGCCGCTGCCATCATACAGGTGCAGATGTGGGAAGGAGGCGGAGGAGAGAGGAGGGAGGGAGGTAGCTGACGCTACACGCTGCCGACACGGCTGCCATCATACAGATGCAGATGTGGGAAGGAGGAGAGAGGAGGGAGGGAGGTAGCTGACGCTACACGTTGCCGGCACCGCTGCCATCATACAGGTGCAGATGTGAGAAGGAGGCAGAGGAGAGAGGAGGGAAGTAGGTAGCTGACGCTACACGCTGCCGACACGGCTGCCATCATACAGATGCAGATGTGGGAAGGAGGAGGGAGGGAGGTAGCTGACGCTACACGCTGCCGACACGGCTGCCATCAAACAGATGCAGATGTGGGAAGGAGGAGAGAGGAGGGAGGGAGGTAGCTGACGCTACACATTGCCGGCACCGCTGCCATCATACAAGTGCAGATGTGGGAAGGATTCAGAGGAGGAAGGGAGGTAGCTGACGCTACATGATGCTGACACCACTGCCGTCATACAGGTGCAGATGTGGAAAGGAGGCAGAGGAGAGAGGAGGGAGGGAGGTAGCTTATGATACACGTTGCCGGCACCGCTGCCATCATACAGGTGCAGATGTGGGAAGGAGGCGGGGGAGAGAGAAGAGTGAGGGAGGTAGCTGACGCTACATGTTGCCGGCACCACTGCCATCATACAGGTGCAGATGTGGGAAGGAGGAGAGAGGAGGGAGGGAGGTAGCTGACGCTACACGTTGCCGGCACCGCTGCCATGATACAGGAGCAGATGTGGGAAGGAGGAGAGAGGAGGGAGGGAGGTAGCTGATGCTACACGTTGCTGGCACCACTGCCATCATACAGCTGCAGATCTGGGAAAGAGGCGGAGGAGGGAGGGAGGTAGCTGACGCTACACGTTGCCGGCACCACTGCCATCATACAGGTGCAGATGTGGGAAGGAGGAGAGAGGAGGGAGGGAGGTAGCTGACGCTACACGTTGCCGGCACCGCTGCCATGATACAGGAGCAGATGTGGGAAGGAGGAGAGAGGAGCGAGGGAGGTAGCTGATGCTACACGTTGCTGGCACCACTGCCATCATACAGCTGCAGATCTGGGAAAGAGGCGGAGGAGGGAGGGAGGTAGCTGATGCTACACGTTGCTGGCACCACTGCCATCATATAGAAGCAGCTGTGGGAAGGAGGCGGAGAAGAGAGGAGGGAGGGAGGGAGGTAGCTGACGCTACACGTTGCCGACACCGCTGCCATCATACAGGTGCAGGTGTGGGAAGGAGGCGGAGGAGAGAGAAGGAAGGGAGCTAGCTGACGCCACACAGTACCGGCACCGCTGCCATCATTCAGGTGCAGATGTGGGAAGGAGGAGAGAGGAGGGAGGGAGGTAGCTGACGCTGCACGTTGCCGGTACCGCTGCCATCATACAGGTGCAGATGTGGGAAGGAGGCGGAGGAGAGAGGAGGGAGGGAGGTAGCTGACGCTACACGCTGCCGACACGGCTGCCATCATACAGATGCAGATGTGGGAAGGAGGAGGGAGGGAGGTAGCTGACGCTACACGCTGCCGACACGGCTGCCATCAAACAGATGCAGATGTGGGAAGGAGGAGAGAGGCGTGAGGGAGATAACTGATGCTACACGTTGCCGGCACCGCTGCCATCATACAGGTGCAGATGTGGGAAGGAGGCAGAGGAGAGAGGAGGGAAGTAGGTAGCTGACGCTACACGCTGCCGACACGGCTGCCATCATACAGATGCAGATGTGGGAAGGAGGAGGGAGGGAGGTAGCTGACGCTACACGCTGCCGACACGGCTGCCATCAAACAGATGCAGATGTGGGAAGGAGGAGAGAGGCGTGAGGGAGATAACTGATGCTACACGTTGCCGCGCCGCTGCCATCATACAGGTGCAGATGTGGGAAGGAGGCGGAGGAGAGAGGAGGGAGGGAGGTAGCTGACGCTACACGCTGCCGACACGGCTGCCATCATACAGATGCAGATGTGGGAAGGAGGAGAGAGGAGGGAGGGAGGTAGCTGACGCTACACGTTGCCGGCACCGCTGCCATCATACAGGTGCAGATGTGGGAAGGAGGCAGAGGAGAGAGGAGGGAAGTAGGTAGCTGACGCTACACGCTGCCGACACGGCTGCCATCATACAGATGCAGATGTGGGAAGGAGGAGGGAGGGAGGTAGCTGACGCTACACGCTGCCGACACGGCTGCCATCAAACAGATGCAGATGTGGGAAGGAGGAGAGAGGAGGGAGGGAGGTAGCTGACGCTACACATTGCCGGCACCGCTGCCATCATACAAGTGCAGATGTGGGAAGGATTCAGAGGAGGAAGGGAGGTAGCTGACGCTACATGATGCTGACACCACTGCCGTCATACAGGTGCAGATGTGGAAAGGAGGCAGAGGAGAGAGGAGGGAGGGAGGTAGCTTATGATACACGTTGCCGGCACCGCTGCCATCATACAGGTGCAGATGTGGGAAGGAGGCGGGGGAGAGAGAAGAGTGAGGGAGGTAGCTGACGCTACATGTTGCCGGCACCACTGCCATCATACAGGTGCAGATGTGGGAAGGAGGAGAGAGGAGGGAGGGAGGTAGCTGACGCTACACGTTGCCGGCACCGCTGCCATGATACAGGAGCAGATGTGGGAAGGAGGAGAGAGGAGCGAGGGAGGTAGCTGATGCTACACGTTGCTGGCACCACTGCCATCATACAGCTGCAGATCTGGGAAAGAGGCGGAGGAGGGAGGGAGGTAGCTGATGCTACACGTTGCTGGCACCACTGCCATCATATAGAAGCAGCTGTGGGAAGGAGGCGGAGAAGAGAGGAGGGAGGGAGGGAGGTAGCTGACGCTACACGTTGCCGACACCGCTGCCATCATACAGGTGCAGGTGTGGGAAGGAGGCGGAGGAGAGAGAAGGAAGGGAGCTAGCTGACGCCACACAGTACCGGCACCGCTGCCATCATTCAGGTGCAGATGTGGGAAGGAGGAGAGAGGAGGGAGGGAGGTAGCTGACGCTGCACGTTGCCGGTACCGCTGCCATCATACAGGTGCAGATGTGGGAAGGAGGCGGAGGAGAGAGGAGGGAGGGAGGTAGCTGACGCTACACGTTGCCGGAACCGCTGCCATCATACAAGTGCACATGTGGGAAGGAGGCAGAGGAGGAAGGGAGGTAGCTGACGCTACACGATGCTGACACCACTGCCATCATACAGGTGCAGATGTGGAAAGGAGGCGGAGGAGAGAGGAGGGAGGTAGCTTATGATACACGTTGCCGGCACCGCTGCCATCATACAGGTGCAGATGTGGGAAGGAGGAGAGAGGAGGGAGGGAGGTAGCTGACGCTACACGTTGCTGGCACCGCTGCCATGATACAGGTGCAGATGTGGGAAGGAGGCGGAGGAGAGAGAAGGGAGGGAGCTAGCTGACGCCACACAGTACCGGCACCGCTGAAATCATACAGGTGCAGATGTGGGAAGGAGGCGGAGGAGAGAGAAGAGGGAGGGAAGTAGCTGATGCTGCAAGTTGCCGGGCACCTCTGCCATCATATACGTGCAGATGTGGGAAGGAGGCAGAGGAGAGAGGAGGGAGGGAGGTAGCTGACGCTACACGTTGCCGTCACCCGCTGCCATCATACAGGTGCAGATGTGGGAAGGAGGTGGAAGGAGAGAGGAGGGAGGGAGGTAGCTGATGCTACACGTTGCCGGAACCGCTGCCATCATACAGGAGCAGATGTGGGAAGGAGGCGGAGGAGAGAGAAGGAAGGGAGGGAGCTAGCTGATGCTACACGTTGCTGGCACCGCTGCCATCATACAGGTGCAGATTTGGGAAAGAGGCAGAGGAGGGAGGGAGGTAGCTGATGCTACACGTTGCCATCATACAGGTGCAGATGTGGGAAGGAGGCGGAGGAGAGAGAAGGGAGGAAGCTAGCTGATGCTACACGTTGCCGGCACCGCTGTCATCATACAGGTGCAGATGTGGAAAGGACGTGGAGGAGAGAGGAGGGAGGGAGGTAGCTGACGCTACACGTTGCTGGCACCGCTGCCATCATACACGTGCAAATGTGGGAAAGAGGCGGAGGAGAGAGGAGGGAGGTAGGTAGCTGATGCTACACGTTGCCACGCCGCTGCCATCATACAGGTGCAGATGTGGAAAGGAGGCGGAGGAGAGAGGAGGGAGGGAGGTAGCTGATGCTATACGTTGCCGGCACCGCTGCCATCATACAAGTGCAGATGTGGGAAGGAGGCGGAGGAGAGAGGAGGGAGGGAGCTAGCTAACGCTACACTTTGCCGGCACCGCTGCTGTGGCACACTGGAATGGGAAGGAGGTGGAGGAGAGAGGGAGGTAGCTGACGCTACACGTTTCCGGCACCGCTGCCATCATACAGGTGCAGATGTGGGAAGGAGGTGGAGGAGAGAGGAGGGAGAGAGGTAGCTGACGCTATACGTTGCCGGCACAACTGCCATCATACAGGGACAGATGTGGGATGGAGGAGAGAGGAGTGAGAGAGGTAGCTGACGCTACACGTTGCGGACACCGCTGCCATCATACAGGAGCAGATGTGGGAAGGAGTCGGTGGAGAGAGGAGGGAGAGAGGTAGCTGACGCTACACGTTGCCGGCACCGCTGCCATCATACAGGTGCAGATGTGGAAAGGAGGCGGAGGAGAGAGAAGGGAGGGAGCTAGCTGACGCTACACATTGCCGGCACCGCTGCTGTGGCATACTGGAATGTTAACAGATATTGGAAAGTTCCAAAAGCCATTTCATTCTTATCAGTGAGTGGGGGAGTTTATGGCGCCAAAACTAGAAAAAAAACAGTTCTCACAGAGCCTGCCATGTAGGGGGTTACGACAGGAAGTGTAAGGGTTTTTTAGGACAAGGAACAAAGCACAGTACAGTTCAGTGTGAGCTGAGGACTGAGATTGAGGGCACAAGCTAGTGTCCAGGAGAAACGCAGTCTGGGGACTGTGGAACAAGCATGGTACTCCACAGCCCTGGCATTATGGAACAACATGTAGGTGCTGGTAGGAAGAGCCAGAGATATCCAGATTTGCAGTGTGAGAGCAGCTACAGCATGAACAATCAGTGGAAGAAATAAAGGGGATCTTCACCTTCAGGGGTACCCAAGAAGCAGGATGGGAGGTGTGAGTCTGCGGGAGAGGACGATCTGGGTGAGTGGTAGGAAACCACGTTTGGTGGAAGGCCCCCAGTAACGTGTCTATGAGAGATCCTGTATAGATAGAGCCCCTAGCGAATGGGGGAGAGCACACCGAAATGAATCTCAGTTTGCGGTTGCTGCACTACTGATTCCCAGAGACTGCGCTGGTATGTAATATAATCAATTGTTTATGCTGTTATTGCCATTGAAGCGAATTAAAAGAAATGTAACCTGATGTAACCCATATGAATCTTACACTGGAGAGAGAAAAAGAAATGAAATGTTATTGTCGTGATAACCATGTCTGAACTGTGAATAAACTGCTTGCTTATGTGATGAGATGGCCTGGCGTGACAGTGCTTTTAAAATCACTGATGGACCTGGCCCTGCCCGGCTATCACAACTTGGCATCACGAACAGGATCAGTACCGAAGATTTATTTCACAATTGGGGAAACCTTTATTGGGAGGGGCCCATGAAAGCCACCTATCTCTTTTAACCCAACGAACTGTGGGAGACAAGGGCCGGCACGGGCAGGTTCTAAGTGTTTGGCACAATTGCCAGAAGATGTTGGAACATTCATGATTATCTGTGACCCAGGACTGTAATTCACAGGAAAAAGGCAGCAGTATATGTGATTTGTGTTTCGTGTGATGGTTTGCATGCCATGTTTTTCTGCTCATGTTATTGTTATATTGGGGTATATTTACTAACATTCGTAATTTTCGGAAAAAGGTCAAAGTTCAATCACGAATGACATCGACAGTGTAAAATTGCAACTTTTTGAATTGATTACGACTAATTTACTAAGCTGCCGTATTTTGCCTTTTCGGGTTTTCCGATGTCGATGTCATTCGTGTTTTTTTTCTGTTTTTTACGGCAGTGATTAGCAAAACACTGCCGACTTTTTCAAAATGAATCTTTGAGCCGATCCTGGTTGCAGAAATATGGGGGAAAAAATGACATGGGTTCCCCCATATTTAAGCAACCAGCATCGGGCTCTGCGCCTGGTCCTGGTTCCAAAAATACGGGGGACAAAAAGCGTAGGGGTCCCCCGTATTTTTAAAACCAGCACCGGGCTCCACTAGCTGGACAGATAATGCCACAGCCGGGGGTCACTTTTATGTAGTGCCCTGCGGCCGTGGCATCAAAAATCCAACTAGTCACCCCTGGCCGGGGTACCCTGGGGGAGTGGGGACCCATTCAATCAAGGGGTCCCCCCCCCCAGCCACCCAAGGGCCAGGGGTGAAGCCCGAGGCTGTCCCCCCCATCCAATTGGCTGCGGATGGGGGGCTGATAGCCTTTTGTGAAAATGAAAAGATATTGTTTTTAGTAGCAGTACTACAAGGCCCAGCAAGCCTCCCCCGCATGCTGGTACTTGGAGAACCACAAGTACCAGCATGCGGCGGAAAAACGGGCCCGCTGGTACCTGTAGTACTACTACTAAAAAAATACCCAAAAAAAGACAAGACACACACACCTTGAAAGTAAAGTTTTATTACATCCATCCACACAAACATACATACATACTTACCTTATGTTCACACGCAGGTCGGTCCTCTTCTCCAGTAGAATCCAAGGGGTACCTGTTGAATAAATTATACTCACCAGCTCCCCCAGGGTACCCCGGCCAGGGGTGACTAGTTGGATATTTGATGCCACGGCCGCAGGGCACTATATAAAAGTGACCCCCGGCTGTGGCATTATCTGTCCAGCTAGTGGAGCCCGGTGCTGGTTTTAAAAATACGGGGGACCCCTACTCTTTTTGTCCCCCGTATTTTTGGAACCAGGACCAGGCGCAGAGCCCGATGCTGGTTGCTTAAATATGGGGGAACCCCTGTCAAATTTTTCCCCATATTTCTGCAACCAGGATCGGCTCAAAGAGCCCGAGGCTGGTTATGCTTAGGAGGGGGGACCCCACGCAATTTTTATTTAGAAAATAACCACTTTCCCACCCCTTCCCACTGATATACATGCACGGATCTCATGGATCCCTGCATGCCTATACAATCACGGATTAAAAAATCAGGTCTGGTTTTTTTTAGCACTTTTTTACGAGTTGTAATTTTTCACGGCAGTGTTTTATTTTTTTTTGCTTTGCACTTCTTAGTGAATGACCGAGATTCATACTTAAACAGCCGCGTTTTGACCGATGGTGTATTCATTCGTAATTATTTTCATGGACTACCCAAAAAATACGAATGCCCTCATCACTGCCGTGATTTGAGTTTAGTAAATTACCGAGATGACACTTTGAAGAAAAAACGGCATCTCGGTCAAAATCGGGACCTTAGTAAATATACCCCTCTGTGTGTGATTTATACTGCAATTATGCTAGTTTATTGTGTGTTATGTTTTGACTTTGCTAGAGTTTTTGCAAGTTCATAGGTATATTGCGTGGGGACACGCAAGATTTTAGCAGGGGTGCATGTGGCATACTGGAATGTTAACAGATATTGGAAAGCTCCAAAAGCCATTTAATTCTTATCAGTGAGTGGGGGAGTTTAAGACCCCAAAACTAGAAAAAACTGTTCTCACAGAGCCTGCCACATGTAGGGGGTTATGACAGGAAGTGTAAGGGGTTTTTAGGACAAGGAACAAAGCACAGGACAGTTCAGTGTGAGCTGAGGACTGAGATGGAGGGCACAGGCTAGTGTCCAGGAGAAACGCAGTCTGGGGACTGTGGAACAAGCATGGAACTCCACAGTCCCTGGTATATGGAACAACATGTAGGTGCTGCTAGGAAGAGCCAGAGATATCCAGATTTGCAGTGTGATAGCAGCTACAGCATGAACAATCAGTGGAAGAAATAAAGGGGAACTTCACCTTCAGGGGTACCCAAGAAGCAAGACGGGAGGTGTGAGTCTGCGGGAGAGGACGATATGGGTGAGTGGTAGGAAACCACGTTGGGCGGAAGGCCCCCAGTAAAATGTCCATCAGAGATCCTGTTTAGATAGAGCCCTTAGAGAATGGGGGAGAGCACACCGAAATGAATCTCAGTTTGCGGTCGCCGCACTACTGATTCACAGAGACTGCGCTGGTATGTAATATAATCAATTGTTTATGCTGTTATTGCCATTGAAGCGAATTAAAAGAAATGTAACCTGATGTAACCCATATAAATCTTACGCTGGAGAGAGAAAAATAAATTGAATGTTATTGTCGTGATAACCCTGTCTGAACTGTGAATAAACTGCTTGCTTATGTGATGAGATGGCCTGGCGTGACAATGCTTTTAAAATCACTGATGGACCTGGCCCTGCCCGGCTATCACACTGCCATCATACAGGTGCAGATGTGGGAAGGAGGAGAGAGGAGGGAGGGAGATAGTTGAAGCTACATGTTGCCGGCACCGCTGGCATCATACAGGTACAGATGTGGGAAGGAGGCTGAGGAGAGAGGAGGGAGGTAGCTGATGTTACACGTTGCCGCGCCGCTGCCATTATAAAGGTGCAGATGTGGGAAGGAGGAGGGAAGGAGGTAGCTGACGCTACATGTTGCTGGCACTGATACAGGTGCAGATGTGGGAAGGAGGCGGAGGAGAGAGGAGGGAGGGAGGTAGCTGATGTTACACGTTGCTGGCACCGCTGCCATCATACAGGTGCAGATGTGGGAAGGAGGCGGAGGAGAGAGGAGGGAAGGAGGTAGCTGACGCTACACGTTGCCGCGCCGCTGCCATCATACAGGTGCAGATGTGGGGAGGAGAGAGGAGGGAGGGATGTAGCTGACGCTGCACGTTGCCGACACCGCTGCCATCATACAGGTGCAGATGTGAGAAGGAGGCAGAAGAGAGTGGAGGGAGGGAGGTAGCTGACGCTACACGTTGCTGGCACCGCTGCCATCATACAGGTGCAGATGTGGGAAGGAGGCGGAGGAGAGAGGAGGGAAGGAGGAAGCTGATGCTATACGTTGCCGGCACCGCTGCCATCATACAGGTGCAGAGGTGGGAAGGAGGCAGAGGAGAGAGGAGGGAGATAGGTAGCTGATGCTACACGCTGCCGACACGGCTGCCATCATAAGGGTGCAGATGTGGGAAGGTGGCGAAGGAGAGAGGAGGGAGGGAGGTAGCTGATGCTATACGTTGCCGGCACCGCTGCCATCATACAGGTGCAGATGTGGGAAGGAGGCGGAGGAGAGAGGAGGGAGGGAGGTAGCTGACGCTATACGTTGCCGGCACCGCTGCCATCATACAGGTGCAGATGTGGGAAGGAGGAGGGAGGGATGTAGCTGACGCTGCACGTTGCCGACACCGCTGCCATCATACAGGTGCAGATGTGGGAAGGAGGCGGAGGAGAGAGAAGAGGGAGGGAGGTAGCTGACGCTACACGTTGCCGGCACCACTGCCATCATACAGGTGCAGATGTGGGAAGGAGGCGGAGGAAGGGAGGTAGCTGACACTACACGTTGCCGGCACTGCTGCCATCATACAGGTGGAGATGTGGGAAGGAGGCGGAGGAGAGAGGAGTGAGGGAGGTAGCTGACGCTACACGATGCTGGCACCGCTGCCATCATACAGGTGCAGATGTGGGAAGGAGGCGGAGGAAGGGAGGTAGCTGACGCTACACGTTGGCGACACCGCTGCCATCATACAGGTGCAGATGTGGGAAGGAGGAGAGAGGAGGGAGGGAGGTAGCTGACGCTACACGCTGCCGACATGGCTGCCAGCATACAGATGCAGATGTGGGAAGGAGTCGGAGAGAGGAGGGATGGAGGTAGCTGACGCTACACGTTGCCGACACCGCTGCCATCATACAGATGCAGATGTGGGAAGAAGGCGGAGGAGAGAGGAGGGAGGGAGGTAGCTGACGCTGCACGTTGCCGACACCGCTGCCATCATACAGGTGCAGATGTGAGAAGGAGGCAGAAGAGAGTGGAGGGAGGGAGGTAGCTGACGCTACACGTTGCCGCGCCGCTGCCATCATACAGGTGCAGATGTGGGAAGGAGGCGGAGGAGAGAGAAGAGGGAGGGAGGTAGCTGACGCTGCACGTTGGCGACACCGCTGCCATCATACAGGTGCAGATGTGAGAAAAAGGCAGAGGAGAGAGGAGGGAGGTAAGTAGCTGACGCCACACGCTGCCGACACAGCTGCCATCATACAGGTGCAGATGTGGGAAGGAGGCGGAGGGAGGGAGGTAGCTGACGCTACACGTTGGCGACACCGCTGCCATCATACAGGTGCAGATGTGAGAAAAAGGCAGAGGAGAGAGGAGGGAGGTAAGTAGCTGACGCCACACGCTGCCGACACAGCTGCCATCATACAGGTGCAGATGTGGGAAGGAGGCAGAGGAGAGAGGAGGGAGGGAGGTAGCTGACGCTACACGATGCTGGAACCGCTGCCATCATACAGGTGCAGATGTGGGAAGGAGGAGGGAGGGAGGTAGTTGACGCTACACGTTGCCGGCACCACTGCCATCATACAGGTGCAGATGTGTGAAGGAGAGAGGAGGGAGGTAGGTAGCTGACGCTCACGCTGCCGACACGGCTGCCATCATACAGGTGCAGATGTGGGAAGGAGGCGGAGAAGAGAGGAGGGAGGGAGGTAGCTGACGCTACACGTTGCCGCCACTGCTGCCATCATAGAGGTGCAGATGTGGGAAAGAGGCAGAGGAGGGAGGTAGGTAGCTGACGCTACACGTTGCCGGCACTGCTGCCATCATACAAGGGCACATGTGGGAAGGAGGCGGAGAAGAGTGAAGGGAGGGAGGTAGCTGACGCTACACGTTGCCGGAACCGCTGCCATCATACAGGTGCAGATGTGGGAAGGAGTAGAGAGGAAGGAGGTAGGTAGCTGATGCTACACGTTGCCGGCACTGCTGCCATCATACAAGTGCACATGTGGGAAGTTGGCGGAGGAGAGAGGAGGGAGGGAAGTAGCTGGCGCTACACGTTGCCGGAACCGCTGCCATCATACACGTGCAGACATTGGAAGGAGGCGGAGGAAAAAGGAGGGAGGGAGGTAGCTGACGCTACACGTTGCCGGGACCACTGCCATCATACAGGTGCAGATGTGGGAAGGACGTGGAGGAGAGAGGAGGGAGGTAGGTAGCTTACGCTACACGTTGCCGGCACTGCTGCCATCATACAAGTGCACATGTGGGAAGGAGGCGGAGGAGAGAGGAGGGAGGGAAGTAGCCGACGCTACACGTTGCCGGCACCGCTGCCATCATACAGGTGCAGATGTGGGAAGGAGGCAGAGGAGGGAGGGAGGGAGGGAGAGAGGGAGGTAGCTGACGCTACACGTTGCTTGCACCGCTGCCATCATACAGGTGCAGATGTGGGAAAGAGGCGGAGGAGAGAGAGGAGGGAGGGAGGTAGCGCTTGCTACACGTTGCCGGCACCACTGCCATCATACAGGTGCAGATGTGGGAAGGAGGCGCAGGAGAGAGGAGGGATGGTAGTAGCTGACGCTACACGTTGCTGGCACCGCTGCCATCATACAGGTGCAGATGTGGGAAGAAGGCAGAGGAGGGAGGTAGGTAGCTGACGCTACACGATGCTGGCACCGCTGCCATCATACAGGTGAAGATGTAGGAAAGGAGGAGGGAGGGAGGTAGTTGACGCTACACGTTGCCGGCACCACTGCCATCATACAGGTGCAGATGTGGGAAGGAGAGAGGAGGTAGGGAGGGAGGTAGCTGACGCTACACGTTGCCGTGCCACTGCCATCATACATGTGCAGGTGTTGGAAGGAGGCGGAGGAGAAAGGAGGGAGGGAGGTAGCTGACGCTACACGTTGCCGGCACTGCTGCCATCATACAAGTGCACATGTGGGAAGTTGGCGGAGGAGAGAGGAGGGAGGGAAGTAGCTGGCGCTACACGTTGCCGGAACCGCTGCCATCATACACGTGCAGACGTTGGAAGGAGGCGGAGGAAAAAGGAGGGAGGGAGGTAGCTGACGCTACACGTTGCCGGCACCCCTGCCATCATACAGGTGCAGATGTGGGAAGGAGAGAGGAGTGAGGGAGGTAGCTGACACTACACGTTGCCGGGACCACTGCCATCATACAGGTGCAGATGTGGGAAGGACGTGGAGGAGAGAGGAGGGAGGTAGGTAGCTTACGCTACACGTTGCCGGCACTGCTGCCATCATACAAGTGCACATGTGGGAAGGAGGCGGAGGAGAGAGGAGGGAGGGAAGTAGCCGACGCTACACGTTGCCGGCACCGCTGCCATCATACAGGTGCAGATGTGGGAAGGAGGCAGAGGAGGGAGGGAGGGAGAGAGGGAGGTAGCTGACGCTACACGTTGCTTGCACCGCTGCCATCATACAGGTGCAGATGTGGGAAGGAGGAGGGAGGGATGTAGCTGACGCTACACGTTGCCGTGCCACTGCCATCATACATGTGCAGGTGTGGGAAGGAGGCAGGGGAGAGAGGAGGGAGGGAGGTAGCTGACGCTGCACGTTGCTGGTACCGCTGCCATCATACAGGTGCAGATGTGGGAAAGAGGCGGAGGAGGGAGGGAGGTAGCTGACGCTGCACATTGCTGGTACCGCTGCCAGCATACAGGTGCAGATGTGGGAAGGAGGCGCAGGAGAGAGGAGGGATGGTAGTAGCTGACGCTACACGTTGCTGGCACCGCTGCCATCATACAGGTGCAGATGTGGGAAGAAGGCAGAGGAGAGAGGTAGGTAGCTGACGCTACACGATGCTGGCACCGCTGCCATCATACAGGTGAAGATGTAGGAAAGGAGGAGGGAGGGAGGTAGTTGACGCTACACGTTGCCGGCACCACTGCCATCATACATGTGCAGGTGTTGGAAGGAGGCGGAGGAGAGAGGAGGTAGGGAGGGAGGTAGCTGACGCTACACGTTGCCGTGCCACTGCCATCATACATGTGCAGGTGTTGGAAGGAGGCGGAGGAGAGAGGAGGGAGGGTGGTAGCTGACGCTACACGTTGCTGGCACCGCTGCCATCATACAGGTGCAGAGGTGGGAAGAAGGCAGAGGAGGGAGGTAGGTAGCTGACGCTACACGATGCTGGCACAGGCTGCCATCATACAGGTGAAGATGTAGGAAAGGAGGAGGGAGGGAGGTAGTTGACGCTACACGTTGCCGGCACCACTGCCATCATACAGGTGCAGATGTGGGAAGGAGGCAGAGGAGAGAGGAGAGAAGGAGGTAGCTGATGCTATACGCTGCCGACACCGCTGCCATCATAGAGGTGCAGATGTGAGAAGGAGGCAGAGGAGAGAGGAGGGAGGTAGGTAGCTGACGCTACACGCTACCGACATGGCTGCCAACACACAGGTGCAGATGTGGGAAGGAGGCGGAGGAGAGAGGAGGGAGGGAGGTAGCTGACGTTACAAGTTGCCAGAACCGCTGCCATCATACAGGAGCAGATGTGGGAAGGAGGCGGAGGAGAGAGGAGGAAGGTAGCTGACGCTACACGTTGCTGGCACCGCTGCCATCATACAGGTGCAGATGTGGGAAGGAGGTGGAGGAGAGAGGAGGGAGGGAGGTAGCCGACGCTACACGTTGCTGGCACCGCTGCCATCATACAGGTGCAGATGTGGGAAGGAGGCAGAGGAGGGAGGGAGGTAGCTGACGCTACACGTTGCTTGCACCGCTGCCATCATACAGATGCAGATGTGGGAAGGAGGCAGAGGAGGGAGGGAGGTAGCTGACGCTACACGATGCTGGCACCGCTGCCATCATACAGGTGCAGATGTGGGAAGGAGGCAGAGGAGGGAGGGAGGTAGCTGACGCTACACGATGCTGGCACCACTGCCATCATACAGGTGCAGATGTGGGAAGGAGGAGGGAGGGAGGTAGTTGACGCTACACGTTGCCGGCACCACTGCCATCATACAGGTGCAGATGTGGGAAGGAGAGAGGAGGGAGGGAGGTAGCTGACGCTACATGTTGCTGGCACCGCTGCCATCATACAGGTGCAGATGTGGGAAGGAGGCGGAGGAGAGAGAAGAGTAGGAGGTAGCTGATGCTATACGCTGCTGGCACCGCTGCCATCATACAGGTGTAGATGTGAGAAGGAGGCGGAGGAGAGAGAAGAGGGAGGTAGGTAGCTGATGCAGCACGTTGCCGGCACCGCTGCCATCATACAAGTGCACATATGGGAAGGAGGCAGAGGAGAGAGGAGGAAGGGAAGTAGCTGGCGCTACACGTTGCCGGAACCGCTGCCATCATACACGTGCAGACGTTGGAAGGAGGCGGATGAAAAAGGAGGGAGGGAGAGAGGTAGCTGACGCTACACGTTGCCGGCACCCTTGCCATCATACAGGTGCAGATGTGGGAAGGAGAGAGGAGTGAGGGAGGTAGCTGACACTACACGTTGCCGGGACCACTGCCATCATACAGGTGCAGATGTGGGAAGGAGGCGGAGGGAGGGAGGTAGTTAACGCTAGACGTTGGCGACACCGCTGCCATCATACAGGTGCAGATGTGAGAAGGAGGCAGAGGAGAGAGGAGGGAGGGAGGTAGCTGACGCTACACGCTGCCGACACGGCTGCCATCATACAAGTGCACAAGTAGGAATGAAGCGGAGGAGAGAGGAGGGAGGGAGGTAGCTGACACTACACGTTGCCGGTGTAATATACCACTTACAGATGATCTTGATGAGGATATTGGCCCTCATTCCGAGTTGTTCGCTCGCAAGCTGTTTTTAGCAGCTTTACACACGCTAAGCCGCCGCCTACTGGGAGTGAATATTAGCATCTGAAAATTGCGAACGAAAGATTCTCAAAATTGCGATTACACACCTCTTAGCAGTTTCTGAGTAGCTTCAACCTTACTCGGCATCTGCGATCAGTTCAGTGCTTGTCGTTCCTGGTTTGATGTCATAAACACACCCAGCGTTCGCCCAGACACTCCTCCGTTTCTCCAGCCACTTCCCAGAAACGGTAGCGTTTTTCCGCACACACCCATAAAACGGCCAGTTTCCGCCCAGTAACACCCAATTCCTGTCAATCACATTACAATCACCAGAACGAAGAAAAAACCGTGAGTAAAATTCCTAACTGCATAGCAAATTTACTTGGCGCAGTCGCAGTGCGAACATTGCGCATGCGCACTAAGCGGAAAATCGCTGCGATGCGAAGAAATTTACTGAGCGAACAACTCGGAATGACCTCCATTGTTGCTTGCTTTTGTCGTACCTGCCGCTGCTGAAGCTTCTTCAATGTAGTGGAGAGTTAAGATCAAATGTTCACCGGTAACTGGGCTATTACTAAAAAAAAATCACTCTACTTTCTTTCCTTTATGATCGGAGTCACCAATGCACTAAGTAAATCCTTTTATTAGTAACAATATTCCCATTAACAATTACCTTCTTGCAGATGTTTGGTAACATATAAATTGGAAACTATTCAGGAAATAGAGATCATTTTATTTTCACAACAACCTAAGATATTAGTTGTTTCTAAAAATAAAATAGTATGTTACTATATTTAAGAAACCCACTTACTTGAATAAACTAAACAATACAGGTTAACAATATTACAATGCAATATTTTCTTCAACTAAAAGTTATATGAGATGGAGTCTTTCTGATGTGTACACTATTGTATCGATACCATGCACTAATAAGGATATCCTTCAATTACACTAAAGGTCAATACTGCGCAGTTAGTTCTTTTTAAATGGCCATGACGTTGGTGCACATAAAGTTCTTTTCCTTCTTGCAATTTCCGGTATACTATAGAGCTAAACGGAATTTGCAGTTGAAATACGAACTACTCTCCGCTAAATCCTTTTAATTGGAAATTAAATGAAGTTATTTAATTTGTACTCCACAAGGTAATTAAGTGGGCTATACGTCGTAGCTGAATTATATTCTGCGATACTTGGTATATTTCTGGCTGACCTTTCTTGGTGATATAACTAGCTGAGTATAACGGTGCGACCACGCATTAGATGCCGCATGGAATTGGTAATAGTAATCTCGGTTATATTCCACAGCTTACAATATACAGATGGTGGTTTTCCTGTCTCATTTCAGGATGCCCAAATATAAAAAGAAGGACTTATACTGGAACTACTCTCGGAGTCTGCACTGTAGAGGAAGTAAGTCTATCTCGGGACCAAGTTCACATAAAATACTGTGCTGACTTTTATTATAATAACTGCTCTTCATACCTCATTGAGAGGCTAGCTGTCAGTACCACAGTGAGATCATACAGTAAATCCCCTTCAGCAGGGGTCTGCAGGGTAATGATGTAGAGGAAATAGTATAACAAATACCCTTCAGTGAGAGGCCCTTTTCTTTACTTAACTGGTGTAAGTCCACCCCTAACCTAATATGGAGTGTCCGGATCCACCTCCCACTCTCCGCTAGGTAATCACTCACTGTTCCGGTTCGGCCTTATCTGGAAAAGCCGACTCCCCTGGGGCGTATTCGGGGCCGTCCCTCTGACGTACTCTTCAGCCAGAGCTCCCCGGCGCACTACCGCCACTGCTGAAACCGCAGCTCCCGGCCACTTCTTTCACCGGGACCTCCGCTACACGGCCGTCTCCCCTCTCTCGATGTCCGCCGGGATCCCCGCTGGTGAGTTCACTCGGTGCTCCTTATGTCAGTCGTCAGGGAACACCTCCGTACTCCGTCCGTCCCGGTCCGAGCAGCACCTCTCAGTCCGCGATCTCCTCAGACAGCTCTCTCTCTCGGTCCTCTCTCTTCAGCACTTAAATAATCTCCCCTGAAGTGCCCGGATCAGTCCCGCCGTTTTTTCCTTCTTGCACGCGCCGACTCCGCGAGCTGATAGGGGACCAGAGCTCCCTTATAGTGGCTAATAGGCCGTTCTTGAGGTCGCGAGCCTGTCTCATTTACCCTCCATGAGGGTTATAAACTGTTTCACAAGTCTTTATGCCCTCCGTGAGGGTTAATCTTTAATTGCTGTTATTACCATTAATTTATTTATAATACATTTTGATTACTGCTCAACTGAACATACTATAACAGAACAGGGTATTACACGTTTCCCCTCTGGATCTATGCGTGTCCCCACGCATCCTATGAATTTAAACTCAATTCATGTATACATTTACAAGCACAATAATGCCTAGTTTGTCCCCAAAATATCTTAATCACGATACCTTAAAGGTAGTATACCTTTAGTACTTCTGTTTGACCTTCTATTTGCTAAGGTAAGTACTCCATCCTCGACTTGACCATCTACATTACATTCAAGGGATTTCTCCACTATGGTTTCTGGGGCCATAATTCTTATTGAGCTTTGTGGACCGGTGCCGCCCATGAACAACAGGAGCTCTATGGGATCTTGTAAGGGAATATCACCTGGGGTTGGCGATTCGGCTGTCAAAACCAAGTCTTCTTTTGCCCCCGGGACTTCCATTGTGCAGGATTTTATTTGATCTCTGGATACAATTCTGACTGGGCCTTCTTGACCACGACGGATTCGATAGGTGTAGATATCACCGGCTGGAATGCTGACCACGACGTAAGGAACATCCTCCCACAGGGCATCGAGTTTGCTAGATCGATGGTTCTTTTTTAACCAGACCTTGTCACCTTCGTGTAAAGGAAGGGGCCGAGCATTGGCGTTATAAGCTCTCCCCTGCCGTTGATGGGCTGTCTCCATCCTCTGCTCGACAATCCGTCTAGCGGTTTCAATTCGTCGCTGATGTTCCCGTACCCAATCGACTCGGGGATCAATGGGGTCAATCACAGCGGGATTTAATTCCAAATCTCTAGGCAACTTGCCCTGCCTCCCGAACATTAAGTAGTATGGTGTGAACCCGGTGGAACAGTGTTCGGTGTTATTATATAAGTAAGTAAGTTCAGGAAGAAGGACAGGCCATTGTGCACGTTTCTCCGCAGACAGACTACGAAGCATTCCAAGGATGGTTCAGTTTGCTCGTTCACACAACCCATTCCCCTGAGGGTGATAGGCTGTGGTCCTTACTTTGAGACAGCCATATAGGGTACAAAGCTCATGGAACAGCTGTGATTCAAATGCTGGGCCTTGGTCGGTCAGGATTCGGTCAGGGTACCCATAGGGTCTTACGAAATATTTCAAGAAAAGTTCAGCCGTGGTTCTTGCAGTTAAGTCTTTGACAGGGACGATGACAAGGAACTTGCTGTAATGATCCGTCATGGTTAGCGCATATTGATATCCCATGTTGCTGGCTTCTAATTTCATGTGATCTAGGGCGACGATCTCCAGAGGGCGTCCGCTTTTAATGGAATGCAGTAGATCTTTTTGGCTATTGTCTCAGTCTCAGTTTTCTGAGTGCCGAAGTGCCCAGACTTATTGTGATATGCCTCTAGTAGAAGGATAGCCTGATGTTTTGGAACTACTACTTGCGTAATCGGTTGATGTGTGCTGGGGTCAAGGCTGCTACGTAAGATAAGCCCGTGTTTTACCCGGATGCGTATTCGGTGTCTTAGTAATTTAATTAATTCAGGATCAGCTTCTGCTCGCTGTGCTTTGTTCAGGGAGCGCTTCTGTCGGATAAGCTCCATTAACTTTTTCAAAACAGGGCTTTTTCGCTGGATTTTTACCCAATCCACTTCAGGGAAAGCAGGATGAGGACTTTCAGGCCGTGCGTGATCTGTAACAGAGACTAGGTTGTATGTTGCAACCCAAAACTCCAATTGTTAGAAACTTTTGCGCTATATTATAAATTTATATGATATGGCTGACGAAAATAACAGACTCCTATTGAATTAAAAATATTTAATAATATATGAATAATCACAAATCATAAAACAAGACCGGTCTTAGTAGTTTAAACATCTAAGATGACAAGTATATATACTTTCCAATAAAAGGAGGTGGACTTAAGCATATTCTGTGCACAGAGGTGTAAAAACTAGCTCTATAGCTAAATGACTTGATTTACAAAGTCAAAAAAATAGATCAAGTGTAGCTGCTGGTAGAACCCGTATAATAGATGTTTCCAATAGACAGTCACTTTGTATCAAAGTTCCTTTGAATGTAATAATCCAACATAGGTAAGTAAAATTAATGAGAGCCGTTTTCAACCGGAATCTTACGTGAGGTGTGAGCAAGTAGTATCAGCAGGAGTACATCCCGACGTCCACCACACTGGCTTCTAGCTGCGGGGAAAACGGCACCTGCACTGGCGCCTGCTACAACCTGTCCTGCTCGGTCTGAATGCTCCACAGGTCTCCACCTCTACGTGCCGTTTGCGGGCACCGGTGAGCGGCTCCTCTCCACTCAAGAATAAACAACCAGCAGATGAATGCTGCGGCCGGTATGTACTACGGGTCTAACTCCAGCTGGGGTCCAACAGTTCAGCTTCTGACGCGTTTCGCTCCTCCCACAGGGGCTTCCTCAAAGAATGTATGTTGCAACCCGTTCTTTAGTCACAGGATGGAACACTGGTGTCTCGACATCTTCAGCGTTGTCTGTCTCCACTTCAGGAAGGTCAGCGACTGGTAGGCGGGATAAGGCATCAGCGTTTCCATTTGCCTTCCCACTCCGGTAGTCGACCGTATATTGAAAGTTGGCTAAGCGAGATACCCAACGTTGCTCAAGTGCTCCCAATCGAGCACTTGACAAATGAGCCAACGGATTATTGTCAGTCATAATAACTACCGGGGAAGCAGCCAGGTAATTCTTGAACTTCTCGGTGATGGCCCATATAAGAGCAAGTAACTCCAATTTAAAGGTACTGTAGTTCTCACTGTTCCGCTCGGTTTTACGAAGGCCTCTACTGGCATATGCTATCACCCTTTCTCGGCCATCTTGCATCTGTGACAACACAGCTCCTAACCCCCGATGACTTGCGTCGGTATAAACGAGGAAAGGCTTCTCATAATCTGGATAAGCGAGTAGGGGAGCAGTTACCAGAGATGTTTTGAGTATTTCAAAGGCACTTTGCTGATCTTGGCTCCATAGAACTGAGGATGAGCTTCTCCTTTCTTGACCAGATTTACCGCGCAGAAGTTCGTGCAATGGAGTAGCTAGTTTAGCGAAATCTTGCACGAATCGTCTGTAATATCCCACGAAACCCAGAAAACTCCGGACATCCTTTACTGTCTTTGGAGTGGGCCACTCTTGTACCACGCGTATCTTCTCTGGATCTGGCTTGACACCCTGAGCGCTGACAATATGCCCCAAGTAATGGACCTCTGGTTTGAGAAGATGACATTTGGCCGGCTTGAGCTTTAATCCTGTTTTAATGAGCTGCTTGAATACCTTTTCAAGATGGTTGAGATGTTCTTCATAATTTTTTGAGAATATTATAACGTCATCTAAATACAGCAGGACCATCTCAAAGTTATGATGTCCGAGACAATGCTCCATTACACGTTGAAAGGTAGCCGGTGCATTACAAAGTCCAAAGGGCATTCTGTTAAATTCAAATAAACCCATCGGCGTGGTGAAGGCAGTTTTTTCCTTATCCTCCGGTGCCATCGGAATCTGCCAATATCCGCTAGTGAGGTCTAGAGTAGAAAAGTAAGCCGATGTCTTTAAGGCCGTTAGTGACTCTTCTATCCTGGGTAGCGGATAGGCATCTTTATGGATATTCAACACCAGTTCTTGCCCTCAGAAAGAAATAAAGTGCACAATAGTATAGTACTGTCAACCTTTAGACAAAAATAATCTACGAATAAGGTATAATCCGTACCAGATGGTAGTGTCTAAATAATAGACAATATGCGTGATATAAGAGAGAGGATAAGGGTTTTTCTTGAGTGGTCCTCAGTGATTCATCCGCCCATCACTCCATATGAAAGATTCTCATAAAAAAGGGGATAAGGGCAAAAATAGTGTAATACTGCTTTCACGGATATATAAAACCAAATTGAATAGTTGGACTCTCACCATAATAAAGGCATCTCAAGGCAATGTATATGGTACAGGAGGGAGGATATGAATTTTCCTCATACGGTCCCCAGTATTTCATCCACACATCATTCCATAGTTAAGATTCTCATAAAAACAGAATAGGAACAAATATAGTGTAATACTGCTTTAATAAATATAAAAAGCCAAATAGGATGGCTGGACTCTCACCATAAGATGGAAATAACAAGGCAGATAGAAAAATAAACCAGGCGTCCCCAGCACCTCGCAAGTCCTCCTATGGGTCCTATCCAGACTCCCACTTGGTCACCAGCCAACGCGTTTCAATACTTTGAAGTATCTTTTTCAAGGCATATGTTGTTCCTGTTCCAGAGGATATCCTATTTATACCCCCATACTGATGACATCATCTCTCATAAGCAAACGCCTATTTCCAGACATGGATTTACCTATCCTCTAAACATCCTATACTTAACATTATTACACATCCCATCCCCTTATCCTTTCCAGACATTTAGTGTTTCCCTCCTTGGCGGCAAATGTTCTGATCTCCCGAGATCTGCCTCTCAAGCCCCCGGTTCCTTGAGTGATGTCATATCCGCCGGGTGACCCGCACGTGTATTCCACCGCTCTCTCCGATAGCGACGTACTTCCGTTTCCGTCACTTCCGGTCACGGCAGATTCCGCGTTTACGTCACTTCCGGTCCCGGCGGATTTTGCGTTCCACCGTTAATTCCGGGATTTTCTTTATATTCAGCCGCTCAACACATAATAAAAGTGTCCTCTGTTGTTGGGGTATTTATTTGATAGGCCAATAGTCACTCATTTTTCCAAGGATAAAATCCAGCACCATGTGTGAATAAAAAATAAATATAATTAGATATTACTAATAATACAAAGTATATTAAAAAATCATACTTAATAATTAATACTATATTCTTATAAAAACCACTTCAATTCGAAATCTTTATTGATGCCGTTAGGGGTTAGAGTGTTATAATTATATATTAGGGTCATCTCGTTTTTAGCTAATTTGACCGCAATATCTCCCCCTCGTGCATCAGGAAGGACTTTTTTTTAAATATAAAAATTCTTAATATGTCTAATATCACTATCATGAATTTCTTTAAAATGTTTCGAAAGTGCATGTGTGTCTATACGTTTCCTAATGTTTCCCAAATGTTCCCCCAGTCTTATTTTAAAAGCCCTACCTGTCCTACCTATATAAAATTTGCCACATGTACATTCAATAGCATAAATGACATTGGAAGAATGACACGTTAAGAATTGGTTGATCTTGAACTTCTTCTTGTTAATATCAACCTCGACCATTTTTTTGCCAAATGTGTTGGGTATTTGTCTGCATCCTACACAACTTCCACATCTAAAAAAACCTTTGGTTAAAATATTACCCTGTTTGGGGGAGGGTGGGCACAAACTTTTTACTAATTTATTCTTCAGATTAGGCGCTCTTTTAAAAATGCAGTTTGGGTTCTCAGGTAGTTCCTTCCCTATAATCGGATCTTTCTTAAGTATCTTCCAGTGTTTTTTTATCACCCTTTTTACCTGCTGATGTTAGGAACTATAATTGGTGATGAAAGACCACTTAAAGATCCCCCCTATCCGTAACTTCCACTTTTTCAAGGGATTCTGAAATGTCCTGATCTTTATTTCCACTGTCTTTAAAATTAAGAGACATTTCATTCGCTTGGGATAAAAATACATCTTTGTCTGTGCAATTTCTTCTTAATCTCTTAAATTGACTAATGGGTATCGTATCCGGATACGATTTTAATTAAAGACAGTGGATATAAAGATCAGGACATTTCAGAATCCCTTGAAAAAGTGGAAGTTACGGATAGGGGGGATCTTTTGAAGAAAGCAGAAAGAGGATGTAATGATAAAAATAATGATGCCTTTAAGTGGTCTTTCATCACCAATTATAGTTCCCAACATCAGCAGGTAAAAAGGGTGATAAAAAAACACTGGAAGATACTTAAGAAAGATCCGATTATAGGGAAGGAACTACCTGAGAACCCAAACTGCATTTTTAAAAGAGCGCCTAATCTGATGAATAAATTAGTAAAAAGTTTGTGCCCACCCTCCCCCAAACAGGGTAATATTTTAACCAAAGGTTTTTTTAGATGTGGAAGTTGTGTAGGATGCAGACAAATACCCAACACATTTGGCAAAAAAATGGTCGAGGTTGATATTAACAAGAAGAAGTTCAAGATCAACCAATTCTTAACGTGTCATTCTTCCAATGTCATTTATGCTATTGAATGTACATGTGGCAAATTTTATATAGGTAGGACAGGTAGGGCTTTTAAAATAAGACTGGGGGAACATTTGGGAAACATTAGGAAAGGTAAAGACACACATGCACTTTCGAAACATTTTAAAAAAATTCATGATAGTGATATTAGACATATTAAGAATTTTTATATTTAAAAAAAAGTCCTTCCTGATGCACGAGGGGGAGATATTGCGGTCAAATTAGCTAAAAACGAGATGACCCTAATATATAATTATAACACTCTAACCCCTAACGGCATCAATAAAGATTTCGAATTGAAGTGGTTTTTATAAGAATATAGTATTAATTATTAAGTATGATTTTTTAATATACTTTGTATTATTAGTAATATCTAATTATATTTATTTTTTATTCACACATGGTGCTGGATTTTATCCTTGGAAAAATGAGTGACTATTGGCCTATCAAATAAATACCCCAACAACAGAGGACACTTTTATTATGTGTTGAGCGGCTGAATATAAAGAAAATCCCGGAATTAACGGTGGAACGCAAAATCCGCCGGGACCGGAAGTGACGTAAACGCGGAATCTGCCGTGACCGGAAGTGACGGAAACGGAAGTACGTCGCTATCGGAGAGAGCGGTGGAATACACGTGCGGGTCACCCGGCGGATATGACATCACTCAAGGAACCGGGGGCTTGAGAGGCAGATCTCGGGAGATCAGAACATTTGCCGCCAAGGAGGGAAACACTAAATGTCTGGAAAGGATAAGGGGATGGGATGTGTAATAATGTTAAGTATAGGATGTTTAGAGGATAGGTAAATCCATGTCTGGAAATAGGCGTTTGCTTATGAGAGATGATGTCATCAGTATGGGGGTATAAATAGGATATCCTCTGGAACAGGAACAACATATGCCTTGAAAAAGATACTTCAAAGTATTGAAACGCGTTGGATGGTGACCAAGTGGGAGTCTGGACAGGACCCATAGGAGGACTTGCGAGGTGCTGGGGACGCCTGGTTTATTTTTCTATCTGCCTTGTTATTTCCATCTTATGGTGAGAGTCCAGCCATCCCATTTGGCTTTTTATATTTATTAAAGCAGTATTACACTATATTTGTTCCTATTCTGTTTTTATGAGAATCTTAACTATGGAATGATGTGTGGATGAAATACTGGGGACCGTATGAGGAAAATTCATATCCTCCCTCCTGTACCATATACATTGCCTTGTGATGCCTTTATTATGGTGAGAGTCCAACTATTCAATTTGGTTTTATATATCCGTGAAAGCAGTATTACACTATTTTTGCCCTTATCCCCTTTTTTATGAGAATCTTTCATATGGAGTGATGGGCGGATGAATCACTGAGGACCACTCAAGAAAAACCCTTATCCTCTCTCTTATATCACGCATATTGTCTATTATTTAGACACTACCATCTGGTACGGATTATACCTTATTCGTAGATTATTTTTGTCTAAAGGTTGACAGTACTATACTATTGTGCACTTTATTTCTTTCTGAGGGCAAGAACTGGTGTTGAATAAGAATACTCAGAAATATCCTCAGAGACTTTTTAATCAAGCGCCTGAAGAGAACCTGGTGATATTTTGTGTTTTTGATAATTTCTCTGACGTCCTAGTGGATGCTGGGAACTCCGTAAGGACCATGGGGAATAGCGGCTCTGCAGGAGACTGGGCACAAAAGTAAAAGCTTTATGACTAGCTGGTGTGCACTGGCTCCTCCCCCTATGACCCTCCTCCAAGCCTCAGTTAGATTTTTGTGCCCGGCCGAGAAGGGTGCATGCTAGGTAGCTCTCCTGAGCTGCTTAGAGTAAAAGTTTAAATAGGTTTTTTATTTTCAGTGAGACCTGCTGGCAACAGGCTCACTGCATCGTGGGACTAAGGGGAGAAGAAGCGAACTCACCTGCATGCAGAGTGGATTGGGCTTCTTGGCTACTGGACATTAGCTCCAGAGGGACGATCACAGGCTCAGCTTGGATGGGTCCCGGAGCCGCGCCGCCGGCCCCCTTACAGAGCCAGAAGAGCGAAGAGGTCCGGAAAAATCGGCGGCAGAAGACGTTCCTGTCTTCAATAAGGTAGCGCACAGCACTACAGCTGTGCGCCATTGCTCTCAGCACACTTCACACTCCGGTCACTGAGGGTGCAGGGCGCTGGGGGGGAGCGCCCTGAGACGCAATAAAACACGTTTTAAACCTTATATGGCTAAAGAAATGCATCACATATAGCTCCTGGGCTATATGGATGCATTTAACCCCTGCCAGTTTTCCTAAAAAAAAAAAAAGCGGGAGAAAAGGCCGCCGAAAAGGGGGCGGAGCCTATCTCCTCAGCACACAAGCGCCATTTTCCCTCACAGCTCCGCTGGAAGGACGGCTCCCTGACTCTCCCCTGCAGTCCTGCTACAGAATCAGGGTAAAACAAGAGAGGGGGGGCACTAATTGGCAGATAATACAAATACAGCAGCTATAGAAGGGAGAAACACTTATATAAGGTTATCCCTGTATATATATAGCGCTCTGGTGTGTGCTGGCAAACTCTCCCTCTGTCTCCCCAAAGGGCTCGTGGGGTCCTGTCCTCTATCAGAGCATTCCCTGTGTGTGTGCTGTGTGTCGGTACGATTGTGTCGACATGTATGAGGAGGAAAATGATGTGGAGGCGGAGCAATTGCCTGTAATAGTGATGTCACCCCCTAGGGAGTCGACACCTGACTGGATGGTCGTATGGAAGGAATTACGTGACAGTGTCAGCACTTTGCAAAAAACTGTTGACGACATGAGACAGCCGGCAAATCAGTTAGTGCCTGTCCAGGCGTCTCAAACACCGTCAGGGGCTCTAAAGCGCCCGTTACCTCAGATGGTCGACACAGACCCAGACACGGATACTGACTCCAGCGTCGACGGTGACGAGACAAACGTAATGTCCAGTAGGGCCACACGTTACATGATCACGGCAATGAAGGAGGCTTTGAACATTTCTGATACTACAAGTACCACAAAAAGGGGTATTATGTGGGGTGTGAAAAAACTACCCATAGTTTTTCCTGAATCAGATTAATTAAATGAGGTGTGTGACAAAGCGTGGGTTTCCCCCGATAAAAAACTGCTGATTTCTAATAAATTATTGGCATTATACCCTTTCCCGCCAGAGGTTAGGGCGCGTTGGGAAACACCCCCTAGGGTAGATAAGGCGCTCACACGCTTATCAAAACAAGTGGCGTTGCCGTCTCCTGATACGGCCGCCCTCAAGGAACCAGCTGATAGAAAGCTGGAAAAAACCCTAAAGGGTATATACACACATACTGGTGTTATACTACGACCAGCAATCGCCTCAGCCTGGATGTGCAGCGCTGGAGTGGCTTGGTCGGATTCCCTGACTGAAAATATTGATACCCTGGATAGGGACAGTATATTATTGACTATAGAGCATTTAAAGGATGCATTACTATATATGCGAGATGCACAGAGGGATATTTGCACCCTGGCATCAAGAGTAAGTGCGCTGTCCATTTCTGCCAGAAGAAGTTTATGGACACGACAGTGGTCAGGTAATGCGGATTCCAAACGGCATATGGAAGTTTTGCCGTATAAAGGGGAGGAGTTATTTGGGGTCGGTCTATCGGACCTGGTGGCCACGGCGACGGCTGGGAAATCCACCTTTTTACCCCAGGTCACCTCTCAGCAGAAAAAGACACCGTCTTTTCAAACTCAGTCCTTTCGTCCCCATAAGGGCAAGCGGGCAAAAGGCCACTCATTTCTGCCCCGGGGCAGAGGAAGGGGAAAAATACTGCAGCGGGCAGCCTCTTCCCAGGATCAGAAGCCCTCCCCCGCTTCTGCCAAGTCTTCAGCATGACGCTGGGGCTTTACAAGCGGACTCAGGCACGGTGGGGGCCCGTCTCAAAAATTTCAACGCGCAGTGGGCTCACTCGCAAGTGGACCCCTGGATCCTGCAGGTAGTATCACAGGGGTACAAATTGGAATTCGAGACGTCTCCCCCTCGCCGGTTCCTGAAGTCTGCTCTACCAACGTCTCCCTCCGACAGGGAGGCAGTATTGGAAGCTATTCACAAGCTGTATTCCCAGCAGGTGATAATCAAGGTACCCCTCCTACAACAGGGAAAGGGGTATTACTCCACGCTGTTTGTGGTACCGAAGCCGGACGGCTCGGTGAGACCGATTTTAAATCTGAAATCATTGAACACTTACATAAAAAGGTTCAAATTCAAGATGGAGTCACTCAGAGCAGTGATAGCGAACCTGGAAGAAGGGGACTATATGGTGTCTCTGGACATCAAAGATGCTTATCTCCATGTCCCAATCTACCCTTCTCACCAAGGGTACCATAGGTTTGTGGTACAAAACTGTCATTATCAGTTTCAGACGCTGCCGTTTGGATTGTCCACGGCACCACGGGTCTTTACCAAGGTAATGGCCGAAATGATGATTCTTCTTCGAAGAAAAGGCGTCTTAATTATCCCTTACTTGGACGATCTCCTGATAAGGGCAAGGTCCAGGGAACAGTTAGAGGTCGGAGTAGCACTATCTCAGGTAGTGCTACGTCAGCACGGGTGGATTCTAAATATTCCAAAATCGCAGCTGATTCCAACAACACGTCTACTGTTCCTAGGGATGATTCTGGACACAGTCCAGAAAAAGGTGTTTCTCCCGGAGGAGAAGGCCAGGGAGTTATCCGAGCTAGTCAGGAACCTCCTGAAACCAGGACAAGTGTCAGTGCATCAATGCACAAGGGTCCTGGGAAAGATGGTGGCTTCTTACGAAGCGATTCCATTCGGAAGATTCCATGCAAGAACTTTTCAGTGGGATCTGCTGGACAAATGGTCCGGATCGCATCTTCAGATGCATCAGCGGATAACCCTATCTCCAAGGACAAGGGTGTCTCTCCTGTGGTGGTTGCAGAGTGCTCATCTTCTAGAGGGCCGCAGATTCGGCATTCAGGACTGGATTCTGGTGACCACGGATGCCAGCCTGAGAGGCTGGGGAGCAGTCACACAGGGAAGAAATTTCCAGGGCTTGTGGTCAAGCATGGAAACGTCTCTTCACATAAATATCCTGGAACTAAGGGCAATTTACAATGCCCTAAGTCAAGCAAGGCCTCTGCTTCAGGGTCAGTCGGTATTAATCCAATCGGACAACATCACGGCAGTCGCCCACGTAAACAGACAGGGCGGCACAAGAAGCAGGAGGGCAATGGCAGAAGCTGCAAGAATTCTTCGCTGGGCGGAAAATTATGTGACAGCACTGTCAGCGGTGTTCATTCCGGGAGTGGACAACTGGGAAGCAGACTTCCTCAGCAGACACGACCTCCACCCGGGGGAGTGGGGACTTCACCCAGAAGTCTTCCACGTGATTGTAAACCGTTGGGAAAAACCAAAGGTGGACATGATGGCGTCTCGTCTCAACAAGAAACTAGACAGATATTGCGCCAGGTCAAGGGACCCTCAGGCGATAGCGGTGGACGCTCTGGTAACACCGTGGGTGTACCAGTCAGTGTATGTGTTCCCTCCTCTGCCTCTCATACCCAAAGTATTGAGAATCATAAGAAGGAGAGGAGTAAGAACTATACTCGTGGCTCCGGATTGGCCAAGGAGGACTTGGTACCCGGAACTTCAAGAGATGCTCACGGAGGACCCGTGGCCTCTACCTCTAAGAAAGGACCTGCTCCAGCAGGGACCTTGTCTGTTCCAAGACTTACCGCGGCTGCGTTTGACGGCATGGAGGTTGAACGCCGGATCCTGAAGGAAAAAGGCATTCCAGATGAAGTCATCCCTACCCTGATCAAGGCCAGGAAGGATGTAACCGCGAAACATTATCACCGCATTTGGCGAAAATATGTTGCGTGGTGTGAGGCCAAGAAGGCCCCTACAGAGGAATTTCAACTGGGTCGTTTCCTGCATTTCCTGCAAACAGGACTATCTATGGGCCTAAAATTAGGGTCCATTAAGGTTCAAATTTCGGCCCTGTCAATATTCTTCCAAAAAGAACTGGCTTCAGTGCCTGAAGTTCAGACGTTTGTCAAAGGGGTACTGCATATACAGCCTCCTTTTGTGCCTCCAGTGGCACCTTGGGATCTCAATGTAGTGTTGAGTCTCCTAAAGTCACATTGGTTTGAACCACTCACCACTGTGGAATTAAAATATCTCACATGGAAAGTGGTCATGCTGTTAGCCCTGGCTTCAGCCAGGCGTGTCTCAGAATTGGCGGCTTTATCATATAAAAGCCCTTACCTAATTTTTCATTCAGACAGGGCAGAACTGAGGACTCGCCCTCAATTTCTCCCTAAGGTGGTTTCAGCGTTTCACATGAACCAGCCTATTGTGGTGCCTGCGGCTACTAGGGACTTGGAGGACTCCAAGTTGCTGGACGTAGTCAGGGCCCTGAAAATATATGTTTCCAGGACGGCTGGAGTCAGAAAATCTGACTCGCTGTTTATCCTGTATGCACCCAACAAGCTGGGTGCTCCTGCTTCTAAGCAGACGATTGCTCGTTGGATTTGTAGTACGATTCAGCTTGCACATTCTGTGGCAGGCCTGCCACAGCCAAAATCTGTAAAAGCCCATTCCACAAGGAAGGTGGGCTCATCTTGGGCGGCTGCCCGAGGGGTCTCGGCTTTACAACTTTGCCGAGCAGCTACTTGGTCAGGGGCAAACACGTTTGCTAAATTTTACAAATTCGATACCCTGGCTGAGGAGGACCTGGAGTTCTCTCATTCGGTGCTGCAGAGTCATCCGCACTCTCCCGCCCGTTTGGGAGCTTTGGTATAATCCCCATGGTCCTTACGGAGTTCCCAGCATCCACTAGGACGTCAGAGAAAATAAGAATTTACTTACCGATAATTCTATTTCTCATAGTCCGTAGTGGATGCTCGGCGCCCATCCCAAGTGCGGATTGTCTGCAATACTTGTATATAGTTATTGTTACAAAAATCGGGTTGTTTATTGTTGTGAGCCATCTTTTCAGAGGCTCCTACGTTTATCATACTGTTAACTGGGTTCAGATCACAAGTTGTACGGTGTGATTGGTGTGGCTGGTATGAGTCTTACCCGGGATTCAAGATCCTTCCTTATTATGTACGCTCGTCCGGGCACAGTATCCTAACTGAGGCTTGGAGGAGGGTCATAGGGGGAGGAGCCAGTGCACACCAGCTAGTCATAAAGCTTTTACTTTTGTGCCCAGTCTCCTGCGGAGCCGCTATTCCCCATGGTCCTTACGGAGTTCCCAGCATCCACTACGGACTATGAGAAATAGAATTATCGGTAAGTAAATTCTTATTATTTGTGGTGTGAGGTGACACCTTTTTTCACTTGGTATTCATTGGGCAGCTTCCAGCGCACCATACGTCTTCATCTTTTTTCAAAGGCATCTTTATGGGTCACGGCATTCAATTTGCGATAATCCACGCAAAACCGGAGACTTCCATCCTTCTTTTTAACTATAACTAATGGGGCTGCCCATGGACTGTAGCTCTCACGGATGACACCTGCGGCCTTCATGTCAGCAATCATTTTCCGCACGGGTTGGTACATTGCTGGTGGTAGGGGTCTATGTCTCTCTTTTATGGGAGGATTATTTCCTGTGTGAATGGAATGGTACACGCCTTCAGCCTTCCCAAAGTCAGAGGGGTTCTGACTACAAGCCACGGAATTCTTTCGGACCAGTCGTAATACTCCTTCCCGCTGCTCTGTTGATGTATTCAAGTCTCCAATCTGGATCTCATTCCACCAGGGATCCTCATTCTCAGTAGCAGGCACACCTTCGGTCATTGTCCCTTGATATGCTGTTGATATATTTTCCCCCAGTACATCCTGAAAATTTACTTGAGACACCCTGGCTACCATGCAGTGTCGAAAGAGTCGGACAGGGTAGTTTTGAGGATTCAAGATACGAACAGGTACTCTACCCTGTTCTACTTTCGCCAAGGTCCTGGCCACTGCAAAGGGCAGCTGTCCATCCGGGTCACCCGATTCTATGAGGGCATCATAACTTTGTCCACCAGGGCCTATCCGTACTTTGCATCAGACTACGTTCTCCGAGTTGGGCATTAGTATTACAGGCCGTCGGTCGGCAATCCTTGCTTTCCCAACCTCTCCTTGGTCATTAACAAATTTTTTCTGACCCTCTATGAGCCGAAAAGTCTGTTGAAGCATTCTCCGCTTCCCCGGGGTGGCTGTCTTCATTTCTGTGCGCAGGGCTTCGACTAATTCGTCAGGACAGTGTCTAAGGACATTCATCCCGAGTATAACTGGAGGCAGAAAGTCATTCGCTACCGTCGTCACTAGACATCCTTGTCTGGTCAAGTTGGCCTGGCCCATTTTTATGTCAGCTTCCCAGTAACCACGATAGGTTGTCCGTTACTGGCTAACAGATGTAACCAGGTAGTCGGTGGGGCAATGATTGTTTGTTCCTCCCAGTGTTGGAGAAACTCATTAAGCCGGATGGTCGAGACTTGAGATCCTGTATCCAGGAGAGCAGCCATCTCCACGCCATTGATCTGAATTTTCAGGCGAGGACACTCCCCGACATACCTGGGCCACCACTCCTGCGACGTCGGACCTATTGGTATATCTCCTCCTGAGGGTCGGTCCCCTGCCTCGGGGTCTCTTCGTTTAAAGCTGCATTGGGACAATTTCTCTCTATATGACCACTTTGTCCACAACCCCTACATATATGCTGTCCCTGCGCGTCAAATTGATCAGTAGGACGTCTGCCTGTCCCTACTGGTACATCCCAACGAGAGCGGTTCCTTGCGCCTCGATCTTGCCGCCATTCCCGACGTCGGCCGACGTTTTGACTTTGACTCAACTCCTCCAGTTTCCGATCCATCCTAGCTAAGTGCAGGGTAAGCTCCGTAAGTTTAGAGTTTAAGGTCCCCATTGAATCCTGACTAGATGAAGTTTGCGCCTGTTGGGTGACTGTCTTAGGCAATGCGACCTCCGTTTTTGTGTGCGATCTTGTTTCCTTTAATTCTGCTCCCTCTTCTGGTTCCGCTGATACCTCATATTCAGAATCTTCACAGGAATTGAGTCCCAGAATTTGAAGAATTTCTTCTTTGAACTCCGAAAAAGAGCACCTCGGCTGTTGCCGCCTCCACATCCTCAGTTGAGCTTGAATGGCTTCCCCTTGTGCTCCGATGAAAAGATTAATTAAGGTCTCATCAGCCTGTTGTACTTCACGGGGTTCCAAGGCTTGAACTGCCCTCATTGCCTCCTGTAATCCCAAAGCAAAATCCCGTAGTGTTTCCCCAGCTCGTTGTTTTCTAGCGTACAGTCGGCTTTTAAAGTTAGAAATAGTTTTCAAGGCGAAGATACGCCCCAATTTTTCCAATATGCCTTCCGCGGTCTCCTTCTCTTCCTCTGACTATGCTTCTGCTTCCCGCAGTGCAGACCCTTTTAATTGTCCCAATACAATCTCCACTTTCTGTACTTCGCTCAGCGGGTACAATCTGAACATGGAACGCATTTTATTCCTAAACTCTTTAATCTGGCTGGTACCTGGGGTCCGCATGTCTCCAGAATAGGTAGGAAGCCAGGAAGCGCCAAAATAATATGGCATCGTAATGGGTGTGGCTAACCCTTGATTCCGTCCTGCCGGAGATTGACCAGGTGACGCGGGTAATTTCCTACGGGTAGATGTTGATGTAGGAGTCTGAGGTTTCTGTGGCTCTGACATTCTATCCTGTTCGTAGACGCCAAACTCCACTTATGTAATATACCACTTACAGATGATCTTGATGAGGATATTGGCCCTCATTCCGAGTTGATCGGTCGCAAGGCGAATTTAGCAGAGTTACACACCCTAAGCCGCCGCCTACTGGGAGTGAATCTTAGCTTCTTAAAATTGCGACCGATGTATTCGCAATATTGCGATTACTAACTACTTAGCAGTTTCAGAGTAGCTTCAGACTTACTCTGCCTGTGCGATCAGTTCAGTGCTTGTCGTTCCTGGTTGACGTCACAAACACACCCAGCGTTCGCCCAGGCACTCCCACCGTTTCCCCGGCCACTCCTGCGTTTTTTCCGGAAACGGTAGCGTTTTCAGCCACACGCCCCTGAAACGCCGTGTTTCCGCCCAGTAACACCCATTTCCTGTCAATCACATTACGATCGCCGGAGCGATGAAAAAGCCGTGAGTAAAATTACTTTCTTCATAGTAAAGTTACTTGGCGCAGTCGCAGTGCGAACATTGCGCATGCGTACTAAGCGGATTTTCACTGCGATGCGATGAAAAATACCGAGCGAACAACTCGGAATGAGGGCCATTGTTGCTTGTTTTTGTCGTACCTGCCGCTGCTGAAGCTTCTTCAATGTAGTGGAGAGTTAATGTCAAATGTTCACCGGTAACTGGGCTATTACTAAAAAAAAATCACTCTACTTTCTTTCCTTTATGATCGGAGTCACCAATGCACTAAGTAAATCCTTTTATTAGTAACAATATTCCCATTAACAATTACCTTCTTGCAGATGTTTGGTAACATATAAATTGGAAACTATTCAGGAAATAGAGATCATTTTATTTTCACAACAACCTAAGATATTAGTTGTTTCTAAAAATAAAATAGTATGTTACTATATTTAAGAAACCCACTTACTTGAATAAACTAAACAATACAGGTTAACAATATTACAATGCAATATTTTCTTCAACTAAAAGTTATATGAGATGGAGTCTTTCTGATGTGTACACTATTGTATCGATACCATGCACTAATAAGGATATCCTTCAATTACACTAAAGGTCAATACTGCGCAGTTACTTCTTTTTAAATGGCCATGACGTTGGTGCACATAAAGTTCTTTTCCTTCTTGCAATTTCCGGTATACTATAGAGCTAAACGAAATTTGCAGTTGAAATACGAACTACTCTCCGCTAAATCCTTTTAATTGGAAATTAAATGAAGTTATTTAATTTGTACTCCACAAGGTAATTAAGTGTGCTATACGTGGTAGCTGAATTATATTCTGCGATACTTGGTATATTTCTGGCTGACCTTTCTTGGTGATATAACTAGCTGAGTATAACGGTGCGACCACGCATTAGATGCCGTATGGAATTGGTAATAGTAATCTCGGTTATATTCCACAGCTTACAATATACAGATGGTGGTTTTCCTGTCTCATTTCAGGATGCCCAAATATAAAAAGAAGGACTTATACTGGAACTACTCTCGGAGTCTGCACTGTAGAGGAAGTAAGTCTATCTCGGGACCAAGTTCACATAAAATACTGTGCTGACTTTTATTATAATAACTGCTCTTCATACCTCATTGAGAGGCTAGCTGTCAGTACCACAGTGAGATCATACAGTAAATCCCCTTCAGCAGGGGTCTGCAGGGTAATGATGTAGAGGAAATAGTATAACAAATACCCTTCAGTGAGAGGCCCTTTTCTTTACTTAACTGGTGTAAGTCCACCCCTAACCTAATATGGAGTGTCCGGATCCACCTCCCACTCTCCGCTAGGTAATCACTCACTGTTCCGGTTCGGCTTTATCTGGAAAAGCCGGCTCCCCTGGGGCGTATTCGGGGCCGTCCCTCTGACGTACTCTTCAGCCAGAGCTCCCCGGCGCACTACCGCCACTGCTGAAGCCGCAGCTCCCGGCCACTTCTTTCACTGGGACCTCCGCTACACGGCCGTCTCCCCTCTCTCGATGTCCGCCGGGATCCCCGCTGGTGAGTTCACTCGGTGCTCCTTACGTCAGTCGTCAGGGAACACCTCCGTACTCCGTCCGTCCCGGTCCGAGCAGCACCTCTCCGTCCCGCGATCTCCTCAGACAGCTCTCTCTCTCGGTCCTCTCTCTTCAGCACTTAAATAATCTCCCCTGAAGTGCCCGCCGTTTTTTCCTACTTGCACGCGCCGACTCCGCGAGCTGATAGGGGACCAGAGCTCCTTTATAGTGGCTAATAGGCCGTTCTTGAGGTCGCGAGTCTGTCTCATTTACCCTCCATGATGGTTATAAACTGTTTCACAAGTCTTTATGCGGGTTAATCTTTAATTGCTGTTATTACCATTAATTTATTTATAATACATTTTGATTACTGCTCAACTGAACATACTATAACAGAACAGGGTATTACACCGGCACCGCTGCCATCATACAAGTGCAGATGTGGGAAGGAGGCAGTGGAGGGAGGGAGGTAGCTGATGCTACACGTTGCTGGCACCGCTGCCATCATACAGGTGCAGTTGTGGGAAGGAGGCGGAGGAGAGAGGAGAGAAGGAGGTAGCTGATGCTATACGCTGCTGGCACCGCTGCCATCATACAGGTGTAGATGTGAGAAGGAGGCGGAGGAGAGAGAAGAGGGAGGGAGGTAGCTGATGCAGCACGTTGCCGGCACCGCTGCCATCATACAAGTGCACATGTGGGAAGGAGGCAGAGGAGAGAGGAGGAAGGGATGTAACTGGCGCTACACGTTGCCGGAACCGCTGCCATTATACACGTGCAGACGTTGGAAGGAGGCGGAGGAAAAAGGAGGGAGGGAGAGAGGTAGCTGACGCTACACGTTGCCGGCACCCTTGCCATCATACAGGTGCAGATGTGGGAAGGAGAGAGGAGTGAGGGAGGTAGCTGACACTACACGTTGCCGGGACCACTGCCATCATACAGGTGCAGATGTGGGAAGGAGGCGGAGGGAGGGAAGTAGTTGACGCTAGACGTTGGCGACACCGCTGCCATCATACAGGTGCAGATGTGAGAAGGAGGCAGAGGAGAGAGGAGGGAGGTAGGTAGCTGACGCTACACGCTGCCGACACGGCTGCCATCATACAAGTGCAGATGTGGGAAGGAGGCGGAGGAGAGAGGAGGGAGGGAGGTAGCTGACACTACACGTTGCCGGCACCGCTGCCATCATACAGGTGCAGATGTGGGAAGGAGGCGGAGGAGAGAGAAGGGAGGGAGCTAGCTGACGCTACACGTTGCCGGTACCACTGCCATCATACAAGTGCAGAAGTTGGGATGAAGCGGAGGAGAGAGGAAGGAGGTAGCTGATGCTACACGTTGGCCCTCATTCCGAGTTGTTCGCTCGCTAGCTGCTTTTAGCAGCATTGCACACGCTAGGCCGCCGCCCTCTGGGAGTGAATCTTAGCTTAGCAGATTTGCGAATAGAAAATTCTTAGCAGTTTCTGAGTAGCTCCAGACTTACTCAGCCATTGCGATCAGTTCAGTCAGTTTCGTTCCTGGTTTGACGTCACAAACACACCCAGCGTTCGCCCAGACACTCCCCTGTTTCTTCAGACACTCCCGCGTTTTGCCCAGAAACGCCAGCGTTTTTTCGCACACTCCCATAAAACGGCCAGTTTCCGCCCAGAAACACCCACTTCCTGTCAATCACACTCCGATCACCAGAACGATGAAAAATCCTCGTTATGCCGTGCTTTTGAGCAAAATAACTAAGCGCATGCGCTCTGCGAACCTTGCGCATGCGCTGTAAGCGACTAATCGCAATATAGCGAAACTCAGCAACGAGCGAACAACTCGGAATGAGGGCCTTTGTCGGCACTGCTGCCATCATACAGGTGCAGATGTGGGAAGGAGGCGGAGGAGAGAGGAGGGAGGGAGGTAGCTGATGCTACACGTTGCTGGCACCGCTGCCATCATACAGGTGCAGATGTGGGAAGGAGACAGAGGAGAGAGGAGGGAGGGAGGTAGCTGACGCTACACACTGCCGGCACCGCTGTCATAATACAGGTGCAGGTGTGGGAAGGAGGAGAGAGAAGGGAGGGAGCTATCTGAAGCTACACGTTGCCGGCACTGCTGCCATCATACAGGTGCAGATGTGGGAAGGAGGAGAGAGGAGGGAGGTAGCTGATGCTACACGTTGCCGGCACCGCTGCCATCATACAGGTGCAGGTATGGGAAAGAGGCGGAGGAGAGAGAGGAGGGAGGGAGGGAGGTAGCTGATGCTACACGTTGCCGGCACCACTGCAATCAAACAGGTGCAGATGTGGGAAGAAGGAGAGTGGAGTGAGGGAGGTAGCTGACGCTACACAATGCTGGCACCGCTGCCATCATATAGGAGCAGATGTGGGAAGGAGGCGGAGAAGAGGGAGGGAGGTAGCTGACACTTCACGTTGCTGGCACCACTGCCATCATACAGGTGCAGATGTGGGAAGGAGAGAGGAGGGAGGTAGGTTACTGATGCTACACGCTGCCGGCAAGGCTGCCATCATACAGGTGCAGATGTGGGAAGGAGGCAGGGAGAGAGGAGGGAGGGAGGGAGGTAGCTGACACTACACGTTGCCGACACCGCTGCCATCATACAGGTGCAGATGTAGGAAGGAGGCGGAGGAGAAAGGAGAGAAGGAGGTAGCTGATGCTATACGTTGCCGGCACGTCTGCCATCATAGAGGTGCAGATGTGAGAAGGAGGCGGAGGAGAGAGGAGGGAGATAGGTAGCTGACGCTACACGCTGCCGACACAGCTGCCAACACACAGGTGCAGATGTGGGAAGGACGCGGAGGAGTGAGGAGAGAGGGAGGTAGCTGAAGCTACAAGTTGCCAGAACCGCTGTCATCATACAGGTGCAGATGTGGGAAGGAGGCGGAGGAGAGAGGAGGGAGGGAGGTAGCTGACGCTACACGTTGCTGGCACCGCTGGCATCATACAGGTGCAGATGTGGGAAAGAGGCGGAGGAGGGAGGGAGGGAGGTAGCTGATGCTACACGTTGCCGCGCCGCTGCCATCATACAAGTGCGGATGTGGGAAGGAGTTGGAGGAGAGAGGAGGGAGTGAGGTAGCTGACGCCAGTGGCGGATCCAGGGGGGCGGCACTCTGGCCCATGCCCCCCCTGTCATTTGTAGCCCCATCCATCCGTCCCCGCTTGTGTCACTGAGACACGCTGTCGCTCAGTCCGGCGGCAGCTTGTCTCAGTTGTCAGGAGGAGAGCGCGACTATCTGGCGGCGTGTTGCGGACTACAAACTAGCCGCCGGTTCGTGAGCCAATCAGAGCTCGCGGACCGGCAGCCAATCAGGAGCCGCCAGTCCGCGAGCTCTGATTGGCTCACGAACTGGCGGCTAGTTTGAAGTCCTACACGCTGCCAGACATAGCCGCGCTCTCCTCCTGACATCCTCAGAGCCAGCCGGGCAGAGAAGCAGCAGCAGCGGTAAGCAGCTGCAGAACTGCTGTGGGGGCATTTGTATACCTGCTGTGGGGGCATTTGTATACCTGGCACTGTTAGGGCAATTGTATACCTGGCACTGTGGGGGCAATTGTTTACCTGGCACTGTTAGGGCAATTTTTTACCTGGCACTGTGGGGGCATTTGTGTACCTGACACTGTGGGGGCATTTTTGGATCTGGCACTGTAGGGGCATTTTTGGATCTGGCACTGTGGGGGCATTTTAGGATCTGGCACTGTGGGGGCATTTGTGGATCTGGCACTGTGGGGGCATTTGTGGATCTGGCACTGTGGGGGCATTTGTGGATCTAGCACTGTGGGGGCAATTGTGGATCTGGCACTGTGGGGGCAATTGTGGATTTGGCACTGCACTATTGGGGGCATATGTCTGTGTATCACGTCGCATTTTAATTGGCCACACTCACTATATGACTGCGGGCATTACTACAGGCAACATTACTGCTGGGGGCAATACGGGCATTGCATAAGGGGCACCACTACTATGGGGTCTATATAAGGGGCACTACCAGTACAGTGGATATTGCATAATGAGCGCTACAACTGTGGGCATTGTATAAGAAGCGCCACCTCACATGCACCGAAGACGCACGCAAATGTACTTCCCCTTCCATGGTGCCCCCCCTATCATTTTCTTCTGGATCCGCCCCAGGCTGACGCTACACGTTGCCGGCACCGCTGCCATCATATAGGTGCAGATGTGGGAAGGAGGCTGAGGAGAGAGGAGGGAGGGAAGTAGCTGACGCTACACGTTGCTGGCACCGCTGCCATCATACAGGTGCAGATGTGGGAAAGAGGCGGAGGAGGGAGGGAGGTAGCTGATGCTACATGTTGCTGTTGCCACTTCCATCATACAGGTGAAGATGTGGGAAGGAGGCGAAGGAGAGAGAAGAGGGAGGGAGGTAGCTGTTGCTGCACATTGCCGGTACCGCTGCCATCATACAGGTGCAGATGTGGGAAGGAGGCGGAGGAGAGAGAAGAGGGAGGGAGGTAGCTGATGCTGCATGTTGCCGGCACCGCTGCCATCATTTACGTGCAGATGTGGGAAGGAAGCAGAGGAGAGAGGAGGGAGGGAGGTAGATGACGATGCATGTTGCCGGCACCGCTGCCATCATTTACGTGCAGATGTGGGAAGGAAGCAGAGGAGAGAGGAGGGAGGTAGGTAGCTGACGGTACATGCTGCCGACACGGCGGCCAACATACAGGTGCAGATGTGGGAAGGAGGCGAAGGGAGGGAGGTAGCTGACGGTGCACGTTGCCGGCACCGCTGCCATCATATACGTGCAGATGTGGGAAGGAGGCAGAGGAGAGAGGAGGGAGGGAGGTAGCTGACGCTACACGTTGCCGGCACCCCTGCCATCATACAGGTGCAGATGTGTGAAGGAGGCGAAGGGAGGGAGGTAGCTGACGCTACACGTTGCCGACATCGCTGCCATCATACAGGTGCATATGTGAGAAAGAGGAGAAGGGAGAGGAGGGAAGGAGGTAGCTGATGCTATACGTTGCCGGCCCTGCTGCCATCATACAGGTGCAGATGGGAGAAGGAGGCGGAGCAGAGAGGAGGGAGGTAGGTAGCTGACGCTGCACGCTGCCGGCGCGGCTGCTATCATTCAGGTGCAGAAGTGGGAAGGAGGCGGAGGAGAGAGGAGGGAGGGAGGGAGGTAGCTGACGCTACACGTTGCCGGCACCGCTGCCATGATAGAGGTGCAGATGTGGGAAGGAGGCAAAGGAGAGAGGAGAGAAGGAGGTAGCTGATGCTATACGCTGCCAACACCGCTGCCATCATAGAGGTGCAGATGTGAGAAGGAGGCAGAGGAGAGAGGAGGGAGGTAGGTAGCTGACGCTACACGCTACCGACATGGCTGCCAACATACAGGTGCAGATGTGGGAAGGAGGCGGAGGAGAGAGGAGGGAGGGAGGTTGCTGACGCTGCACGTTGTCGGTACCGCTGCCATCATACAGGTACAGATGTGAGAAGGAGGCGGAGGAGAAAGGAGGGAGGTAGGTAGCTGACGCTACACATTGCCGGCACCGCTGCCATCATACAGGTGCAGATGTGGGAAAGAGGCGGAGGAGGGAGGGAGGTAGCTGATGCTACATGTTGCTGTTGCCACTTCCATCATACAGGTGAAGATGTGGGAAGGAGGCGAAGGAGAGAGAAGAGGGAGGGAGGTAGCTGTTGCTGCACATTGCCGGTACCGCTGCCATCATACAGGTGCAGATGTGGGAAGGGGGCGGAGGAGAGAGAAGAGGGAGGGAGGTAGCTGATGCTGCATGTTGCCGGCACCGCTGCCATCATTTACGTGCAGATGTGGGAAGGAAGCAGAGGAGAGAGGAGGGAGGTAGCTGACGCTACACGTTGCCGGCGCCCCTGCCATCATACAGGTGCAGATGTGGGAAGAAGGAGAGAGGAGTGAGGGAGGTAGCTGGCACTACACGTTGCAGGCACCGCTGCCATCATACAGGTGCATATGTGAGAAGGAGGAGAAGGAGAGAGGAGGAAAGGAGGTAGCTGATGCTATACGTTGCCGGCACCGCTGCCATCATAGAGGTGCAGATGTGAGAAGGAGGCGGAGGAGAGAGGAGGGAGGTAGGTAGCTGACGCTACACGCTGCCGGCACGTCTGCCATCATGCAAGTGCAGATGTGGGAAGGCGGCAGAGGAGAAAGGAGGGAGCTAGCTGGCACTACACGTTGCCGGCACCGCTGCCATCATACAGGTGCAGATGTGGGAAGGAGGCAGAGGAGAGAGAAGAGAAGGAGGTAGCTGATGCTATACGTTGCCAGCACCGCTGCCATCATAGAGGTGCAGATGTGAGAAGGAGGCGGAGGAGAGAGGAGGGAGGTAGGTAGCTTACGGTACACGCTGCCGACACGGCGGGCAACATACCAGTGCAGATGTGGGAAGGAGGTGGATGAGAGAGGAGGGAGGGAGGTAGCTGACGCTACACGTTGCCAGAACCGCTGCCATCATACAGGTGCAGATGTGGGAAGGAGGCGAAGGGAGGGAGGTAGCTGACGCTACACTTTGCCGACACCGCTGCCATCATACAGGTGCATATGTGAGAAAGAGGCGGAGGAGAGAGGAGGGAGGTAGGTAGCTGATGCTACACGCCGCCGGCACGGCTGCTATCATTCAGGTGCAGAAGTGGGAAGGAAGCGGAGGAGAGAGGAGGGAGGGAGGTAGCTGACGCTACACGTTGCCGGCACCGCTGCCTTAATACAGGTGCAGATGTGGGAAGGAGGCGAAGGAGAGAGGAGAGAAGGAGGTAGCTGATGCTATACGCTGCCGACACCGCTGCCATCATAGAGGTGCAGATGTGAGAAGGAGGCAGAGGAGAGAGGAGGGAGGTAGGTAGCTGACGCTACACGCTACCGACATGGCTGCCAACATACAGGTGCAGATGTGGGAAGGAGGCGGAGGAGAGAGGAGGGAGGGAGGTTGCTGACGCTGCACGTTGCCGGTACCGCTGCCATCATACAGGTGCAGATGTGAGAAGGAGGCGGTGGAGAGAGGAGGGAGGGAGGTAGCTGACGCTACACATTGCCGGCACCGCTGCCATCATACAGGTGCAGATGTGGGAAGGAGGCGGAGGAGGGAGGGAGGTAGCTGACGCTACACATTGCCGGCACCGCTGCCATCATACAGGTGCAGATGTGGGAAGGAGGCGGAGGAGGGAGGGAGGTAGCTGACGCTACAAGTTGCTGGCACCACTGCCATCATACAGGTGCAGATATGGGAAGGAGGAGGGAGGGAGGGAGGTAGCTATCGCTACACGTTGCCGCGCCGCTGCCATCATACAAGTGCAGATGTGGGAAGGAGGCGGTGGAGAGAGGAGGGAGGGAGGTAGCTGACGCTACACATTGCCGGCACCGCTGCCATCATACAGGTGCAGATGTGGGAAGGAGGCGAAGGAGAGAGGAGAGAAGGAGGTAGCTGATGCTATACGCTGCCGACACCGCTGCCATCATAGAGGTGCAGATGTGAGAAGGAGGCAGAGGAGAGAGGAGGGAGGTAGGTAGCTGACGCTACACGCTACCGACATGGCTGCCAACATACAGGTGCAGATGTGGGAAGGAGGCGGAGGAGAGAGGAGGGAGGGAGGTAGCTGACGTTACACGTTGCCAGAACCGCTGCCATAATACAGGTGCAGATGTGGGAAGGAGGCGGAGGAGAGAGGAGGGAGGTAGCTGACGCTACACGTTGCTGGCACCACTGCCATCATACAGGTGCATATGTGGGAAGAAGGCGGAGGAGAGAGGAGGGAGGTAGGTAGCTGACGCTACACATTGCCGGCACCGCTGCCATCATACAGGTGCAGATGTGGGAAGGAGGCGGTGGAGAGAGGAGGAAGTGAGGTAGCTGATGCTATACGTTCCCGGCACTACTGCCATCATACAGGTGCAGATGTGAGAAGGAGGCGGAGGAGAGAGGAGGGAGGTAGGTAGCTGACGCTACACGTTGCCGGCACCACTGCCATCATACAGGTGCAGATGTGGGAAGGAGGCGAAGGAGAGAGGAGAGAAGGAGGTAGCTGATGCTATACGCTGGCGACACCGCTGCCATCATAGAGGTGCAGATGTGAGAAGGAGGCAGAGGAGAGAGGAGGGAGGTAGGTAGCTGACGCTACACGCTACCGACATGGCTGCCAACATACAGGTGCAGATGTGGGAAGGAGGCGGAGGAGAGAGGAGGGAGGGAAGTAGCTGACGTTACACGTTGCCAGAACCGCTGCCATAATACAGGTGCAGACGTGGGAAGGAGGCGGAGGAGAGAGGAGGGAGGTAGCTGACGCTACACGTTGCTGGCACCGCTGCCATCATACAGGTGCAGATGTGGGAAGAAGGCGGAGGAGAGAGGAGGGAGGGAGGTTGCTGACGCTGCACGTTGCCGGTACCGCTGCCATCATACAGGTGCAGATGTGAGAAGGAGGCAGAGGAGAGAGGAGGGAGGGAGGTAGCTGACGCTACACATTGCCGGCACCGCTGCCATCATACAGGTGCAGATGTGAGAAGGAGGCGGAGAAGGGAGGGAGGTAGCTGACGCTACACATTGCCGGCACCGCTGCCATCATGCAGGTGCAGATGTGGGAAGGAGGCGGAGGAGGGAGGGAGGTAGCTGACGCTACAAGTTGCTGGCACCACTGCCATCATACAGGTGCAGATGTGGGAAGGAGGCGGAGGAGAGAAAAGAGGGAGGGAGGGAGGGAGGTAGCTGATGCTAAACGTTGCCGGCACCGCTGCCATCATACAGGTGCAGATGTGGGAAAGAGGCGGAGGAGGGAGGGAGGTAGCTGATGCTACACGTTGCCGAGCCGCTGCCATCATATAGGTGCAGATGTGGGAAGGAGGAGAGAGGAGGGAGGGATGTAGCTGACGCTACATGTTGCCGGCACCCCTGCCATCATACAGGTGCAGATGTGTGAAGGAGGCGAAGGGAGGGAGGTAGCTGACGCTACACGTTGCCGACATCGCTGCCATCATACAGGTGCATATGTGAGAAAGAGGAGAAGGGAGAGGAGGGAAGGAGGTAGCTGATGCTATACGTTGCCGGCCCTGCTGCCATCATACAGGTGCAGATGGGAGAAGGAGGCGGAGCAGAGAGGAGGGAGGTAGGTAGCTGACGCTGCACGCTGCCGGCGCGGCTGCTATCATTCAGGTGCAGAAGTGGGAAGGAGGCGGAGGAGAGAGGAGGGAGGGAGGGAGGTAGCTGACGCTACACGTTGCCGGCACCGCTGCCATGATAGAGGTGCAGATGTGGGAAGGAGGCAAAGGAGAGAGGAGAGAAGGAGGTAGCTGATGCTATACGCTGCCGACACCGCTGCCATCATAGAGGTGCAGATGTGAGAAGGAGGCAGAGGAGAGAGGAGGGAGGTAGGTAGCTGACGCTACACGCTACCGACATGGCTGCCAACATACAGGTGCAGATGTGGGAAGGAGGCGGAGGAGAGAGGAGGGAGGGAGGTAGCTGACGTTACACGTTGCCAGAACCGCTGCCATAATACAGGTGCAGATGTGGGAAGGAGGCGGAGGAGAGAGGAGGGAGGTAGCTGACGCTACACGTTGCTGGCACCACTGCCATCATACAGGTGCATATGTGGGAAGAAGGCGGAGGAGAGAGGAGGGAGGTAGGTAGCTGACGCTACACATTGCCGGCACCGCTGCCATCATACAGGTGCAGATGTGGGAAGGAGGCGGTGGAGAGAGGAGGAAGTGAGGTAGCTGATGCTATACGTTCCCGGCACTACTGCCATCATACAGGTGCAGATGTGAGAAGGAGGCGGAGGAGAGAGGAGGGAGGTAGGTAGCTGACGCTACACGTTGCCGGCACCGCTGCCATCATACAGGTGCAGATGTGGGAAGGAGGCGAAGGAGAGAGGAGAGAAGGAGGTAGCTGATGCTATACGCTGGCGACACCGCTGCCATCATAGAGGTGCAGATGTGAGAAGGAGGCAGAGGAGAGAGGAGGGAGGTAGGTAGCTGACGCTACACGCTACCGACATGGCTGCCAACATACAGGTGCAGATGTGGGAAGGAGGCGGAGGAGAGAGGAGGGAGGGAAGTAGCTGACGTTACACGTTGCCAGAACCGCTGCCATAATACAGGTGCAGACGTGGGAAGGAGGCGGAGGAGAGAGGAGGGAGGTAGCTGACGCTACACGTTGCTGGCACCGCTGCCATCATACAGGTGCAGATGTGGGAAGAAGGCGGAGGAGAGAGGAGGGAGGGAGGTTGCTGACGCTGCACGTTGCCGGTACCGCTGCCATCATACAGGTGCAGATGTGAGAAGGAGGCAGAGGAGAGAGGAGGGAGGTAGGTAGCTGACGCTACACATTGCCGGCACCGCTGCCATCATACAGGTGCAGATGTGAGAAGGAGGCGGAGAAGGGAGGGAGGTAGCTGACGCTACACATTGCCGGCACCGCTGCCATCATGCAGGTGCAGATGTGGGAAGGAGGCGGAGGAGGGAGGGAGGTAGCTGACGCTACATGTTGCTGGTACCGCTGCCATCATACAGGTGCAGATGTGGGAAGGAGGCGGAGGAGAGAGGAGGGAGGGAGGTAGCTGACACTACACATTGCCGGCACCGCTGCCATCATACAGGTGCAGATGTGGGATGGAGGCGGAGGAGAGAAAAGAAGGAGGGAGGTAGCTGATGCTACACGTTGCTGGCACCACTGACATCATACAGGTGCAGATGTGGAAAGGAGGCGGAAGAGTGAGGAGGAAGGGAGGTAGCTGACGCTACACGTTGCCGACACCGCTGCCATCATACAGGTGCAGATGTAGGGAGGAAGCAGAGGAGAGAGGAGGGAGGGAGGTAGCTGACTCTACTCGTTGCTGGCACCGCTGCCATCATACAGGTGCAGATGTTGGAAGGAGGAGAGAGGAGTGAGGGAGGTAACTGACATTACACGTTGCCGGCACCGCTGCCATCATACAGGTGCAGATGTGGGAAAGAGGCAGAGGACGGAGGGAGGGAGCTAGCTGATGCTACATGTTGCCGTTGCCACTTCCATCATACAGGTGAAGATGTGGGAAGGAGGCGAAGGAGAGAGAAGAGGGAAGGAGGTAGCTGATGCTGCATGTTGCCGGCACCCCTGCCGTCATACAGGTGCAGATCTGGGAAGAAGGAGAGAGAAGGGAGGGAGGTAGCTGGCACTACACGTTGCCGGCACCGCTGCCATCATACAGGTGCACATGTGGGAAGGAGGTGGAGGGAGGGAGGGAGGTAGCTGATGTTACACGTTGCCGACACCGCTGCCATCATACAGGTGCATATGTGAGAAGAAGGAGAAGGAGAGAGGTGGAAAGGAGGTAGCTGATGCTATACGTTGCCGGCACCGCTGCCATCATAGAGGTGCAGATGTGAGAAGGAGGCGGAGGAGAGAGGAGAGAAGGAGGTTGCTGATGCTATACGTTGCCGGCACCGCTGCCATCATAGAGGTGCAGATGTGGGAAGGAGGCGGAGGAGAGAGGAGAGAAGGAGGTTGCTGATGCTATACGTTGCCGGCACCGCTGCCATCATAGAGGTGCAGATGTGAGAAGGAGGCGGAGGAGAGAGGAGGGAGGTAGGTAGCTGACGGTACATGCTGCTGACACGGCGGGCAACATACAGGTGCAGATGTGGGAAGGAGGTGGAGGAGAGAGGAGGGAGGGAGGTAGCTGACGCTACACGTTGCCAGAACCGCTGCCATCATACAGGTGCAGATGTGGGAAGGAGGCGGAGGAGAGAGAACAAGGAGGGAGGTAGCTGGCACTACACGTTGCTGGCACCGCTGCCATCATACAGGTGCAGATGTGGGAAGGAGGCGAAGGGAGGGAGGTAGCTGATGCTACACGTTGCCGACACCGCTGCCATCATACAGGTGCATATGTGAGAAGGAGGAGAAGGAGAGAGGAGGGAAGGAGGTAGCTGATGCTATACGTTGCCGGCACCGCTGCCATCATACAGGTGCAGATGTGAGAAGGAGGCGGAGGAGAGAGGAGGGAGGTAGGTAGCTGACGCTACACGCTGCCGGCACGGCTGCTATCATTCAGGTGCAGAAGTGGGAAGGAGGCGGAGGAGAGAGGAGGGAGGGAGGGAGGGAGGGAGGTAACTGACGCTACACGTTGCCGGCACCGCTGCCATCATACAGGTGCAGATGTGGGAAGGAGGCGGCGGATAGAGGAGAGAAGGAGGTAGCTGATGCTATACGTTGCCGACACCGCTGCCATCATACAGGTGCAGATGTGGGAAGGAGGAGAAAGGAGTGAGAGAGGTAACAGACATTACACGTTGCTGTCACCGCTGCCATCATACAGGTGCAGATGTGGGAAGGAGGCGGAGGAGAGAGGAGGGAGGGAGGTAGCTGACGCTACACGTTGCCGGCACCGCTGCCATCATACAGGTGCACAAGTTGGGAGGAGGGGGAGGAGAGAGCAAGGTAGCTGATGCTACACGTTGCCGGCGCCACTGTCAACCTACAGGTGCAGAAGTTGGGAGGAGGGGGAGGAGAGAGGAGGGAGGTAGCTGACACTACACGTTGCCACGCCGCTGCCATCATACAGGTGGAGAAGTTCGGAGAAGGCAGAGGAGAGAGGGAGGTAGCTGATGCTATATGCTGCCAGCACAGCTGCCATCATATAGGTGCAGGTAGTGGTGAGGAGGGAGGGAATAGCTGACGCTACACGCAGCCAGTGCTGCAGATATCATACAGGTGCAGGGAGGAGGGGGAGGAGAGAGGAAGGAGGGTGTTAGCTGACGTTAGAAGAGCCGCTTCACTCTGCCATTATGCAGTGCAGGTAGCGGGGTGGAGAGACGAGGGAGGGAGCTGACGCTAGAAGAGCCGCTCATGCTGCCGGCGACATTGCTAATACATAGTTTGACAGGTGCAATGTCAGCCGGCAGCAAAAAAAGAAAACTGCAGCAGAGCAGGGAAATCGCATCTCCCTGCTCTGCATACTATGCTGAGTGGGTAGCTCTAGTTCTGAACAAAACCTATAAATACAAACTTATGTAGTGATACATAATACTAAAATACCATCATAATACCCATACACCCCACAATCCAACTACAAGTTGCACTAATAGACACCCCCCATCCCATATACTTACAGTACCTCAACTGGGAGAAAGCTCTTTTATATCTGAGTGAGCACAGAAGGATGGAAACAGCCCCTGGGCGGAGGAGAGAAGGAGATAGGGACTTGTGGAGGACAGGGTCAGGGATCAGTGTGATATGGTAAAGGAGGGGAAGGGGGCGAGTCCTCCGGGTGAAGAGGCTAAAGATAGGTTAGGGTAACATTTGGAAGGGGCGGAGCCTCTGGAGCAAAGGGGTGGAACCTTGGGGAAGGGGCGTGACCTTGGTAAAAACAGACTAGACAGTGTGAGTGACATGGTAGGTAACAAATAAGCCAAGTAGATAACAGATAAGCAGGGAGGAGGGGGGGCATCAAGTACAGTCATACAGATAGGTATACCAAAGGGACACAAGTTAGTTACATGTACGTCTAGTCCGTCAATGTTCAGGAGTTCAGCAGGTGGACCGCTTCGGGAAAGAAACTTTTGAGGCTTCTGGTAGACCCGGCGGGGACGGCCCTGTAACGCCTGCCTGATGGAAGCAAGTTAAACATGCTGTGGCTGGGGTGTAGCTGGTCCATTGCCCGCTTTTTAGCTCTGGACAGGTATAAGTCCTGGACTGAGGGAAGGTCGACCCCAATGATCTTCTTTGCAGTTCTGACCACCTTTTGGAGCCAGCATCTGTCCCTCGCGCTGGCGAAGCCGTACCATACCAATATTGAGGAGCACAGTATGGACTCCACAATCGCGGAGTAGAAGAGGAGCAGAAGCTTCTGTGGGATGTTGAACTTCCTTAGTTGCCTGAGAAAGAACAACCTCTGCTGCACTTTCCCGTCAGTGGCATCCGCGTTGGGCCCCCATTTAAGGTCCCGGGATATTGTGGTCCCCAGAAACCTGAAGGAGTCCACTAGTGACACTACGCTGTCAGCAATTGTTAGCGGAGGTGTACTAGCCGACTTCTTCCTGAAGTCCACTACCATCTCGACAGTTTTTTGGGGGTTGAGCTCAAGGTTGTTGTGGCTGCACCACTGGACCAACCGGTCCACTTCGTCCTTGATGAGGCCAATGACGGTGGTGCCATCAGTGAATTTGATGATTTTTACTGATTGCATCTCTGAGGTGCAATCATTTGTATACAGTAAGAAGAGCAAGGGTGAGAGGACACTGCCCTGGGGTGGGAGATGCTGGGGACAATTGTATTGAAGGCTGAGCTGAAATCGACAAACAAGACCCTCGCATAGGTACCATGAATGTCTAGGTGCTGTAGAACAGGGCTGGCCAAACCAGTCCTCGAGATCTACCAACAGTTCATGTTTTCCAGGCCTCCTGGAGATCTGTAGAATTGTCAGTTAGGAATGAATGCAGCACATCTTAATTAGTAATGACTACACCTGTGCACCAGCTAGGTGGTCTGGAAAATGTGTACTGTTGGTAGATCTCGAGGACTGGTTTGGCCAGCCCTGCTGTAGAATGTGGTGCAGGCCCAGGTTGACTGCATCCTTTATGCACCGATTCGATCGATAGGCAAACTGAAGGGAGTCCAGTTGGGGGCCAGTCATAGTTTTCAGGTGATTCAAAACCAGGCGCTCGAACGTTTTCATGACCACTGACGTCAGTGCTATCGGACTGTAGTCATTCAGGTTAATGATAGAGGGTTTCTTGGGGACCGGGACGGTAGTGGACCTTTTGAGGCAGGAGGGGACTTTCTGTAGCTCCAGCGATTTGTTGAAGCTCTTGGTGAATATGGGGGCGAGCTGACCTGCACATGCTCTCATGGCAGATGGTGACACTCCATCGGGGCCCTGGGTTTGGCCCTTTTGAACAGCGCCTCCACCTCTTCTTGCGCGACTTGCAGCGCCTGGAGTTGGCCGTCGGTGTTCGGGGCATCGTGGAGGTGATTGTTTGGGTCGCAGGGGACTTCTTTTTCGGACCTGCAATAAAAGTGGTTCAGCTCGTCTGCTAGGTCCTGGTGCATAGTGGTGGGCTTCGATGTTTTCTTGTAGTTGCTTATGGATTGCATTCCTTTCCATACAGGTACGGGGTCATTGGTGTAGAGATCGTTTGTCAGCTTGTCCGAGATCCGCTTTTTGCTAGCCTGATTTCTTTAGATAGAGAGTACCTAGTTCAGTTGTATAGGGCTCTGTCGCCAAGTCTTGGAAGGTACACACATGTCCTCTCAGTAGCTGATGTAGGATGTGACAGTGTCTGTCAGGTCGCTCAGATCGGTTGTTGAAGCTTCGAAACCCCCCAGTTCGTGCAGTCGAAGCAGGCGTGGAGCTTCATCTTATCCTTGTTGGTCCATTTCTTGACGACAGGCTTAACCGCTCTCAGCATATGTGTATAGGTAGGGAGTAGGTGGACGAGGCAGTGGTCAGATAGGGAGAGTGCAGCACGTGGGATAGACCGGAAGGCAGACTTGAGGGTAGTGTAGCAGTGGTCAGGGGTGCGCCCATCCCTAGTGGGGCAAGTGACTTGTTTGTACTTAGGTAGCCTCCTTGCTCAGGATAGTTCTGTTGAAGTCACCCAGCACTATAAGCAGAGAGTCAGGGTGTTTTGTTCTATGTTGTATATGCATACAGCCAGGTGATGCATGGCTTCATTCGCGCAGGCGAGCAGCGGGATGTACACTCCCACAAGGACAATTGAGGCAAATACCCGAGGGGAAAAGAAGGGGATGCAGTTGATACTTAACCATCCAGGTGTGGGCTACATGATTTGCCTAGGATCGTGACATTGGTGCATCATCTGTCGTTGATGTAGAAGCAGATGCCACCACCCTTCGTTAATCCTGAGAGAACCTTGGAGCGATTGGCTCTAAAGAGACCGAAGCCTGGCAGAGACATCGGGTTGTTCGCAATATGGTCATCCAGCCACGTCTCAGTGAAGCAGAGGACAGATGACCCTGTAATGCCTGACCTTGAGCTGCCCAGAATGAGGGGCAGATTGTTGAACTTGTTTGCCAGTGAGCACACGTTCGAGAGCAGGATAGCTGGAAGTGCAAACCGGTGCCCTCGCCGCCGCTACTTCACTAGGGCGCCTGCGCGACAGCCTCTCCTCTGAGCCCAGGTTCTTCTACGGGGGCCGACATGTTGGCCTTCGTCGACGACCAGGTCGTAGGTCATTGTGGCACCGCCGCTTGAGTGGGCTGCGTCACAGCCGCAAGTGCAGACTGCGGCAGATTGCAATGTTCAGGGGTCTCTGTCCTGTCTACCAGGGGTCCCTACTATGTTGGGCTTATTAGGATGGCTTCCGGGATAGCTTTCCCGGGGGCTGCAGGCAATTCGCCGTGGGGCCGGGGTGCCGCAGCCACGTTGGGGCCTTCATCGGGGGCCTCTTCCCATGCTGCCCCTGTTTTTATCCCTGCGGTGGCTGCTGATGAGGCTACTGGAGGCAGGAGTGGTAGTGATAGATAGGGTGGTGATGCTGCGACGGGGGGGTCGCAGTCGGACTGGGATGCTGTGATACACTGCGGCTTAGACTGAGTAGGCCCTTGCTAGGACTGCTGGAGGATGGGGTGTCACGCCTGGAGGTAGCGCTGCTGCAACGGTGGGTTGCAGCGGGGCCGGCCCTAGGCCTGGGCTCGCATGGGCCTTGTCCAGGCAGACTGGGGGCGCTGTGGCTTGGGTCTGAGGCCTTGATCTTGCCGGGGGAGGCACTGCTGCAATGGGTGGGCGTTGCCAGGCTGGGCCGAGACTCACCCTGGCTGTGTCCACGACTTCCTTGCAGATAGCTGCAGTTAAAGGGGGCTTTAGCCAACAGAGTCCTGACGCATCTCCCAGGGGCCTATCCTGCACCGATGTGTCTGCAGATCTTCTTCCGGAGGGTGTGTGGGGAATTGCCAGGAGCCGGGTCATCTGGGGACCAGGACGGTTAGGATGACGCCGCCTGCAGAGCACGAAGCAGGGCCGCGGCTCAACCAGGGACCGCCTCCGCTTCACATGGGGGGATCATACCTCCGCTTCTGTCGTTCCAGGGCCGCCAATCCACCCGCCAGATGCCGCCTGTGCTGCGTGGGGCCACAGCCGCTTGGTCATCCATGCTGTGCTGCGGGAGGGCTGCAGCTCGACCAAGGACTACCGCTGCTTCACCAGGGGAGATCGTTCCTCCACTTCTGTTGTTCCGGGGCTACCGATCCGCCCTCTAGACGCCGCCTGTGCTGCGGGGGTCCGCGGCCGCTTGGTCATCCACACTGGCATCCACGTCTGTATCCCTGCCACACAGGGCAGCGAGGGCTGCAAGGGCCGTTCATCTGCCCTCCGTCGAACGAGGGGTAAGCACCGTGGGGGAGCACCAGCTTCGGAGGGCTTCTTTGCTGAATTTGGTTACCTGTGGGGAAGACAAGGGTAGGGTAAACAGATATTTTGGATGAGCTGTGCAGCTCTGAGACAGCCATCTGCGGCGCCATCTCAGGAGGAGGAGCTAAGCCGTCAGGATAGTACTTTCACTATCCACGCCAACAACTACTCCCTTTAGTAACCCGGTGACGAGTGAAGCGAGCCACCGAGCCCGAAGCGTGGTGATAGAAGCGAGCACACAAGGGTACATTTCGTGTACCATGTTCGGGCCTCGCTCCTCACCCTGGTGACATCAGAGGTCTTTTCTATGTCTATGTTTTTTTCTCGAACTTGTATTTAGACATAACCGGCCTGTGAATGGTTTACATTGATGGTAGGAAAAAATTAGGGATGGCTATCGACCATTGATGGTTTAAAATCATTGATGGTCTATGACCGATGTTGAATACTTTTACAAACAATGGGGGAGAACCATAGGTCCTTTTTATATCTATGTTTCTATGTTTCTTTCTCCAACTTGGATTTAGACATAACCGGCCTATGAATGGTTTACATTGATGGGAGGAAAAAATTAGGGATGGCCATCGAAATTTGAAATCATCGAAGGTCTATGACGGACGTCGAATACTTTTACAATCGATGGGGGAGAACCAGATGGTTTCTCGCCACAATGGTTCAGTGCTACCAAATTTGTGTTTTCTTTCCTCAAAGTCTCAGGGCACGGAGCTTAGCCCGCCCCCTGACACTCATGATGCCACACCCCTGGGATGTGATTGGACTGTAGTTCATTTTACAGTAATGTAGGGATGACCATCGATGGGTAAAACCATCAATGAATCCCATACAGATGGTTTTACATTATCAATGTTATCCTTCATTGGTACCATCAATGGTAACCATCGATGGATAACCCACCGATGGCCATCCCTAGAAAAAAATAGATGAAAAACTATTGGTGGGCATTGCTAGTTGGGACACACGAATACGGTGCACCAACTAGAGCAGGGTGGTGGGGTTACTAAGCAATGTTGGAAGAAAACATCATCACGTCGCCATTTGATTTCTGACATCAATGGTGGAGAAATATCAGACCTCTTGCAACAATGGCAAACCCATACCAATGCTATCACATATATTACCACCCACATATATTCATGCTAGTAACCTCTGACATTTCTCAAAGGCATTTTCTAAGCATTTTTAAAAATTTTCAGATTTACATAAACTGGTATAAAACTAGAAACCATTGTTTTTCATTTGATTGTGCATATTGTGGTTAGAGCACTGACAAGGGCCCGGGTACAGGGGGGATATGTCCAAATCTTGGAAGCATGGTCACGCCCTCTCAAAAAAAAAAATGTCTCCATCAGCAAGTGGCCTGTACCCTCCCCCAACAAGTCCCGACCTGAGTAATCAAATCAGAAAAAATGGTCACCTGAGCTAGACCGATTTTTACCCAGTAGATTGACTTTTTACCAAACCATTAAAATGGCCATCATATTTTGATATAATAATCAGCATGACCTCTAAATGAAGTTTTCTAACCACTAAAATGGCCATCAGACCCAGATTTTCATATGTTTGAATATTTGTTTGCCATAGAAGCACTCTAGTGCCACTTCAAATATGGCGTGGGTGCACTGCTGGTTTAACCGGAAGTGCTATTAGCTTGTTTTCTAACCCAGCAACCAGGTGAAGCATTGTGCACTTTGACGTACTGTAACTGGAAGTGAGCTGGAAATTCTGTAGGTATTAAGAGGAGTATAAATACAGGTACAGTGTGACAACTTAGTCTATTTTCTTGACGAAGTCTTAAAAGGGATAAAAATGCATTTGGACAGTGTGCTTTAAAGACTTTTACCTATGATGGTATTTACCTCATTTTGAACTTTGTAACATTTTTCTACAAGTCTGTAATAACCAGGTAAGTGATGGTGGTGTTGTTGTCAGATGCTGAGGTCAGTGGTTGTACCTCTTTCTTCAAACTGGAGCCGTTTGGATCCCTAGGCAGAAGAACGGAGAACCCCCAAAGAATCCCCTAAAGAGTCACCACACATGTGAACAGTGACTAAAAGTTTTACTGCAGCTGGAGGTGGTCACTGCTGTATGGAATAACTGATTAAACTGGCAAGTATAACACAAGATGACAGATCACAATGTAAGAGATATCACACAGTGCATGCAACAATTAGAGTGCAATACAAGAATGTATAAGAGAACATATAGAACGGTTCAAGACAGCTGGTACAATGTATTGGTATTCAGTTCACTGTAAAACGGATAGGTAATGCCCCTAAATGTATACTAGGTGGCAGTCTTTGCAAGGGTTGAGGTGGTGCTGGATTCCCCTATGTCTTCAGGAAGCAGGCAGTACAACATTAGCCTTATATTCCTGATGCTACACTGCTCAAAAAAAATAAAGGGAACACTTAAACAACACAATGTACCTCCAAGTCAATCACACTTCTGTGAAATCAAACTGTCCACTTAGGAAGCAACACTGATTGACAATCAATTTCACATGCTGTTGTGCAAATGGAATAGACAACAGGTGGAAATTATAGGCAATTAGCAAGACACCCCCAATAAAGGAGTTGTTCTGCAGGTGGTGACCACAGACCACTTCTCAGCTCCTATGCTTTCTGGCTGATGTTTTGGTCACTTTTGAAAGCTGGCGGTGCCTTCACTCTAGTGGTAGCATGAGACAGAGTCTACAACCCACACAAGTGGCTCAGGTAGTGCAGCTCATCCAGGATGGCACATCAATGCGAGCTGTGGCAAGAAGGTTTGCTGTGTCTGTCAGCGTAGTGTCCAGAGCATGGAAGCGCTACCAGGAGACAGGCCAGTACATCAGGAGACGTGGAGGAGGCCGTAGGAGGGCAACAACCCAGCAGCAGGACTGCTACCTCCGCCTTTGTGCAAGGAGGAACAGAAGGAGCACTGCCAGAGCCCTGCAAAATGACCTCCAGCAAGCCACAAATGTGCATGTGTCTACTCAAACGATCAGAAACAGAATCCATGAGGGTGGTATGAGGGCCCGACGTCCACAGGTGGGGGTTGTGCTTACAGCCCAACACCGTGCAGGACGTTTGGCATTTGCCAGAGAACACCAAGATTGGCAAATTCGCCACTGGCGCCCTGTGCTCTTCACAGATGAAAGCAGGTTCTCACTGAGCACATGTGACAGACGTGACAGAGTCTGGAGACGCCAAGGAGAACGTTCTGCTGCCTGCAACATCCTCCAGCATGACCGGTTTGGCAGTGGGTCAGTAATGGTGTTGGGTGGCATTTCTTTGGGGGGCCGCACAGCCCTCCATGTGCTCGCTAGAGATGAGCGGGTTCGGTTTCTCTGAATCCGAACCCGCCCGAACTTCATGGTTTTTTTCACGGGTCCGAGCAGACTCGGATCCTCCCGCCTTGCTCGGTTAACCCGAGCGCGCCCGAACGTCATCATGACGCTGTCGGATTCTCGCGAGACTCGGATTCTATATAAGGAGCCGCGCGTCGCCGCCATTTTCACACGTGCATTGAGATTGATAGGGAGAGGACGTGGCTGGCGTCCTCTCCATTTAGATTAGAAGAGAGAGAGAGAGAGAGAGATTGACCTGATTTACTGGAGCTTAGGAGTACTGTAGAAGTGTAGAGAGTGCAGAGTTTACTAGTGACTGACCACAGTGACCACCAGACAGTGCAGTTTTATTTAATATATCCGTTCTCTGCCTGAAAAAAACGATACACACAGTGACTCAGTCACATACCATATCTGTGTGCACTGCTCAGCCCAGTGTGCTGCATCATCTATGTATATATATCTGACTGTGCTCAGCTCACACAGCTTATAATTGTGGGGGAGACTGGGGAGCACTGCAGTGCCAGTTATAGGTTATAGCAGGAGCCAGGAGTACATATTATATTAAAATTAAACAGTGCACACTTTTGCTGCAGGAGTGCCACTGCCAGTGTGACTGACCAGTGACCTGACCACACTGACCACCAGTATAGTTAGTAGTATACTATATTGTGATTGCCTGAAAAAGTTAAACACTCGTCGTGTGACTTCACTTGTGTGGTGTTTTTTTTTTTATTCTATAAAAAACTCATTCTGCTGACAGACAGTGTCCAGCAGGTCCGTCATTATATAATATATACCTGTCCGGCTGCAGTAGTGATATATATATATTTTTTATATAATTATTTATCATCCAGTCGCAGCAGACACAGTACGGTAGTTCACGGCTGTAGCTACCTCTGTGTCGGCACTCGGCAGTCCATCCATAATTGTATACCACCTACCCGTGGTTTTTTTTTCTTTCTTCTTTATACATACATACTACTACATCTCTTTATCAACCAGTCTATATTAGCAGCAGACACAGTACAGTACGGTAGTCCACGGCTGTAGCTACCTCTGTGTCGGCACTCGGCAGTCCGTCCATAATTGTATACCACCTACCCGTGGTTTTTTTTTCTTTCTTCTTTATACATACATACTACTACATCTCTTTATCAACCAGTCTATATTAGCAGCAGACACAGTACAGTACGGTAGTTCACGGCTGTAGCTACCTCTGTGTCGGCACTCGGCAGTCCGTCCATAATTGTATACCACCTACCCGTGGTTTTTTTTTCTTTCTTCTTTATACATACATACTACTACATCTCTTTATCAACCAGTCTATATTAGCAGCAGACACAGTACAGTACGGTAGTCCACGGCTGTAGCTACCTCTGTGTCGGCACTCGGCAGTCCGTCCATAATTGTATACCACCTACCCGTGGTTTTTTTTTCTTTCTTCTTTATACATACATACTACTACATCTCTTTATCAACCAGTCTATATTAGCAGCAGACACAGTACAGTACGGTAGTTCACGGCTGTAGCTACCTCTGTGTCGGCACTCGGCAGTCCGTCCATAATTGTATACCACCTACCCGAGGTTTTTTTTTCTTTCTTCTTTATACATACATACTACTACATCTCTTTATCAACCAGTCTATATTAGCAGCAGACACAGTACAGTACGGTAGTCCACGGCTGTAGCTACCTCTGTGTCGGCACTCGGCAGTCTGTCCATAATTGTATACCACCTACCCGTGGTTTTTTTTTCTTTCTTCTTTATACATGCATACTACTACATCTCTTTATCAACCAGTCTATATTAGCAGCAGACACAGTACAGTACGGTAGTTCACGGCTGTAGCTACCTCTGTGTCGGCACTCGGCAGTCCGTCCATAATTGTATACCACCTACCCGTGGTTTTTTTTTCTTTCTTCTTTATACATACATACTACTACATCTCTTTATCAACCAGTCTATATTAGCAGCAGACACAGTACAGTACGGTAGTTCACGGCTGTAGCTACCTCTGTGTCGGCACTCGGCAGTCCGTCCATAATTGTATACCACCTACCCGTGGTTTTTTTTTCTTTCTTCTTTATACATACATACTACTACATCTCTTTATCAACCAGTCTATATTAGCAGCAGACACAGTACAGTACGGTAGTCCACGGCTGTAGCTACCTCTGTGTCGGCACTCGGCAGTCCGTCCATAATTGTATACCACCTACCCGTGGTTTTTTTTTCTTTCTTCTTTATACATACATACTACTACATCTCTTTATCAACCAGTCTATATTAGCAGCAGACACAGTACAGTACGGTAGTTCACGGCTGTAGCTACCTCTGTGTCGGCACTCGGCAGTCCGTCCATAATTGTATACCACCTACCCGTGGTTTTTTTTTCTTTCTTCTTTATACATACATACTACTACATCTCTTTATCAACCAGTCTATATTAGCAGCAGACACAGTACAGTACGGTAGTTCACGGCTGTAGCTACCTCTGTGTCGGCACTCGGCAGTCCGTCCATAATTGTATACTAGTATCCATCCATCTCCATTGTTTACCTGAGGTGCCTTTTAGTTGTGCCTATTAAAATATGGAGAACAAAAATGTTGAGGTTCCAAAATTAGGGAAAGATCAAGATCCACTTCCACCTCGTGCTGAAGCTGCTGCCACTAGTCATGGCCGAGACGATGAAATGCCAGCAACGTCGTCTGCCAAGGCCGAAGCCCAATGTCATAGTACAGAGCATGTCAAATCCAAAACACCAAATATCAGTAAAAAAAGGACTCCAAAACCTAAAATAAAATTGTCGGAGGAGAAGCGTAAACTTGCCAATATGCCATTTACCACACGGAGTGGCAAGGAACGGCTGAGGCCCTGGCCTATGTTCATGGCTAGTGGTTCAGCTTTACATGAGGATGGAGGCACTCAGCCTCTCGCTAGAAAAATGAAAAGACTCAAGCTGGCAAAAGCAGTAGCACCGCAAAGAACTGTGCGTTCTTCGAAATCCCAAATCCACAAGGAGAGTCCAATTGTGTCGGTTGCGATGCCTGACCTTCCCAACACTGGACGTGAAGAGCATGCGCCTTCCACCATTTGCACGCCCCCTGCAAGTGCTGGAAGGAGCACCCGCAGTCCAGTTCCTGATAGTCAGATTGAAGATGTCAGTGTTGAAGTACACCAGGATGAGGAGGATATGGGTGTTGCTGGCGCTGGGGAGGAAATTGACCAGGAGGATTCTGATGGTGAGGTGGTTTGTTTAAGTCAGGCACCCGGGGAGACACCTGTTGTCCGTGGGAGGAATATGGCCGTTGACATGCCTGGTGAAAATACCAAAAAAATCAGCTCTTCGGTGTGGAGGTATTTCAACAGAAATGCGGACAACAGGTGTCAAGCCGTGTGTTCCCTTTGTCAAGCTGTAATAAGTAGGGGTAAGGACGTTAACCACCTCGGAACATCCTCCCTTATACGTCACCTGCAGCGCATTCATAATAAGTCAGTGACAAGTTCAAAAACTTTGGGTGACAGCGGAAGCAGTCCACTGACCAGTAAATCCCTTCCTCTTGTAACCAAGCTCACGCAAACCACCCCACCAACTCCCTCAGTGTCAATTTCCTCCTTCCCCAGGAATGCCAATAGTCCTGCAGGCCATGTCACTGGCAATTCTGATGATTCCTCTCCTGCCTGGGATTCCTCCGATGCATCCTTGCGTGTAACGCCTACTGCTGCTGGCGCTGCTGTTGTTGCTGCTGGGAGTCGATGGTCATCCCAGAGGGGAAGTCGTAAGACCACTTTTACTACTTCCACCAAGCAATTGACTGTCCAACAGTCCTTTGCGAGGAAGATGAAATATCACAGCAATCATCCTACTGCAAAGCGGATAACTGAGGCCTTGGCATCCTGGGTGGTGAGAAACGTGGTTCCGGTATCCATCATTACTGCAGAGCCAACTAGAGACTTGTTGGAGGTACTGTGTCCCCGGTACCAAATACCATCTAGGTTCTATTTCTCTAGGCAGGCGATACCGAAAATGTACACAGACCTCAGAAAAAGAGTCACCAGTGTCCTAAAAAATGCAGCTGTACCCAATGTCCACTTAACCACGGACATGTGGACAAGTGGAGCAGGGCAGGGTCAGGACTATATGACTGTGACAGCCCACTGGGTAGATGTATGGACTCCCGCCGCAAGAACAGCAGCGGCGGCACCAGTAGCAGCATCTCGTAAACGCCAACTCTTTCCTAGGCAGGCTACGCTTTGTATCACCGCTTTCCAGAATACGCACACAGCTGAAAACCTCTTACGGCAACTGAGGAAGATCATCGCGGAATGGCTTACCCCAATTGGACTCTCCTGTGGATTTGTGGCATCGGACAACGCCAGCAATATTGTGTGTGCATTAAATATGGGCAAATTCCAGCACGTCCCATGTTTTGCACATACCTTGAATTTGGTGGTGCAGAATTATTTAAAAAACGACAGGGGCGTGCAAGAGATGCTGTCGGTGGCCAGAAGAATTGCGGGACACTTTCGGCGTACAGGCACCACGTACAGAAGACTGGAGCACCACCAAAAACTACTGAACCTGCCCTGCCATCATCTGAAGCAAGAAGTGGTAACGAGGTGGAATTCAACCCTCTATATGCTTCAGAGGTTGGAGGAGCAGCAAAAGGCCATTCAAGCCTATACAATTGAGCACGATATAGGAGGTGGAATGCACCTGTCTCAAGCGCAGTGGAGAATGATTTCAACGTTGTGCAAGGTTCTGCTGCCCTTTGAACTTGCCACACGTGAAGTCAGTTCAGACACTGCCAGCCTGAGTCAGGTCATTCCCCTCATCAGGCTTTTGCAGAAGAAGCTGGAGACATTGAAGGAGGAGCTAACACGGAGCGATTCCGCTAGGCATGTGGGACTTGTGGATGGAGCCCTTAATTCGCTTAACAAGGATTCACGGGTGGTCAATCTGTTGAAATCAGAGCACTACATTTTGGCCACCATGCTCGATCCTAGATTTAAAGCCTACCTTGGATCTCTCTTTCCGGCAGACACAAGTCTGCTGGGGTTGAAAGACCTGCTGGTGAGAAAATTGTCAAGTCAAGCGGAACGCGACCTGTCAACATCTCCTCCTTCACATTCTCCCGCAACTGGGGGTGCGAGGAAAAGGCTCAGAATTCCGAGCCCACCCGCTGGCGGTGATGCAGGGCAGTCTGGAGCGACTGCTGATGCTGACATCTGGTCCGGACTGAAGGACCTGACAACGATTACGGACATGTCGTCTACTGTCACTGCATATGATTCTCTCACCATTGAAAGAATGGTGGAGGATTATATGAGTGACCGCATCCAAGTAGGCACGTCACACAGTCCATACTTATACTGGCAGGAAAAAGAGGCAATTTGGAGGCCCTTGCACAAACTGGCTTTATTCTACCTAAGTTGCCCTCCCACAAGTGTGTACTCCGAAAGAGTGTTTAGTGCCGCCGCTCACCTTGTCAGCAATCGGCGTACGAGGTTACATCCAGAAAATGTGGAGAAGATGATGTTCATTAAAATGAATTATAATCAATTCCTCCGCGGAGACATTGACCAGCAGCAATTGCCTCCACAAAGTACACAGGGAGCTGAGATGGTGGATTCCAGTGGGGACGAATTGATAATCTGTGAGGAGGGGGATGTACACGGTGATATATCGGAGGATGATGATGAGGTGGACATCTTGCCTCTGTAGAGCCAGTTTGTGCAAGGAGAGATTAATTGCTTCTTTTTTGGGGGGGGTTCAAACCAACCTGTCATATCAGTCACAGTCGTGTGGCAGACCCTGTCACTGAAATGATGGGTTGGTTAAAGTGTGCATGTCCTGTTTTGTTTATACAACATAAGGGTGGGTGGGAGGGCCCAAGGACAATTCCATCTTGCACCTCTTTTTTCTTTTATTTTTCTTTGCGTCATGTGCTGTTTGGGGAGGGTTTTTTGGAAGGGACATCCTGCGTGACACTGCAGTGCCACTCCTAAATGGGCCCGGTGTTTGTGTCGGCCACTAGGGTCGCTTATCTTACTCACACAGTCAGCTACCTCATTGCGCCTCTTTTTTTCTTTGCGTCATGTGCTGTTTGGGGAGGGTTTTTTGGAAGGGCCATCCTGCGTGACACTGCAGTGCCACTCCTAGATGGGCCCGGTGTTTGTGTCGGCCACTAGGGTCGCTAATCTTACTCACACAGCTACCTCATTGCGCCTCTTTTTTTCTTTGCGTCATGTGCTGTTTGGGGAGGGTTTTTTGGAAGGGACATCCTGCGTGACACTGCAGTGCCACTCCTAAATGGGCCCGGTGTTTGTGTCGGCCACTACGGTCGCTAATCTTACTCACACAGCTACCTCATTGCGCCTCTTTTTTTCTTTGCGTCATGTGCTGTTTGGGGAGGGTTTTTTGGAAGGGACATCCTGCGTGACACTGCAGTGCCACTCCTAAATGGGCCCGGTGTTTGTGTCGGCCACTAGGGTCGCTTATCTTACTCACACAGTCAGCTACCTCATTGCGCCTCTTTTTTTCTTTGCGTCATGTGCTGTTTGGGGAGTGTTTTTTGGAAGGGCCATCCTGCGTGACACTGCAGTGCCACTCCTAGATGGGCCCGGTGTTTGTGTCGGCCACTAGGGTCGCTAATCTTACTCACACAGCTACCTCATTGCGCCTCTTTTTTTCTTTGCGTCATGTGCTGTTTGGGGAGGGTTTTTTGGAAGGGACATCCTGCGTGACACTGCAGTGCCACTCCTAAATGGGCCCGGTGTTTGTGTCGGCCACTACGGTCGCTAATCTTACTCACACAGCTACCTCATTGCGCCTCTTTTTTTCTTTGCGTCATGTGCTGTTTGGGGAGGGTTTTTTGGAAGGGACATCCTGCGTGACACTGCAGTGCCACTCCTAGATGGGCCCGGTGTTTGTGTCGGCCACTTGGGTCGCTAATCTTACTCACACAGCTACCTCATTGCGCCTCTTTTTTTCTTTGCGTCATGTGCTGTTTGGGGAGGGTTTTTTGGAAGGGACATCCTGCGTGACACTGCAGTGCCACTCCTAAATGGGCCCGGTGTTTGTGTCGGCCACTACGGTCGCTAATCTTACTCACACAGCTACCTCATTGCGCCTCTTTTTTTCTTTGCGTCATGTGCTGTTTGGGGAGGGTTTTTTGGAAGGGACATCCTACGTGACACTGCAGTGCCACTCCTAGATGGGCCCGGTGTTTGTGTCGGCCACTAGGGTCGCTAATCTTACTCACACAGCTACCTCATTGCGCCTCTTTTTTTCTTTGCGTCATGTGCTGTTTGGGGAGGGTTTTTTGGAAGGGACATCCTGCGTGACACTGCAGTGCCACTCCTAAATGGGCCCGGTGTTTGTGTCGGCCACTACGGTCGCTAATCTTACTCACACAGCTACCTCATTGCGCCTCTTTTTTTCTTTGCGTCATGTGCTGTTTGGGGAGGGTTTTTTGGAAGGGACATCCTGCGTGACACTGCAGTGCCACTCCTAAATGGGCCCGGTGTTTGTGTCGGCCACTAGGGTCGCTTATCTTACTCACACAGTCAGCTACCTCATTGCGCCTCTTTTTTTCTTTGCGTCATGTGCTGTTTGGGGAGTGTTTTTTGGAAGGGCCATCCTGCGTGACACTGCAGTGCCACTCCTAGATGGGCCCGGTGTTTGTGTCGGCCACTAGGGTCGCTAATCTTACTCACACAGCTACCTCATTGCGCCTCTTTTTTTCTTTGCGTCATGTGCTGTTTGGGGAGGGTTTTTTGGAAGGGACATCCTGCGTGACACTGCAGTGCCACTCCTAAATGGGCCCGGTGTTTGTGTCGGCCACTAGGGTCGCTAATCTTACTCACACAGCTACCTCATTGCGCCTCTTTTTTTCTTTGCGTCATGTGCTGTTTGGGGAGGGTTTTTTGGAAGGGACATCCTGCGTGACACTGCAGTGCCACTCCTAGATGGGCCAGGTGTTTGTGTCGGCCACTAGGGTCGCTTAGCTTAGTCATCCAGCGACCTCGGTGCAAATTTTAGGACTAAAAATAATATTGTGAGGTGTGAGGTATTCAGAATAGACTGAAAATGAGTGGAAATTATGGTTTTTGAGGTTAATAATAATATGGGATCAAAATGACCCCCAAATTCTATGATTTAAGCTGTTTTTTAGGGTTTTTTGAAAAAAACACCCGAATCCAAAACACACCCGAATCCGACAAAAAAAATTCGGTGAGGTTTTGCCAAAACGCGGTCGAACCCAAAACACGGCCGCGGAACCGAACCCAAAACCAAAACACAAAACCCGAAAAAATTTCAGGCGCTCATCACTACTGCTCGCCAGAGGTAGCCTGACTGCCATTAGGTACCGAGATGAGATCCTCATACCCCTTGTGAGACCATATGCTGGTGCGGTTGGCCCTGGGTTCCTCCTAATGCAAGACAATGCTAGACCTCATGTGGCTGGAGTGTGTCAGCAGTTCCTGCAAGCCGAAGGCATTGATGCTATGGACTGGCCCGCCCGTTCCCCAGACCTGAATCCAATTGAGCACATCTGGGACATCATGTCTCGCTCCATCCACCAACCCCACAGACTGTACAGGAGTTGGCGGATGCTTTAGTCCAGGTCTGGGAGTAGATCCCTCAGGAGACCATCCGCCACCTCATCAGGAGCATGCCCAGGCATTGTAGGGAGGTCATACAGGCACGTGGAGGCCACACACACTACTGAGCCTCATTTTGACTTGTTTTAAGGACATTACATCAAAGTTGGATCAGCCTGTAGTGTGTTTTTCCACTTTAATTTTGAGTGTGACTCCAAATCCAGACATCCATGGGTTAATAAATTTGATTTCCATTGATAAATTGTTGTGTGATTTTGTTGTCAGCACATTCAACTATGTAAAGAACGGGATCCGGTCTGAAGATCGACAGTGTCTAGGTCGACAATGTTTAGGTCGACCACTATAGGTCGACAATCACTAGGTCGACATGGATGGAAGGTCGACGGGGTTTCTAGGTCGACATGTGCTAGGTCGACAGGTCTAAATGTCGACAGGAGTTTTTCACATTTTTTTTTTCATACTTAACGATCCACGTGGACTACGATTGGAACGGTAAAGTGTGCCGAGCGAAGCGGTATCGGAGCGAAGGCACCATGCCCGAAGCATGGCGAGTGAAGCGAGCCATGCGATGGGACGCGGTGCACTAATTTGGGATCCCGGTCACTTTACGAAGAAAACGACAAAAAAAAAAAAATCCTCATGTCGACCTTTAGACCTGTCGACCTAGCACATGTCGACCTAGAAACCCTGTCGACCTTCCATCCATGTTGACCTAGTGACTGTCGACCTATAGTGGTCGACCTAAACATTGTCGACCTAGATACTGTCGATAAAACGAACCACACCCGTAAAGAACAAAGGCCCTCATTCCGAGTTGTTCGCTCGCAAGCTGCTTTTAGCAGCTTTGCACACGCTAAGCCGCCGCCTACTGGGAGTGAATCTTAGCTTATCAAAATTGCGAACGAAAGATTAGCAAAATTGCGAATAGACACTTCTTAGCAGTTTCTGAGTAGCTCCACACTTACTCGGCATCTGCGATCAGTTCAGTGCTTGTCGTTCCTGGTTTGACGTCACAAACACACCCAGCGTTCGCCCAGACACTCCTCCGTTTCTCCAGCCACTCCCGCGTTTTTCCCAGAAACGGTAGCGTTTTTACGCACACACCCATAACACGGCCAGTTTCCGCCCAGAAACACCCACTTCCTGTCAATCACATTACGATCATCAGAACGAAGAAAAAACCTTGTAATGCCGTGAGTAAAATACCTAACTGCATAGCAAATTTACTTGGCGCAGTCGCACTGCAGACATTGCGCATGCGCATTAGCGACTAATCGCTCCGTTGCGAGAAAAAAATAACGAGCGAACAACTTGGAATGACCCCCATAGTATTTAATAAGAATATTTCATTCATTCAGATCTAGGATGTGTTATTTTAGTGTTCCCTTTATATTTTTGAGCAGTGTACATCTTCCTCTATCCTGAGAGTGACAGCTAGAGCCAATTAGTTCAAAACACTGCAGGGTATTGGTATGTATAAACCAGACATGTCCAAACTGCGGCCCTCCAGCTGTTGTGAAACTACATATCCCAGCATGCCCTGATACAGTTTTGCTGTCAGGGAATGCTAAAGCTGTGTCAGGGCATGCTGGGATATGTAGTTTTTCAACAGCTGGAGGGCCGCAGTTTGGACATGCCTGGTATAAACTGACACAGAAGCAGGGTCTAGATTATAAACAAATTACCGAGCAGTGGGGGTAATTCTGAGTTGATCGCAGCAGGATTTTTTTTTAGCAATTGGGCAAAACCATGTGCACTGCAGGAGAGGCAGATATAACATGTGCAGAGAGAGTTAGATTTGGGTGGGTTGTGTTCAATCTGCAATCTAAATTGCAGTGTAAAAATAAAGCAGCCAGTATTTACCCTGCACAGAAACAAAATAACCCAACCAAATCTAACTCTCTCTGCAAATGTTATATCTGCCCCCCCCTGCAGTGCACATGGTTTTGCCCAACTGCTAAAAAATTTCCTGCTGCGATCAACTTGGAATTACCCCCGGTAGTCTAGAGTTTGCTGTCCGGTCTCTGCAGTGAGTCCACAGTTATACAGTGCAGTTCAGTAGCATTTAAGCCAGTATGAAGCGTATAGTTCTCTGGCTTGAACAATAAATGGCCGGAATAGTTAGAGAAGTGACATATATTCCCTCAGTGTGATAGCTGCAGGCAGAGCCGGCCTTAGCTATAGGCAGGCTAGGCATTTGCCTAGGGCATCCAAGCATGTCTAGGGGCATCCAAGCATGTCCCTGCAGTATCTCATGCTGGGAGGGACAGTCCCATACCTCCCAACATGACCCTCTCCAGGAGGGACAGAATGCTCTGCTCCTGGACTTCCCTCTTAATTTATGATTGCCATCACCTGTGCTGAAACACCTTTCTTATCCATTACCCTGTTCAATACAGGTGTCGGCAATCATAAATTAAGGAAAAGTCCAGAAGCAGAGCATTGTGTCCCTCCTGGAGAGGGTCATGTTGGGAGGTATGCAGTCCGCAAACTAACTGTTACTTTCCAAATGTATTCAATCAGTACTTGTATACACTGCTGTTTACATTTGTAAAAAAAAATGCACACTGTGCCTTAAACTTCCTCTGACATGCTTAAATGCCCCTGACTTGTGAGACCTCAGACAGACAGCAGAAGCCAAGTAAATGCAATTCCTGGACCTGTGACATTTTCACTGACTATATAAGGTTATTACTGGATGGCTTCTATAACACATGTGTATTTTGGAAGACTGCTTCACAGAAACCTGACATCACCTATACTGCTTGTGCACATAGGGGAGGGGGACCCTGTTATCCTGTGTCCCTTATCCCTGTGCAATTCCCAGGTGTCTGCAGGGACATAACATGGGCAATGTTCTCCCCACACTTTATTTCCTAGTCAGTCCATGCCGTAAAATTCCCCTGCCACCCAGCACTGTAACGTGGTCAGTAAGTTGCGTTGTGATTTTCTATATGAAATATCAGTGCAGCATGACTTTCGGACACATCAGACTGGAGGGCAGAGCATATCACTCCCACAGTATAAAGTAAAGGGCATGCAGTAACAGACACCAGCAAACACACTGAATAGTGAAGAGAATGGACAGTTTCTACATGTTTGATACTGGTCTTTTTGTATAACCAGCAAGTGTGGCAGTATCTGTGGCAGTATATGTGTATTATGGGCATTACTAATGTGGGGCATATGTGTAAGGTGCATTACTGTGTGGCATTATGTGTATTATGGGCATTACTAATGTGGGGCATATGTGTAAGGTTCCTTTACTGTGTGGAATTATATGTATTATGGTCATTACTGTGTGGCATTGTGCAGAGTTGAACTGGCCCACAGGGTAACCCCCCGGTGGGCCCCACTACCTGAGCGTTGCAGGTACAGATGCAGAACTAGCGGCGGAGCTAGGGGGCACCAGACAAAATTTTGCCTAGGGCATCAAATTGGCTAGGGCCGGTTCTGGCTGCAGGTGAAGGCAATTCATTCCACTGTAAGCCCAAAGTCATGCAATGAAATAACTGTATTATAATAGTAGCACAGTTCAGAATCACACTAATAGGCTCTACACACTGGGCGTTTTGACTGCAAGATATGAACGACCCCGCGCTCGTTCATCGCTGGTGCCCCGTCGGCTGTGCATGCAGGCCAATATGGATGATCTCGTCCATATTTGCCTGCACTTCTATGGAGCTGGGTGACGGGGGGAGTGAAGAAACTTAACTCCCCCCGTCACTGCCCCCCCCCCCCGCGCCGCCGGGTCGCCCGTCGGCCGTATCCGCCGTCGGGCAGCTCGGCGGCGGATCTATTAACGTGTAGGGCCCTTTAGGGTGCAAGCAGATGACAGGTAATTGGTAACGGTGGTTAGCAGTAAATGGTGCAGTTCAAATCAATCACTGGGAGATAACATATCTCTAACCCTTGCATAATTGCTATTAGTGAGATTGACAGTTTCTAGCAGAGACACCTGGCAAGCCGAAGCAATGGCCAGCAGAAGCAATTCAGGCAGTCATTTAAGAGCAAAAAGCTGTGCGGTAAGCTTTTCATCAGAATCGAATGCAAGAAGCACCCTGTCTAGTTGTGCAGCAGTAGAGTGGGGGATTCGGTGAAATCCGGACCGGATCACTGTCTGGAACACCGGACCGGATCAGCTCCCTGCAGCGAACTCTGCCACTGGGAAGCTGTGAAAGCGCGTCCCCGTCCAGGGGGTGTGTCCACGATGGGCTGTCAGTGGGGAGGGATAGATCCCCGCCGCCTCCCGCACGAAGCTGCTGCTGCACTGCCAGGAGGCTGTCAGCCCTGCACAGTGGCGCTGCCTGTGCGCTGCTGTCACACAGGGGAATACTATGCAGGCAGGGCCGGTGTAAGGTCTCATGGCACCCTAGGCAAACCTTTAGCCTACTGCCCCCTAACCTGCAAATCCCACCACCACCAACTCTCAGAGGGGAGATGCAGGTGGCCACTAGGTGGGCTGGGGTGAATTGCATCATTATAAATATACAGAGAAAAGGGACAACACTCAAGGACTTTTTCACAATATACTTTCACTTTAAAAGTCCTTGAGTGTCATCTATTCTTGAAATACTCTATAATACTTTATGTGGGGTCTGGTCGGGATATTCATTTGAGGTTGGGTACGAGATGCACCGGCCAGAATACCGACAGCAGCATCCGGACCACCATAATTCTGAAATTTGAATGAAATTAATTAACCTTACCCTAACCCTCCCTCCCGCCAGCCTAACCCTAACCCTCCCAGTCATACTAACATTCAGGATGCTGGCTATCGGGATTCTGAATGCAACATCCTGTACGCTGGGATGCCACCTACAACCCTTTAATTGTATGTGTATACATGCATATACATACCTCCCAACTTTCTAAATATTGAAATATTTCCCCCTAGCGTTGCATTGCTGGCAAGTGGCAGGAAGAAGACATTCTGTCATGTGACAGATCGATCAGGCATTATTATCTGTATTTTTTTATAAAAAGAAAATAAACTTTATTGGCAATGTACAAACAGTTACTACTAGGTGCCACCGATATTGACGCGCAATGCTTTAACTTTATCACAGAGCTGGTTTCATTTTAGACAGAGGCACTGTTCATGCAAAATGCAAAGGCACATTAAACATAGGCTAAGGCGTAAGATTAGATATACACCCGAATCAGAAGAGTAGGTTTACATAGGGCCCTGGAAATTATGAAGAAATGCTTTTATCTACTTAAACATGAGACATTTAACTACCACAAATTAACAAAAAATGCAAACATATGTTTATAGCGCTGAAATTCATGCACACATGGGGCCTAATTCAGACCTGATTGTAGATGTGCTAAATTTAGCACATCTACAATCAGTCACACAGACATGTGGGGGGACGCCCAGCACAGGGCTAGTCCGCCCCGCATGCCTGGCCCGAACCCCCCACACAAGTACAAAAGCATCGCACAGCATCAATGCTTTTGTACTTGAAGAGTAGCTCCCCACCAGCGCAGGTCCTACGCAGCTAGCAGGGAGCTACTCGTCACTTTGAGGGTTGCAGCGGCTGCGTGTGACATCACGCAGCCGCTGCGACCCACCTCCCCAACAGTCTGGGCATGCCTGCGCTGCCGGGACCGCGCCCCCTAAATGGCGGCCAAACGCCGCCGGCCTGACCACTCCCGCCCAGCGACCGCCTCTGCCTGTCAATCAGGCTGAGGCAATCGCAGGGCTGAGACAGCCGTCGGCTGTCTGGCACGTGCCGGCGCACTGCAGTGCCAGCGCATGCGCAGTTCAGACCTGATCAGGTCTGAATTAGGACCCATGACTCCTGACTATGGTGGTCATTCCGAGTTGATCGCTCGTTATTTTTTTTTCGCAACGGTGCGATTAGTCGCTAATGCGCATGCGCAATGTCTGCAGTGCGACTGCGCCAAGTAAATATGCAGTTAGGTATTTTACTCACGGCATTACGAGGTTTTTTCTTCGTTCTGGTGATCGTAATGTGATTGACAGGAAGTGGGTGTTTCTGGGCGGAAACAGGCCGTTTTATGGGAGTGTTTGAAAAAACGCTACCGTTTCTGGGGAAAATGCGGGAGTGGCTGGAGAAACGGAGGAGTGTCTGGGCGAACGCTGGGTGTGTTTGTGACGTCAAACCAGGAACGACAAGCACTGTACTGATCGCACTGGAAGAGTAAGTCTCGAGCTACTCAGAAACTGCACAGAGAAGTCTTTTCGCAATATTGCGAATCTTTCGTTCGCAATTTTGATAAGCTAAGATTCACTCCCAGTAGGCGGCGGCTTAGCGTGTGCAAAGCTGCTAAAAGCAGCTTGCGAGTGAACAACTCGGAATGAGGGCCCTTACATAGTAATTAATAAAAATGCAAACAAGCATGTTAGGTACATTATAAAAGGACCTACTTAATTCGATACTTATGGGGAAGTTCAATTGCAGGCAAAGGTCGCAAGCTGCTGTGGTGTTTAAACAATCTTTAATCTTGCACCTTTGGCATGCCAGCGAAATCCCAAATTAGCTTTACCGCTTAACTGACAATTTGTTTTCCCAAAAACCGCTCCAAAATTATATATATATATATATATATATATATATATATATATTTATATACTGTGTATGTATATATATATATATATATATATATATATATATACACTGCTCAAAAAAATAAAGAGAACACTTAAGCAACACAATGTAACTCCAAGTCAATCACACTTCTGTGAAATCAAACTGTCCACTTAGGAAGCAACACTGATTGACAATCAATTTCACATGCTATTGTGCAAATGGAATAGACAACAGGTGGAAATTATAGGCAATTAGCAAGACACCCCCAACAAAGGAGTTGTTCTGCAGGTGGTGACCACAGACCACTTCTCAGCTTCTATTCTTTCTGGCTGATGTTTTGGTCACTTTTGAAAGCTGGCGGTGCCTTCACTCTAGTGGTAGCATGAGACGGAGTCTACAACCCACACAAGTGGCTCAGGTAGTGCAGCCCATCCAGGATGGCACATCAATGCGAGCTGTGGCAAGAAGGTTTGCTGTGTATGTCAGCGTAGTGTCCAAAGCATGGAGACGCTACCAGGAGACAGGCCAGTACATCAGGAGACATAGAGGAGGCCGTAGGAGGGCAACAACCCAGCAGCAGGACTGCTACCTCAGCCTTTGTGCAAGGAGGAACAGGAGGAGCACTGCCAGAGCCCTGCAAAATCACCTCCAGCAAGCCACAAATGTGCATGTGTCTACTCAAACGATCAGAAACAGAATCCATGAGGGTGGTATGAGGGCCCGATGTCCCCAGGTGGGGGTTGTGCTTACAGCCCAACACCATGCAGGACGTTTGGCATTTGCCAGAGAACACCAAGATTGGCAAATTCGCCACTGGCGCCCTGTGCTCTTCACAGATGAAAGCAGGTTCTCACTGAGCACATGTGACAGACATGACAGAGTCTGGAGACGCCAAGGAGAACGTTCTGCTGCCTGCAACATCCTCCAGCATGACCGGTTTGGCAGTGGGTCAGTAATGGTGTGGGGTGGCATTTCTTTGGGGGGCCGCACAGCCCTCCATGTGCTCACCAGAGGTAGCCTGACTGCCATTATGTACCGAGATTAGATCCTCAGACCCCTTGTGAGACCATATGCTGGTGCGGTTGGCCCTGGGTTCCTCCTAATGCAAGACAATGCTAGACCTCATGTGGCTGGAGTGTGTCAACAGTTCCTGTAAGACTAAGGCATTGATGGCATGGACTGGCCCGCCCGTTCCCCAGACCTGAATCCAATTAAGCACATCTGGGACATCATGTCTCGCTCCATCCACCAATGCCACGTTGCTCCACAGACTGTCCAGGAGTTGGCGGATGCTTTAGTCCAGGTCTGGGAGGAGATCCCTCAGGAGACCATCTGCCACCTCATCAGGAGCATGCCCAGGCATTGTATGGAGGTCATACAGGCACGTGGATGCCACACACACTACTGAGCCTCATTTTGACTTGTTTTGAGGACATTACATCAAAGTTGGATCAGCCTGTAGTGTGTTTTTCCACTTTAATTTTGAGTGTGACTCCAAATCCAAACCTCCATGGGTTAATAAATTTGATTTCCATCATTGGAATTACGACAGCCGGGATCCTGGACGAACGTCACACAGGTAAGCAGCGTGGGGATGTGGGTGGCGTTTGAAGCTGTGGGTTAGGCTGCTGGGTAGAGTGGGTTAGGTTTAGGCACCACCGGGGAGGGTTAGGATTATCCTGGTGAAGACCCTGCTCTTCACCAGGGTCAGTGCTGAGACCCGGGATTTTGCTGGATTGCTAGACCTAGCAAATTCCCAGAGGCATGTATGAAAGGGGCATAACAGATGAACTAGGGAACTAGTGCACCGGAGACAGAATGTTTAATAGGATAAACCAACAGGAACACAGGAATTCAGATCTGAGGATAAGAAACAGAAGGTGGTAGTAGAATACCGATATATACAGGAACAGGTACAGGAGTAGCTGAGGACTGGGGACCAAGAACTATCTTAGAAGGAAGACTTTGCTCTGAAAATGTGCAGCAGACAGGAGCAGGTTTAAATAGGAAACATTGGAAGTCCATAAGTTGTTGGAATCATGTGATAGCAGTAGTAGTAAAATGGGGTGTGATCCTGCACATGACTTAGCTACATAGGTAAGTATCTTTGAAAAATATTGATGTCATGTTCTTAAACCAACCATAGGGAATGCATATTTTGTGGTGTCTCAACAGTATCACTCGTGTTGGTGGTGCTCCCCTGAGTCCAAAGTTTACAGATTTGTGTGGTAGGTTTCTCTTGCCTAGGCAGTGGAGAAAACCTCTAAGACTCTTTTGGTGGGCACGCTTTGTATAGATGTGAAAATTACAATTTTAACGTTTATTTATGATCAAGAATAAAATATAAACAAGTCTAAGTGTCCACTGACTCGTAATTACTCAAATGCCTGAATATAAATGTGATCTTAGTCACGTGGGTGTTAGTAAATTCAAATGGATAGTTACATAAAGAGAAATTTCACAGCCATATGCATCAGCCGTGTGTCCCTTTAAAATATAACACAAATTGTTAGAGGGTGAAAAAAAGGTATCCATCATCTCTCAGAGAATAATATTAATATTTACATTTCCTTAAAATTCAACTGTCACTGCTGAAGAATTGTTAATCTCACTTTTCATTGGTCAGGAGAAAAATGACATTAGCACAACAATCATCCACAATGGTGCTCTTAATCACTTTGGCAGGATATAATATGGTTACCATACATACAGTAGCGGCTCTTGCCACGGGCAAGCAGGCTTTTTGCCCGAGCGCCGCTACCCTGAGGGCGCCGCCGTGGCAACAGCCGCTACTGCTTCCCGGCTGCAGCGAGAGCTGTGTGCGCCCGCTACAGCCGGCATCACTGGCTGACGCTAGAGGTCAAAATTGACAGCTAGTGTCAGTGTGGCGCTGCTATGGGAGAGACGTCATTACGTCTCTCCCATAGAGCAGAGCTGTCGCCCGGAGGCGGAGACAGCAGCAGCGGCAACAGCGGTCCAGAAACAGGAGCGAGGCTGGTAAGTATTTTCTTTTTCCTTTTAGGCTTTGAAAGCGTCGCTACTACTGGGGGCACATACAGGGGGTACAGCTACAAGGGGCCCTATCACTGGGGGCACAGCTACAAGGGGCACAACTACAGAGGGCACATACTGGAGGCACTACTACAGGGGGAACAGCTACTGGGGGCACTACTACAGGGGGCACATACTGGGGGCACTACTACTGGGGGCACAGCTACTGGGGGCACTGCTACAGGGGGCACAGCTACTGGGGGCACTACTACAGGGGGCACAGCTACTGGGAGCACAGCTACAGAGGGCACTGCTACAGGGGGCACTACTACAGGGGGCACAGCTACTGGGGGCACTACTACAGTGGGCACTGCTACAAAGGGCACAGCTACTGGGAGCATATCTACAGGGGGCACATGCTGGGGCACTGCTACAGGGGGAACAGCTACTGGGGGCACAGCTACAAGGGGCACTGCTACAGGGGGCACAACTACAGGGGGACCAGCTACTGGGGGCAAATTAACTGGGGGCAAATCTACAGGGGGCACAGTTACAGGGGGAAAATCAACTGGGGGAGCACAACTACTAGCGGCAAATCTTGGGGCACTGGGCGCCGCAAGGTGTAGAACCGGCCCTGCATACATAGAGAAATGCATTTAATCACAGTAAAAGGATTATCCTGCACATATGCATAAGGTTGTTTTCCCAGAGTATACTCAAACAATGTTGGCACAAACAATAAGACAAAAAATGCCAATATACTGTAGACTGATCTGCTAGTCAGAAAACGGAAAAGAGTGAACTCTGGCGCAATGGGATTGGTCAGCCCAATCACATCCCTATACCTGCCCACAACACAGGTAAAAATACAAATGAGAGAAAAAGGGGTGAGGGAATGTGATCAAAGGCGCCCAAAATTTAGGAGGAAAGTTTGGTAAAGATGTAAGTCATAAACAATAAACAATAAATGTTACATAAAATGGAAATGGTGGATGCAACAATACTTGTGAATTCTTCTAGATGTTCTCAATCAGCTGTCCGTCTATGATTTAAATCCTCAGACAATCCTCAGTTGATATGTGAAAACAAAAATATAGAACAAAAACCAATGTGTAGTATAATTGTTGAAATGTCTTAATAAAGGTGTCCAGAAAATGAAACTCTGGTGAATGAGGGGCTTGATAGTAGAAAGGATAGATTCTCGCCACCACCAATATTCTCAGGGTTCAAGACGTACCGAAACTCACATAATGTATAGTAGGAATAAACATATAACGGTATCTTTGTATGATTTTAGGTACAGCGTACCTCACTCACATGTCCAGCAGGTGTTCTCCACATATAAAGGTATCTTTAGCGGTCTTTAATAATGGTCCAAAGCGGTGAATTTTTGTAAAAGAAAAAGTTTTTATTTGACATAAGTCAAAGAGTAAAAAAGTACAGGTAATTACAATTTGACCTTATTCGTCGGGCAGAAGAATGGGGGTATCGGGAGATAAGATTGAAAGAAATCTCCAAATACTAGAAGGTGGTCCGGAATCCCCTCTGTATGCAAAGACCCCCAAAAAAATACCTTAAGATGGTCAAAAAACCTGTTTAAAAATGTGAATCCACGCTCAGCATGCACCAACGACGTTTCAACCGTGTCGGTCTTTTTCAAGGTGTGTGAGCTGAGTGTGGATGAAAGCTATTTATCCTATTACACAGGAAATGAAGGTTTTGCAATGCATGATGGTAACAAAAAATTATTTGACTTTCTAATAATAACAGTGGGTATAGGAATAAGGACAAAGGCTTATAAGGTGACCGTGTGTATGAATGTTTCATATGAGGAAAAACTGGACATTGTGAGGGATAAATATTAGAGCAAAAGAAACGCCGGACCGGAAGTTACTGTGGTCCGCATTGCGTTCCAAATACCGGAAGTGCGTTCCACACAACCGGAAGTGCGTTCCACTGACTGTGCGCTAAACCGGAAGTGACCACGGGTAGGCACAGTACATGAAGGGAAGAATGACATGCGTTCCACCTAACATGAAATTGCGGTCCACAAGCTTAGCTTAGAAATACATGGATACATGGCAATATATACAAAAAAAAATGTGCATTTGATATGATTAATGGGTAGAAGGGAACATTATAACAATTTTGACCATTTCAGATATAACATAATTATACACATATATTTTAATAAAAAACCGGAAGTGCGTTCCACTGAATTTACACCAAACCTGAAGAAACTGCGGCCTGGTGTAAACAAATGGATTTATGTGGATGGAATTATATCAAACCATTGTATTTTATATGGTTAATTAATAAACATCCTATGCTGTTAAAAAAATATAGGACCTGATTTTAAACACATATACGAATGAAAGAAAATAAAAATAAAAAAATAAAAATAAATAAAAAATAAAAAATAACGAATAAAAATTAAAATTTATAACCAAAATTAATGCATAAAAGACTGAAAGAAAGTAAAATTCAGAAAAAAAGGATGAAAATGGAGATGAAGGAAAGGGGGCGTATCACAAAAACCATTTTAACTCAAAATCGGAATTAAGACCGGCGGGCATAATTGTATTGAGTTTGAAAATCCATTGCATTTCTGCCCTGGCGAGATTCCCGTCCGTATCTCTGTCCTTCCAAGTTGCTTTGACGTGTTGTATGCCAATAAAGGACATGATGTGTTTTATGGATGAGTTATGTGTTTTTAAAAAATGATCAGACAGTGTATGGGTAGTAACGCCTTTTTTGATGTTTCTCAAATGTTCGGCAAGGCGTGTCATGAGTGATCTCCCAGTTCTTCCTATGTAGACTAAACCGCAGCTGCACTTTATGTAGTATACCACATTAGTTGTGTGGCAAGTGATGAAATCTTTTATTGTGTAATTGTTGTTATTGTGAGTGAATTCAGTATATTTTGAAGTGGTTGATGGTACGGACCTGCAGACTATGCAGGTCCCACATCGATGAAATCCCTTCGTTCTAATGGGATTGAGGGAGTCGAATGGCAGGGAACTTTTTACTAATGTATTTTTTAAATTATTGCTTCTTCTGTATATGAATTTTGGTCTGTCGGGTATGATGTTCTTCAAAACTGGGTCTCTTAATAGTAAATGCCAGTGTTTTTTTATGATCTGTTCTTGTTTTCTGGAATCAGAACTGAACCCAGATATGAAGGCCAGTTCATTTACATTGGTCTTAATTTTATGCTTAGGTTCCAAAATGTCCTTTCTTGGTATCTTTTCTACTTCACATTCTGCCTTTTCCAATAGTTCTTTATTATAACCTTTATCCAGGAATTTCTTTTTCATTGTGTTTTTTTGAATTTGATAATCATGGTTATCGCTGCAGTTCCTTTTTAAGCGGAGGAACTGTCCTTTAGGGATACCTTTCAACCAGTTTGGGTGGTGTTGACTGTTAAAGGGGATAATGCTGTTACAGTCCGTTGGTTTAGAGTACCCTTTGGTGTGTATCCTGTTATCTTTAATGAAGATAGTGAGGTCAAGAAAATTGATGGTTTCTTGACTGATAGTGAAAATCAATTGGATATTTAAAGAATTCGAGTTTAAAGAGGAGCAGAAAGTATCTAGCTCCAAACGGTCTCCATGCCAAATAAAGAGGATATCATCAATGTATCGGCACCATGACACCAGGCTCGCACCAGCTAAAGGGCTGTTCCAGACTGCATCTTCTTCCCACTTTGCCATAAATAAATTGGCATAGCTTGGTGCGAACCTGGTGCCCATAGCGGTGCCGACCTTCTGAAGAAAATAGTCCCCCTGGAAAAAGAAAAAATTGTTTTCCAAGATAAATGCGATGCTTTCAATGACAAATTCAATTCTTTCCGTGGTCATGGCGGTTTTCTCTAAATGCCATTTCGTGGCTTCAATACCAGCTGTGTGGTCGATAATAGTGTATAACGAAGTGACATCAGCTGTTACTAGGTAGTAGTTCTCTTCCCATCGTATTTTATCTAGCTTGTTAATTATATCGGTGGTGTCTTTTAGGTACGATCTACCTTGAATTACTATTTCTTGCAAGAAAAAGTCGACCATCTCTGATAGGTTGGTGGTTAGGCTGCCAGTCCCCGAAATGATGGGTCGTCCTGGGGGTTTCTCCGCATTCTTATGTACTTTGGGTAAAGTGTAGATGGTGGGGTTTTTTGGGTGTTGTGTGTTTAAAAATTCAAACTCCCTTTTACTCAGCACCCCTTTTTCCAGATATTTGCTAATGAGTTTCCCATAGTTGGTTTTGATTTTAGCAGTCGGATCAGTTCGTAATTTTTGATATGTCCCGTTGGAATTGAGTTGCGATAATATTTCCTCCTTGTAATCAATTTTGTTTTGGATCGTGATGCCACCTCCCTTATCACAGGGTTTTATTATAATTTCCATATCTTCTTTAAGGGATTTAAGTGCCTGTTTCTCCCTGATTGAGATATTGGTTCGTGAACGATTTCTTGAGGGTGTTTTGGACGATTTCATATGATGGACGTCTTCTAAGACAGATTTGGTAAAACTGTCTATCATACACCCTTTCAGGTGTACTGGGTGAAAGGTGGATTTTTTCCTAAATGGTGTTACACCTTCATCTTCTTTTGGTGTCTCGGTAATATTGGTGGCAAAAAACTTCTTTAGTAGGAGTTTTCTTGAGAATTTATGAATATCGATGTGTGCCTCAAACGGGTTCGTTTTTGCTGTGGGGGCAAATTTTAAGCCCTTTTGGAGGATGTGTGTTTCCTCTGTAGTGAGGGTCCTGGAGCTCAAATTGAAAATTTTGACTTGGTCTGAGTTAGATGAATTGTTGTCTGTAGACTTGGCGGATTTCTTGCGTCTATTATTTCTCCCCCCTCGTTTACCCCTCTTTTTCTTTATTGGAACCTGGTATTCCTGTACCTCTCTCTCTGTCCTAAAAAAGGTCCCTGATCTTGTCTGAAATTGAGTGGTTCAAATCTATTGTACATGTTGACTGGGGGTCTGTTATCCCATCTGTTGTTGCGATAATTGGGTCGATATGTTCTTTTGGGATATATCCAATTATTACGTGGGGGAAAATCCCTACCTCTGTTGTAATGATCGTAATTATCCCTTGGAGGATGTTGGTAATTTTCATAGACTGGAATTCTCTCCTTGATGTCTTCTTCCTCATATTCTTCAAAATGTGTTTTCTTCTTATTCTTATTTTTCTTCTTCATTGTTTGGAAAGAGGGAGTGTCAATGGAATTGGGTTGATCCTCTTTTCTATCTTTGGTTTTCTTCTTTTTGAGAGATTTTCCACCATTTCTATAGAAATCATGGTCCCTTTTCAGTTTCCTTTGTTTTTTCTCTACTAATGTTTTGGTATGTTTGTCAATCCTAATTTCTAGTTCCTTGTCGAGAATGGTATATTCAGGAAGTTCCTGAAAAGGCTTGACAAGGGTTTGAAGATTTTTTATTTGATCATTGAGATTGAGTAACTTGTCCCTTCTTTCCTTTATTATTAAATGCATTAGAGAGAATGAGCATGTATCAATTATTTTAGCCCATTCTTTTTTGAAATGCTCGCTAGAATCATTAAAAGTGGGCTGTTTTTTGAATCTCAACCCTTTCGGGATGATATCATCTTTCAAGTATTTATCCAAGGTTGCAACTTCCCACCATAGTGCATTTTCTTTTATGAGTAAATTTCCTAATTTATTCATAGCTGTTTCAAGGTCTTCATCGGTGATATCTTCACTTTCCTCACAACAATCTAATAGGAAGGCTTCTTTAAGGGAATTTTGTCTAACTTCTAAGTGTCTAAACATAACTGCTGCCTAAGTTCAACAAGTTGGGGTGAAGCTAATCGGAAAACGGAAAAGAGTGAACTCTGGCGCAATGGGATTGGTCAGCCCAATCACATCCCTATACCTGCCCACAACACAGGTAAAAATACAAATGAGAGAAAAAGGGGTGAGGGAATGTGATCAAAGGCGCCCAAAATTTAGGAGGAAAGTTTGGTAAAGATGTAAGTCATAAACAATAAACAATAAATGTTACATAAAATGGAAATGGTGGATGCAACAATACTTGTGAATTCTTCTAGATGTTCTCAATCAGCTGTCCGTCTATGATTTAAATCCTCAGACAATCCTCAGTTGATATGTGAAAACAAAAATATAGAACAAAAACCAATGTGTAGTATAATTGTTGAAATGTCTTAATAAAGGTGTCCAGAAAATGAAACTCTGGTGAATGAGGGGCTTGATAGTAGAAAGGATAGATTCTCGCCACCACCAATATTCTCAGGGTTCAAGACGTACCGAAACTCACATAATGTATAGTAGGAATAAACATATAACGGTATCTTTGTATGATTTTAGGTACAGCGTACCTCACTCACATGTCCAGCAGGTGTTCTCCACATATAAAGGTATCTTTAGCGGATATTCCAGAGTTTCATTTTCTGGACACCTTTATTAAGACATTTCAACAATTATACTACACATTGGTTTTTGTTCTATATTTTTGTTTTCACATATCAACTGAGGATTGTCTGAGGATTTAAATCATAGACGGACAGCTGATTGAGAACATCTAGAAGAATTCACAAGTATTGTTGCATCCACCATTTCCATTTTATGTAACATTTATTGTTTATTGTTTATGACTTACATCTTTACCAAACTTTCCTCCTAAATTTTGGGCGCCTTTGATCACATTCCCTCACCCCTTTTTCTCTCATTTGTATTTTTACCTGTGTTGTGGGCAGGTATAGGGATGTGATTGGGCTGACCAATCCCATTGCGCCAGAGTTCACTCTTTTCCGTTTTCCGATTAGCTTCACCCCAACTTGTTGAACTTAGGCAGCAGTTATGTTTAGACACTTAGAAGTTAGACAAAATTCCCTTAAAGAAGCCTTCCTATTAGATTGTTGTGAGGAAAGTGAAGATATCACCGATGAAGACCTTGAAACAGCTATGAATAAATTAGGAAATTTACTCATAAAAGAAAATGCACTATGGTGGGAAGTTGCAACCTTGGATAAATACTTGAAAGATGATATCATCCCGAAAGGGTTGAGATTCAAAAAACAGCCCACTTTTAATGATTCTAGCGAGCATTTCAAAAAAGAATGGGCTAAAATAATTGATACATGCTCATTCTCTCTAATGCATTTAATAATAAAGGAAAGAAGGGACAAGTTACTCAATCTCAATGATCAAATAAAAAATCTTCAAACCCTTGTCAAGCCTTTTCAGGAACTTCCTGAATATACCATTCTCGACAAGGAACTAGAAATTAGGATTGACAAACATACCAAAACATTAGTAGAGAAAAAACAAAGGAAACTGAAAAGGGACCATGATTTCTATAGAAATGGTGGAAAATCTCTCAAAAAGAAGAAAACCAAAGATAGAAAAGAGGATCAACCCAATTCCATTGACACTCCCTCTTTCCAAACAATGAAGAAGAAAAATAAGAATAAGAAGAAAACACATTTTGAAGAATATGAGGAAGAAGACATCAAGGAGAGAATTCCAGTCTATGAAAATTACCAACATCCTCCAAGGGATAATTACGATCATTACAACAGAGGTAGGGATTTTCCCCCACGTAATAATTGGATATATCCCAAAAGAACATATCGACCCAATTATCGCAACAACAGATGGGATAACAGACCCCCAGTCAACATGTACAATAGATTTGAACCACTCAATTTCAGACAAGATCAGGGACCTTTTTTAGGACAGAGAGAGAGGTACAGGAATACCAGGTTCCAATAAAGAAAAAGAGGGGTAAACGAGGGGGGAGAAATAATAGACGCAAGAAATCCGCCAAGTCTACAGACAACAATTCATCTAACTCAGACCAAGTCAAAATTTTCAATTTGAGCTCCAGGACCCTCACTACAGAGGAAACACACATCCTCCAAAAGGGCTTAAAATTTGCCCCCACAGCAAAAACGAACCCGTTTGAGGCACACATCGATATTCATAAATTCTCAAGAAAACTCCTACTAAAGAAGTTTTTTGCCACCAATATTACCGAGACACCAAAAGAAGATGAAGGTGTAACACCATTTAGGAAAAAATCCACCTTTCACCCAGTACACCTGAAAGGGTGTATGATAGACAGTTTTACCAAATCTGTCTTAGAAGACGTCCATCATATGAAATCGTCCAAAACACCCTCAAGAAATCGTTCACGAACCAATATCTCAATCAGGGAGAAACAGGCACTTAAATCCCTTAAAGAAGATATGGAAATTATAATAAAACCCTGTGATAAGGGAGGTGGCATCACGATCCAAAACAAAATTGATTACAAGGAGGAAATATTATCGCAACTCAATTCCAACGGGACATATCAAAAATTACGAACTGATCCGACTGCTAAAATCAAAACCAACTATGGGAAACTCATTAGCAAATATCTGGAAAAAGGGGTGCTGAGTAAAAGGGAGTTTGAATTTTTAAACACACAACACCCAAAAACCCCCACCATCTACACTTTACCCAAAGTACATAAGAATGCGGAGAAACCCCCAGGACGACCCATCATTTCGGGGACTGGCAGCCTAACCACCAACCTATCAGAGATGGTCGACTTTTTCTTGCAAGAAATAGTAATTCAAGGTAGATCGTACCTAAAAGACACCACCGATATAATTAACAAGCTAGATAAAATACGATGGGAAGAGAACTACTACCTAGTAACAGCTGATGTCACTTCGTTATACACTATTATCGACCACACAGCTGGTATTGAAGCCACGAAATGGCATTTAGAGAAAACCGCCATGACCACGGAAAGAATTGAATTTGTCATTGAAAGCATCGCATTTATCTTGGAAAACAATTTTTTCTTTTTCCAGGGGGACTATTTTCTTCAGAAGGTCGGCACCGCTATGGGCACCAGGTTCGCACCAAGCTATGCCAATTTATTTATGGCAAAGTGGGAAGAAGATGCAGTCTGGAACAGCCCTTTAGCTGGTGCGAGCCTGGTGTCATGGTGCCGATACATTGATGATATCCTCTTTATTTGGCATGGAGACCGTTTGGAGCTAGATACTTTCTGCTCCTCTTTAAACTCGAATTCTTTAAATATCCAATTGATTTTCACTATCAGTCAAGAAACCATCAATTTTCTTGACCTCACTATCTTCATTAAAGATAACAGGATACACACCAAAGGGTACTCTAAACCAACGGACTGTAACAGCATTATCCCCTTTAACAGTCAACACCACCCAAACTGGTTGAAAGGTATCCCTAAAGGACAGTTCCTCCGCTTAAAAAGGAACTGCAGCGATAACCATGATTATCAAATTCAAAAAAACACAATGAAAAAGAAATTCCTGGATAAAGGTTATAATAAAGAACTATTGGAAAAGGCAGAATGTGAAGTAGAAAAGATACCAAGAAAGGACATTTTGGAACCTAAGCATAAAATTAAGACCAATGTAAATGAACTGGCCTTCATATCTGGGTTCAGTTCTGATTCCAGAAAACAAGAACAGATCATAAAAAAACACTGGCATTTACTATTAAGAGACCCAGTTTTGAAGAACATCATACCCGACAGACCAAAATTCATATACAGAAGAAGCAATAATTTAAAAAATACATTAGTAAAAAGTTCCCTGCCATTCGACTCCCTCAATCCCATTAGAACGAAGGGATTTCATCGATGTGGGACCTGCATAGTCTGCAGGTCCGTACCATCAACCACTTCAAAATATACTGAATTCACTCACAATAACAACAATTACACAATAAAAGATTTCATCACTTGCCACACAACTAATGTGGTATACTACATAAAGTGCAGCTGCGGTTTAGTCTACATAGGAAGAACTGGGAGATCACTCATGACACGCCTTGCCGAACATTTGAGAAACATCAAAAAAGGCGTTACTACCCATACACTGTCTGATCATTTTTTAAAAACACATAACTCATCCATAAAACACATCATGTCCTTTATTGGCATACAACACGTCAAAGCAACTTGGAAGGACAGAGATACGGACGGGAATCTCGCCAGGGCAGAAATGCAATGGATTTTCAAACTCAATACAATTATGCCCGCCGGTCTTAATTCCGATTTTGAGTTAAAATGGTTTTTGTGATACGCCCCCTTTCCTTCATCTCCATTTTCATCCTTTTTTTCTGAATTTTACTTTCTTTCAGTCTTTTATGCATTAATTTTGGTTATAAATTTTAATTTTTATTCGTTATTTTTTATTTTTTATTTATTTTTATTTTTTTATTTTTATTTTCTTTCATTCGTATATGTGTTTAAAATCAGGTCCTATATTTTTTTAACAGCATAGGATGTTTATTAATTAACCATATAAAATACAATGGTTTGATATAATTCCATCCACATAAATCCATTTGTTTACACCAGGCCGCAGTTTCTTCAGGTTTGGTGTAAATTCAGTGGAACGCACTTCCGGTTTTTTATTAAAATATATGTGTATAATTATGTTATATCTGAAATGGTCAAAATTGTTATAATGTTCCCTTCTACCCATTAATCATATCAAATGCACATTTTTTTTTTTGTATATATTGCCATGTATCCATGTATTTCTAAGCTAAGCTTGTGGACCGCAATTTCATGTTAGGTGGAACGCATGTCATTCTTCCCTTCATGTACTGTGCCTACCCGTGGTCACTTCCGGTTTAGCGCACAGTCAGTGGAACGCACTTCCGGTTGTGTGGAACGCACTTCCGGTATTTGGAACGCAATGCGGACCACAGTAACTTCCGGTCCGGCGTTTCTTTTGCTCTAATATTTATCCCTCACAATGTCCAGTTTTTCCTCATATGAAACATTCATACACACGGTCACCTTATAAGCCTTTGTCCTTATTCCTATACCCACTGTTATTATTAGAAAGTCAAATAATTTTTTGTTACCATCATGCATTGCAAAACCTTCATTTCCTGTGTAATAGGATAAATAGCTTTCATCCACACTCAGCTCACACACCTTGAAAAAGACCGACACGGTTGAAACGTCGTTGGTGCATGCTGAGCGTGGATTCACATTTTTAAACAGGTTTTTTGACCATCTTAAGGTATTTTTTTGGGGGTCTTTGCATACAGAGGGGATTCCGGACCACCTTCTAGTATTTGGAGATTTCTTTCAATCTTATCTCCCGATACCCCCATTCTTCTGCCCGACGAATAAGGTCAAATTGTAATTACCTGTACTTTTTTACTCTTTGACTTATGTCAAATAAAAACTTTTTCTTTTACAAAAATTCACCGCTTTGGACCATTATTAAAGACCGCTAAAGATACCTTTATATGTGGAGAACACCTGCTGGACATGTGAGTGAGGTACGCTGTACCTAAAATCATACAAAGATACCGTTATATGTTTATTCCTACTATACATTATGTGAGTTTCGGTACGTCTTGAACCCTGAGAATATTGGTGGTGGCGAGAATCTATCCTTTCTACTATCAAGCCCCTCATTCACCAGAGTTTCATTTTCTGGACACCTTTATTAAGACATTTCAACAATTATACTACACATTGGTTTTTGTTCTATATTTTTGTTTTCACATATCAACTGAGGATTGTCTGAGGATTTAAATCATAGACGGACAGCTGATTGAGAACATCTAGAAGAATTCACAAGTATTGTTGCATCCACCATTTCCATTTTATGTAACATTTATTGTTTATTGTTTATGACTTACATCTTTACCAAACTTTCCTCCTAAATTTTGGGCGCCTTTGATCACATTCCCTCACCCCTTTTTCTCTGATCTGCTAGTCAATATGTTACTCTGTGTTACTGTATTGTTACAATATGCATGTCAAGTGAGAAGATGGAGTAGTACGAGATCCCGCTGGAAGGGATCCCGGCGGTCGGAATACCGACACCGGGATCCCGACCGGCACAATCCCGACAGGGGGGCGAGCGCAACGCGGGTCCTTGCGGGCACAGTGCCTCGCTACGCTCGGCACACTAATTTATTCTCCCTCTATGGGTGTTGTGGACACCCACAGATGGAGAATATGTCGCGATTGTGCCAGTCGGGATCCTGGTGTCGGTATTCCGACCGCCGGGATCCCGTCCGGTGGGATCTTGACCGCATCCCGAGAAGATTGTTATTTCTGAAAAAATACTTCAGCCAAATAGTGGTATAAAAAGAGAGGGGTACTGAAGCGTATGACCATTTCTGCTGTCCACTGTTGTCCTTAGGATTGGACGGAGGATGAGAGAGTGGAAAGACAGGGGGGATTATTCAGACCCGATCACACACTGCATTTTTTCGCAGCCGTGTGATCAGTGGCTGAGTAAGTCCTGAGCTGTGCAGAAACTGCACAAACTTTTGTTTGTGCAGCTCTCTACACAGCCGTTCGCACCCCTGCACAGCGATTGCCCCCTCCCCTGTAGGCGGCGATTACCTGGTCGCAGTAGTACAAAAAACAGCCTGTGTGCGACCAGGTCTGAATTAGGCCCAGTGTCTCAGAAATATAGTTAGTTGGTGGTCACTGGTAGATCCTGCAGGTATCAAATGTCCCCTGATACCACTTTCGGCATTGCAGGAGTTCACTTATTCCCCCGGTCTCCTGCGTCCCACTCAGGAAAGACAGTAAATTAGATGCTGTGGTGTGACCAGGGGCGGATTGGGATTCTGGGATGCCGGACCAGTCCCCATTTGGCCAGTCCCGACATCCCCTCAATGACCTCCATTCTCCCCTTTGCCAGGCAGACCGGCTGCGCGATCGGAGCTCAGCTCCGATCAGGCAGTGTTTGGAAACAAACATATATATTGGTAGATGCTCAATTAGCTTAGTGATATCATTCAGGTGCTCGAAAGGGAGGGGTATTTCTAAGCAAGAAAAAAAAGCCATTTGTTTCCCCCAGCACCCTGAATGATAACCGTAACCAGATTTAAATTCCACATAATAATAGAATTCAGAGATCTTCGTTACAAATATTTGCGCAAATGTGTGAATAAGCCCCAAAGCCGCATCAAGGCGTCTCTGTATATTTGGGGTCCCTAGCGCTATATCTAGGTGCAGGGTGTGGCACCCCAAAACACCCGCATAAGCCAGAAAGCCCAGCGTAGCATACCAGTGAAAAAACTATAGTGTTAATAAATTAGTATTTAGGAAGCCGAAGCTATAGAGAAAGTGATACAAAAATGAAATGCAATTAAAATAGAGAAATAGTGTTAAAAAATTAATAAGTGAAAAGTGTTAATAGAATGTAAGGGTATGCCACACTAAGGCCATCCAGCTCAGCCAGTCCAGAGGCACCACACCTCACACCTCCATTACCCCAATCTGGGTCTAAGATTAACCAGCAAGGAGCCACATGATAATGGCTCCTTACTACAATATGTCTAAGCTAAGAGCTACCTACCTTGGAGCAACCCCATAATGCTCCATGTGGCATGTCAGGGCCTGCACCTCCTCCTAATGCAGGAACCTCTCTGCCTCTCACAACAAACATATATATTGGTAGATGCTCAATTAGCTTAGTGATATCATTCAGGTGCTCGAAAGGGAGGGGTATTTCTAAGCAAGAAAAAAAGCCATTTGTTTCCCCCAGCACCCTGAATGATAACCGTAACCAGATTTAAATTCCACATAATAATAGAATTCAGAGATCTTCGTTACACATATTTGCGCAAATGTGTGAATAAGCCCCAAAGCCGCATCAAGGCGTCTCTGTATATTTGGGGTCCCTAGCGCTATATCTAGGTGCAGGGTGTGGCACCCAAAACACCCGCATAAGCCAGAAAGCCCAGCGTAGCATACCAGTGAAAAAACTTTAGTGTTAATAAATTAGTATTTAGGAAGCCGAAGCTATAAAGAAAGTGATACAAAAATGAAATGCAATTAAAATAGAGAAATAGTGTTAAAAAATTAATAAGTGGGGGGCGTGGCCTGGCAAGCTGTGAAGAGGACGTGCGGTGTCTGTGCTCTCCCGCTTCAACACCTAAATTGTGCACCCAGCCTAAGCTTTTGGACATCTCCCTGATGCTACACATCTCCTGTGGTGTGCCTGTCTGGCCCTGCATCGGGTGACCTGGTGTCGCGGAGCCGGGGACACGGACAGCTGTCCCTGCAGGTTGCGGCCTAGTCACTCGCTGGGAGCCGGGACCTGACGTGATCGCTGTGGTCGAGCGGCGGGATCCGAGGTGCGGACGCCGCTGCAGTTGCCCGCAGCCGGCTGTGATCGCTCACTCGGAGCCTGCGGGTGGGGCGCTGGGCTGCGGCTGACCGTGACCCGACCTTCAGAGGCCACCGCTACGGCTGGGGACGGGTCCCGTCGGAGCTGTGCGGGCGGCGCACCTCCTCCTCTCCCTGCGGCTGAATCTATCTGTTGCCCTGGTGACCAGCAGGGGCTCCCGCTGATTCGGAGGCCGGGGAACACCTCAGCCTGCTCTGCACGGAGCTAGAAGTTGTATGCTGTGGAAATACGCTCCGGATACGATCTTCCCTGCTAGGGTCTGGTGGAGAGGTGAGACCCTTTCTGCTATTATTAATTTACCCCCTCTGCTAAATTCTGCCCCTGCTGCTGTAATAACCCCTGAAGGGGCTCTACACCACCAAGGCCCCCACTATTATTGTTACTACAAGGCGCCTGCTAACACCGCCGCCGCACACACACCTGGAACAGCCAAAGCATTGGCGCAGCTCCCGAACTGTTCCCCTGCTGAGGGACCCTCCACACTCCAGCTGCACTGGGGACCCTGTGGGTGCCTATCCTGGGACAAAACACATGAAGGCTGCACAACCTTCTGCACTCAGCCTACCTGGAATACAGTGAGTACCAGTTGCTGCCACAGCGGCCATTTTATCTCTCTATTCACACTCCTGCTCCACAGAGGCCTGTGACAGGAATTCAAAGCCTCCATCTTGCAGCCTGGCAACTGGCCGGATTAAAGTCTAAGCTACACTATATCACACTTTCCTCACCCCAGCAGGATTGCAAAACCTGCTCGCACTACTGCCTGTAGCTGAGATAGCCACAAAAATGCTTTAATACTTACCATGTGTACCTGGGCCACAGGATGAGAGATAGGGCTGCTACTTACCCCAGCTGCAGGGATAGCACCTGAAAGAGTTATGGCTCCATTGTCGTGATGCCCGGATACACGTATCCTCGAATCACTCTCAAGATGATTTAATACATTATAATAAAATATTACGCGTGCCATAATGAAGTAGCTGGACCTTATATGTAATATTCCTTGGCACCTTCCTTCCAACTTCGCTGTTGGTGTACCTGAAGCTGACATATTTGTCCCCCTATGGTGGCCGCTGCTGCTGGCGACCTGCTCTACACTAACTGAAGCCTGAAATAAATTACAATTCGGACCTCGGTTAATCTCTACGAACCTGCTGCGGCTCCCTCCTCCACCCCTCGAGCTCCCTAAAGCCTGAAACGCTTGCTTTCCCATACCCATAGGAGCCCGGGGTGGAGCTGTAGGTCAGCAGCTCGACCTGCCTGCGCAGCTCGCCTACTATACAATCTACGGACTGTGTCCCTTCTTCAATAATTTTTTCTTCCCTTTTTTGTTCTTTTTTCTCCCCCACTCTTATCCCCCTCTTTTATACATTCCATTATGTCCAAAAACAAGAAAGTAACACAAGCCCCGTCTAACTTTTTTGGCTCAAAATCTAAGGGCCCGCAGAACCCCAACATGACCGCAGGCTCTCCTCCTTCTCCGTGCTCCTCAGAAGCGGGTATTGATCCTCAGATCCAGGCGGTAATGTCGAGCCTACTGGAGGGAGTGCAGTCCGCATTCAAACAGGAACTTTCTAACGCTATCGCAGAATTTAAATCGGACCTGACAGCTCTCGGCAACCGAACGGATGCATTGGAAACAAAGACTGATGATCTCTGCCGCTCCCAACACCGCCTCGACAGAGAGCTCATTAGGTTGCACGAGGAAATCGAGACACTCAAAGAGCGACAGGAGGACCAGGAAAATCGCTCGCGTAGAAATAACTTACGATTACGCAATGTTCCAGAATCGGTCCTCGGCCCATCGTTGCCGTCATTCCTGAGAGAATTCTTCATACACCTCGTACCAGATCTCACAGCCGAAGAGTGACTATGTGATAGGGCTCATAGAGCACTCCGTGCAAAACCGTCCCCCGCACAACCACCCAAGGACGTCATTGTCCGTTTCCACAATTTCCGCTCAAAAGAGAAAATCCTGTCTTCTGTCCGGGACTCCCCAGAGATCCTGTTTAAGGGTATGCAGTTACAGATATTTCAGGATCTGGCTCCCTCCACCATCCAAAAACGACAGGACCTCCAATCGGTCACCCGGGTCCTGCGACAGCACCAGATTAGATACAGATGGGGATTCCCCTTTCAACTTCACGTCTCAGTCAACAACTCTGTTCACTCTGTCAAGACTTTGGCCCAAGGACAGGAGTTGCTGGCAAAGTTGGACCTCCTCCCAGTATCATCTGCAGCCGACCTGGCGACCTCACCGTCTAAATCGCCACACACTCAACCTCCCCTTCCTGACTGGACAAGAGTGACCCGCCAGCGCACTATGGACGGAGATCCTCCTTGATCTGGGGGGACTCCCCACAGTGGTTTGCCCGCTAAATGTCGGAGCAGCATCTTTATGCCTCGTGATGAGCAATGGCTGCGGAGGATTTGACCTCCGTCCAAAACCCAATGTTGTAACTATTGTCTGTTACTGCTGTTATAGTTAAGTGTCAAAGTCGAAAAATATCGTTATTCTCATGCCTTGTACTAACCCCATGCGCTTGCCCGCTGCACGTGCACATTCTCTCCCGTGCGTGTGCGCATATTCGCAGTTGCGTGACGGCGCCTCCACGGTCATGCGCTCAGGCGCGTGGTATGTGCATTTACGGTAGAGTTTGTGTGCGTCTGGCGGGCGACTCGATCGTTACATAATTAATCCAAATAGTGTATTTCACAGGTTATGGTCTCCTTAATAATATCAGTGAGTTTGGTGAGTGTAACTGGTTCATGGACAGAGAGATCCCTCTTTACATGATACGAAGGGTCAGACAGGTTTTGAGCAGTGGTGTTTAGTATGCAACGGTAGAGTATATTATTAGTAACATTCCGGTGTTGGTTTGACAGAGATTAATCGCTCCTGCGAATAGTTATGGTTATAAGAAGTTTATGGACATTTACTGTATTTGCTATTCATTATCCATGCGGCGGGAATCCTGAGATTCCCTCCCACCTGAGCAGTATGAAATAGTCACAGCCCACCTGTTTGAATCAACCTATGACCTTTTGTTATAATGTGAAGACAGATTCCTGTGTCCAATGAACAATGAGATTGTAGGCCCCTTTGTAGTGTACTGTATGTAGTGTATATAAGACAGCCAGTCTGGGCCAGCTCAGTCTACTCTCCACAACGGTTTTCATCATTGACTAACTAGAGAGCTGGTACCAGGACTGCGCAGCGATCATTCCCCAGTGTGTAAGTTTTCTCTGTAACCAACTTATTCTCTGTTTGTATTTGCCATACTCTCTCTCTCTGTTATTGTTACGCTGTTGTATATTGTATAAGTTCAGTTATTTTGTTTAGGTGTTTCATGTTAGTGTTGTAGTGTATAAGCTGTAACTGTTTTCCCCTTTTACATACTAAAATCATCTAGATAAAGGTTTTGGAACCTTACAAGGTATTGTGTGTTTATCATTACATTGCTAAGGGTATTCGGAGCGTCTCAATCGCTCAAGCGGCTTTTACATAACGGAGGTTAATCAGCGTTACATTGCGTTGCATACAAGGTTTACTGTGTGTCATTCTGTGAGCATCTGCGCCGCTTGTATTCCTCTTGTGGGCACAGCGTCTGCTACGCTAGTAGCGTAGCATTACGGTACTCGGACCGCCTATAGCGTGCTCGATACCCAGCGTAAGCCGTGAGCGAACGTGCCGCTTGTGCGTCTCGACCACGGCCTAGCGTCTGCTACGCTAAGTGCGTACCTTTACGGTACCCCGTACGCCCATTGCGTACTGAGTCTCTTACCAATATATAGTGAATGTTATAAGATAAATAATTAGCTTTATCAATTGGCGGCTCGTCCGTCCTCCACATATCCGCTCTAGCGAACACAAGCAGACTTTATCTGTCAGCAAAGGGCGGGAAGGCAGTATCCCTTCGTATCCGTGTTGGTGGTGAGGGATACGGTAGTCCTGACTAGATAAGCGTCTGCATCGCTACGCTGTAGGAGTGCTGGTGGAATACGGAACCGGAAGGTAAGAACAGTACGCTATTGTCTTTTAAAACTGTTTTATTTCTGTTTGATACACATTGCGTACGCAACACACGCACACACCTGCATGTTTCATTTGTGTAATTTCACATCTCGCCTTCCTGTTTGCCATTTATCATTGATAACTCGCTGAGAAAGATTTGTTGCTATTGGTAGTTAAAAGTAAAATTAATACGTAAGGAAGTAATTTGTAAAACGCGCACACGGCTTGCCTAAGATACAAGGAAGTTCTGTGTGGTGCTCAGTAAATGATTACAGTTAAATATCATTTGCATTGATAGAAACGTGTTACTTGTGTTACTGTGGACGTGTCTGGCCTGTGTACACGTGTCCCTAACAAAGGGCGGGACAAGCGTACGTGACGCAAGGGCCGACGCACGGAGCGTATATTACGCAACGGAGCATACGGGTACGCCCACGTAATACAAATCACACGATAGTATTGTTTTAGTAGGCGATACGAAAGCAACGCGATAATAGCGCAAGTCAATCTCAGTGTCCTAAATTTTAGCGTAAATAATCCTTCTCTAGTTGTAACTCCTTTCGGGACTAGACTGCGATACTGAATGAAAGGGATTTCTGCGCAGAAACGAAAGTAAAGAGTATATGAGGTGAAAGAGTGTGTATACATATATATAAGTTTCTCATTTTTGGGTGGAACCACAGGAAATCGAGTTCTCGTGAGGTACATATGTGAAAGTGACAGCGCGGAGGCTTGGGAGGCATCCCTTGTCAACATATTAAAATAAGAGCATTAGAGTATAGCAGACCAGGAGGTCACGGACCAGGAGGTCCAGAGCAAGAAGCACAACCCCAGGAGGGTTGGTGCAATACCCATATAGGCCATTAAGCTCCGGCTGAAGGAATTCGCAGCCACAATTTTCGATTCCACTGGTCGTTCCGCACATAAGATTAGTTGCTTATGTGCAGAACGATTGTACCGCATGTAATTGTGTGCATTAGTTTGTAACTTGACCCAGTACCATTTGCGTACGCTAGAGGGGTCATAAACACTATTTGTACATTCTAACGTGATTTGTGTAATTTTTTTTATTTTAAGGGAGGTTCGCTGGTCACTCAGGAATTCTCCAGCAACTGATATTTACTGGGAAGGGTTAAGTGCTCTTCGGATCACACCCACACGTTCCAGTAAATAGAGGTTCAGGTTGCAGTGGCCCTAGGTTGAGTATGCCAGCGCTAAGGCAGTGTGTGGGCGTATAGGTCGACGTGGGCGAGTGAGTGAAGGTACTCGGTAAACTTTCACCGTCGGCCTACCCCGGACATCTTGGTTTTTGTAAGGGTTCGCTGAAGACCCTGATTTGAAGGTCAGAGGTAGTGAAAGCAACACCTGCAAAGATGGGGGCCAGTTGTTCAGGTAGGGGACGATCAACCCTGGTTCAGGTTGATTTAGTAAACCGGCCAATCGGGTCGGCAAGGTATATCATGTGTGAGAAATACGGTTCACACACAGAGGTTTTGTGCGATGAATGGGAAAGAATGACTGTGCATGATGGGGAAAAGTTCCCACGGGTAGGCAGTTTCAGCCCCGAGGTGTTACAAAATCTAAGGAGAAGGATATGTCTCATTAAATCTGCAAAGAGACGGATCAAACATTATGATTATTTACAATTATGGCAACAGGAAGGTGAAATACAAAGAGGATTGGCTCAAGCGGCTGGATCTAACCCTATCAGGAAACTGGTAGCCACCGCACCACCACCACCATACATAACAGGAGAGAAAGTGGTTACAGAGAATGGCACACTGGTGTATGATAAACATGCACTTAGTAACTGTATAGATGTTAAGAATAATGTAACTAAGATTGTTGATGCTAATACTAACTCGTGCAAGCTGTACCCTGTTTTAAACTTTCCCCAGGATTGTGACCAAGAGGATGAGCCCACAACAATATCGGCACTCTCTCTAGCAGCCACCATAGCAGAAACAACAGTGGGCACGTCCCAACCAGTAAGAGCAGTATCAAAGGCCCCTAGTGGAGGGACAGGTGAGGTCGTATCAACTGGTAAGTACGGCACTGTACACTATGCTGAAACCATTACACCACATGTTGTAGAATCTACTCAGAATGATGTTATTGAACTTAATCCTGTTAGGGTAATTGCAGTACCAATTGGGAAAACTGACACTTCAGGAGTCACTCCTGTCAGAAACATCGCCATGCACTGCCCCTTTTCCCGAACGGAATTAAGATCAATGGTGTCTGAATTCCCTGATCCTAGGAAAGATCTAGTTGCAAGCCAGAAGTACATTAGAGATCTAGGAAATACTGTGGAGCCCAATAACAAAGATTGGCGGATATTGCTGAGGGCATGTTTACCATCCAATGTCGACTCAGCGAGATTTATAGCTGACTGTGGACTAGATGAAGAGGTACCCCTTACTGAGGAGTACAATCAAGATAATGTAAAAAGAATTAATTTGCAGCTGGGAGTATATTTCCCAGCTGTGGCTAAATGGAACAACATTTTCTCCATCAAGCAAAAAGAGGGAGAAATAGCTGCTGATTATTTTCATCGGGCACTACAGGAAATGGCTAAGTATACAGGGATAGAAGACATTAAGACAAATGTGAATCATTGAATCATAGAGAAGTAGCAGTATCTGTGTTAATGGATGGTTTAAAGGAAGTATTGAGGACGAGGGTACAGACCACCCAACCATGTTGGCGAGGTTTGTCGGTGGCTACTTTGAGAGAGGCCGCTATTGATCATGATCGGAACATCACCAGACACAGGGAGTCGCAGAGTGATAAGCTGATGGCCGTAAGTATACAGGCCCTTACCACAAGGCCAACTCAGCATAAGTCTCAGACCCCTGTGGGTAAGTCAAATGTGGTAACTTGTTATTACTGTCATAAAGAGGGACATTTTGCACGAGACTGTAGATTGAACAGTGCACAAAAATCATATCAACCCCCTAGACAACGACATGACACACGAAATTGGGATCAAGGACCGCAGAGACGGAGTTATGAGCCACACGCAGGGGAAACAAAAAGGTATCCCCCAAGAAGAGACTGGCAAGTCTCTGATAGTTCCCATTTACCCCCTTCACAGGTAATAGCTGCCAGCGCAATGCAGGGAGGTCACCACATACAATAGGGGTGGGGCCACACCTGTAGTCTGTAGCCAGTAAAATTAGTTGCGAGCCTTGGAAGTGAACCCGAGGTCACAATTGATGTAGCTGGTAAATCTCTAAATTTCCTTGTAGATACGGGGGCGGCCAAGTCAGTGATAAATTCGACCGTGGGCATGAGAACCACTGGTAAAACAATTCCAGCCATGGGAGTAACTGGAGTAGTACAACACTACCCTTTAAGCAAACCTGCAGAGATTACGATAGGGCCTTTGCATACCAAGCATTCTTTTCTGCTGGCTGCATCGGTTCCGACTAATCTCCTAGGGAGAGATTTACTGTGCAAAATGGGATGTGTCATATATTGTACTCCTGAAGGTGTGTTCTTGGACATACCCGAAACCACGCTCAGGAAGTGCAGGATATGCTAGACTCCCCAACAAGATTAATGTCACACACTGTTATTGTAAATAGGTGTCCGTCCAAGGTAAAGGAAATGATTTCCCAGATACCGGAATTACTTTGGACCAAGGATGGACAAGACACTGGATTAATGGCAAACGTAGCCCCAGTAGTTGTACAAGTAAAAGATGGTAGGATAGCTCCAAAAATCCCACAATACCCTCTGAAGCCAGAGGTGGAGTTAGGAGTTTACCCTGTAATAGAGCGCTTGCTACAACAGGGCATTCTGGTAAGGACGTCCAGCACTGCCAATAGTCCCATCTTCCCTGTTAAAAAGAGTGGGGGGAGGGGTTACAGATTAGTGCAGGATCTAAGAGGGATCAACAAAATAGTTGAGAGTCAATTCCCCTTAGTGCCAAATCCAGCTGTCATCCTTATGCAAATCCCTCCCACTGCCAAATTTTTCACTGTGATTGACCTCTGCTCCGCCTTCTTCTCGGTACCTCTGCACCCTGACAGTCAATACTTATTCGCATTTACATACAGAGGAGTTCAGTACACCTGGACTCGATTACCACAAGGTTTCATTGACAGTCCAAGTATTTTCTCACAGGCCTTGCATGTTTGTTTACAGTCTTTTCAACCTGAGAGTGGATCAATATTAATACAGTACGTAGATGACCTACTGCTGTGTTCAGATTCACTTGAATCGTCCCTGAGAGATACGAAACAACTCCTGTTTCATCTTTCAGACACCGGACACAAGGTTTCCAAAGACAAGTTACAATTATGCCAGACCAAGGTAAAATATTTGGGACACTGTCTGACACAAGGACTGAGACACCTCACCGCTGATAGAATTCAAGCAATTCGTGACATGACCCTGCCACAAACCCAGCAACAGATTAGAACATTTTTAGGAATGTGTGGGTATTGCCGTAACTGGATCCCAGGTTTTTCCATACTAGCCTTGCCTTTACAGGAGATGGTCTCCTCAAACAAACCTGATCGGATTTCGCACACAGACGAGTATGAGATGGCATTTGAGAGACTTAAACAGTGCCTAACGCAGGCACCAGCATTAGGCATGCCAGATTATGGAAAACCCTTTGAGCTGTACGGAACAGAGAGTGCTGGGTGCGCGGCAGGTGTCTTAACCCAGAAGCATGGTGATGCCAGCAGGCCGGTAGCCTACTATAGCGCTCAGCTAGACGCGGTAGCGCGATCCCTCCCCACATGCTTGCAAAGTGTTGCAGCAATAGCATTGCTAGTAAGTAAAAGCAAAGATGTAGTGCTAGGACACAACCTCACAATTCATACACCACATGCAGTGTCAGCTTTACTAAATTCTGCCCAAACCAGACACGTCTCATCAGCGCGGATTACAAGATGGGAATTGGCATTGATGGCCCCCGTAAACATCACCATAAGGAGATGCAGCGCATTAAATCCTGCAACATATCTCCCAGGTGTGCCTGGGCAGGCACAAAGGGCGGAGGATGAGAGTGATGGTGAAGGAGGATTTAGTAAGGAAAATTACACACATGATTGTATGGAATATTTGACCCAAAATTTCACGGCAAGGCCTGACATCAGTGACAACCCACTGGAAGATGTAGATTTTACTTTCTACACTGACGGCAGTTGTCACAGACAGACGGACTCGGGAGACTTGTGTACTGGATACGCAGTCGTAGATGACCAAGGTACCATAGAAGCGGAACCCCTAGGCCCACCACACTCAGCACAAGTTGCTGAACTGGTTGCCCTAACCAGAGCATGCGAATTGGCTAAAGGCAAGTCAGCCAATATCTACACAGATTCTAGGTACGCCTTCGGAGTAGTCCATGATTTCGGGGCCCTATGGCGCCTCAGAAATTTCATGACGGCAGCTGGCACACCCGTAGCGCATGCAGCCCACATCAAAAGACTTCTAACAGCGATACAGGAACCCGACAGAGTGGCTGTTATCAAGTGTAAAGCTCACACGTATAGCCAAGACCCGATATCACTTGGTAACAGCCGAGCAGACGAAGCTGCTAAATCAGCAGTATTGGTTTGTATTGACGTGTTCTCAAATTGGGTTGAAGCATTTCCCGCGGCCACAAATACCGCTGTGTTTACTGCAAAGAAAATTGTGCAGGAATTTGTGTGTAGGTACGGTATCCCTAGAATCATTGAGAGTGATAGGGGTACCCATTTTACAGGTGAAGTTTTTCAAGCAATGTGCAAGTTGATGGGAATTAATAGTAAGCTGCACACTCCGTACCGCCCCCAGGCGAGTGCGAAAGTGGAAAGAGTAAACAGCACTATTAAAAACAAATTAAGCAAGGTAATGGCTGAAACAGGATTGTTGTGGCCCGAAGCTTTGCCAATCGTATTATACAGCATCAGAACCACTCCCAGGTCCCCTCTTAAACTGTCTCCTTTTGAAATTCTGTTTGGTCGACAACCCCATGTTATGATTAACCCCCAGGATGATTTGAAATGTAACAATGAAGTCACTGTAAAGTATTTAGTTAAGATGAGTAAGCAATTGAGGAATCAGAATGATAATCTAAAGTTGGTGATTCCTGATTTGCCAGACAGTAATTGTCATGACATTGAACCTGGGGATTATGTAATGATACAGAATTTTCTACGCTCAGGTTGCCTTATTGACAGATGGGAAGGACCATATCAAGTCTTATTGACCAGCATGACAGCATTGAAGGTTGCCGAGAGAGAGACTTGGGTCCATTCGTCTCATTGTAAAAAGGTTGCTGACCCAGAGAGGTCCCGTGATAAAGAACAGACGGTAGAGGTTGTATCACTAGAGTGTCTGTTCCGCGAAGGTTGAGACGTCACCTGAGCGCTGAGAATAATAAGACCGGAGGCGTTTGTCGAGACAGATTTCTTTTTCCCTTTTGTTATTTTCTCCAGTTCCCATCTCCCTCCTATTCTCCTCCCCCCCTTCTTATTTTTCTCCTTTTCCTCCTATAAGATGGACTTGCCCCAAGAGACTGTGATCCGGATTTTCCTGTTGACCATGATGTTGAGCAGAGCAGTCTGTTTCGGTGAGAGTACCATGGAGGTCGAGAAAGGATCTGGAATGGGTTCTGATGACCAGGATGGAGGCGTAGTTTTCCAAGAGCAACATAATCACAGAGTGAAGGCGAGTATCAGAAAACGATCTGGTAGCATTGACAATAGAAGGAATTGTGAAGGATTGTTAGCTGAAGAGAATTGCATCTGTAGGCATTGTGACAATATAGTTGAGGATGGGTGCATCAAGAAATGTCAGTCCAGTTTTAATGTCCACATGGACCGGCATCCATTGGGTGACTATCACTCCTTAGTGGGTAAAGTGTTAAACCAGACAGACTTTTGGGTATGCTCTCAAGTACCTCAAGGTCATAGCAAATCAGGACTAGTACCATTCCCTTTACCTGTAGGAGAGGTACTTGAGTTAAGTGGTGGGAGGCCGGTGGACAAGAGGTTTAATATCTCTAGTCCTCCTAGTTTGAAGCTCCACCAGTATCATGTGGATAAGTCCTTAGTATGCTTTAACATTTCCAATCCCCGAAAGCCGGGAAATTGGGAAGTGCCATGGAGTAATCAAACCATGACATTTTCATATAGAGCTGATAGAATGCCCATAGACACAGAGCTTATACGCCAGATAGCCAACAGTGGAAAATATTTCCGGTATAGGTATACTCTAGGAAGTAGGACCATGCGAGTTGGAGAAGTATCACCAGGATACTGTGCACATATCGTACAACCTGATACGTGTACTAGACAGATGGGAGAGTTAGGGTTAGGAGATTTCACATGGAAAATTTGTAACATGGTTATGTCATACTCCGTCCCATATGTTCTCCCCGATGATGCATATTTCATATGCGGGAGAAAGGCGTATAAGTGGCTTGCCCCCAACTCAGAGGGATTGTGTTACATTGGAAAGGTACTGCCTGAAGTAATGACTGTATCCCATATCAAAATGAAAGACATTCACCGCGGTGCCCAAGCTCCTTATACTCACACTCATTACAAGCACGTCATTAAACGGCACCTGATAGAGAGGACAGAGCATCCGGCCTCTGATCTGATCCATGAATCCACCGGGATTCAATTCCTACTCGCGTTAGATATCACTCGTACCGCCAGAGGAGTGATAAATTATAGATATATATCTGCGCTAGCAAACTTGTTAGACAATATCACAGAAATGTATGACGACACGTTCAGGTACACTGGGAAAGAGTTACAAGCCTACAAAACAGAGCTGGTTCAGCATAGGATGATTCTCAATTACCTCACAGCAGTGACAGGCGGGTATTGTGTCACCCTAGCAACTCAGTATGGAATAAAGTGCTGCACGTATATTACAAACAGCACTGAGGACCCGGCCGAGGTCATAGACCAAAAGATGGATGACATTTTGCAATTAAAGTGGGAGTTTCGAAGGAAACACAATCTCACACTCGCTGCTGTGGGTAATGAGCTGACCAGTTGGGTGTCATGGTTGAACCCACGAAATTGGTTCTCTGGTTTAGGAGAATGGACCCAAGGTATTATAATGGACGTAGGGAAATTTCTCTTGTGTATTCTGGGAGTCGTCATATTGGTTGGCCTGATATTTAGATGCGTTCGGACTTTAACGAAGTGTAAAGGTAGTACTAGAGTGATGAGTCTGAGGAGCGAGGACACTGTAATAACAACAACTAATTTGATTTATGACCCAACGATAGAGACAATGTTGTGATGAAAATGTATTCCACGGTCCGTTTCTTTCACCCGTTTCTCCTTTGTTTTCCTCCAAGGTACAAAGACATCCGCTTGGAAGAAGAATTTGACAACCTCTTTTATACAGACCATTGATGAACTATGCTACAAGCCCCCAATATCCCTAGTGACTTTAACTTTTTACGAAAGCCCAATACTTTAGAGACTGTAATTTCATGGACAATGGAAAAGCTTTTGCTCGCTATTTACAACAAAAGCACCGAGAGACATCAGACAACATGTACATCAAGACAAGACATCAGACAAGACCTCAATCGGCGACTGTTTATTTAAACTCACATAGTTTACGACTGCATTTATAACGATTGTTTCTTATCTTCATCTCTACAACCTCCAGGTAGTATCTCACATAGTCGACAGGTGATTCTCACATATTAGCATTCACATGGTCCCCCCCTTCATGTATCATCAACTAAATGTGCTCCCCCATTTGTTGCAACCAAAAGCCGAAAAGAGCTCGGTAGAGTTTGACAGCCCATCCACAGACCCTTGATAAGGGATAAGAAGGATTCAAATGTATACTTCGCAATACCTCGAAGCTTGATTTAAAACACGTACTGCACAATGATACATGACCCCTCAAACATGGATCTCATACACACATGCTTTTACTGTCTCACTAGGTCATACTTTTCCCATCTTCTCCTCTCCTCCCTTACCCAATCATAAAAAGGTGTTTACATGATGACATATATTTTTCTGTTTTGTTTAGGAAGTGGCAGTTATTGGTGACTGCCAAAGGGTGGACTGTCAAAGTCGAAAAATATCGTTATTCTCATGCCTTGTACTAACCCCATGCGCTTGCCCGCTGCACGTGCACATTCTCTCCCGTGCGTGCGCATATACGCAGTTGCGTGACGGCGCCTCCACGGTCATGCGCTCAGGCGCGTGGTATGTGCATTTACGGTAGAGTTTGTGTGCGTCTGGCGGGCGACTCGATCGTTACATAATTAATCCAAATAGTGTATTTTATAGGTTATGGTCTCCTTAATAATATCAGTGAGTTTGGTGAGTGTAACTGGTTCATGGACAGAGAGATCCCTCTTTACATGATACGAAGGGTCAGACAGGTTTTGAGCAGTGGTGTTTAGTATGCAACGGTAGAGTATATTATTAGTAACATTCCGGTGTTGGTTTGACAGAGATTAATCGCTCCTGCGAATAGTTATGGTTATAAGAAGTTTATGGACATTTACTGTATTTGCAATTCATTATCCATGCGGCGGGAATCCTGAGATTCCCTCCCACCTGAGCAGTATGAAATAGTCACAGCCCACCTGTTTGAATCAACCTATGACCTTTTGTTATAATGTGAAGACAGATTCCTGTGTCCAATGAACAATGAGATTGTAGGCCCCTTTGTAGTGTACTGTATGTAGTGTATATAAGATAGCCAGTCTGGGCCAGCTCAGTCTACTCTCCACAACGGTTTTCATCATTGACTAACTAGAGAGCTGGTACCAGGACTGCACAGCGATCATTCCCCAGTGTGTAAGTTTTCTCTGTAACCAACTTATTCTCTGTTTGTATTTGCCATACTCTCTCTCTCTGTTATTGTTACGCTGTTGTATATTGTATAAGTTCAGTTATTTTGTTTAGGTGTTTCATGTTAGTGTTGTAGTGTATAAGCTGTAACTGTTTTCCCCTTTTACATACTAAAATCATCTAGATAAAGGTTTTGGAACCTTACAAGGTATTGTGTGTTTATCATTACATTGCTAAGGGTATTCGGAGCGTCTCAATCGCTCAAGCGGCTTTTACATAACGGAGGTTAATCAGCGTTACATTGCGTTGCATACAAGGTTTACTGTGTGTCATTCTGTGAGCGTCTGCGCCGCTTGTGTTCCTCTTGTGGGCACAGCGTCCGCTACGCTAGTAGCATAGCATTACGGTACTCGGACCGCCTATAGCGTGCTCGATACCCAGCGTAAGCCGTGAGCGAACGTGCCGCTCGTGCGTCTCGACCACGGGCTAGCGTCTGCTACGCTAAGTGCGTACCTTTACGGTACCCCGTACGCCCATTGCGTACTGAGTCTCTTACCAATATATAGTGAATGTTATAAGATAAATAATTAGCTTTATCATAATTTAAACTAATTTGTACCCCCGTGGTTTCCCCCCCCCCTTTTTTTTGTTTTGTTATTATTCCCCCCCTTTTGATTTTTTGCTTGTGTTTTTATTGCTTGGACGCAGTCCTATTTGTTCCATATTATATCATGTTCTTTATAAATGTAAAGTGGCCACGACCGTTCTCAACTCTTGTGGCCCGGGTAGTTTACCCTTTCCCACATGGTACCTCAGTTACCCCCCTACAATCCCTTCCTGATGTATACATTGCTACTTATACTGTTTTCTTTGCCTGCGGTCCCCGAATGGGACCCACGACCTCAGAGATTTTTGCCCGTTTGGGTTTTCTCTTCTCTACGTTCTTCCTCTCCTCCTTTTTCTTGTGGCTTCTGTTTGACCTTTCTGCTCCTTCTCTTTCCCTGCCCCGAGGGGTGGCCCCCCCCTGACTCAAATAGTCCTTTATTGGATCATGTTCTGCGATATGTCATACCCCCTCCTGTGAAGAGCCATGCCCCTTAAAATCTTCTCGGTCAATGTAAATGGCCTGAACTCCCCTAGGAAGCGAACTGTGTTCCTGAGTGCTTGCAGACGAGAGAAAATCGACATAGCACTCCTTCGGGAAACACATCTCACGGATCCCCATACTCAACTTAAGGGTAAATGGTTCTCCCAGTCCTACTTTGCCTCGGCAGACTGTAAAAAACGTGGTGTAGCCATTTTAATTCACCGTAATATTCCGTTTATCCACTCCAGGACTGTGACGGACCCAGACGGACGGTTTCTTATGGTGCTGGGTACCCTCCGCTCTGTGGCTCTCACTTTGGTTTCCACTTACGCTCCCAACCAAGACCAATCCCTGTTCTTTGACTCTCTCTCTAAGCGCCTGTCACGAGAAGCACAGGGCAGCATTATCATGGGTGGTGATTTTAATACCATCATTGACCCGTTGTTAGATAGATCCGGCCCTCCACCTCACGCTTCCACGATGTCCCTGCCTCGAGCCTCCCGCACTCTCACTGCCACCATGAAACACCACGGCCTCTGCGACACCTGGCGATCCCAACACCCCCACACCAAAGATTTTACCCATTTCTCGGCCCCACACCAACACTATTCCAGGATCGATATGATCCACATCTCCTCGGCCCTGGAACCACTGATCTTTGATGCAGGTATCACGCCACTGAGTTGGTCGGACCATGCTGGGGTCTACCTTCTCATAGATATATACCGTTCACCTCGCAGGAAATATAAATGGCGTCTAGACGATTCGCTTTTGCAACACCCTTCTGCACCGGAGGAAATTCGACTAGCAATCACACACTACTTCACCGAAAATATGTCTCCTGATATTTCGCTTAGTGTCCTGTGGGAAGCTCACAAGGCCACGATTCGCGGCACTTTGCTGGCGAAATCGTCAGCAATTAGGAAAAAAGCGACGCAGGAGATCACCTCACTCGAATCTGCAATAGCCAATTTATTAACTAGGCATAAAGCATCCCCCGACGCTTCCCTCCTATCTCAGATTGACTCCCTCCGGGGACAACTTAATACCCTTCTCTCTAACCGTGTAGCACTAATTCTCCGGAAGCTGCAGCAACGTTTCTATGATAAAATGGATAAAATAGACTCCCTACTGGGCAACAAACTACGTCGTAAACAAGCGCTGGGCGCAATAGATAAGTTGTACTCGCCACAGAGGGGAATCTATACTTATGACCCTGAAGTGATGACCGAAGATTTCCGCCTGTTTTATAGCTCCCTTTATAACTTGTCTGACCCGCCCCCTCTGCCACCTGATGGGGCTGGAGGAGTACGCTCCTACCTGTCTGATACCCCCCTTCCAGCCCTATCTGACACTCAGACACCCTTAACAGTCGGATCTCGGAGGAGGAGACAATAGCTGCTATACGCTCCATGCGTTCGTCGGCCGCTCCAGGGCCGGACGGTTTCACAGCCCAGTATTATAAAATGTTTGCGAAAGAGCTAGCCCCACACCTATCCTCTTTATTCAATGATATTCTTGAGGGGGCCTCCTTTCTACCGGAGACGACCCGGGCTGACATAGTGGTAATCCCAAAACCTGATAAAGACCCGACCAGTTGCTCAAATTATAGACCAATCTCACTATTGAATGTCGATCTGAAGATATATGCGAAAATATTGGCCAACCGCCTGGCACCTCTGATGCCCGAACTGGTCCATCCGGACCAGGTCGGCTTCATTCCGGGACGCCAGGCGTCCGACAACACTAGAAGGGCTATAGACTTAATTTACTCTATTAAAAAACGGAAATCCCCCGCCCTTGTTTTGGCTCTTGACGCTGAGAGGGCTTTTGACCGCATTTCGTGGTCTTTTGCCTTCGCAGTCCTTGGCAGAATGGGATTCTCTGGAAAATTTCTAGAGGGGATTAAAGCACTCTATCGCTCCCCATCGGCCCAGGTTTTGGTTAACGGTGTTTCATCCGCCAGTTTTGGGATTGCCAACGGCACCAGGCAGGGATGCCCCCTCTCCCCTTTAATTTTCGCACTAGTCATGGAGCCCCTTGCAGCAAAGATTCGTAATAACACCACTATCCATGGAGTATCCACAGGCCTATCCGAACACAAGATAGCGTTATATGCCGATGATGTCCTGATTTCCCTCACAAATCCAGCCCAGTCCCTCCCCTCTCTATTAACTGAAATCCGTTCATATTCACAATTTTCCGGTTATAAAATTAATGTGAACAAAACAGAGGTCCTTAACTTTCATATCCCGGCAGCTCTCAAACAAGAACTTCAAGCTATCCTTCCTTGTAACTGGTATACAAAGAAAATCAAGTACCTCGGTGTGTACTTGACCCATCATCACCACCAACTTTTCCAAGCAAATTACCCCCGCTTATTGCAGAAAGTCAAAGATGACTTACAAGAGGAAGGGATTTAGTGGTCAGTGGACTGCTTCCGCTGTCACCCAAAGTTTTTGAACTTGTCACTGACTTATGATGAATGCGCTGCAGGTGACGTATAAGGGAGGATGTTCCGAGGTGGTTAACGTCCTTACCCCTACTTATTACAGCTTGACAAAGGCAACACACGGCTTGACACCTGTTGTCCGCATTTGTGTTGAAATAATTCCACACCGAAGAGCTGATTTTTTTTGTATTTTGACCAGGCATGTCAATGGCCATATTCGTCCCACAGACAACAGGTGTCTCCCCGGGTGCCTGACTTAAACAAACCACCTCACCATCAGAATCCTCCTTGTCAATTTCCTCCCCAGCGCCAGCAACACCCATATCCTCATCCTGGTGTACTTCAACAGTGACATCTTCAATTTGACTATCAGGAACTGGACTGCGGGTGCTCCTTCCAGCACTTGCACGGGGCGTGCAAATGATGGAAGGCGCAAGCTCTTCCCGTCCAGTGTTGGGAAGGTCAGTCATCGCAACCGATACAATTGGACTCTCCTTGGGTATTTGTGATTTAGAAGAACGCACAGTTCTTTGCTGTGCTTTTGCCAGCTTAAGTCTTTTCATTTTTCTAGCGAGAGGATGAGTGCTTCCATCCTCATGTGAAGCTGAACCACTAGCCATGAACATAGGCCAGGGCCTCAGCCGTTCCTTGCCACTCCGTGTCGTAAATGGCATATTGGCAAGTTTACGCTTCTCCTCAGACGCTTTTAATTTAGATTTTTGGGTCATTTTACTGAACTTTTGTTTTTTGGATTTTACATGCTCTCTACTATGACATTGGGCATCGGCCTTGGCAGACGACGTTGATGGCATTTCATCGTTTCGGCCATGACTAGTGGCAGCAGCTTCAGCACGAGGTGGAAGTGGATCTTGATCTTTCCCTATTTTAACCTCCACATTTTTTTCTCCATATTTTAATGTGTGGAATTATATGCTAGTATCAATAGCAATGGCCTACTACTATATATACTGCGCACAACTAAAATGCACCACAGGTATAGAATGTAGATGGATAGTATACTTAATGACGACACAGAGGTAGGTACAGCAGTGGCCTTCCGTACCGTACTGCTATATATAGTATACTGGTGGTCACTGTGTCTGCAAACTGCAAAACTAAAATGCACCACAGGTATAGAATGTAGATGGATAGTATACTTAATGATGACACAGAGGTAGGTACAGCAGTGGCCTTCCGTACCGTACTGCTATATATAGTATACTGGTGGTCACTGTGTCAGCAAACTGCAAAACTAAAATGCACCACATGTATAGAATGTAGATGGATAGTATACTTAATGACGACACATACTTTCTGCTCCCCATGTCCCTCCCCACCCTTACCAGACAACAAAACAAGCTATTTCGGCATGTAGTTTCGGCAATGACATGCAACACCCTTTTGCACTGGAGGAAATTTGACTAGCAATCACACACTACTTCACCGAAAATATGTCTCCTGATATTTCGCTTAGTGTCCTGTGGGAAGCTCACAAGGCCACGATTCGCGGCGCTTTGCTGGCGAAATCGTCAGCAATTAGGAAAAAAGCGACGCAGGAGATCACCTCACTCGAATCTGCAATAGCCAACTTATTAACTAGGCATAAAGCATCCCCCGATGCTTCCCTCCTAGCTCAGATTGACTCCCTCCGGGGACAACTTAATACCCTTCTCTCTAACCGTGTAGCACTAATTCTCCGGAAGCTGCAGCAACGTTTCTATGATAAAATGGATAAAATAGACTCCCTACTGGGCAACAAACTACGTCGTAAACAAGCGCTGGGCGCAATAGATAAGTTGTACTCGCCACAGAGGGGAACCTATACTTATGACCCTGAAGTGATGACCGAAGATTTCCGCCTGTTTTATAGCTCCCTTTATAACTTGTCTGACCCGCCCCCTCTGCCACCTGACGGGGCTGGAGGAGTACGCTCCTACCTGTCTGATACCCCCCTTCCAGCCCTATCTGACACTCAGTTAGACACCCTTAACAGTCGGATCTCGGAGGAGGAGACAATAGCTGCTATACGCTCCATGCGTTCGTCGGCCGCTCCAGGGCCGGACGGTTTCACAGCCCAGTATTATAAAATGTTTGCGAAAGAGCTAGCCCCACACCTATCCTCTTTATTCAACGATATTCTTGAGGGGGCCTCCTTTCTACCGGAGATGACCCGGGCTGACATAGTGGTAATCCCAAAACCTGATAAAGACCCGACCAGTTGCTCAAATTATAGACCAATCTCACTATTGAATGTCGATCTGAAGACATATGCGAAAATATTGGCCAACTGCCTGGCACCTCTGATGCCCAAACTGGTCCATCCGGACCAGGTCGGCTTCATTCCGGGACGCCAGGCGTCCGACAACACTAGAAGGGCTATAGACTTAATTTACTCTATTCAAAAACGGAAATCCCCCGCCCTTGTTTTGGCTCTTGACGCTGAGAAGGCTTTTGACCGCATTTCGTGGTCTTTTGCCTTCGCAGTCCTTGGCAGAATGGGATTCTCTGGAAAATTTCTAGAGGGGATTAAAGCACTCTATCGCTCCCCATCGGCCCAGGTTTTGGTTAACGGTGTTTCATCCGCCAGTTTTGGGATTGCCAACGGCACCAGGCAGGGATGCCCCCTCTCCCCTTTAATTTTCGCACTAGTCATGGAGCCCCTTGCAGCAAAGATTCGTAATAACACCACTATCCATGGAGTATCCACAGGCCTATCCGAACACAAGATAGCGTTATATGCCGATGATGTCCTGATTTCCCTCACAAATCCAGCCCAGTCCCTCCCCTCTCTATTAACTGAAATCCGTTTATATTCACAATTTTCCGGTTATAAAATTAATGTGAACAAAACAGAGGTCCTTAACTTTCATATCCCGGCAGCTCTCAAACAAGAACTTCAAGCTATCCTTCCTTGTAACTGGTATACAAAGAAAATCAAGTACCTCGGTGTGTACTTGACCCATCATCACCACCAACTTTTCCAAGCAAATTACCCCCGCTTATTGCAGAAAGTCAAAGATGACTTGCTGGAATGGTCCAGCTACTTTATCTCATGGATAGGCAGAATAAATTCTGTCAAGATGAGTGTGCTCCCCCGACTTCTGTATTTGTTTCAGACTCTCCCGATTTATGTTCCTACCTATGTTTTCAAGACCCTGCAGAGACAATCCTCCTTTTATATTTGGAATCGTAAGCGCCCCCGCGTTAGGCTTAAATTGCTTCAGCGCCCCTCCAGAGGTGGGGGGCTGGGTATCCCGGACTTTAGGAAATACTTTTACGCTGCGCAACTCTCTCAATGTGCACAATGGTGCAACGAGGGTGGGACGCGGAAGGCTTGGGTGGGGATTGAGACTGAGGAGACGGGTCTAGCTACACTATCCTCCCTACTGTGGCTCCGCCGGAACCAGCGCCCCCGTACGGTCCTCTCACATCCAGTGGCAAGTCGCTCATTAGCGACATGGGACCTGACAAACAGACGGTTCGCTTTGGCCCCGTACCCGTCCCCGTTAATTCCGTTATTCCACAACCCAGCCTTCCCCCCGGGTACGTGTAGAGCCTCGTATACATCATGGCGCTCGAGCGGTATGCTATATGTAAATGACATCACCTCCAACGCTACCTTCCCACAATTTGCAGATATTCGAGAAGGATCAGTAATCCCTTCTTCAGACTTTTTTCGTTATCTGCAAATCAGACATTTTCATTCCACCATCACCACTACCCTTCTACACAGACAATTGTCCCCCTTCGAATATATTAGCTGGAAACGCACTAATACTAGAGGCCTCATCTCAGATATTTATGCTTTACTTAGCGACCACCCCACGTCGTCCCGGGCCCCCCACGAGCTAGCATGGGAAAAGGAGTTGGGACTCGCTATAGACAACGAAGATTGGGTGGATATCTGGGATAATGCAGCCTCCAGTTCCATATGTGTAAGAATTAAAGAAAACATCTACAAATTACTCTATCGCTGGTATTATGTCCCCTCTCGTCTACACACTATGTTTCCCGACACTTCGGATAGATGCTGGAGAGGCTGTACGGACGTTGGCTCGTTCTTGCACATATGGTGGACCTGCCCAAAAATTTTTAAGATTTGGGGTGAGCTCATCATCTTGCTCTCGCGCTTATTTGACTCTCCCATTCCTCCCGACCCCCAATACTTTCTGCTCCCCATGTCCCTCCCCACCCTTACCAGACAACAAAACAAGCTATTTCGGCATGTAGTTTCGGCAATGACATGCCAAATAGCCACGGACTGGAGGAGCCCGACTCCCTCCCCAATACCGGTGATAATCTCCCGAATTTGGTACGTACTCAAAATGGAATATATGACAGCTGTTATCCGTAACACCTCGAAACAATTTGATAAAATTTGGTCCCCATGGCTAATCTTACAACAGGCCCCTTCCCCATTTGTAACTTGACACCATGCATCGCTGCTCTATTTATCTTTTATCTCTGTAGGCCACCCCCCCACCCCCCCTTTCTACTCCCCTACTCTCCTCTTTGATTGGATTTGTTCCAACTCCTCTATCCCTCCGATTCCTTCTACTTTCTCTCTGAGTATTACTTTCCTCTCATTTCCTCCGTTAGCTCTCTTTGACGGACGGCCACTCCGTTGCTGAGAGTTACCCTCCTCAATTCCCTTAACTTTCAATAAAAAAAAAAAAAAAAAAGGGATCCACTCAGTTGATGTTACAAAGCACTGTAGTTATATTTGTCCTTCGAATACCCAGTATGCTTGGATGTTCTGTTATTAATGTAACAATTTTGTGATCCTTCTAATAAAATGTGTTTAAAAATAAAATAAAAAAATGAATAAGTGAAAAGTGTTAATAGAATGTAAGGGTATGCCACACTAAGGCCATCCAGCTCAGCCAGTCCAGAGGCACCACACCTCACACCTCCATTACCCCAATCTGGGTCTAAGATTAACCAGCAAGGAGCCACATGATAATGGCTCCTTACTACAATATGTCTAAGCTAAGAGCTACCTACCTTGGAGCAACCCCATAACGCTCCATGTGGCATGTCAGGGCCTGCACCTCCTCCTAATGCAGGAACTTCTCTGCCTCTCACAACAAACATATATATTGGTAGATGCTCAATTAGCTTAGTGTTGGGAAACATCAATGGGACTCAGATGTCTCTTGCTGCGGAGGTGCAGCCCCATCCCCCTTACTGCAGGCCGCGTCCACAGTCCCCCTGCCTCTCGCTGCGGATGTGCGGCCTGTCCCCCTTACCGCAGGCAGCGTCCACTATCCCCCTGCCTGTCGCTGTGGAGTTGTGGCCCATCCTCCTTACTGCAGGCCGTGTCCACAGTCCCCTGCCTCTCGCTGTGGAGGTGCAGCCCCGTCCCCCTTACCGCAGGCCACGTCCACAGTCCCCCTGCTGCTTGCTGCGGATGTGCGGCCCGTCCCCCTTACTGCAGGCAGCGTCCACCACCACCTGCCTATCGCTGTGGAGTTGTGGCCCATCCTCCTTACCGCAGGCCGTGTCCACAGTCCCCTGCCTCTCGCTGCGGAGGTGCAGCCCCATCCCCCTTACCGCAGGCCGTGTCCACCGCCATATGCAAACCCCATTGGACCATGCAGGGAAGAGACAGGAGAGCTGCTTAGGGAGAGGGACCCATCATTTACACACACAGACTGTCCTTCCTGTGTGTGCCTGCTATCAACATGGGGGGATTGACAACGTCCAGGACCCAAGAGCTGCAAAGAGGAGGAGGTGAGATTCTTGTTCCTTATTCTAATTTATTCTCATTGAATGAGTCTGGCCACACCTGGAATATTGTGTACAGTTTTGGGCACCACACTATAAAAAAGATATCTTGGAACTTGAAAGGGTTCAAAGGCGAGCCACTAAACTGGTTAAGGGGTTAAAGGCACTGGATTATTAGGAAAGATTTAAAAGGCTTGATATGTTCACACTGGAAAAGAGGCGATTGAGAGGGGACATTTTAATATTTATAAATACATTAAGGGACAATACAAGGATTTATCAAATGATTTGTTTACCAAAAAAACACTACATAGGACACGAGGACACCCCCTAAGGTTATAAGAAAACAAAATCCATACTCTAAGGAGAAAAGGGTTCTTCACAGTAAGAGCAGTGAGGATTTGGAATTCTCTGCCAGAGAAGGTAGTCATGGTGGACTCAATCAATAAGTTTAAAAATGGATTAGATAAATTCCTAGCGGAAAAAAATATCCAGGGATACAGCATTTAATTAACATTAAACATTAAAAAAATAAAAATAAAAATTATAATATAGGTTGAACTCGATGGACATTTGTCTTTTTTCAACCTCAACAACTATGTAACTATGAGTCTTTTCCACTCCCATCCTAACCATTTCTTCCCACCACTACTCCCATCCTGCCCCCCTTCTATTACTTCCAGCCTGACCACCTGCTCTCCACCACTACTATGCCCAGTCTGCCACCCCTCTCTGCACTACTGCATCCCCCTTCTATTACTCCCAGTCTGCCCCCGGCTCTCCAACACTACTACCCCAGTCTGCCCCCCCCACTCTGCACTACTACTACTCCCATGCTGCCCCCCTTCTAATACTGCCAGCCGACCCCCTGCTATTCACCACTACAACTTCCAGTCTGCCCCCCCCCGCCCTGTACTACTATTATACTATTACTCACATCCTGCCCCTAACTGCAGAGAAAGACGCAAGAAGGCCCGCAACTGCGTCCAACTCCGAATCAGATCCTGTAAGGAGGGATCACGCTCCCAACAGACCACACCCCTCTACAAACTCTGGCGACATTAGGGCTGCTTCCATAAGTTTCCTGGGCTGCTTTTCCATCCCAATCCACCCCTGGGTGTGATAGCATGTGATGTTATCAGTAAAAGGGGGGACCACTTCTGGTGCACCGATACACTTCTGCTTCTCGTGGTGGTCCAATGGATTGGACCATGAGTGAGAGAGTGAGTCAGGCAGTGTGCCTGTGAAAATATACAGTAGTTACAGTGGTCGCAGTGAATCTCTGATTTGGGAGTTAGGTGACCCCTGATGCCAATGGTATTGCAGGGGTCACATTAATGAACGAGAACGTTCATATTGTGCAGTGAAATCTGCCAGTGTGTAGTATGGAATGTACAGCACCATACTTTACACTGATGATAAACAGCAGATGAGTAGTTACACAGCTATGAGCCAGGGCTTGAATACAGTACCAGAATGTATCACAATCACTGTTCCAGGTAATGAATGTTCACAGAAGTGAGGGAATACTAAGTACTTTATTGAAGCAGTGGTATAATAATGTATAGCAGAGGAATCACATTAACAATCCAAAGTACAACGTTGGCAGAGTGTAAATGGTTGTCCAGAATGAGATTTGCAGCAGAGTAATGAAATAGTTGAACAAGAATCCAGAGTTATAATCCATAGAACTCATATTGCAGGACTTGCACAATAAATCAGAAATGCATGCAGACATAGATGAAGTCCACAGTCAGTGTCGCACTGGGGTATGAAGGACCCACCGGGGAAATGCAGTTATAGGGGCCCATATTTAGGGGTGTGATCAGCCTACAAAGGGGGTGTGGCCAGCCTCCACAGAGGCTTGAAATTAGTGATGTGCACCGGACATTTTTCGGGTTTTGTGTCTTGGCTTTGGATTCGGTTCCGCGGCCGTGTTTTGGATTCGGACGCGTTTTGGCAAAACCTCACCGAAATTTTTTTGTCGGATTCGGGTGTGTTTTGGATTTGGGTGTTTTTTTCAAAAAACCCTAAAAAACAGCTTAAATCATAGAATTTGGGGGTCATTTTGATCCCATAGTATTATTAACCTCAATAAACATAATTTCCACTCATTTCCAGTCTATTCTGAACACCTCACACCTCACAATATTATTTTTAGTCATAAAATTTGCACCGAGGTCGCTGGATGGCTAAGCTAAGCGACACAAGTGGCCGACACAAACACCTGGCCCATCTAGGAGTGGCACTGCAGTGTCAGGCAGGATGGCACTTCAAAAAAATTGTCCCCAAACAGCACATGATGCAAAGAAAAAAAGAGGCGCACCAAGGTCGCTGTGTGACTAAGCTAACCGACACAAGTGGCCGACACAAAGACCTGGCCCATCTAGGAGTGGCACTGCAGTGTCAGGCAGGATGGCACTTCAAAAAAATTGTCCCCAAACAGCACATGATGCAAAGAAAAATGAAAGAAAAAAGAGGTGCAAGATGGAATTGTCCTTGGGCCCTCCCACCCACCCTTATGTTGTATAAACAGGACATGCACACTTTAACGAACCCATCATTTCAGCTACAGGGTCTTCCACACGACTGTGACTGAAATGACTGGTTGGTTTGGGCCCCCACCAAAAAAAGAAGCAATCAATCTCTCCTTGCACAAACTGGCTCTACAGAGGCAAGATGTCCACCTTATCATCATCCTCCGATTCCTCACCCCTTGCACTGTGTACATCCCCCTCCTCACAGATTATTAATTCGTCCCCACTGGAATCCACCATCTCAGGTCCCTGTGTACTTTGTGGAGGCAATTGCTGCTGGTGAATGTCTCCACGGAGGAATTGATTATAATTCATTTTGATGAACATCATCTTCTCCACATTTTCTGGAAGTAACCTCGTACGCCGATTGCTGACAAGGTGAGCGGCTGCACTAAACACTCTTTCGGAGTACACACTGGAGGGAGGGCAACTTAGGTAGAATAAAGCCAGTTTCTGCAAGGGCCTCCAAATTGCCTCTTTTTCCTGCCAGTATACGTACGGACTGTCTGACGTGCCTACTTGGATGCGGTCACTCATATAATCCTCCACCATTCTTTCAATGGTGAGAGAATCATATGAAGTGACAGTAGACGACATGTCAGTAATCGTTGGCAGGTCCTTCAGTCCGGACCAGATGTCAGCACTCGCTCCAGACTGCCCTGCATCACCGCCAGCGGGTGGGCTCGGAATTCTTAGCCTATTCCTCGCACCCCCAGTTGCGGGAGAATGTGAAGGAGGAGATGTTGACGGGTCACGTTCCGCTTGACTTGACAATTTTCTCACCAGCAGGTCTTTGAACCTCTGCAGACTTGTGTCTGCCGGAAAGAGAGATACAACGTAGGTTTTAAATCTAGGATCGAGCACGGTGGCCAAAATGTAGTGCTCTGATTTCAACAGATTGACCACCCGTGAATCCTGGTTAAGCGAATTAAGGGCTCCATCCACAAGTCCCACATGCCTAGCGGAATCGCTCTGTTTTAGCTCCTCCTTCAATGTCTCCAGCTTCTTCTGCAAAAGCCTGATGAGGGGAATGACCTGACTCAGGCTGGCAGTGTCTGAACTGACTTCACGTGTGGCAAGTTCAAAGGGTTGCAGAACCTTGCACAACGTTGAAATCATTCTCCACTGCGCTTGAGTCAGGTGCATTCCCCCTCCTTTGCCTATATCGTGGCCAGATGTATAGGCTTGAATGGCCTTTTGCTGCTCCTCCATCCTCTGAAACATATAGAGGGTTGAATTCCACCTCGTTACCACCTCTTGCTTCAGATGATGGTAGGGCAGGTTCAGGATTGTTTGGTGGTGCTCCAGTCTTCTGTACGCGGTGGCTGAATGCCGAAAGTGGCCCGCAATTCTTCGGGCCACCGACAGCATCTCTTGCACGCCCCTGTCGTTTTTTAAATAATTCTGCACCACCAAATTCAATGTATGTGCAAAACATGGGACTTGCTGGAATTTGCCCAGATGTAATGCACGCACAATATTGCTGGCGTTGTCCGATGTCACAAATCCCCAGGAGAGTCCAATTGGGGTAAGCCATTCTGCGATGATCATCCTCAGTTTCCGTAAGAGGTTGTCAGCTGTGTGCCTCTTCTGGAAAGCGGTGATACAAAGCGTAGCCAGCCTAGGAACGAGTTGGCGTTTGTGAGATGCTGCTACTGGTGCCTCCGCTGCTGTTCTTGCTGCGGGAGGCAATACATCTACCCAGTGGGCTGTCACAGTCATATAGTCCTGAGTCTGCCCTGCTCCACTTGTCCACATGTCCGTGGTTAAGTGGACATTGGGTACAACTGCATTTTTTAGGACACTGGTGAGTCTTTTTCTGAGGTCTGTGTACATTTTCGGTATCGCCTGCCTAGAGAAATGGAACCTAGATGGTATTTGGTACCGGGTTCACAGTACCTCAATCAAGTCTCTAGTTGCCTCTGAATTAACGGTGGATACCGAAACCACGTTTCTCACCGCCCAGGCTGCCAAGGCCTGAGTTATCTGCTTTGCAGCAGGATGAATGCTGTGATATTTCATCTTCCTCGCAAAGGACTGTTGGACAGTCAATTGCTTACTGGAAGTAGTACAAGTGGTCTTCCGACTTCCCCTCTGGGATGACGATCGACTCCCAGCAGCTACAACAGCAGCGCCAGCAGCAGTAGGCGTTACACTCAAGGATGCATCGGAGGAATCCCAGGCAGGAGAGGACTCGTCAGACTTGCCAGTGACATGGCCTGCAGGACTATTGGCTTTCCTGGGTAAGGAGGAAATTGACACTGAGGGAGCTGGTGGTGTGGTTTGCAGGAGCTTGGTTACAAGAGGAAGGGATTTAGTGGTCAGTGGACTGCTTCCGCTGTCACCCAAAGTTTTTGAACTTGTCACTGACTTATGATGAATGCGCTGCAGGTGACGTATAAGGGAGGATGTTCCGAGGTGGTTAACGTCCTTACCCCTACTTATTACAGCTTGACAAAGGCAACACACGGCTTGACACCTGTTGTCCGCATTTGTGTTGAAATAATTCCACACCGAAGAGCTGATTTTTTTTGTATTTTGACCAGGCATGTCAATGGCCATATTCGTCCCACAGACAACAGGTGTCTCCCCGGGTGCCTGACTTAAACAAACCACCTCACCATCAGAATCCTCCTTGTCAATTTCCTCCCCAGCGCCAGCAACACCCATATCCTCATCCTGGTGTACTTCAACAGTGACATCTTCAATTTGACTATCAGGAACTGGACTGCGGGTGCTCCTTCCAGCACTTGCACGGGGCGTGCAAATGGTGGAAGGCGCAAGCTCTTCCCGTCCAGTGTTGGGAAGGTCAGGCATCACAACCGACACAATTGGACTCTCCTTGGGTATTTGTGATTTAGAAGAACGCACAGTTCTTTGCTGTGCTTTTGCCAGCTTAAGTCTTTTCATTTTTCTAGCGAGAGGATGAGTGCTTCCATCCTCATGTGAAGCTGAACCACTAGCCATGAACATAGGCCAGGGCCTCAGCCGTTCCTTGCCACTCCGTGTCGTAAATGGCATATTGGCAAGTTTACGCTTCTCCTCAGACGCTTTTAATTTAGATTTTTGGGTCATTTTACTGAACTTTTGTTTTTTGGATTTTACATGCTCTCTACTATGACATTGGGCATCGGCCTTGGCAGACGACGTTGATGGCATTTCATCGTCTCGGCCATGACTAGTGGCAGGAGCTTCAGCACGAGGTGGAAGTGGATCTTGATCTTTCCCTATTTTAACCTCCACATTTTTTTCTCCATATTTTAATGTGTGAAATTATATGCTAGTATCAATAGCAATGGCCTACTACTATATATACTGCGCACAACTAAAATGCACCACAGGTATAGAATGTAGATGGATAGTATACTTAATGACGACACAGAGGTAGGTACAGCAGTGGCCTTCCGTACAGTACTGCTATATATAGTATACTGGTGGTCACTGTGTCTGCAAACTGCAAAACTAAAATGCACCACAGGTATAGAATGTAGATGGATAGTATACTTAATGATGACACAGAGGTAGGTACAGCAGTGGCCTTCCGTACCGTACTGCTATATATAGTATACTGGTGGTCACTGTGTCAGCAAACTGCAAAACTAAAATGCACCACATGTATAGAATGTAGATGGATAGTATACTTAATGACGACACAGAGGTAGGTACAGCAGTGGCCTTCCGTACCGTACTGCTATATATAGTATACTGGTGGTCACTGTGTCAGCAAAACTCTGCACTGTACTCCTCCTATATAATATTATACTGGTGGTCCCAACTCCCCAGTCCCCACAATAAAGCAGCACACTGAGCACAGATATGGAGTGTTTTTCAGGCAGACAACGTATAATGGTGGTCACTGTCAGCAAAACTCTGCATTGTACTCATCCTATATAATATTAATTATACTGGTGGTCCCCAGTCCCCACATTAAAATAAAGCAGCACACTGAGCACAGATATGGAGTGTTTTTCAGGCAGACAACCTATACTGGTGGTCACTGTCAGCAAAACTCTGCACTGTACTCCTGCTATATAATACAGCTGCTCCCCAGTCCCCACAATTAAGCAGTGTGAGCACAGATATATATTAGAGATGAGCGGGTTCGGTTTCTCTGAATCCGAACCCGCACGAACTTCATGTTTTTTTTCACGGGTCCGAGCGACTCGGATCTTCCCGCCTTGCTCGGTTAACCCGAGCGCGCCCGAACGTCATCATGACGCTGTCGGATTCTCGCGAGACTCGGATTCTATATAAGGAGCCGCGCGTCGCCGCCATTTTCACACGTGCATTGAGATTGATAGGGAGAGGACGTGGCTGGCGTCCTCTCCATTTAGATTAGGAGAGAGAGAGAGAGATTGACCTGAGGCTGATACTGTAGAAGAGAGTGCAGAGTTTAGTGACTGACCACAGTGACCACCAGCAGTGCAGTTGTTTTATTTAATATATCCGTTCTCTGCCTGAAAAAAACGGTACACACAGTGACTCAGTCACATACCATATCTGTGTGCACTGCTCAGCCCAGTGTGCTGCATGCCTGCATCATCTATGTATATATTATATATCTGACTGTGCTCAGCTCACACAGCTTATAATTGTGGGGGAGACTGGGGAGCACTGCAGTGCCAGTTATAGGTTATAGCAGGAGCCAGGAGTACAAGACAGTCACATACCATATCTGTGTGCACTGCTCAGCCCAGTGTGCTGCATCATCTATGTATATATTATATATCTGACTGTGCTCAGCTCACACAGCTTATAATTGTGGGGGAGACTGGGGAGCACTGCAGTGCCAGTTATAGGTTATAGCAGGAGCCAGGAGTACATATTATATTAAAATTAAACAGTGCACACTTTTGCTGCAGGAGTGCCACTGCCAGTGTGACTGACCAGTGACCTGACCACACTGACCACCAGTATAGTTAGTAGTATACTATATTGTGATTGCCTGAAAAAGTTAAACACTCGTCGTGTGACTTCACTTGTGTGGTGTTTTTTATTTTATTCTATAAAAAACTCATTCTGCTGACAGACAGTGTCCAGCAGGTCCGTCATTATATAATATATATACCTGTCCGGCTGCAGTAGTGATATATATATATTTTTTATATCATTATTTATCATCCAGTCGCAGCAGACACAGTACGGTAGTTCACGGCTGTAGCTACCTCTGTGTCGGCACTCGGCAGTCCATCCATAATTGTATACCACCTACCCGTGGTTTTTTTTTCTTTCTTCTTTATACATACATACTACTACATCTCTTTATCAACCAGTCTATATTAGCAGCAGACACAGTACAGTACGGTAGTTCACGGCTGTGGCTACCTCTGTGTCGGCACTCGGCAGTCCGTCCATAATTGTATACCACCTAACCGTGGTTTTTTTTTCTTTCTTCTTTATACATACATACTACGACATCTCTTTATCAACCAGTCTATATTAGCAGCAGACACAGTACAGTACGGTAGTTCACGGCTGTGGCTACCTCTGTGTCGGCACTCGGCAGTCCGTCCATAATTGTATACCACCTAACCGTGGTTTTTTTTTCTTTCTTCTTCATACATACATACTACGACATCTCTTTATCAACCAGTCTATATTAGCAGCAGACACAGTACAGTACGGTAGTTCACGGCTGTGGCTACCTCTGTGTCGGCACTCGGCAGTCCGTCCATAATTGTATACCACCTAACCGTGGTTTTTTTTTCTTTCTTCTTTATACATACATACTACGACATCTCTTTATCAACCAGTCTATATTAGCAGCAGACACAGTACAGTACGGTAGTTCACGGCTGTGGCTACCTCTGTGTCGGCACTCGGCAGTCCGTCCATAATTGTATACCACCTAACCGTGGTTTTTTTTTCTTTCTTCTTCATACATACATACTACGACATCTCTTTATCAACCAGTCTATATTAGCAGCAGACACAGTACAGTACGGTAGTTCACGGCTGTGGCTACCTCTGTGTCGGCACTCGGCAGTCCGTCCATAATTGTATACCACCTACCCGTGGTTTTTTTTTCTTTCTTCTTTATACATACATACTACTACATCTCTTTATCAACCAGTCTATATTAGCAGCAGACACAGTACAGTACGGTAGTTCACGGCTGTGGCTACCTCTGTGTCTGCACTCGGCAGTCCGTCCATAATTGTATACCACCTACCCGTGGTTTTTTTTTCTTTCTTCTTCATACATACATACTACGACATCTCTTTATCAACCAGTCTATATTAGCAGCAGACACAGTACAGTACGGTAGTTCACGGCTGTGGCTACCTCTGTGTCGGCACTCGGCAGTCCGTCCATAATTGTATACCACCTAACCGTGGTTTTTTTTTCTTTCTTCTTCATACATACATACTACGACATCTCTTTATCAACCAGTCTATATTAACAGCAGACACAGTACGGTAGTTCACGGCTGTAGCTACCTCTGTGTCGGCACTCGGCAGTCCGTCCATAATTGTATACTAGTATCCATCCATCTCCATTGTTTACCTGAGGTGCCTTTTAGTTGTGCCTATTAAAATATGGAGAACAAAAATGTTGAGGTTCCAAAATTAGGGAAAGATCAAGATCCACTTCCACCTCGTGCTGAAGCTGCTGCCACTAGTCATGGCCGAGACGATGAAATGCCAGCAACGTCGTCTGCCAAGGCCGATGCCCAATGTCATAGTACAGAGCATGTCAAATCCAAAACACCAAATATCAGTAAAAAAAGGACTCCAAAACCTAAAATAAAATTGTCGGAGGAGAAGCGTAAACTTGCCAATATGCCATTTACCACACGGAGTGGCAAGGAACGGCTGAGGCCCTGGCCTATGTTCATGGCTAGTGGTTCAGCTTCACATGAGGATGGAGGCACTCAGCCTCTCGCTAGAAAAATGAAAAGACTCAAGCTGGCAAAAGCAGTAGCACCGCAAAGAACTGTGCGTTCTTCGAAATCCCAAATCCACAAGGAGAGTCCAATTGTGTCGGTTGCGATGCCTGACCTTCCCAACACTGGACGTGAAGAGCATGCGCCTTCCACCATTTGCACGCCCCCTGCAAGTGCTGGAAGGAGCACCCGCAGTCCAGTTCCTGATAGTCAGATTGAAGAAGTCAGTGTTGAAGTACACCAGGATGAGGAGGATATGGGTGTTGCTGGCGCTGGGGAGGAAATTGACCAGGAGGATTCTGATGGTGAGGTGGTTTGTTTAAGTCAGGCACCCGGGGAGACACCTGTTGTCCGTGGGAGGAATATGGCCGTTGACATGCCTGGTGAAAATACCAAAAAAATCAGCTCTTCGGTGTGGAACTATTTCAACAGAAATGCGGACAACAGGTGTCAAGCCGTGTGTTCCCTTTGTCAAGCTGTAATAAGTAGGGGTAAGGACGTTAACCACCTCGGAACATCCTCCCTTATACGTCACCTGCAGCGCATTCATAATAAGTCAGTGACAAGTTCAAAAACTTTGGGTGACAGCGGAAGCAGTCCACTGACCAGTAAATCCCTTCCTCTTGTAACCAAGCTCACGCAAACCACCCCACCAACTCCCTCAGTGTCAATTTCCTCCTTCCCCAGGAATGCCAATAGTCCTGCAGGCAATGTCACTGGCAATTCTGACGAGTCCTCTCCTGCCTGGGATTCCTCCGATGCATCCTTGCGTGTAACGCCTACTGCTGCTGGCGCTGCTGTTGTTGCTGCTGGGAGTCGATGGTCATCCCAGAGGGGAAGTCGTAAGCCCACTTGTACTACTTCCAGTAAGCAATTGACTGTTCAACAGTCCTTTGCGAGGAAGATGAAATATCACAGCAGTCATCCTGCTGCAAAGCGGATAACTCAGGCCTTGACAACTATGTTGGTGTTAGACGTGCGTCCGGTATCCGCCGTTAGTTCACAGGGAACTAGACAATTTATTGAGGCAGTGTGCCCCCGTTACCAAATACCATCTAGGTTCCACTTCTCTAGGCAGGCGATACCGAGAATGTACACGGACGTCAGAAAAAGACTCACCAGTCTCCTAAAAAATGCAGTTGTACCCAATGTCCACTTAACCACGGACATGTGGACAAGTGGAGCAGGGCAGGGTCAGGACTATATGACTGTGACAGCCCACTGGGTAGATGTATGGACTCCCGCCGCAAGAACAGCAGCGGCGGCACCAGTAGCAGCATCTCGCAAACGCCAACTCTTTCCTAGGCAGGCTACGCTTTGTATCACCGGTTTCCAGAATACGCACACAGCTGAAAACCTCTTACGGCAACTGAGGAAGATCATCGCGGAATGGCTTACCCCAATTGGACTCTCCTGTGGATTTGTGGCATCGGACAACGCCAGCAATATTGTGTGTGCATTAAATATGGGCAAATTCCAGCACGTCCCATGTTTTGCACATACCTTGAATTTGGTGGTGCAGAATTATTTAAAAAACGACAGGGGCGTGCAAGAGATGCTGTCGGTGGCCAGAAAAATTGCGGGACACTTTCGGCGTACAGGCACCACGTACAGAAGACTGGAGCACCACCAAAAACTACTGAACCTGCCCTGCCATCATCTGAAGCAAGAAGTGGTAACGAGGTGGAATTCAACCCTCTATATGCTTCAGAGGTTGGAGGAGCAGCAAAAGGCCATTCAAGCCTATACAATTGAGCACGATATAGGAGGTGGAATGCACCTGTCTCAAGCGCAGTGGAGAATGATTTCAACGTTGTGCAAGGTTCTGATGCCCTTTGAACTTGCCACACGTGAAGTCAGTTCAGACACTGCCAGCCTGAGTCAGGTCATTCCCCTCATCAGGCTTTTGCAGAAGAAGCTGGAGACATTGAAGGAGGAGCTGACACGGAGCGATTCCGCTAGGCATGTGGGACTTGTGGATGGAGCCCTTAATTCGCTTAACAAGGATTCACGGGTGGTCAATCTGTTGAAATCAGAGCACTACATTTTGGCCACCGTGCTCGATCCTAGATTTAAAGCCTACCTTGGATCTCTCTTTCCGGCAGACACAAGTCTGCTGGGGTTGAAAGACCTGCTGGTGAGAAAATTGTCAAGTCAAGCGGAACGCGACCTGTCAACATCTCCTCCTTCACATTCTCCCGCAACTGGGGGTGCGAGGAAAAGGCTCAGAATTCCGAGCCCACCCGCTGGCGGTGATGCAGGGCAGTCTGGAGCGACTGCTGATGCTGACATCTGGTCCGGACTGAAGGACCTGACAACGATTACGGACATGTCGTCTACTGTCACTGCATATGATTCTCTCACCATTGAAAGAATGGTGGAGGATTATATGAGTGACCGCATCCAAGTAGGCACGTCACACAGTCCATACTTATACTGGCAGGAAAAAGAGGCAATTTGGAGGCCATTGCACAAACTGGCTTTATTCTACCTAAGTTGCCCTCCCACAAGTGTGTACTCCGAAAGAGTGTTTAGTGCCGCCGCTCACCTTGTCAGCAATCGGCGTACGAGGTTACATCCAGAAAATGTGGAGAAGATGATGTTCATTAAAATGAATTATAATCAATTCCTCCGCGGAGACATTGACCAGCAGCAATTGCCTCCACAAAGTACACAGGGAGCTGAGATGGTGGATTCCAGTGGGGACGAATTGATAATCTGTGAGGAGGGGGATGTACACGGTGATATATCGGAGGGTGATGATGAGGTGGACATCTTGCCTCTGTAGAGCCAGTTTGTGCAAGGAGAGATTAATTGCTTCTTTTTTGGGGGGGGTCCAAACCAACCCGTCATATCAGTCACAGTCGTGTGGCAGACCCTGTCACTGAAATGATGGGTTGGTTAAAGTGTGCATGTCCTGTTTTGTTTATACAACATAAGGGTGGGTGGGAGGGCCCAAGGACAATTCCATCTTGCACCTCTTTTTTCTTTTATTTTACTTTGCGTCATGTGCTGTTTGGGGAGGGTTTTTTGGAAGGGACATCCTGCGTGACACTGCAGTGCCACTCCTAAATGGGCCCGGTGTTTGTGTCGGCCACTAGGGTCGCTAATCTTACTCACACAGTCAGCTACCTCATTGCGCCTCTTTTTTTCTTTGCGTCATGTGCTGATTGGGGAGGGTTTTTTGGAAGGGACATCCTGCGTGACACTGCAGTGCCACTCCTAAATGGGCCCGGTGTTTGTGTCGGCCACTAGGGTCGCTAATCTTACTCACACAGTCAGCTACCTCATTGCGCCTCTTTTTTTCTTTGCGTCATGTGCTGATTGGGGAGGGTTTTTTGGAAGGGACATCCTGCGTGACACTGCAGTGCCACTCCTAAATGGGCCCGGTGTTTGTGTCGGCCACTAGGGTCGCTAATCTTACTCACACAGTCAGCTACCTCATTGCGCCTCTTTTTTTCTTTGCGTCATGTGCTGATTGGGGAGGGTTTTTTGGAAGGGACATCCTGCGTGACACTGCAGTGCCACTCCTAAATGGGCCCGGTGTTTGTGTCGGCCACTAGGGTCGCTAATCTTACTCACACAGTCAGCTACCTCATTGCGCCTCTTTTTTTCTTTGCGTCATGTGCTGATTGGGGAGGGTTTTTTGGAAGGGACATCCTGCGTGACACTGCAGTGCCACTCCTAAATGGGCCCGGTGTTTGTGTCGGCCACTAGGGTCGCTAATCTTACTCACACAGTCAGCTACCTCATTGCGCCTTTTTTTTTCTTTGCGTCATGTGCTGATTGGGGAGGGTTTTTTGGAAGGGACATCCTGCGTGACACTGCAGTGCCACTCCTAAATGGGCCCGGTGTTTGTGTCGGCCACTAGGGTCGCTAATCTTACTCACACAGTCAGCTACCTCATTGCGCCTCTTTTTTTCTTTGCGTCATGTGCTGATTGGGGAGGGTTTTTTGGAAGGGACATCCTGCGTGACACTGCAGTGCCACTCCTAAATGGGCCCGGTGTTTGTGTCGGCCACTAGGGTCGCTAATCTTACTCACACAGTCAGCTACCTCATTGCGCCTCTTTTTTTCTTTGCGTCATGTGCTGATTGGGGAGGGTTTTTTGGAAGGGACATCCTGCGTGACACTGCAGTGCCACTCCTAAATGGGCCCGGTGTTTGTGTCGGCCACTAGGGTCGCTAATCTTACTCACACAGTCAGCTACCTCATTGCGCCTCTTTTTTTCTTTGCGTCATGTGCTGATTGGGGAGGGTTTTTTGGAAGGGACATCCTGCGTGACACTGCAGTGCCACTCCTAAATGGGCCCGGTGTTTGTGTCGGCCACTAGGGTCGCTAATCTTACTCACACAGTCAGCTACCTCATTGCGCCTCTTTTTTTCTTTGCGTCATGTGCTGATTGGGGAGGGTTTTTTGGAAGGGACATCCTGCGTGACACTGCAGTGCCACTCCTAAATGGGCCCGGTGTTTGTGTCGGCCACTAGGGTCGCTTATCTTACTCACACAGTCAGCTACCTCATTGCGCCTCTTTTTTTCTTTGCGTCATGTGCTGATTGGGGAGGGTTTTTTGGAAGGGACATCCTGCGTGACACTGCAGTGCCACTCCTAGATGGGCCAGGTGTTTGTGTCGGCCACTAGTGTCGCTTAGCTTAGTCATCCAGCGACCTTGGTGCAAATTTTAGGACTAAAAATAATATTGTGAGGTGTGAGGTATTCAGAATAGACTGAAAATGAGTGGAAATTATGGTTTTTGAGGTTAATAATAATATGGGATCAAAATGACCCCCAAATTCTATGATTTAAGCTGTTTTTTAGTGTTTTTTAAAAAAAACACCCGAATCCAAAACACACCCGAATCCGACAAAAAAAATTCGGTGAGGTTTTGCCAAAACGCGGTCGAACCCAAAACACGGCCACGGAACCGAACCCAAAACCAAAACACAAAACCCGAAAAATTTCAGGCGCTCATCTCTAATATATATGCAGCACACTGAGCACAGATATGGAGCGTTTTTTTCAGGCAGAGAACGGATAACTGGTGGTCACTGATCAGCAAAACTCTGCACTGTACTCCTCCTATATTATACAGCTGCTCCCCAGTCCTCCCCACAATGAATTAAGCAATAATGCACAATCAAATTCAACAATAACGGAGAGGACGCCAGCCACGTCCTCTCCCTAACATTTGCAATGCACGAGTGAAAATGGCGGCGACGCGCGGCTGCTCATATAGAATCCGAATCTCGCGAGAATCCGACAGCGGGATAATGACGTTAGGGCGCGCTCGGGTTACCCGAGCCATACGGGAGAATCCGAGTATGGCTCGGACCCGTGTAAAAAGGGTGAAGTTCGGGGGGTTCGGTTTCCGAGAAACCGAACCCGCTCATCACTACTTGAAATGCACAATAGTCTTGTGTAGTGTAATGCAACATATCTACCATGTATAATACAAGTGCACAGTCTAGAACTTGATCCCCAGAGGAAGGAGTGGGCCCTCAGGCAGACCGACCATGTCCACAGTAATATGTAAACCATAGGCGTGCACAGCTAATTTTATTAGGGGGTGCACCGCAGGGAGGGCGTGTCTAGCAACGCCTTTTCGGCGTGTCTAGCACCACCCAGGGGCGTGTCTATCACTATTTTACATTCTCTTAATAAAATCACACGGCTTAATATAATTTCTTCCTAGTTCATAATAATAAAGTAGATATAACACACACCAGAGAAATAAAATTAAACATAATGGTGTGACCACCGGCCGGTAATGACTGTCCGCTATGGCATAATGCTGCTTACACTTAATCAACCTATCCCTGACCCAATGGTGGAATTAGAGAGTGGTGGGTCTAGGTGCATATGCATTCCCCTCCCCACCATACACAACCCAGCCCTTGCACCTACACCCTGATTTTGAGTTGGCCACTCTGAAAAGTATGGGAGATTTAGGGGGCCGAACATTTGAGTTTTAATATAACACAAATAAAGTTTAAAATTTACACATGTGCCATCATAGCCACATCTGACTCTTTCTATGCCATCAGACCCCTTCTCCACAGGACACCAGCATTTATTACTTGAGAACGACTTATTTAAATTGAAATCATGGGCAGCAAAATGGAGAATGCGGTTCAATATAGACAAATGTAAGGTAATGCACTTTGGTAGTAAGAACAAATATACTACCTACATACTAAATGGGGAGAAATTAGGGGATTTTGTATTGGAAAAATATTTAGGTGTTCACATAGATAACAAACTTAGCAGTAGTACCCAAAGTAGGATTGCAGCAAATAAGGCAACACAAGGTGTTAGCATGCATAAAGTGGGGATTGATGCAAGGGATGAGAGTGTTATACTCCCATTATATAAATCATTAGTGAGGCCAGATCTTGAATACTGTGCACAACTATGGGCACCATACTACAAAAAGGATATCCTGGAACTACAAAAGGTTCAGAAATGATCGACCAAACTGATTAATGGGATGGAGACGCTAGAATAAGAGGAAAGGCTTAAAAGTAGAGATGAGCGCCTGAAATTTTTCGGGTTTTGTGTTTTGGTTTTGGGTTCGGTTCCGCGGCCGTGTTTTGGGTTCGAACGCGTTTTGGCAAAACCTCACCGAATTTTTTTTGTCGGATTCGGGTGTGTTTTGGATTCGGGTGTTTTTTTCAAAAAACACTAAAAAACAGCTTAAATCATAGAATTTGGGGGTCATTTTGATCCCAAAGTATTATTAACCTCAAAAACCATAATTTACACTCATTTTCAGTCTATTCTGAATACCTCACACCTCACAATATTATTTTTAGTCTAAAAATTTGCACCGAGGTCGCTGTGTGAGTAAGATAAGCGACCCTAGTGGCCGACACAAACACCGGGCCCATCTAGGAGTGGCACTGCAGTGTCACGCAGGATGTCCCTTCCAAAAAACCCTCCCCAAACAGCACATGACGCAAAGAAAAAAAGAGGCGCAATGAGGTAGCTGTGTGAGTAAGATTAGCGACCCTAGTGGCCGACACAAACACCGGGCCCATCTAGGAGTGGCACTGCAGTGTCACGCAGGATGGCCCTTCCAAAAAACCCTCCCCAAACAGCACATGACGCAAAGAAAAAAAGAGGCGCAATGAGGTAGCTGTGTGAGTAAGATTAGCGACCCTAGTGGCCGACACAAACACCGGGCCCATCTAGGAGTGGCACTGCAGTGTCACGCAGGATGGCCCTTCCAAAAAACACTCCCCAAACAGCACATGACGCAAAGAAAAAAAGAGGCGCAATGAGGTAGCTGACTGTGTGAGTAAGATTAGCGACCCTAGTGGCCGACACAAACACCGGGCCCATCTAGGAGTGGCACTGCAGTGTCACGCAGGATGTCCCTTCCAAAAAAACCCTCCCCAATCAGCACATGATGCAAAGAAAAAGAAAAGAAAAAAGAGGTGCAAGATGGAATTGTCCTTGGGCCCTCCCACCCACCCTTATGTTGTATAAACAAAACAGGACATGCACACTTTAACCAACCCATCATTTCAGTGACAGGGTCTGCCACACGACTGTGACTGATATGACGGGTTGGTTTGGACCCCCCCCAAAAAAGAAGCAATTAATCTCTCCTTGCACAAACTGGCTCTACAGAGGCAAGATGTCCACCTCATCTTCACCCTCCGATATATCACCGTGTACATCCCCCTCCTCACAGATTATCAATTCGTCCCCACTGGAATCCACCATCTCAGCTCCCTGTGTACTTTGTGGAGGCAATTGCTGCTGGTCAATGTCTCCGCGGAGGAATTGATTATAATTCATTTTAATGAACATCATCTTCTCCACATTTTCTGGATGTAACCTCGTACGCCGATTGCTGACAAGGTGAGCGGCGGCACTAAACACTCTTTCGGAGTACACACTTGTGGGAGGGCAACTTAGGTAGAATAAAGCCAGTTTGTGCAAGGGCCTCCAAATTGCCTCTTTTTCCTGCCAGTATAAGTACGGACTGTGTGACGTGCCTACTTGGATGCGGTCACTCATATAATCCTCCACCATTCTATCAATGTTGAGAGAATCATATGCAGTGACAGTAGACGACATGTCCGTAATCGTTGTCAGGTCCTTCAGTCCGGACCAGATGTCAGCATCAGCAGTCGCTCCAGACTGCCCTGCATCACCGCCAGCGGGTGGGCTCGGAATTCTGAGCCTTTTCCTCGCACCCCCAGTTGCGGGAGAATGTGAAGGAGGAGATGTTGACAGGTCGCGTTCCGCTTGACTTGACAATTTTGTCACCAGCAGGTCTTTCAACCCCAGCAGACCTGTGTCTGCCGGAAAGAGAGATCCAAGGTAGGCTTTAAATCTAGGATCGAGCACGGTGGCCAAAATGTAGTGCTCTGATTTCAACAGATTGACCACCCGTGAATCCTTGTTAAGCGAATTAAGGGCTGCATCCACAAGTCCCACATGCCTAGCGGAATCGCTCCCTTTTAGCTCCTTCTTCAATGCCTCCAGCTTCTTCTGCAAAAGCCTGATGAGGGGAATGACCTGACTCAGGCTGGCAGTGTCTGAACTGACTTCACGTGTGGCAAGTTCAAAGGGCATCAGAACCTTGCACAACGTTGAAATCATTCTCCACTGCGCTTGAGACAGGTGCATTCCATCTCCTATATCGTGCTCAATTGTATAGGCTTGAATGGCCTTTTGCTGCTCCTCCAACCTCTGAAGCATATAGAGGGTTGAATTCCACCTCGTTACCACTTCTTGCTTCAGATGATGGCAGGGCAGGTTCAGTAGTTTTTGGTGGTGCTCCAGTCTTCTGTACGTGGTGCCTGTACGCCGAAAGTGTCCCGCAATTTTTCTGGCCACCGACAGCATCTCTTGCACGCCCCTGTCGTTTTTTAAAAAATTCTGCACCACCAAATTCAAGGTATGTGCAAAACATGGGACGTGCTGGAATTTGCCCATATTTAATGCACACACAATATTGCTGGCGTTGTCCGATGCCACAAATCCACAGGAGAGTCCAATTGGGGTAAGCCATTCCGCGATGATCTTCCTCAGTTGCCGTAAGAGGTTTTCAGCTGTGTGCGTATTCTGGAAAGCGGTGATACAAAGCGTAGCCTGCCTAGGAAAGAGTTGGCGTTTGCGAGATGCTGCTACTGGTGCCGCCGCTGCTGTTCTTGCGGCGGGAGTCCATACATCTACCCAGTGGGCTGTCACAGTCATATAGTCCTGACCCTGCCCTGCTCCACTTGTCCACATGTCCGTGGTTAAGTGGACATTGGGTACAACTGCATTTTTTAGGAGACTGGTGAGTCTTTTTCTGACGTCCGTGTACATTCTCGGTATCGCCTGCCTAGAGAAGTGGAACCTAGATGGTATTTGGTAACGGGGGCACACTGCCTCAATAAATTGTCTAGTTCCCTGTGAACTAACGGCGGATACCGGACGCACGTCTAACACCAACATAGTTGTCAAGGACTCAGTTATCCGCTTTGCAGTAGGATGACTGCTGTGATATTTCATCTTCCTCGCAAAGGACTGTTGAACAGTCAATTGCTTACTGGAAGTAGTACAAGTGGGCTTACGACTTCCCCTCTGGGATGACCATCGACTCCCAGCGGCAACAACAGCAGCGCCAGCAGCAGTAGGCGTTACACGCAAGGATGCATCGGAGGAATCCCAGGCAGGAGAGGACTCGTCAGACTTGCCAGTGACATGGCCTGCAGGACTATTGGCATTCCTGGGGAAGGAGGAAATTGACACTGAGGGAGTTGGTGGGGTGGTTTGCGTGAGCTTGGTTACAAGAGGAAGGGATTTACTGGTCAGTGGACTGCTTCCGCTGTCACCCAAAGTTTTTGAACTTGTCACTGACTTATTATGAATGCGCTGCAGGTGACGTATAAGGGAGGATGTTCCGAGGTGGTTAACGTCCTTACCCCTACTTATTACAGCTTGACAAAGGGAACACACGGCTTGACACCTGTTGTCCGCATTTCTGGTGAAATACCTCCACACCGAAGAGCTGATTTTTTTGGTATTTTCACCTGGCATGTCAACGGCCATATTTCTCCCACGGACAACAGGTGTCTCCCCGGGTGCCTGACTTAAACAAACCACCTCACCATCAGAATCCTCCTGGTCAATTTCCTCCCCAGCGCCAGCAACACCCATATCCTCCTCATCCTGGTGTACTTCAACACTGACATCTTCAATCTGACTATCAGGAACTGGACTGCGGGTGCTCCTTCCAGCACTTGCAGAGGGCGTGCAAATGGTGGAAGGCGCATGCTCTTCACGTTCAGTGTTGGGAAGGTCAGGCATCGCAACCGACACAATTGGACTCTCCTTGTGGATTTGGGATTTCAAAGAACGCACAGTTCTTTGCGGTGCTTTTGCCAGCTTGAGTCTTTTCAGTTTTCTAGCGAGAGGCTGAGTGCTTCCATCCTCATGTGAAGCTGAACCACTAGCCATGAACATAGGCCAGGGCCTCAGCCGTTCCTTGCCACTCCGTGTGGTAAATGGCATATTGGCAAGTTTACGCTTCTCCTCCGACAATTTTATTTTAGGTTTTGGAGTCCTTTTTTTACTGATATTTGGTGTTTTGGTTTTGACATGCTCTGTACTATGCCATTGGGCATCGGCCTTGGCAGACGACGTTGCTGGCATTTCATCGTCTCGGCCATGACTAGTGGCAGCAGCTTCAGCACGAGGTGGAAGTGGATCTTGATCTTTCCCTAATTTTGGAACCTCAACATTTTTGTTCTCCATATTTTAATAGGCACAACTAAAAGGCACCTCAGGTAAACAATGGAGATGGATGGATTGGATACTAGTATACAATTATGGACGGGCTGCCGAGTGCCGACACAGAGGTAGCCACAGCCGTGAACTACCGCACTGTACTGTGTCTGCTGCTAATATATAGACTGGTTGATAAAGAGATAGTATACTCGTAACTAGTATGTATGTATAAAGAAAGAAAAAAAAACCACGGTTAGGTGGTATATACAATTATGGACGGGCTGCCGAGTGCCGACACAGAGGTAGCCACAGCCGTGAACTACCGCACTGTACTGTGTCTGCTGCTAATATATAGACTGGTTGATAAAGAGATAGTATACTCGTAACTAGTATGTATGTATAAAGAAAGAAAAAAAAACCACGGTTAGGTGGTATATACAATTATGGACGGGCTGCCGAGTGCCGACACAGAGGTAGCCACAGCCGTGAACTACCGCACTGTACTGTGTCTGCTGCTAATATATAGACTGGTTGATAAAGAGATAGTATACTCGTAACTAGTATGTATGTATAAAGAAAGAAAAAAAAACCACGGTTAGGTGGTATATACAATTATGGACGGGCTGCCGAGTGCCGACACAGAGGTAGCCACAGCCGTGAACTACCGCACTGTACTGTGTCTGCTGCTAATATATAGACTGGTTGATAAAGAGATAGTATACTCGTAACTAGTATGTATGTATAAAGAAAGAAAAAAAAACCACGGTTAGGTGGTATATACAATTATGGACGGGCTGCCGAGTGCCGACACAGAGGTAGCCACAGCCGTGAACTACCGCACTGTACTGTGTCTGCTGCTAATATAGACTGGTTGATAAAGAGATAGTATACTACTAATATTATATATACTGGTGGTCAGGTCACTGGTCACTAGTCACACTGGCAGTGGCACTCCTGCAGCAAAAGTGTGCACTGTTTAATTTTAATATAATATTATGTACTCCTGGCTCCTGCTATAACCTATAACTGGCACTGCAGTAGTGCTCCCCAGTCTCCCCCACAATTATAAGCTGTGTGAGCTGAGCAGTCAGACAGATATATAATATATATAGATGATGCAGCACACTGGCCTGAGCCTGAGCAGTGCACACAGATATGGTATGTGACTGACTGAGTCACTGTGTGTATCGCTTTTTTCAGGCAGAGAATGGATATATTAAATAAACTGCACTGTGTGTCTGGTGGTCACTCACTATATAATATATTATGTACTCCTGGCTCCTGCTATAACCTATAACTGGCACTGCAGTAGTGCTCCCCAGTCTCCCCCACAATTATAAGCTGTGTGAGCTGAGCAGTCAGACAGATATATAATATTATTATATATAGATAATAGATGATGCAGCACACTGGCCTGAGCCTGAGCAGTGCACACAGATATGGTATGTGACTGAGTCACTGTGTGCTGTGTATCGCTTTTTTCAGGCAGAGAACGGATTATAAATAAAAGTGGTGGTCAGTCACTGGTCACTATCAGCAAAACTCTGCACTGTACACTACTGAGTACTCCTAATGCTCCCCAAAATTAGTAAATCAAGTGTCTAAACGGAGAGGACGCCAGCCACGTCCTCTCCCTATCAATCTCAATGCACGTGTGAAAATGGCGGCGACGCGCGGCTCCTTATATAGAATCCGAGTCTCGCGATAGAATCCGAGCCTCGCGAGAATCCGACAGCGTCATGATGACGTTCGGGCGCGCTCGGGTTAACCGAGCAAGGCGGGAAGATCCGAGTCGCTCGGACCCGTGAAAAAAAACATGAAGTTCTGGCGGGTTCGGATTCAGAGAAACCGAACCCGCTCATCTCTACTTAAAAGGCTTGGCATGTTTACACTGGAAAAAAGGAGATTAAGAGGGGGACATGTTTAACATTTTCATATATAAGGCAGGCATGTCCAAACTGCGGCCCACCAGCTGTTGTGAAACTACATATCCCAGCATGCCCTGACACAGTTTTGCTGTCAGAGAATGCTAAAGCTGTGTAAGGGCATGCTGGGATGTGTAGTTTCTCAACAGCTGGTGGGCTGCAGTTTGGACATGCCTAATATAAGGGGTCAATACACAAAGTTCGCGGGGGATTTGTTTTTGGTAAGATCATAACAAAGGACATGTGGACACCCGCTTAGGTTAGAGGAGAGGAGATTTTGCAAACAGAGACGGAAAGGTTTCTTCACAGTAAGGACAATACGTATTTGGAATTCCCTGCCTGAGAGAGTAGTAATGACGGACTCATCACTAATTTTAAGAATGGGCTAGATAAATTCCTATCAGATAAGGATATACAGGGTTATCATGGGTAAATCATGCACTATAGTAATAGAACAATATATATATATTTTTTTAAAAAGGAGTACTTGACATAATGGCTGCTAAACATTCACCACAGTTCAAATTAGTCTTAAAAATATTACAGTGTAGGAGATCACTAACAGGTTGAACCAGTGCCGTAACTAGGTGTGTGCCGATGGTGCCTTGCCCACAGCGCACATGCACTGAAGGCGCACCATCGGCAGCACACCTTCCACCCCCCCGCCACTCCGCACGGCCGCAGTCAGTGCTGGATTAAGGGGGGTACCCCGGACCCCCCAATCTCAAGGGGCCCCCGGCCGAAGTTGTTGTCCACTGACAATTCTGCCTGTCTCCAGGCTCCACCGCCAGCAGCAGCACTCCCAGTAGCAGCGGCAGCTGCTGGGAGTGCTACTGCCGACGACGGAGCCTGGAGAGAAATAGAATCATCCCCAATGCCTGCACCCTGGATGTTTGTAGGGGCGGGCGGCAGCAGTAGCACAGTCTGTCTCTTGCCATACAGTCTGCGCGCTGTGCCCGTTGCCTGTGTCTGCGACCCAGCCCCAGCCCACATCAATCATTTGAGTGGAGGGGGAGGCGGGGATTGCCGTCAATGCACCCACCTCCTCTCTGCCCTGCTATCTGCCTCAGTTCAGTGCAGTCTGTCCCGATTCCCGAACTCCCGCGTCGTACCGCAGCAGCAGCTCGTGCTTTTAAGTGAAGAGCAACAGCAGGTTAGATTAGAGGGGACTGAGGGGGAGAGTGCCTGGCGCAGGCTGCAGTGCAGCACAGGAGGGCACACTCACAGCTCGGGCAGTAACAAGTGCTTAGTGCAGTTATGTGTGGGCATACTTGAATGTGGCTGTATTTAAAGATTGGGGGGGAATCATTAAACATATTTTATAAGGTGGGGTGGGAGAAGGTTATTAAATCCTGACATGAGGCGGAGGGGCCCCCCTGTTTTCAGTGCCCTGGGCCCCCTGTAGGCTTAATCCGGCCCTGGCCGCAGTCACTTCAGTGCTGCCTTCTGCCTCCCGCCAGCCGCCCTCCCCCAAAGCTGCAGCCACGACTCTCAGACCAGCTCTCTTGCGCTGTCTGCCTCCCACCAGCCACCGGAGCCGCCCCCCCAAAGCCGCAGCCACTACTCTCAGACCAGCGCTCCTGCGCTGTCTGTCTGCCTCCCTCCAGCCGCCGGAGCCGCCCCCCCCCCCCCACTGGCGCGATCTGAGCAGGGCCAAAGCCGCAGCCACTGCTCTCTGTCCTGTGCTGCCTGTCTCCTGTCAGCCGCCGGAGCCATCTCTGGTCTACGAGTACCGCTGATGCCTGCCTTCCGCTGCCGCCTCTGATCATGCCGCAGCCGCCAGCTCCCGGGTCTCTGCCTCCTCTGCCGTTGATGGCGGATCGCAGGTGAGTATAACTCTCTCTCTCCCATAAACACTGCCATAATGTGTAAAAAGGGGGACGCTGTCTGCCATAATGTGTAAAAAGGGGGACGCTGTCTGCCATAATGTGTAAAAAAGGGGTCGCTGTCTGCCATAATGTGTAAAAAGGGGACGCTGTCTGCCGTAATGTGTAAAAAGGGGGACGCTGTCTGCCGTAATGTGTAAAAAGGGGACGCTGTCTGCCGTAATGTGTAAAAAGGGAACGTTGTCTGCCGTAATGTGTAAAAAAGGGGATGCTGTCTGCCGTAATGTGTAAAAAAGGGGACGCTGTCTGCCGTAATGTGTAAAAAAGGGGACGCTGTCTGCCGTAATGTGTAAAAAGGGGGCGCTGTCTGCCGTAATGTGTAAAAAGGGAGATGCTGTCTGCCATAATGTGTAAAAAGGGGGACGCTGTCTGCCGTAATGTGTAAAAAAGGGGACGCTGTCTGCCGTAATGTGTAAAAAGGGGGACGCTGTCTGCCGTAATGTGTAAAAAGGGGTCGCTGTCTGCCGTAATGTGTAAAAAGGGAACGTTGTCTGCCGTAATGTGTAAAAAAGGGGTAGCTGTCTGCCATAATGTGTAAAAAGGGGTCGCTGTCTGCCGTAATGTGTAAAAAGTAGGACGCTGTCTGCCGTAATGTGTAAAAAGGGGACGCTGTCTGCCGTAATGTGTAAAAAGGGAACGTTGTCTGCCGTAATGTGTAAAAAAGGGGACGCTGTCTGCCGTAATGTGTAAAAAAGGGGGCGCTGTCTGCCGTATTATGTAAAAAGGGGACGCTGTCTGCCGTAATGTGTAAAAAGGGGACGCTGTCTGCCGTAATGTGTAATAAGGGGACGCTGTCTGCCGTAATGTGCAAAAAGGGGGCCGCTGTCTTCTGCCATAATGTGTAAAAAGGGGGATGCTGTCTGCCGTAATGTGTAAAAGGTGCTCTACCTGGTGTAGTGGTGTTACTGTGCAGCGTAATTTGAATAATGGAGACTACTGTGCACCGTAGTATGAATTGGTATAATTTTGTGGCCACGCCCCTTCCCCATGAAGCCACGCCCCTACATATTTTTCACGCGACTACGGCGCGCACTGCCACTGTATGGGGGGGCGCCAATGCCGTTCCTTGCACACAGCGCTAAAATGCCTAGTTACGGCACTGGGTTGAACTCAATGGGGGAGATTCAAATGTTTGAAAAGTCGGTTGGGTGTCTGTTTTTTCCTGTCTATTAGATAGGAAAAAACAGACTCCCAACTGACTTTTGAAACATTTGAATCTGACACAATGGGGGTAATTCCAAGTTGATCGCAGCAGGAAATTTTTTAGCAGTTGGGCAAAACCATGTGCACTGCAGGGGAGGCAGATATAACATGTGCAGAGAGAGTTAGATTTGGGTGTGGTGTGTTCAATCTGCAATCTAAATTGCAGTGTAAAAATAAAGCAGCCAGTATTTACCCTGCACAGAAACAAAATAACCCACCCAAATCTAACTCTCTCTGCAAATGTTATATCTGCCTCCCCTGCAGTGCACATGATTTTGCCCAACTGCTAAAAAATGTCCTGCTGTGATCAACTTGGAATTACCCCCAATGTCTTTTTTGCCTGATCGCTGCGCAGCGACTGAAAACAGCTAGCGAACAATTCGGAATGACCACCTATGTCCCCATGCTCACCAGCTACTGACAGTGGTGCCCCTTATTAACATTACGCCACACAGTATGAATCAAAATTCACATTACGCCACACAGTATGAGCCAAAATTCAAATTACGCCACACGGTATGAGCCAAAATTCACATGCCACACAGTATGAGCCGAAATTCACATTATGCCACATGGTACGAGCCGAAATTCACATTATACCACACTGTATGAGCCGAAATTCACATTGTGCCACATGGTATGAGCCGAAATTCACATTATGCCACATGGTACGAGCCGAAATTCACATTATACCACACTGTATGAGCCGAAATTCACATTGTGCCACATGGTATGAGCCGAAATTCACATTGTGCCACATGGTATGAGCCGAAATTCACATTATATCACACTGTATGTGTTACGTTCCTGGTGCTATGAATAGGAGAGATGTTGCGTAGTGAGTCCAGAGCACCTGGACGTGACGCTGAAATAAGGTGTGGTGTGGAAATAGCCCCTAGCACCCTACCTCCATTGTTTTACCCGTGTGGTCAGTTCACGCCTGAGTGACTATGGTTTCTTGGGCCCACGGCAGCCGCGTTTGAAGGGCGGATTAGGTCTGCCCAACTCCGATGCCCCCAGGTCTTAGAGTGAGACAAGGCGTGAACCGAGACAGGATAATAACAAGGGGACCTCTAACTAAAGCAACAGAAGGCTAGGGGCTACTAACTACCCTAAAACTAAATATATGTGTGGCACGCCGCCAAAGGAAAAGAACAACAGAAGATACCGCTGTCCACACCCCACATGGCACCGCCGTGTACCGGGGAGGACAGTGAAAAGCGGAAACCTCCGCAAAAACACCAGTACAAAACAAACGCTAGGATTAAACGGCTTAGGCCACAACACACGGCAGAAGCCGGCACTCACGGAACCGGGAGAGAACCCCAATCAACCAGAACCCCCAGATGACTGCAATAGGTTCACTTGCACTGGAAGGATTCCCAGGACTGGCTTCAGAACTCCAGGACTCAGGAGCACGAGGAACAGAATCGACCAGATACAGCAGACCAGGAGCAAACTCAGCAAGGCAGGAACAGCGTACAGGAAGCTATCACCGGCGAGGCTGCAGTGTGCTGGCTCCCATAAAAAGGCCCTGCTGGCCAATGACAGGAGGGCCAGCAAGACCAGCCCCCAGACACTAATTAATAGTTGTTGTGCAGCTGCCCTGCTGCACGAACAACTAATCCGTCTTATCTGGCAACGGGGAACGCGGTCCGCCAATGGCGTCCCCGTTGCCATGGACCCGGCGGCTGAGGACGCCCGGCGTCCTAGCGTTGCCAGGGACCCGGTGGCTACAGTGCGCACGGCGTCCTGGCGTTGCTAGGCGCTGGGCGGGCAGCGAGGAAGGTGCGGCGGCCGTGAGCGTCGCCTGGAAGCAGACCGAGCGGCACCGCGGATCGCGGCACCTAACAGTACCCCCCCTTGAGGAGGGGTTAAAGAACCCCTAAAGCCGGGTTTCTGAGGAAATTCCTGAAAGAATAATTTCTTAAGTTTAGGGGCATGTAGATCCTTATCCAGGACCCAAGACCTTTCCTCTGGGCCATAGTCTTTCCAGTGAACTAAAAAATACAGCCGGCCTCGAGAAACCTTGGAATCTAAAACCTTCTCCACCAAAAACTCTTGTTGCCCCAGAACATCCACCGGAGGTCTACCCTGAGAAGTTTTCCGAGGGAATCTCCTGGAAGAAATATATTGCTTCAGAAGGGAACAATGAAAAGTATTGCCAATTTTTAGTGATTTAGGCAAGCGTAGCCGAAAAGCAACTGGATAGACCTTCTTTACGATAAGGAACGGTCCAATAAATTTGGGTCCCAATCTAGCCGAGGGTTGTCGGAGCTTGATGTTGCGGGTTGACAACCACACTTTATCTCCCACCTTAAAAGTGCATGGGCGTCGGAACCTATCTGAAAAAATCTTTCCTCGAAAGGCAGCCTTCTTAAGGGCAAGGTGCACCTTTTTCCAAATCATTCTGAGACGGGAAGTTAAGGTCAACGAAGAGACTGGAAAATGAGGGTAAAAAGAATTGGCTCTAGGATGAAAGCCCAGGACCGAAAAGAATGGCGACTCCTTGGTGGAAGAATGACAAGAGTTATTATAGGCAAACTCGGCCAAAGGAAGAAATTCAGACCAATCATTCTGAAGTTTGGCCGAGTATAGTCGTAAATACTGTTTTAATGACTGATTAACACGTTCAGTTTGTCCGTTAGACTGTGGATGGTAACCAGATGTTAAAGAGAGTTTCATATTTAAAGAGGCACAAAAACGTTTCCAGAAACGGGCAATGAATTGTGGTCCCCGATCAGAGACAATATCCATGGGTAAACCATGGAGCCTGAAGACATGGCGGAGAAACAAAACTGCCAACTCTTGAGCGGAGGGTAATCTGGGAAGAGCAATGAAGTGGGCCATCTTACTAAAACGGTCTACTACCACCCAAATGACTCGGAACCCAGCTGAAAGCGGAAGGTCCACCACGAAATCCATGGATATATGTGACCATGGCCTGAGAGGAATGGCTAGAGGCATGAGTTGCCCGACCGGCAACGATCGAGATACCTTGTACTGAGCACAAACCTGACAGAAACGGACAAATTCCCTCACATCTTTAGAAAGATTAGGCCACCACACTGAGCGAGAGATTAATTCCAAGGTCTTAGAGATACCCGGATGACCAGAAACCTTATTATCATGAAACTCAGCTAGAACAGTGCCTCTCAGAAATTCAGGGACGAAGAGACGATCTGCAGGAGTGACACTGGGAGCCTGCTGCTGAAGCTGGACTAGCTGTGTAAATAAATCCTGAGTGAGGCCAGCCCGGATGACAGACGATGGGACTATGGGGGTAGTAGCCGAGTGGTTATTGTGAACCGGAAGAAAACAACGTGACAGGGTATCAGCTTTCGTATTCTTGGAACCGGGCCTGAAGGTGATGATAAACCTGAAAACGAGTAAAAAACAGCGCCCAACGTGCCTGTCGAGCATTAAGCCGTTTAGCTGACTCAATATACTGCAGGTTCTTGTGGTCAGTGAACACAGTAATGGTATGCCTTGCTCCTTCCAACCAGTGCCTCTACTCCTCGAAAGCCCATTTAACTGCCAACAATTCTCGATTACCAACATCATAGCTGGATTCTGCGGAGGAGAATTTTCTGGACATGAAGGCACATGGGTGTAATTCCCGAGACTCCGGGTCTTCCTGAGTTAGGATAGCACCCACTCCAACCTCTGAGGCATCTACCTCGACAATAAAGGGGAGATCCGGGTTAGGGTGTCTGAGTACTGGAGCTGAGACAAAGGCCTGTTTCAAGGCCAGAAAGGCAGACTTGGCTTTAGGTGACCAATTGGAAGGGTCCGCTCCTTTTTTAGTCAATGCCACAATAGGAGCAACCAAATCTGAGAAGGTATGAATAAAACGCCTATAATAATTTGCAAACCCTAAAAAGCGCTGGATTGCTTTTAAGTTCGTGGGTTGTGCCAAATTTAGGATTACCTGGAGTTTTTTTGGTTCCATGAAAAACTCCTTTGGAGAAATACTATACCCCAGTAAGGACACTTCTGTGATGTGGAAATCACACTTTTCCAGTTTGGCGTACAAAAGATTTTCACGTAACCTCTGAAGGACCAGTCGCACATGGGTAATATGTTGTTCAAAGGACTCAGAGTAAATCAAAATGTCGTCTAAATAAACGACTACGAACTTTCCTAGAAAGTCGCGAAGGACGTTGTTAATAAGATCTTGAAATACAGCAGGAGCATTAGACAGCCCAAACGGCATCACCAGGTACTCATAATGTCCCAACTGTGTGCTGAAAGCCGTCTTCCACTCATCCCCAGATTTTATTCGGATGAGGTTGTAAGCCCCTCTAAGATCTATTTTGGAGAAGATAACGGCAGTACGGAGCTGATCAAATAGTACCGAAATCAGTGGCAAGGTGTAGGTGTTTTTAACAGAGATCTTATTCAGAGCCCGATAATCAATACATGGTCTGAGCGACCCGTCAACAAAAAAGAATCCTGCACTCAATGTAGATCTTGAGGGCCTAATGAAGCCCTTCTTCAGACTCTCCTGTACATACTCATCCATTGCCGTAGTTTCCGGCCCAGACAGGGCATAGAGTCTCCCTTTAGGCAAAGAGGCACCGGGAACTAAGTCAATGGCGCAGTCATAGGACCGATGAGGGGGCAGAATATCCGCATTACCCTTGGAGAAAACATCGGCAAAGTCCTGATATTCCAAAGGAATAAGATCTGGGGTGACTGCCGCAACCCGGACTGGACGGGAAATACATTCCTTAACACAAAAGGGACCCCATCGGGAAATCTCCCCAGACCGCCAATCTATGGTGGGATTATGAAAGGCAAGCCAGGGGTGACCCAAAACTACGGGGACTGCCGGACAATGGGTAAGGTAAAACTCGATTTTCTCCGAATGTAGGGCCCCCACTGTCAGTTGTACTGGAGGTGTGCGGTGAGTGATTACCCCATTAGAAAGCGGACCACCATCCAAGCCATGCATGGTGATACGTTTATCCAAAGGTATCTGTGGAACGCCCAATGCCTGAGCCCAACCAAGATCCATGAAATTTCCCGCAGCTCCACTGTCGACAAAGGCCGACACCAACGAACTGAAACTACCAAAGGAAATTTTTACAGGAACTAATAAGGAATCATTAGAGGAGATCAATTGTAGACCCAAGTGAACCCCCTCACAATTCACTTGGTCAGAGCATTTCCCTGCTTATTCGGGCAATTGCGTGCGACATGTCCCTTGCCACCACAATACAAGCAGAGACCAGAATTTAGCCTTCTGGTTCTTTCCTCTGGGGACAGCCGGGAGAGACCAATTTGCATGGGCTCCTCGACGTCCTCAGGGAAAGTATACACACATGGACTAGGCCTGAAACTAGCTCTTCTTTCAGCCCTCTGCTCCCGGAGACGACGATCAATTTTAATAGCAAGCTCCATGAGTTTGTCTAAAGTCTCTGGAGCGGGGTACTGAAGGAGACTGTCTTTAATAACTTCAGACAAACCGAGGCAAAACTGACTGCGCAGGGCCGGGTCATTCCAGCCACAGTCGTTCGACCAACGGCGAAACGCGGTACAATACGCTTCTGCTGGATTTTTCCCTTGCTTTAGTGCACGCAGGTGGCTTTCAGCCGAAGCTTCTCTATCATGGTCATCATACAAAAGGCCTAAGGACTTAAAAAAGGCATCTACCAATAGCAAGGCTGCATCATCGGCTTTTAACCCAAAAGCCCAGGTTTGCGGGTCGCCTTGAAGCAAAGACATCACAATCCCGACCCGTTGAGACTCAGTACCAGAGGATCAGGGCCTTAACCGAAAATAAAGTTTACAAGCTTCCTTAAAATTAAAAAAATCCTTTCGGTTACCCGAAAAACGGTCAGGAAGATGCATCTTTGGTTCTGGAATCATACTCGGGGAGGCTCGCATAAGATCTTCCTGCGATCTCACCCGAAGAGTAAGATCCTGAACCATCTGAGTTAGTTCCTGAATCTGGTTGGCCAAAAGCTGGCTGGGATTCGGTCCTAATATTGCCGGATTCATGAGGCCGAATCTCAAGGCCCACCAAATACAAATAACTCTTTATTCTTTTTTGGGCCGGTGATAATGTTACGTTCCTGGTGCTCAGAACAGGAGAGATGTTGCGTAGTGAGTCCAGAGCACCAGGACGTGACGCTGAAATAAGGTGTGGTGTGGAAATAGCCCCTAGCACCCTACCTCCATTGTTTTACCCGTGTGGTCAGTTCACGCCTGCGTGACTATGGTTTCTTGGGCCCACGGCAGCCGCGTTTGAAGGGCGGATTAGGTCTGCCCAACTCCGATGCCCCCAGGTCTTAGAGTGAGACAAGGCGTGAACCGAGACAGGATAATAACAAGGGGACCTCTAACTAAAGCAACAGAAGGCTAGGGGCTACTAACTACCCTAAAACTAAATATATGTGCGGTAAGCCGCCAAAGGAAAAGAACAACAGAAGATACCACTGTCCACACCCCACACGGCACCGCCGTGTACCGGGGAAGACAGTGAAAAGCGGAAACCTCCGCAAAAACACCAGTACAAAACAAATGCTAGGATTAAACGGCCTAGGCCACAACACACGGCAGAAGCCGCCACTCACGGAACCGGGAGAGAACCCCAATCAACCAGAACCCCCAGATGACTGCAATAGGTTCACTTGGACTGGAAGGATTCCCAGGACCGGCTTCAGAACTCCAGGACTCAGGAGCACGAGGAACAGAATTGACCAGATACAGCAGACCAGGAGCAAACTCAGCAAGGCAGGAACAGCGTACAGGAATCTATCACCGGCGAGGCTGCAGTGTGCTGGCTCCCATAAAAAGGCCCTGCTGGCCAATGACAGGAGGGCCAGCAAGACCAGCCCCCAGACACTAATTAATAGTTGTCGTGCAGCTGCCCTGCTGCACGAACAACTAATCCGTCTTATCTGGCAACGGGGAACGCGGTCCGCCAATGGCGTCCCCGTTGCCATGGACCCGGCGGCTGAGGATGCCCGGCGTCCTAGCGTTGCCAGGGACCTGGCGGCTACAGTACGCACGGCGTCCTGGCGTTGCTAGGCGCCGGGCGGGCAGCGAGGGAGGTGCGGCGGCCGTGAGCGTCGCCCGGAAGCAGACCGAGCGGCGCCGCGGACCGTGGCACCTAACAGTATGAGCCGAAATTCACATTGTGCCACATGGTATGAGCCGAAATTCACATTATGCCACATGGTACGAGCCGAAATTCACATTATACCACACTGTATGAGCCAAAATTCACATTGTTCCACATGGTATGAGCCGAAATTCACATTGTGCCACATGGTACGAGCCGAAATTCACATTATACCACACTGTATGAGCCGAAATTCACATTGTGCCACACAGTATGAGCCGAAATTCACATTATACCACACTGTATGAGACGAAATTCACATTGTGCCACATGGTATGAGCCCTCACACAAGTTCACCAACACCTAAACCACGCCGGGTCCTGACTGTGCCTGCTGGTTACAATCCACTACTGAGAACAATCATAGGTGCATGGGGAGGGCTGACAGCAGCAGCCTTATCCATGTAGCTGCAATAAAATGAAAAAAATAAATAAAAATCAACTGAACGACCTGGGGGCACGTGCCTGAATCTGCCCACTGTCTCCAGTACACACAGCATAGATTATATTATGCACAGCTCCCCCTCCACCATAGCACACCCATACTATATTATATTGTACACAGCCCTCCCCCATAGCACATCCATAGTATATTATAATATACACAGCCGACCCACACCCATAATATATTACATTGTACAGAAGCCCCCCTCCTCCCCCATAGCACACCCATGCTACACTATACACAGTCTCCCCCCCCTCCCCCTCCCTCCCCCTCTTCAATATTACCCCCAGTAACCCCTACCTGGGTTTTTAGTTTATTCATGTCAATATCAGGAAGCCAGTGCGGACACAGGCAGCCGGGGAGTGTAGTGACACAGCCGAGGAGCAGTAACAGAGGGGAGGGCTGGGCTGACACACACAGCCCACTCTGAGCCTGGTGGGAGGGGCCGGCCAGACACTGGAAACTAAGCCATGACTACTGAGTCTTCCGGTTTTTCACACACTGGGGTATATTTACTAACATTCGTAATTCTCCCGATTTGGTGGGAGAATAATCACGAATGACATCGAAAGTGTAAAACTGCAACTTTTTGAATTTATTACGACTAATTTACTAAGCTATCGTATTCTGCATTTTCTTTTGTTCCGATGTCGATGTCATTCGTGTTTTTTTTAAGTTTTTTACGGCAGTGATTAGCAAAACACTGCCGACTTTTTCTAAATGAATCTCGGCCGGATCTGTGTGATCCGTGCTGGGGTTCATTTTTTTTTTAAAATAAGCACTGTAAAACTGTAAAAAAAATGGCGTGGGGTCCCCCCTCCTAAGCATAACCAGCCTCGGGCTCTTTGAACCGATCCTGGTTGCAGAAATATGGGGGAAAAAATGACAGGGGTTCCCCCATATTTAAGCAACCAGCATCGGGCTCTGCGCCTGGTCCTGGTTCCAAAAATACGGGGGACAAAAAGCGTAGGGGTCCCCCGTATTTTTAAAACCAGCACCGGGCTCCACTAGCTGGACAGATAATGCCACAGCCGGGGGTCACTTTTATATAGTGCCTTGCGGCCGTGGCATCAAATATCCAACTAGTCACCCCTGGCCGGGGTACCCTGGGGGAGTGGGGACCCCTTCAATCAAGGGGTCCCCCCCCAGCCACCCAAGGGCCAGGGGTGAAGCCCGAGGCTGTCCCCCCCATCCAATGGGCTGCGGATGGGGGGCTGATAGCCTTTTTGTAAAAGTGTAAGATATTGTTTTTAGTAGCAGTACTACAAGGCCCAGCAAGCCTCCCCCGCATGCTGGTACTTGGAGAACCACAAGTACCAGCATGCGGCGGAAAAACGGGCCCGCTGGTACCTGTAGTACTACTACTAAAAAAATACCCAAAAAAAGACAATACACACACACCTTGAAAGTAAAGTTTTATTACATCCATCCACACAAACATACATACATACTTACCTTATGTTCACACGCAGGTCGGTCCTCTTGTCCAGTAGAATCCATGGGGTACCTGTTGAATAAATTATACTCACCAGATCCAGGGTACCAGGCTCCTCGGATAATCCTTTTGTAATCCACGTACTTGATTAAAAAAATAAAACGGAGACCCGAGCCACGCACTGAAAGGGGCCCCATGTTTTCACATGGGTCCCCTTTCCCCGAATGCCAGAAACCCACTCTGACTTCTGTCTAAGTGGGTTTCTTCAGCCAATCAGGGAGCGCCACGTTGTGGCACCCTCCTGATCGGCTGTGTGCTCCTGTACTGACTGACAGGCGGCACACGGCAGTGTTACAATGTAGCGCCTATGCGCTCCATTGTAACCAATGGTGGGAACTTTCAGGTCAGCGGTGAGGTCACTTTCGGTCAACCGCTGACCTGAAAGTTCCCACCATTGGTTACAATGGAGCGCATAGGCGCTACATTGTAACACTGCCGTGTGCCGCCTGTCAGACAGTACAGGAGCACACAGCCGATCAGGAGGGTGCCACAACGTGGCGCTCCCTGATTGGCTGAAGAAACCCACTTAGACAGAAGTCAGAGTGGGTTTCTGGCATTCGGGGAAAGGGGACCCATGTGAAAACATGGGGCCCCTTTCAGTGCGTGGCTCGGGTCTCCGTTTTATTTTTTTAATCAAGTACGTGGATTACAAAAGGATTATCCGAGGAGCCTGGTACCCTGGATCTGGTGAGTATAATTTATTCAACAGGTACCCCATGGATTCTACTGGACAAGAGGACCGACCTGCGTGTGAACATAAGGTAAGTATGTATGTATGTTTGTGTGGATGGATGTAATAAAACTTTACTTTCAAGGTGTGTGTGTATTGTCTTTTTTTGGGTATTTTTTTAGTAGTAGTACTACAGGTACCAGCGGTCCCGGTTTTCCGCCGCATGCTGGTAATTGTGGTTCTTCAAGTACCAGCATGCGGGGGAGGCTTGCTGGGCCTTGTAGTACTGCTACTAAAAACAATATCTTACACTTTTACAAAAAGGCTATCAGCCCCCCATCCGCAGCCCATTGGATGGGGGAGACAGCCTCGGGCTTCACCCCTGGCCCTTGGGTGGCTGGGGTGGGGGACCCCTTGATTGAAGGGGTCCCCACTCCCCCAGGGAACCCCGGCCAGGGGTGACTAGTTGGATATTTGATGCCACGGCCGCAGGGCACTATATAAAAGTGACCCCCGGCTGTGGCATTATCTGTCCAGCTAGTGGAGCCCGGTGCTGGTTTTAAAAATACGGGGGACCCCTACGCTTTTTGTCCCCCGTATTTTTGGAACCAGGACCAGGCGCAGAGCCCGATGCTGGTTGCTTAAATATGGGGGAACCCCTGTCATTTTCTTTCCCATATTTCTGCAACCAGGATCGGCTCAAAGAGCCCGAGGCTGGTTATGCTTAGGAGGGGGGACCCCACGCCATTTAAAAAAAAAAAAATTAACACTTTCCCACCCCTTCCCACTGATATACATGCACGGATCTCATGGATCCGTGCATGCCTATCCAATCACGGTTCAAAAAAGCAGGTCTGGTTTTTTTTAGCACTTTTTTACGAGTTGTATTTTTTCACGGCAGTGTTTTTTTTTTTTTTTTGGCTTTGCACTTCTTAGTAAATGACCGAGATTCATACTTAAACAGCCGCGTTTTGACCGATGGTGTATTCATTCGTATTTTTTTTGTTGGACTTCAAAAAAAATACGAATGCCCTCATCACTGCCGAGATTTGAGTTTAGTAAATGACCGAGATGACACTTTGAAGAAAAAACGGCATCTCGGTCAAAATCGGGACCTTAGTAAATATACCCCACTGACTGCATTTCTGCACATAAAATTTACTAAGATTCGTATTTGCAGGGATTTGGTGGGAGATTCATCTCGATTTTTGTCGGTCATGTTTTTTTGCAACTTTTTGCTGATTTCCGATGTCAATGTCATTCGTAATTTTCCCCGTCATAATGTGGCCGATTTTGAGGTTTGCGGCCGAAGATGTGTTTTTTTTTTTTACAGTTTCGTAATTTGCATTCGCGGCAGTGTTTTTTGCACTTCACGGCCACATTTACTCTGACTTTCGTTTTTGTCACTCAAACGTGATTGGTTGTGTTTCTGATGGAGGAGTGTCTGTGCTCAGTAGTATACAAAACGCCCCAAACCGTCCGCACCTTGTGGGTTTAGCTAGTGGAGAGGTGAGAGTTCGTGGTCTGTGGTGTTGGAGAGTTGGTTAGTGGTTTTGGAGTGGTTCATTGATTGTGGAGTGCTGCATTGTGTCTGTAAGTAGTCCTGTGATTCTTGTTGTGTAGTTTGTTTTGAGTTTGTCATCTTTTTTGTGCTTGTCATTTTTGGTTGAAGTCTATTGTCCTTTGTGTGTGTGTGTGTGTGTGTGTGTGTGTGTGGTTGGTATGTGGTGTGTAGTGGTTTTTCTCAGTGTTAATTGTTCTTTGTCTGTAATATGTCCCAGTCAGAGGTGAGTGAGGTGGAGGAGGTGAGTGAGGTGGAGGAGGTGAGTGAGGTGGAGGGGGTGAGTGAGGTAGAGGGGGTGAGTGAGGTGGAGGGGGTGAGTGAGAGGGAGGAGGTTAGTGAGATGGAGGGGGTGACCAAGGGCGTATCTACCCATTGGCCAGGATGGAATACGCCAGGGGTGCCAGCCGAGCGTGGGGCGCTGCCTGACGGTGCCACCCTCGGCCAATGGGTGGAATCCCTTAAGCCGTAGTACCTGCTGTGCCGAGCTGCCTGTGCATTGCCTGGAATGGAGGGCGGTGGATCGCTCAGCAGGCCGAAGCTGGCGCTGATGTACGGCACCGCAATGCACTACAGGGAAGAAACTGAAAATAAACTACAACTCGCAGAAACCCTTGCTGTCGGGAGCTCCCAGCGGCAAGGGCTGCTGGGAGCTGTAGTTTATTTTCAGTTTCTTCATGTAGTTTGGTGCGGTGCCGGACACCGGCGTCAGCTCCTGCCTGCAGAGCGATCCTCTGCCCTCCATGCCAGGCAGCTCGGCACAGCAGATGCTGCGGCTATCTGCTGGGATGTTGTGGGGTGGGGACTAGGGCTACATGCTGTGTGGGGAGGCTATGTATTTGCTGGGAGTGGGGGAGACTACTACTATGCAGGGGTGTATCTAGGAATCCGGGCGCCCCTGGCAAAGTAAGGGACTGGCGCCCTCATATTTGAAATAGGGAGGGTGCATGATCTTGTGGGAAAGGGTTACTACACAGTAGTAACCCTTATTCACATCATGCCCACACAGTAGCAGTTCTCTTTACACATTATGCCCACACAGTAATTCTTATAACACTGAGGAGACAACAGCAGTGCCTGGCCTGGCTGAGTATGCAATGCCACCCAAGGCCAGGTAGTATAATCAAATAGTAGTGCAAAGAAGTGCAGTGCAGCGCACTACCCAGTGGTGCAAGTAGAAAAAAATCCTTAGTGGTACTGTGTGCGTGAGCCTTTGCCAAAAAATGGGTGTGGCCAATGAAAATGGGGACGTGATACACATATGACCCCAATAGTGCAGTGCCAGATACACATTTGACCCCAATAGTGCCAGATACACATATGATCCCAATAGTGCCAGATACACACATGCCCCCACAGTGCCAGATATGCCCCCACAGTGTTAGGTATGCCCCCACAGTGCCAGATACACATATGCCCCCACAGTGCCAGATATTCCCCCATATTGCCAGATATACCCCCACATTCAGGCTTGGACTGGCCCACAGGGGTACAGGGGAAACCACCGGTGAGCCCCACTGCCTGGGGGCTCACCTCCTGCTCTAAGGATCAGGTTCTAGACTGTGCACTTGAATTATACATTATACATATGGTACATTATACTGGACTATGGTGTATTTTCTACAGTGCATTGCTGTTATAAATCTGTTATTAATCTGGTACATTATCATGCATGCAGCAGCTGAGTTTACTGTATATATTTATGAAGGGGCCCAGATGTTGCACTCTCTAATGGTTAGTCAAACCAATTAAGTGGCAGGCCACACCCCCTCAGGAGACTGGCACCACCCCTAACATGGGCCCCTACCACTGCATTTTCCAGGTGGGCCCTACATGCCCCAGTCCGACACTGCCCACATTGCCAGATACACATGCCCCAACGGTGCTAGATATGCCCTTATAGTGCTAGATATGCCCCCACGGTGCCATATACACATATGCCCCCACAGTGCCAGATAAGTCCCCACAGTCTTATAGTCATAGTGCCCATCCCCCTCCCAGTACATAGCCATAGTCCCCTCCCAGTAAATAGCCATAGCCCCCAACTCCCCAAGCAATAGCTGTAGTCCCCCAGCACATAGCCATAGTCTACACCTCTCCCAACACAGTCATACAGTAGTCCCCACCCCCCTATCCTATCACATAACAATAGTTCCCTGACAGCATAGAAAGCCATAGTCCCACTCCCTGTACATAGCTCCACACCTCCCCAAACACATAGCCATAGTCCCCATCCCCTCCCAGCACATAGCTGTAGTCCGCCCTTAGCACATAGTAGCAGGGGTGTATTTTCCTATTGGCCAGGATAATACTTGCCAGGGGCGCCGGCCAAGGGGGAGAGGGGGGGCACCGCCCAGCAGTGCCACCCGCGCCAGGGGGTAGAATGACATAGTACTCACTGAGTACATCCCTTAGCAGTGCTCATCCACTGCTGGACTCAGAAACATATTGCACTCTGACAACCTCTGTGACTACAGACACAATGATGGTGAATATAGCCGGGGAGCGGCGCACTTCTAGGTATGGGAAGGGGACGAGGCACCTCCTCTTCCTCACCCGCTCCCCTTCTCATTGGTCCCACGTGATCTGTCACCAAACACCAGCCACTACAATCAGCACCAGTTAGCAGTGCAGCCTGAGCATACCTGTACATTTTTCTGCGGTCTATCCTGGCAGTCTGGATTAGTGCCGTAACTAGACATTTTAGCGCTGCGTGCAAGAAACAGCATCAGTACAATGTACAATGTACAAAACAGGGTCAAAGCACGTGCCAAAAATATAGGGGCGTGACTTCATGGGGAAGGGGCGTAGCCACAGTGCTCCCTTTTACACATTACGATAGGCAGAGCTCCCTTTTACACAGTACGGCAGGTATAGTCCCCTTTTACACATTTCGGCAGCAGAGTCCCTCTTTTTTTACATATTAGGCAGGCAGAGTCCCTCTTTTTTACACATTTCAGTAGCAGAGTCCCCCTTTTTACACATTAAGGGAGCAGAGTCCCCTTTTTACACATTAGGCAGCAGAGTCCACATTTTTTTTTCTTACACATTACATCAGCAGAGTCCCCTTTTTTTACACATTAGGCAGGCAGAGTTCCCCTTTTTACACACATTATGGCAGTAAAGCCCCCCCTTTTTTTTTACACATTAGGCAGGCAGAGTCCCCCTTTTTTACATATTACAGTAACAAAGTTCCCCTTTTTACACATTAAGCAGGCAGAGTCCCCCTTTTTTACACATTCCAGTAACAGAGCCCCCCTTTTTACACATTAAGCAGGCATAGTACCACCCCCCCTTTTTTTTTTACACATTACATCACCAGAGCCTCCCTTTTTTTTTTTTTTTTTTACACATTAGGCAGGCATTGCCCCCTTTTTTACACATTACATCAGCAGGATCCCTATATTTTTTCAGATTAGGCAGTCATTCCCCCTTTTTTTACATATTACATCAGCAGGATCCTAGAGAGAGAGTGTGTGATAGAGAGTGTGTGATAGATAAGAGATGGAGCAAAGGGACAGGGGGATGGTGTGTGCTGCTGCGAAGTGATTACGAAATGCATTGAGGTTGCGCTTACCAGGCGCTTCTTGTTCCACATGAGCTGTCATCCCCGACTTCACCCGGTACAGGTGTCCTGACGGATCGGTCGCTGAAGCTGGTGCAGTGCGTGGTCCCATATCCAGGTGCAGCGGGCTGCAGCTTTTGCCTTGTGGTTTTAATTTTCATGTGATACACAGCCCACAGAGTGGGCTATCAGGGTTCAAGTCCACTGCTATTCATTTGACTTATCCTGTGTATATATGTGGTTTATGAATTAAATTGATTTGCACTATGAGAGCATTCTCCTTCTTTTGCTATATATATATATATATATATATGTGTGTGTACACTTGAGGCATACAGTAGGATATTGGTAGAAAAAGTACGCACCCTAAGCAGAAATGAAAGCTTACCCAGATTAGCATCCTTTGCCAATGGTGAGTGTTTACATCTTTACATGCACTGTGTAGATCTGGTATTCCATTCATATATGTATCCCAACCAAGGCAATTTGTGGTTTATGCATAATGTTTTAATAACTGTGTTTGGACAGTCATTTGTGTGTTTGAATTCCTGTTTGTTTTGTGTTTACCTCCAAAATAATTGTGCAGAAAAACCCAACACATAGGCCTGGCCTTAATGCAAATTGAGTATTGTTGCAAATGTAAACAAAAACATTTGAATTACAAATTATCATGCATGTTGTACACAAAACTAGAAAGAAACATAACAGCAAATATATGTCTACGGTTACTAAAATGTTGTCCCATTAAACCACATACAGATGCTGACAGCATGCCTCCGGATACCCAGCTGAACACAGAAATGGAGGAAAACTTTATCCTTCAACTCCAGCCAATAGACCCAACCCGACCTACCACGCCACCTGTGAGTACGCCTCCACCAGAAAGTACACCTGCACCACAAATGAGTCCAACAACACCACAGGCTCAAACACAGGATCAGGCATTTTGGGACAGTTGGGCAACCCAACAGGGAAATAATCTTGAGTGTCTGCGCAGACAAACCCAATTTCTGGCAAGACTGCCACATCAGCTACCAAGAATAAGTCGGAATAGTAGTCGACTAAATGTTCAAGTCAGTCGAATTGCTAATACTATGGAGCAAATGCGTGCTGATAACATACATATGATGAACACTTTCCAAAGTATCATGGATGAGCAACACCGACAACACCAAAACTACATACCTATTCTGGAAAATAACCAAATGATTACTGAAAGCCTAAGCCGCATAATAGAAAATCACACGGCAGCAACCACAGACCTGAATGCAACTCTCAGTAACCTGAGCCACAACATAAGTTTGCTACAACCTCTACAACCAAGCACCAGCTCGGGAAACACAACGCCAGTCATGACCCCAGTTACTTCCCCAGTAAGGAGATCCAGCCGAACACAGGCAAACGTGCCTGGGCAAGCCTCTAAAGCCTCCAAATTGCCACCAAAAAAACAGACTTCCACTATGCAGGTTCAATCTGTTTAGGAGGAGAAAACACTGTTAAGGGCCATATACATGGGAGAGATGTGTGCTGAGCGATGCGGGGGAGGACGGGGAGCCGCTTATTTCACCCAGCGGGTGAAGTGAGCGACCTGCTAGATTGGCCTGCATGCAGGCTCAATCTAGCACCGGCGATAGCGATGTGCGGGGCCGCGCATTGCTATCGCTGAGGGGGCTACACACGAGTGATCTGTTCTTAAAATCTAAGCAATCTAGCCAGATTGCTTAGATTTTAAGCATGGATCTCTCCGTGTGTACCCCCCTTTAGTTGCAGTGTATGATCAAGACAGAAATGGAGCTTTGTACATAATTTACAACACGCTTTCTGTTATATGTTGGAAGTCTGAATCACTGTCAGTGTAACAGGACCATTCAGTCAGTTATTTCATATTTTTCTAGAAATATACATACCCTCATGAGTAACCTGATTTGTTACTGCCTCAAATAGAGATATGATTATGTTTTTTTTGGTATATTACAATTTAGACAATGTTGGTCAGAGATATTTCTGGCCTTAGTATATTGGCATTATGGCTTGCTCAGTAACCATAAAATCTGACAGCCAAATGACAATAAAAATATGCTTCATTACAAAATGGTCATCATCCTCCTTCTTTGCAGGCATAATTAAAAACAATACTCTGTAAGCAGATATTATGCAGTCCTTATTACAGGTTGAGTATCCCATATCCAAATATTCCGAAATACGGAATATTCCGAAATACGGACTTTTTTAGTGAGAGTGAGATAGTGAAATCTTTGTTTTCTGATGGCTCAATGTACACAAACTTTGTTTAATACACAAAGTTATAAAAAATATTGTATTAAATTACCTTCAGGCTGTGTGTATAAGGTGTATATGAAACATAAATGAATTGTGTGAATGTACACACACTTTGTTTAATGCACAAAGTTATTGAAAATATTGGCTAAAATTAACTTCAGGCTGTGTATATAAGGTGTGCATGTAACATAAATGCATTCTGTGCTTAGATTTAGGTCCCATCACCATGATATCTCATTATGGGATGCAATTATTCCAAAATACGGAAAAATCCGATATCCAAAATACCTCTGGTCCCAAGCATTTTGGATAAGGGATACTCAACCTGTACTTGCTAAAATACAAAGTCAGTTGCCATGTTGTTAGCAGCTACAGTACAAACCAATTTAGTCATACTTGAGTATGTTGTGTGTGTGCGGTTTGTTCCAAAAGGCAATGTCATTGTTAGTTCGTAATGTTGGAACATTATTACGTCAGGATTAATTAGTCACATTGAGTCATTACACCTATATTAAAATGTGCACTTTGGTTGAGCCCTGAGTACAGCATATTTTGAGCACAATTACAATGCTCATGTATCCACATTATGAATATGTTATTTGGTCTAATTATGTTTTTGTCAACACACATTACGCGGGTTCTTCGTAGACCAAAAAATACAGGTGTGATTAATGGTGAAGTTGAAACACATGTAAACACGCTTTACAAAAGCAGGTCTATTTTTTGGGCACCTTTTTTTACGATTCGCAAATTTTCATGAATGCAATTGACCTTTCACGGTGGAGATTACAAATACGAAATCTTGGTAAATTACCGTGTTGTATACCTAAACAGCCGTGTTTGACTGATGGTGTATTCATTCGTATTTGTGATCTCTGTCATGAAAAAAAATATGAATGCCCTCATCACTGCCGAGATTTCTGTTTAGTAAATTCCCGAGATGACACTTTGAAAAAACAAACAAAATCGGACAAAATCGGGAGCTTAGAAAATACACCCCATGGAATCAATTGCCACACTCGGTGGGTGGGGGGTGGGGGGCTGGACATTAAGGGGGGCCTGTGAGCACCAGGCACCCCCCCGTGCACGCCTATGCTCACACCACAGGCCTGACTGCACCCATGGGCCTAGTGCTCGATAACCCTGGTGGTCCAGGAAGGGATAAATAAGTGGACGTGGCTGAAGCTTCCTACCATGGCACTGGAAAGACTTTAGTGGGGAGCCTCATTAGCTCTTTTCCTTTCCACCGCTGTAGCACTCTCAGGTCCTCAGCTTTTTGCTTCAGTCACTGGTTTGTCCTGGCCAGCGGCATCTACTATTCCTTATTCTGCTGGGGCTTCTTCCATGACCAGTTCTTTCTTTTTATTTTCTTTGGGAGGTCATCTTTCCATATTCTCTGCTCCTCAGCAGCATTTTGAAATTGGTGCTGGCCATGAGCCAAGCTCGTCCGCCCGTCTGTGAGCCAATCATTGGCTGATGGCTGGTGCCAAATTCAAAATGCCGCGATGGAGCACCTGATTGGCTGTTAGTCTGCGAGCCATGATTGGCCATGGTCAATGTTGTGTTTCAGGGACTAAAACACACATTTACTAACAGACAATTTTTTATATTGATTTTAAAATGTTAGCAAATGTGTGTTTTAGCCTCTGTAAAACAACATCCATTTGTTCAATTTAATATTGATCAAAATCAACATTTTGTAAATAAACTCCCTCACCTGCACAGTATGTTGACTTTAAAAGGCAATTACAGCTGCCAAATATTTGCAAAGATGGTATTTCTCTTCTGGTGTTTCAAAGAGCTTTGTTTTGTTTGCCTGTACAGTATTTCACTTTTGGCTTTTTTTCTTATAATTTTACTTCTCTATCCCATTGAATTAGGCATTGTCTCTCATGAACTAGACTCTCAGAAGTAGTATCTGGCATAGCCAGATGTGTCTCTAATAGCTACCCTTTCCTAGAATCCACTAGCACTATGACATTTTCCTTTTGAAACAACAATGGCAGACTCATGAGATTGCCATACTAAATTAGCAGTCTTTACAGCTGATGGCCAGTCAATTCAGTTACCTGATGGTGGATGCCATTTTATCCAGTTGCTGTTCCCTGGCATATTGATGGTATTTGCAAAGTGTACGGAATACTCCTGATCCAGCTTTGTCTGCAGTCTAAGCTCCAAGCACCATCATTCATTACAAATCATTTCATATAGTGACATTAAATCCCTTCTGACTGGCAGTCTTTGGCCTGGGCCACATTTCTCCCAGAGAGTGTAATCAATTGATGATCCATTGATAATCAAGGAGTTCTTGGCCAGGTTGAAGCTTATCCTTCATGCTTATAGTCAGCCAATGCATCTGCTAGCTTGCTTACAAAGTAAGTCATTGAATTTTGAGGAGTAGACTGAATAAAACAATAAGTCACTGCTCACGTGTCACGTTCTGGGTCCCTGTGATATCAGCTGATGATTTGTGAGAGAAGGGTTATTGAGTTGGATTGCCACAACAGATGAGGGGGTCCATATATTATCTCCTCATGTACTGCTAGTACCTGATGTTGACGAGACCTGATCAGAGGATCGGAGTCTAACCCACTGGAAGGTTTTCACTAGTGATGTGCACCGGAAATTTTTCGGGTTTTGTGTTTTGGTTTTGGATTCGGTTCCGCGGCCGTGTTTTGGATTCGGACGCGTTTTAGCAAAACCTCCCTGAAAAATTTTTGTCGGATTCGAGTGTGTTTTGGATTCGGGTGGTTTTTTTTACAAAAAACCCTCAAAAACAGCTTAAATCATAGAATTTGGGGGTCATTTTGATCCCATAGTATTATTAACCTCAATAACCATAATTTGCACTCATTTTCAGTCTATTCTGAACACCTCACACCTCACAATATGATTTTTAGTCCTAAAATTTGCACCGAGGTCGCTGGATGACTAAGCTAAGCGACCCAAGTGGCCGACACAAACACCTGGCCCATCTAGGAGTGGCACTGCAGTGTCAGACAGGATGGCACTTCAAAAAAATAGTCCCCAAACAGAACATGATCCAAAGAAAAAAAGAGGCGCAATGAGGTAGCTGTGTGACTAAGCTAAGCGACCCAAGTGGCCGACACAAACACCTGGCCCATCTAGGAGTGGCACTGCAGTGTCAGACAGGATGGCAGATTTAAAAAATAGTCCCCTAACAGCACATGATGCAAAGAAAAAAAGAGGTGCACCAAGGTCGCTGGATGACTAAGCTAAGCGACCCAAGTGGCCGACACAAACACCTGGCCCATCTAGGAGTGGCACTGCAGTGTCAGACAGGATGGCAGATTAAAAAAATAGTCCCCAAACAGCACATGATGCAAAGAAAAAAAGAGGCACAATGAGGTAGCTGTGTGACTAAGCTAAGCGACCCAAGTGGCCGACACAAACACCTGGCCCATCTAGGAGTGGCACTGCAGTGTCAGACAGGATGGGACTTCAAAAAAATAGTCCCCAAACAGCACATGATGCAAAGAAAAAAAGAGGCAATGAGGTAGCTGTGTGACTAAGCTAAGCGACCCAAGTGGCCGACACAAACACCTGGCCCATCTAGGAGTGGCACTGCAGTGTCAGACAGGATGGCACTTCAAAAAAATAGTCCCCAAACAGCACATGATGCAAAAAAAAAAAAAAAAGCGGCGCAATGAGGTAGCTGTGTGGCTAAGCTAAGCGACCCAAGTGGCCGACACAAACACCTGGCCCATCTAGGAGTGGCACTGCAGTGTCAGACAGGATGGCACTTCCAATAATAGTCCCCAAACAGCACATGATGCTGTTACGATCCTGATGCTCAGGACAGGGGAGATCTTATGCAGTGAGTCCAGAGCACAAGGACGTGATGCTGGGATAGGGAAATGGAATGGAAATAGCCCCTAGCACCCTACCTCCGTTGTCTTACCCGTGTTGTCAATTCACGCCTGAACGACTATGGTTTCTTGGGCCCACGGCAGCCGCGTTTGAAGGGCGGATTAGGTCTGCCCAACTCCGATGCCCCCAGGTCTTAAAGAGAGACAAAGCGTGAACTGAGACAGGGTAATACCAAGGGGACCTCTAACTGAAACAACCAAGCTAGGGGCTACTAACTACCTCAAAACTAAACGTATGTGCGGCACGCCGCCAAAGGAAAAGAACGACAAAAGATACCACTGTCCACTCCCCCACACGGCACCGCCGAGTTCCGGGGAGGACAGTGAAAGCGGAAACCTCCGCAAAAGCACCAACTCAAAGAAACGCAAATACTAAGCGGCCTAGGCCGCAACACGCGGCAGAAGCCGCTACTCACGAAACCGGGCGAGAACCCCAGATGACAGTAACAGGTTCACAAGGACCAGAAGGATTCCCAGGACCGGCTTCAGAACTCCAGAATACAAGAGGGCAGGGAGCAGGATCGTCCAGATGCAGCTGACCAGGAACAAACTTCTACAAGGCAGGAACAGCATACAGGAAGCTATCACCGGCGTTTGTGTGAGACACTGAGGAGGCATATAACAGAGAACCCTCCAATGGCAGAACAGAGCCTAATTAATAAATGTCGTGCAGCTGCCTTGCTGCACGACCAGGGGAGAACAGGTGAGTAATCTTATGGCAACGGGGAACGCGGTCCACCTGTGGCGTCCCCGTTGCCATGGACCCGGCGGCCCTGCACGCACGGCGTCCTAGCGTTGCTAGGGACCCGGCGGCTATCGCGCGCACGGCGTCCTGGCGTTGCTAGGCGCCGTGCGGAAGCAGGGAGAGAGAGAGGCGCGGCGGCCGTGACCGCTGCTCTGTCAGGGCACGGCCGAACACCGCCGCGCCTAACAGATGCAAAGAAAAATGAAAGAAAAAAGAGGTGCAGGCATCGCAACCGACACAATTGGACTATCCTTGGGGATTTGTGATTTAGAAGAACGCACAGAGGGTAATTCCAAGTTGATCGCAGCAGGAAATTTTTTAGCAGTTGGGCAAAACCATGTGCACTGCAGGGGAGGCAAATATAACATGTGCAGAGAGAGTTAGATTTGGGTGGGTTATTTTGTTTCTGTGCAGGGTAAATACTGGCTGCTTTATTTTTAAACTGCAATTTAGATTGCAGATTGAACACGCCACACCCAAATCTATCTCTTTCTGCACAGGTTATATTTGCCTCCCCTGCAGTGCACATGGTTTTGCCCAACTGCTGCGATCAACTTGGAATTACCCCCACAGTTCTTTGCTGTGCTTTTGCCATCTTAACTCTTTTAAGTTTTCTAGCAGGAGGATGAGTGCTTCCATCCTCATGTGAAGCTGAACCACTAGCCTTGAACATAGGCCAGGCCGTCAGCCGTTCCTTGCCAATCCGTGTCGTAAATGGCACATTGGCAAGTTTACGCTTTTCCTCAGACGATTTTGATTTAGATTTTTGGGTCATTTTACTGAGCTTTATTTTTTTGAATTTTACATGCTCTCTACTATGACATCGGCCTTGGCAGACGACGTTGATGGCATTTCATCGTCTCGGCCATGACTAGTGGCAGCAGCTTCAGCACGAGGTGGAAGTGGATCTTGATCTTTCCCTACTTAACCCTCCACATTTTTGTTCTCCATTTTTTAATGTGTGGAATTATATGCCAGTAATATATCAATAGCAATGGCCTACTACTATATATACCGCACACAACTGAAATGCACCACAGGTATGGATGGATAGTATACTTGATGACACAGAGGTAGGTAGAGCAGTGGCCTACTGTACCGTACTGCTATATATTATATACTGGTGGTCAGCAAACTGTGCAAAACTGAAACGCACCACAGGTATGGATGGATAGTATACTTGATGACACAGAGGTAGATAGAGCAGTGGCCTACTGTACCGTACTGCTATATATTATATACTGGTGGTCAGCAAACTGTGCAAAACTGAAATGCACCACAGGTATGGATGGATAGTATACTTGACGACACAGAGGTAGGTAGAGCAGTGGCCTACTCTACCGTACTGCTATATATTATATACTGGTGGTCAGCAAACTGTGCAAAACGGAAATGCACCACAGGTATGGATGGACAGTATACTTGACGACACAGAGGTAGGTAGAGCAGTGGCCTACTGTACCGTACTGCTATATAGTATATACTGGTGGTCAGCAAACTGTGCAAAACTGAAATGCACCACAGGTATGGATGGATAGTATACTTGATGACACAGAGGTAGGTAGAGCAGTGGCCTACTGTACCGTACTGCTATATATTATATACTGGTGGTCAGCAAACTGTGCAAAACTGAAATGCACCACAGGTATGGATGGATAGTATACTTGACGACACAGAGGTAGGTAGAGCAGTGGCCTTCTGTACCGTACTGCTATATATTATATACTGGTGGTCAGCAAACTGTGAAAAACTGAAATGCACCACAGGTATGGATGGATAGTATACTTGACGACACAGAGGTAGGTAGAGCAGTGGCCTACTGTACCGTACTGCTATATAGTATATACTGGTGGTCAGAAAACTGTGCAAAACTGAAATGCACCACAGGTATGGATGGATAGTATGCTTGACGACACAGAGGTAGGTAGAGCAGTGGCCTACTGTACCGTACTGCTATATATTATATACTGGTGGTCAGCAAACTGTGCAAAACTGAAATGCACCACAGGTATGGATGGATAGTATACTTGACGACACAGAGGTAGGTAGAGCAGTGGTCTACTGTACCGCACTGCTATATATTATATACTGGTGGTCAGCAAACTGTGCAAAACTGAAATGCACCACAGGTATGGATGGATAGAACACTTGACGACACAGAGGTAGGTAGAGCAGTGGCCTACTGTACCGTACTGCTATATAGTATATACTGGTGGTCAGAAAACTGTGCAAAACTGAAATGCACCACAGGTATGGATGGATAGTATACTTGATGACACAGAGGTAGGTAGAGCAGTGGCCTACTGTAACGTACTGCTATATAGTATATACTGGTGGTCAGCAAACTGTGCAAAACTGAAATGCACCACAGGTATGGATGGATAGTATACTTGACGACACAGAGGTAGGTAGAGCAGTGGCCTACTGTACCATACTGCTATATATTATATACTGGTGGTCAGCAAACTGTGCAAAACTGAAATGCACCACAGGTATGGATGGATAGTATACTTGATGACACAGAGGTAGGTAGAGCAGTGGCCTTCTGTACCGTACTGCTATATAGTATATACTGGTGGTCAGCAAACAGTGCAAAACTGAAATGCACCACAGGTATGGATGGATAGTATACTTGACGACACAGAGGTAGGTAGAGCAGTGGACTACTGTACCGTACTGCTATATGTATATGTATATATATATATATATATATATATATATATATATATAGTTATACTGGTGGTCAGCAAACTGTGCAAAACTGAAATGCACCACAGGTATGGATGGATAGTATACTTGACGACACAGAGGTAGATAGAGCAGTGGCCTTCTGTACCGTACTGCTATATAGTGTATACTGGTGGTCAGCAAACTGTGCAAAACTGAAATGCACCACAGGTATGGATGGATAGTATACTTGACGATACAGAGGTAGGTAGAGCAGTGGACTACTGTACCGTACTGCTATATATATAGTTATACTGGTGGTCAGCAAAATTCTGCACTGTCCTCCTACTATATACTACAATGCAGCACAAATATGGAGCGTTTTTCAGGCAGAGAACGTATAATACTGGTGGTCACTGGTCACTGGTCAGCAAAACTCTGCACTGTCCTCCTACAATATAATACTGCTGGTCCCCAGTCCCCACAATAAAGCAATTAGCACACTGAGCACAGATATTTGCAGCACACTGAGCACAGTCAGATGTGGAGCGTTTTTCAGGCAGAGAACGTATAATACTGGTGGTCACAAAACTCTGCACTGTCCTCCTACTATATAATACTGCTGGTCCCCAGTCCCCACAATAAAGCAATTAGCACACTGAGCACAGATATTTGCAGCACACTGAGCACAGTCAGATATGGAGCTTTTTTTCAGGCAGAGAATGTAGATATTTGCACTTGCAGCACACTGAGCACAGATATTTGCAGCACACTGAGCACAGATATTTGCAGCACAATTTGCAGCCCACTGAACATAGAAACTGAGAGGACGCCAGCCACGTCCTCTCACGATCATCTCCAATGCACGAGTGAAAAATGGCGGCGACGCGCTGCTCCTTATATAGAATATGAATCTCGCGAGAATCCGACCGCGGGATGATGACGTTCGGGCGCGCTCGGGTTAACCGAGCAAGGCGGGAGGATCCGAGTCTGCCTCGGACCCGTGTAAAATGGGTGAAGTTCGGGGGGGGGGTTTCTGATCCCGAGGATCCGAACCCGCTCATCACTAGTTTTCACCAGTGACCCCCTCCAATGGGGATTAGGGTTTCACGGCTCCCGATAGGCAAGTTGTGGCCCCCTGGACAGGTACCCTGTAATAACTGAGGACTCAGAGGATAAATAACAAATGATAGTCTGTGGATTATGAATAAGTCTTTGATAAACTAGAAGAAACTTGAAGAAACAATCGATGTGACTGATAGTACTTGATATCTGAAGAAACAATCAATGTTGACCTATAGCACTCGGTATCTGGAGAAGCAATCGATGGTAACTGATGGCACTCGGTACTTGAGATACTGAAGAACTAGAAAACACCTGAAGAAGCAAGCAATGGTAGAACTAGAAGAGTCTTTAAGAAGCAATCGATGTTAACTGATGGTACTCAGTACTTGAGACACTAAAGAACTAGAAGACAATTGAAATAGCAAACGATGGTAATCAATGAAATAACCGATGGCACTCGGTACTTGAAACACTGATAAACTAGAAGACACTTGAAGTAGCAATCGATGGTAAACAATGAAATAACCAATGGCACTCAGTACTTGAGACACTGAAGAACTAGAAGACTCTTGAAATAGCAATTGATGGTAATCAATGAAATAACTGATGGCACTCATTACTTGAGACACTGAAGAACTAGAAAACACTTGAAATAGTAATCGATGAAATAACTGATGGCACTCAGTACTTGAGACACTGAAGGACTAGAAAACATTTGAAATAGCAATCGATGCTGGATTGATGTTGAAATACTCTGGTGAACACCTGGAGACACAGAGTGGAGCCTGGAACCTGGAGCAGTAACACACTGCAGCGTGCACTGAAGAAGGAAATTGTTCATGCCCCTTCCTGTTCCCAGTATCCCACTTATATACCCTGAGACAGTCTGCTATTGGTGAGAGTAATCAGCTGAGCAATTCCAGGGTTCCCGTTGGGCATTAATGGGATCAGCTGACTCTGTAACATTGCTGCCCAGAGTCCTGTATACTCCATGCATTCCACTACAGTGTACTCTGTGACAGAACAGCAGGATGTATTGCGGCCACCAGCCGGCACTGTAGCTGACGTCTGACAGCACCCCTGACTCATGGAAACCGTGTTGCAGTGAATAACAGCTGGTTCTAGTCGGGTTCCTGACATCACCTACCTTCAGAGTATTTTCTGGCTCGATTACTCTCTTTTGAGCTAAGTATAAGTGAAACTTATTGTCACACAACCGGACCAGGTTGCCATTTGCTGGCTGCATTGGTGGGGCTCTCTGTTTCTGCCACCAGGATTTCATTGTATTGGACATTTAAACTCTCTCATTGCACCATAAAGACACCTTTAGATCTCCTGCTTGGGTTCCAGTGTTACCTCTGCTTCTGACTTATTGATTCCAGGGATCAACCTAACTTTTATTCTCATTCTGCACCTATACATGTGATCCCAATTTCATCTTCTATCATTATTCTGCACCTGTGCTTTTGTCCTCGGCTAGTACCTTAGTGTTCTGCACCTCCACTTGTGACTGTGGTTTTCCTGATCACTCTTATGTCTGCTGATTATGTATTGTTCATGCACTCCCACACAGTCACCTCTGGAGCAGTGAGAGGGCCACGATCCTGGGATACCCAGATGCAAAGCCTATCCTACCTTGCAGCAGTTCTTGGGGAAACTGGGGAGGGGTCCATTAGACTCTGTACATCAATTCCGTCAGGGCTAACTCCAGTCTGACTGTATCCTTTATCCTTAAAAGTTAAACTTATCCTCAGCATTAACCCTCCAACCAGGGAAAACGTACCTGAAAGTCCTCCACTGTAAGTAACTGCTGACGGGAGCCAGAATGGGGCATGACTTGATAAGACCATCAAGCCCTGCTCTTTCAAGCAACTGCATTACAAACAATTATAAAAGTAGGGAATGAACGAATGGCACCCAGACACTCAGATATGTTACAGGGGGTCATTCCGAGTTGATCGCACAAAGCAACTTTTTGCTGCCCATGCGATCAACTAGACGCCGCCTATAGGGGAGTGGATTGTTGCATAGCAAGGCTGCGAACGCTTGTGCAGCCCTGCTATGCAAAAAAAGTTTTGTGCAGAAGTAGACTATGGTAAGAGTTACTTACCCTGTGCGATCGTCCCAGCGATGCAGGTCCCGGAATTGACGTCATACATCCGCCCTCCAAACGCCTGGACACTCCTGCGTTGGACTCCCCACTCCCAGAAAATGGTGAGTTGCCACCCCGGAATGCCATCCTGCTGTCAATCATCTTGCAATCACTCCAGCGATCGCTTTCTTCGTTCTTATGGTCGTTGCCCAGCGACGGCCGTCGCTGGGCAACGACGTGCGTGCGCATTGCAGCCGCAGAACTAACCCATTCGCACCACTGCATCAAGCAGCCGCGTGCGAACAGGTCGGAAAAACCCCCATAGCCTGGTACACACCTACAAATTTATCTGTCCAATCTGTCTGGTGGGAACAAAAATCAGGTAATGTATGGACAGTCAATCAACCATTTGCTCCCAAAATCTGGAAAACAGACAATGGTCATTCAGATGAATTGGTTAAATCCGTTTGATTTAACAATTTTATCTGAACAATTGTTTTTGTGCGTTTTCCAGCATTTGGGAGCAAGTAGTTGATTATGCGGCAATCATTTACAAGGTATTACCATGCCTTGTAAATGATTGCCACTTAAAAAAAAAAAGTCTGAGATTGGCTGGCATCCTGCACGTCTGGCTAACTCTGACCGTATTACATGTGCCCCTTTATGTCTGTATTGTTGAGAACATGGGCATATGCTCCACTCTCATCCTTACAAGCCATGAAAAATGTGAACCTGTGGTTTTATTTCATTAACAATTTAAACAATTATTTACAACTCCTTCTGAAACTTTCTTGCCCCAAGGGCACTCAAAATTAGCAGCCTTAGTGGATAGTGGTGCTGTAGACAACTTTATATACAGTATTAGATTACAGCGATCAATCTTGGGGTGCCTAGAGTACACTTGCATATACTGTACATACCTCTTTTATCAGCTTAGATGACAACAGTCCTTCTGGGGGACAATTCATGTTAACTATTGACTATCTGGACTCAGAAAATATAATGTATTTCTTATCCATTCTCTTAGTTCAATCCTGGTTATATTGGTCAACTGGACATACAGTATTTAAGAGGATGTCTCTTCTAACTGCCCATATGTGTTTTGTCTGAACCCATTAAAGAAGTTCCAGAAGTGTACCAGGATCTAGCAGTTGGTTATAGCAAGAAGTTGGTGGACTCTTTGCTTCATTATCATCTCTACAATTGCATCACTGACCTAGTAGCTGGAGCAAGTCTGTCCGAGGAAAAACATATCCTTGTCTTTACAATGATATAAATCATTGAAAGATTACAGTTATGTAAGAGGGTGGCGGTGTGGTGTAGTGCCTGCTGCCGTGCAGGTGTGATTCGCTCCTTACCCCAAACTGCCCTTCTCGACTTCCAGACACAGAACTTCTTTCCTCATGGGAATCCTTCCTGAGACCTAACGCAGCGATCCAGCCTTGTAGTCCGGACCAACTAGGCGAAGAGAAACACTAATCACCGAGTATCACTCTTTCCACAGGTAGGAAAAAGGACACGGCGGGGGTGGCGGCGACCTTCACCGATTAGGTGAAAATCATCACTGGCCCGGAGGCCTCAGCCACCCAATTGTCACCTATTGGCACTTGCGCACGAGGTGAGGGCAAACCTCACTAGGCCTAGGAGGTCTCGCAAACCGGCGCTCAAAGTGGACCAACACGCGAACTCAGAAGGGAATACTCACACAGTCACTCTTGTCACCTTGCCTGTCGCGGTTCTCTGCTCCTGGAGAGAAATGGACAGCAGCCTCCCTACAAACTAGCAAATAGGCTAACCAACTAAACTGGCCTATTTTACTATAAAACTCTGAACAAATATAACTTGGGTAAACGGCTGTACCTGTCTTCAGCTAGCAGAACATGCACATTCAAGGAGACAACAGTAGTGACATACAACAGTGTGAGTTACCTTTAAACTGGTTTGATGAAGTATCCTGCTGGTCGTACCGGCTAAACACCACCTATACTATACCCCAAGGCGTGTGCACAAATTAGGCCACCTGTCGCGAACAGTCGTCCACTTCAGGTTTACAGGATGGTAGGGTATGTGAGGGCGGGACCGTTTCTCCACAACCTTTCCTATCCCAAACGGAGCACGTGAGGACCAGTCAGCCCTTCACACCCAACCAGCACCCGGCCTCGAGCGAGCTACCCTACAGCCCACTCGCTGCAGGGACCGAGCCGCAGGGGCTCTGTACTATAGGTCCATGCCCAGGGCCCTATTACGCACACCAGAGCAGGGTGATTCTGACCCTGCCCTGTATTGAGGCCCACAGGCCTGTTGCCTGCACAACAATGGAAAAGGTAATCTTGGCCTAATGCCAAGATTACTCATTCAGCTGTAGCCCCCCCCCCCCCCCCCCCCTTATGCTACTAACTGTCCCTCAGGCCTAATGCCTGTGTGTGCCCACAGGCCTAGTGCCTGCCTAACAATGAAAGTGTAATCTTGGCCTAATGCCAAGATTACTAATTCAGATTTGAGCCCCCTTATGCTCCCACGTAATACAGGCAGCACAGCTACTAGCACCGCTCCCCCTCACGATCTCCGTTGTCAGCAGCAGCCTGACGTGCAGGACTGCCAGACGGAGAGAGGAGAGAGAGAGCAGTGAGCCCCAGCGTCAGCCCGCATACACGCTGAGCTCAGAGCGACCAGCGGTAATTAGACGGGCGGTGATTATTCAGTGCTCTCCTGCATAGTGATCACAGCATCGAAAGCCACATGGTGCTGTGATCTTAAAGTATTAAGACACAAGTTGATAATAAGCAATATGATCAAATAATAAAACATTACTGATACTGGGAGAAAATAATGAAATAGCAGTATTAAATATGATTGCCTGAAATATTATTGATGGGATGGAATTATGATGAGACTATATACAAACTGTCAGATTGCTTAAAGTTCCAAACAGAATACACTAAATAAGGTGGAATAAAATTTATTTTGTGAATTAACACTCAAAAGATGATGTGTCAATAATTGGGCAACACATTGTAAGAAGAGAGCTAATACCAAGCAGTTATATTATATAAGAGCATTTGTGCAAATGTGATATTAGCCCAAGATAACCAGTGGAGGTATTATTTCCCCTGTATAAAGGGCTAATAGTGACACATCCCTGGAATTAAGCTGAGAATATACAACTTGCTACATTCTCTAAGAACAGACAAATAGCTACAATTTAAAAGCTTGCATACAATTGTAGCAAAAGGGTATACAACAACACTGCTGGCTTGTTATATGTATAATAGGAAATTTTAGGACAATACTAAGAGAAGACACTGATACTTTATTATAGGCAATATAGCCTTTATTTCAATAGATACTTTGAGGGATCACCATTCGGATATTAGTAGTTTTTATTATCACATTCTGTTTTTCTTACTCACACTATATTTTAATATTTCACCAATTCCTTGAGATTACAATTTTAATGCATACCGATTAAAGATAAAAAATTTAAAAAAAATGAACAGTGGTTTAGTGCGTCCAAAAAAATGCTTCTTTTTCTTTCTTTTTTCTGATTACATTGTGTGGGTCTAGGACCCAAAAGCATTTGGAGAGCACCTGCGTTTAGAACAAGAAATAGGGTATAATAAACCCAAGATAAGTTAGTAACGCAGTAGTTACCACGATACATTTAAGCTCTACATATAAGAAAGTAATTAAGAAAACTGGTGCGGGATTATAAAAACTTTGTGTATAACCTCTCCAACATCCCCTGGAATGTAGCTGGGGCATTAGTGAGCCCAAAAGACATGCGCAAAAATTCAAACAACCCCATCGAAGTTGTGAAGGCGGTATTTTCTTGATCCTGCGTGGCAAACGACACTTGCCAAGTCCAGGGTGGAAAATTACAGAGCATCTCCCAGGGCCGCCAAGGACTCCTCTATCCTAGGCAACGGATAGGCATCTCAAATGGTACAGCTGTTTAACCGCCGGTAGTCCACGCAGAACCGGAAGAAACCATCTTTCTTCCATACCAACACAATGGGAGCAGCCTATGGGCTTTTACTCTCACGAATGACCTGATTGTCCAACACCTGCCGCAACATCTTCACCTCTTGCTAGAGTTTGGGAGGGATAGGCCGATATCTCTCACGAATAGGGAGACTCTCCCCAGTGCGAATCTCGTGCTGCAAATCTTCAGTATACCCGAAGTCCTCCTCATGCTGGGAGATCACCCTCCATCGCTCCCATAGCATATGCTTCAATTTCTGCACCATAATGGGGTTACACTCGTCCAAACAGACATCCATCTGTTCTCGTATAAGACGGACGCACCAATCCGCACTGGGTTCTTCATCCTTATAAAGGCTCACCGCCATTGACCATGCCTCTGGTTCTTCAGCACGAAGTAGGACTTGCCTTCCCCCCCAAACACTATCTCTGGTGACAGCCGTTATATTAGCAATGGTTGCTCCTGCAGGGATTTTCTTCGTTTTGTCCAGTAAATTACAAAGCCGAACCAACACGTTCCCATCTCTCACTACTGTCAGGGTTCGAGCTAGGATAATTCCAGAGTTGACTCCTAGAAATCCATTGGGTTCTACAATCACGTCAAACCCGTCCAGATGCTGGTGGGTACGCACCTCGAGGGGGAGAACTATCTCCTGGTGGGGAGGTAACTCTATCTGCTGCCGATGACTGGTCTGAATCGACTCCAGGGACTCCTCCAACTCTCCAGCCTCACATATCCTTCCCACCTGCTGGAATGCCTGTTGCACTGGGTGTTGGACACCCAACTCTTTCCAATACTGCGGACCACTTTCCCGGAACAAAATCTGATTGAGGTCCTTCAGGATGTTCCCCACGTCCAGGATTCCTTTCTTTCCCACTTCCCGTCCACAGATGACCTCCATCCATACCACTCCGACAACTAAAATAGGAAGATTATTGGCGGTGGTAAGCGTCACCCAACTCTCCAACACAGAATCCTTCAGATGGGCGTAATGCTCAAGGAAGCAATCCTCAGACATGGTAGTGACCTGCGAGCCAGTATTGAACAGGCACTTCTGCTCTTTTCCCCCAAGACATCCTACCACAATGGGACACTCACCAACTATATCAGCTGAATCGACTATAGTTGTACCTCCTCCGCTCATCTCCCCGGCGGGTGGTCCCGTTACCACGAGGGATTCTAGTTTAACGAAGAGTTCTGTCTTGATTCGGTACATTCCCGGGCAATATGTCCAAACTGGCTACAGTTATAGCAGTGAGGGCCTCTGCCTTCCCTAGGATGGGTGCCACTGACGTTGGGTCATGGTTCCCCTTGCGTCCTACGTGGTGCCCGATCTCCGGACCCCTCATGGCCCCTCTGTTGATGAACCTCATCCCACAACTGGGAGATCTCTTTCATCTCCAGAGTGACTTTAGAGAAGGCTGCCTTAAGATCTTGAATACAGGCTTCCAAGGGATTTGGTTCTCTGCTGGCCACAGGGACAGATACTGGTGTTAACCATTGTGGGGCCTTGGCATACGGTCCAAAGTTGGCATTCCGATTCCTAGCGACAGCCTCTACCTGAACTTGACGGAATGTCAATGTTTTTTCATTGGCGACCTTATTCAACAGGATCTGACGAAAGGGATGCTCCTTAGACCCAGGACAAACTGATCTCTAAGCATCATGCTCAGGTTTTCCAGTGCTCCCAGACCTTCAGGGTCGCGCCTACCAATCTCCCCTAGCATCTCCTGAAGCGCATTTACGAACTGGAGTATAGACTGATCCTCTCTCTGAAACTGTTAAACAAGCGCTGTCGCAATGTCCCAGTGGATGAGGTGTCGCCATAAATACCATTGAGGATCTCGAGCACCTCCTCCAGTGTTTTTCTCTGCTCTTCAGGAACAAGTATAACGGACTGCCAGGCTTCTCCACCCAGAGCGTTCAATGCCAGTTGTACTTGCAATTCCGTAGGGACGTCATACAGCTGGATGATCCCGTCTAGCCTCTTCTTCCAATACTCCGGCGGTATGTTCTGACCGTCATATCGGGGCGTATGTGTCAAGGCAGGTCCAAAATTACATTTTCTACCCGTTTTCGGGGGAATCCTCCTCTGTATCCGCCATTCTGCCGGCCAAGCCAAATGTAAGAGGGTGGCGGTGTGGTGTAGTGCCTGCTGCCGTGCAGGTGTGATTCGCTCCTTACCCCAAACTGCCCTTCTTGACTTCCGGACACAGAACTTCTTTCCTCAATGGACTCTTTCCTGGGACCTTAACGTAGCGATCTGGCCTTGTAGTCCGGACCAACTAGGGGTAGAGAAACACTAGTCATCGAGTATCACTCTTTCCACAAGTAGGAAAAAGGACATGGCGGGGGTGGCGGCGACCTTCACTGGTTAGGTTAAAATCATCACTGGCCCGGAGGCCTCAGTCACCCAATTGTCACCTATTGGCACTTGCGCACCAGGTGAGGGCAAACCTCACTAGGCTAAGTGAGGTCTCGCAATCCGGCGCTCAACGTGGACCAACACGTGAACTCAGAGGGGAATATTCACACAGCCACTCTTGTCACCTTGCCTGTCGCGGGTCTCTGCTCCTGGAGAGAAATGGACAGCAGCCTCCCTACAAACTAGCAAATAGGCTAACCAACTATAACTATAAAACTCTGAACAAATATAACTTGGGTAAACGGCTGTACCTGTCTTCAGCTAGCAGAACATGCACATTCAAGGCAACAACAGTAGTGACAAACAACATTGTGAGTTACCCTTAAACTGGTTTGATGAAGTATCCTGCCGGTCGTACCGGCTAACCACCACCTATACTATACCCTTAGGCGCGTGCTCAAATTAGGCTTCCTGTCGCGAACAGCTGTCCACTTCAGGTTTACGGGATGGTAGGGTATGTGGGGGCGGGACCGTCTCTCCACAACCTTCCCTATCCCAAACGGAGCACGTGAGGACCAGTCAGCCCTTCACACCCAACCAGCACCTGGGCTCGAGCAAGCTACCGTAAAGCCCACAGCAAAAAGAAGGGGGAGTAACCGGTGGTGCTGTGAACTCTGTTGTTGTAGGTCCACACCAGCTCTGCCACGTATTCTGGTCACCTCCATTTCTTGGTGTCTTCCAAGGTCCGCAGCATCTGGAGTAAGGTCCGATTGAAGCATTTGCAGGCACCATTCCCCTGTGGGTGGTACGGAGTGGTACAGGACTTCTGCATCCCATATAATCGACAAAGCTGCTCCATCAGTTTCCCTTGAAAACAGGCCCCTTGGTCCGAATGTATTCTTTTGGGGCACCCAAACTGCTGAGAGAAAAGCTCGACAATGGCCTTGGTAGCGGACTCTGCAGACTGATCTCTGGTAGGGACCACCACCGTGAACTTAGTGAAATGGTCAGTCATCACCAAAGCATACTGATGACCACTAACCGATTCCCCAACGAGAACGTAATCAATCATCAACAGCTCCAGGGGATGACTAGTTCGAATGGTCTGTACAGGTGCTTGTTGTTCATGCGGCTTGAAAACTCCACATCTACGAGACTCCCGGCACACTCTTTCCACCAAGGTCAATAGCTGAAGGGCAAAGAACTGACGCTGTAGCCACTGGATGGTTTTTGCTGACCCTAAATGTGCTCCGCTATCGTGTGCTTTGATCACCAAAGTCTGGATCACTACTTCTCGCACCACAATCTGTTCCACCATCCTGATCTCATGGTGCAGATACACCTGCCGATGCAGTGTTCCAGCGCAGAACATTAGCCGGTCCAAACTCTGCAGCACTTTCCGACAATAGAGGGTCAGCAGACTCCTCTCCCACTAGCTAGGCCAGTGTCCCTTCTGCTTCCACCTCCGGATGGCACTAAGTCCCGGATCACTTTGCTGTAATGACGCCCATTCTTGTTCCGTGCTCCGGAGAAGAGCTGCACATTCGAATACTTGTTGCTTTTTCATGGTTGTGGGACATCTAATTCTGGTCAAATCTGGTTCTTCTGTACTCTCGTCCTCTTCGTGTCCTGACGTCAGAGGCGGGTGTACAGGAAATCGCGACAATGCATCCTCGAGCGAGCTACCGTACAGCCCACTCGCTGCGGGGACCGAGCCGGAGGGGCTCTGTACTATAGGTCCATACCCCAGGGCCCTATTACGCATACCAGAGCAGGGTGATTCTGACCCTGCCTATATTGAGGCCCACAGGCCTGATGCCTGCACAACAATGGAAAAGGTAATCTTGGTCTAATGCCAAGATTACTCATTCAGCTTTAGCCCCCCCCCCCCCCTTATGCTCCTAACTGTCCCTCAGGCCTAATGCCTATGTGTGCCCACAGGCCTAGTGCCTGCCTAACAATGAAAGTGTAATCTTGGCCTAATGCCAAGATTACTAATTCAGATTTGGCCCCCTTATGCTCCTAACTGCGCCACAGACCTAATGCCTGAACTGTACCCACAGGCCTAGTGCTTGCCTAACAAGGAAAAATGGCAATCTTAGCTTAATGCCAAGATTACCAATTACAACGTGGTTACCCCCTTACTCCTAACTACCACTCAGGCCTATTGCCTGTTATACACACAGGCCTAATGTCTGACAACCTGGTGGTCTAGGGGATTTAGAGGTAGGCGGTGGCAGCCCAAGGGCCCTTACCCAGGCCGTTGGAAGAGGCTGCAGCGGGGTGCTTTGTTAGCTCTTTTGCATCCCGCACGCTGCAGCACTCTTCGCTGGTTTCTTCCCGCTGGCGGCTCTTCTCCTGCTGCCGCTGGGTCCTCTTCTCTGGCCGCCGCTGGATCTTCTTCCGACGCGTCTTCTCCTGCCGGCGGTTCTTTGTCCTCTTCTGGAGCTCTTCACTGCTCCTACTCCGGCGCTGGACTGAGCTCCGCCGCCGCTCAGCATCTAATATAAGATGCTGGGAGGAGGCGGAGCTATGACACGCACACTACCATTGGTCAATCGCGGCGAGCGCTGATTGGCCCGCTGTGGCGGCTCCCTATTGGACGCCAACCCACGAGCCGGGATTGGCTCGCGGTTGGTGACAGATTTAAAATACTGGACGCTGACTGGACGACCCCGGATCCTCTCGGATCCAAGCCCCTCCAGAGCCACGCCCTGTCGCCGTCCAGCCGCCAGTGAACAATCACTGGGTTGATCAGCCGTCCACCTTACAGTTAAGTAAGCCTTAAGAAAAGCTTTAATTAGACCATCCAGGTCACCACCCAGAACTCTGCTTATAATTTATTCAAAATACAGTATGCTAAATTAAAAAAAGTGTAAGATCTAGGCCCCTCTAGGTTTCTTTTTTAGGTTATGTAATATCTGGACGAGGGTACACTTTTAATGTCAAGAAAGTTCAAGCCAATCAAGAATGAATGCCTCCAAAATATCTTAGAACTCTCCAGGAATTCCTTGGCAATTGTTATTGTTGTTTTATTGTTTTTTTTTTCTACAGACTGTTATGTGTGCAGCCGCTGCAAATCTGTCAGTTCTGCTTTCTGCATTGATTAGCACCTGGATCTGGCTGCTCACTTCTGTTGTTCTTGTTTCCTAGCAACTGATCACCTGGACCTCATTACCTGCAACTTCAGCCTGACTATCATGTGATTGGTCTGTCTCCCTTTAACTAGGGAGTATCCACATACCACTGTGCCAGTGATAGCGTTCATTATCAGAGAGTATCAGGTTCTAGTCTGGACTCCTTAGAGCCTGTTCCTGTGTGCTCAGCACGTGGCCATTGCACGCTGTGCAAGTTCCCAGTCTCCTGTGTCCTGATAAACTGGTCCCAGTATTCCTGCCAGTCTTGCATCCAGTTAATTTTGGACCTGTATCTACTACAATTATATATCCAGTGTGTCCTTCTGCTTTGTAATCCCTGCTTCAAGATATTCGTGCACCATTCCAGTCAGTACTGCATCTTGCCTCAGTAATCCTGCACCTGTCCAGTTTTGCAAACAGCAGTCTAATCACATGCATGTTCATCCCCACTCAGTACCTGCAATTCTGTATCCAGACTCCAAACAAACTCCTGTGAATCCTGCCAAATTCCAGCTCTGCTATCCAGAACTTACAGTATGCAAGTTTAAGTTTCCCTCTGTGACCCAGTTTAGCTCTCATCAAACCTCTGCCATTAGCCCTGCTTGTCAGTTACTCTGCAATTAACCCCTGCCTTACCAGCTGCATTTCTCCAGGTAAATTATCCTGTTTATACCTTGTGGACTCCTGTGCAGATACCAGGTGACCCAGGCAGGGGGGCGTGACCTGCACATCAGGGCAGTGAAGCCCAAATCCCCTTGCGGGGTTCCCTGGTGAACACCCCCCCGGTGTGTTAGACTCCGTGCCTCTGCTCTGGGTCGCACCAATCACCTGGTATCTGCTTCCAGAATACAGATGCTTCCTAACAATATAACACAGACATGGCAACACACAAACACACCTGTGGCAAAAAAAAGAAGTTGATCCTACAGTACCAAATGATCCAAAGTGTCTTTCAGGCCATTTAAGACCTTAGAGAATGCTTTACAGTCATCCCCAGTCTTGTGTCACTTGGACTTTGAGTTATCTTTTATTGAAGTAGAGACATCCGGATGTGAGGGTTGGAGCTAATAAACCCCTCAGATAAATAATTTTGCCTTTGCTTTTTTTTTGTATTGAAAAGTTTCTGCCACAAGGGAATTATAATGTAAAATTAATATAGTTTTTGCCCATTAAGTGAGTGTTTAAGAGGCCTGCATGAAAATATTGACTCAAAGTATCACAGACGACTTATCATAGAGGAGCATATTTCACTGGTCCAGCAACCTGGAGGAAAATACATTAGGCACAGTACTCCTGAGTCAGGCACAGTAAACAGTATAGCCACAGGTATCCTCACTCAGTGCCGTAACTAGACATTTTAGCGCTGTGTGCAATAAACAGCATCGGCGCCCCCCCCACCTTACATATGCAAAATATATAGGGGCGTGGCTTTATGTTAAAGGGGCGTGGCCACAGAGCTCCCTTTGACACATTACGGCAGGCAGAGCCCCCTTTTACACCTAACGAAAGGTAGAGTCACCTTTTACACATTACGGCAGTAGAGTCCTCCTTTTTACACATTACAGCAGTCAGAGTCCCGTTTTTACACATTAGGCAGGCAGTCCCCCTTTTTTACACATTACAGAAGCAGAGTCCCCCTTTTTACACATTAGGCAGGCAGGCCCCCTTTTTCACACATTAAAGAAGCAGAGTCCCCCTTTTTACACATTTGGCAGGGTTAGAGCAGGTGAGAGGAACATGGGGGGAGAGCGAGGGTTAGAGCAGATGAGGACCACACTGGGGGAGGGCTAGGGTTAGAGCAGGTAAGAGGAACGCGGGGGGAGGATTAGGGAGAGAGCGAGTGAGAGGAACATGGGTGGAGGATTAGGGAGTGAGCGAGTGAGGAACGCGGGGGGAGGATTAGGGAGAGAGTGAGTGAGAGGAACATGGGGGGAGGATTAGGGAGAGAGCGAGTGAGAGGAATGTGGGTGGAGGATTAGAGAGTGAGCAAGTGAGGAACGCGGGGGGAGGATTAGGGAGAGAGCGAGTGAGAGGAACACGGGGGAGGATTAGGGAGAGAGCGAGTGAGAGGAATGCAGGGGGAGGATTAGGGAGAGAGCGAGTGAGGAATGCGGGGGGAAGATTAGGGAGAGAGCGAGTGAGAGGAACGTGGGGGAGGATTAGGGAGAGAGTGAGTGAGAGGAACGTGGGGGAGGATTAGGGAGAGAGCGAGTGAGAGGAACGTGGGTGGAGGATTAGGGAGAGAGCGAGTGAGAGGAACGCGTGGGGAGGATTAGGGAGAGAGCGAGTGAGAGGAACGCGTGGGGAGGATTAGGGAGAGAGCGAGTGAGAGGAACGCAGGGGAGGATTAGGGAGAGAGCGAGTGAGAGGAACACGGGGAGGATTAGGGAGAGAGCGAGTGAGAGGAACGTGGGGGGAGGATTAGGGAGAGAGCGAGTGAGAGGAACACGGGGAGGATTAGGGAGAGAGCGAGTGAGAGGAACGTGGGGGGAGGATTAGGGAGAGAGCGAGTGAGAGGAACGCGGGGGGAGGATTAGGGAGAGAGCGAGTGAGAGGAACGCGGGGGGAGGATTAGGGATAGAGTGAGTGAGAGGAATGCGGGGGAGGATTAGGGAGAGAGCGAGTGAGAGGAACACGGTGGGAGGATTAGGGAGAGAGCGAGTGAGGAACGCGGGGGGAGGATTAGGGATAGAGTGAGTGAGAGGAATGCGGGGGAGGATTAGGGAGAGAGCGAGTGAGAGGAACGCGGTGGGAGGATTAGGGAGAGAGCGAGTGAGAGGAACGCGGGGGAGGATTAGGGAGAGAGCGAGTGAGAGGAATGCAAGGGGAGGATTAGGGAGAGAGCGAGTGAGGAATGCGGGGGGAAGATTAGGGAGAGAGCGAGTGAGAGGAACGCAGGGGAGGATTAGGGAGAGAGTGAGTGAGAGGAACGTGGGGGGAGGATTAGGGAGAGAGCGAGTGAGAGGAACGCGGGGGAGGATTAGGGAGAGAGCGAGTGAGGAACGCGGGTGGAGGATTAGGGAGAGAGCGAGTGAGAGGAACACGGGGAGGATTAGGGAGAGAGCGAGTGAGAGGAACGCAGGGGGAGGATTAGGGAGTGAGCGAGTGAGGAACGCGGGGGGAGGATTAGGGATAGAGTGAGTGAGAGGAATGCGGGGGAGGATTAGGGAGAGAGCGAGTGAGAGGAACACGGTGGGAGGATTAGGGAGAGAGCGAGTGAGAGAAATGCAGGGGGAGGATTAGGGAGAGAGCGAGTGAGAGGAATGCGGGGGGAAGATTAGGGAGAGAGCGAGTGAAAGGAACGTGGGGGAGGATTAGGGAGAGAGTGAGTGAGAGGAACGCGGGGGAGGATTAGGGAGAGAGCGAGTGAGAGGAATGCGTGGGAAGGATTAGGGAGAGAGCGAGTGAGAGGAATGCGTGGGGAGGATTAGGGAGAGAGCGAGATAGAGGAACGCGGGGTGAGGTTTAGGGGAGAGAGGAATGCAGGGGGAGGTTTAGAGAGTGAATGAGAGGAACGCAGTGGGAGGTTTAGGGGGTAAGAGCAACGCAGGGGGAGGTTTAGGGGAGAGAGGAACGCAGGGGGAGGTTTAGGGGAGAGAAGAACGCAGGGGGAGGTTTAGGGGAGAGAGGAACGCAAGGGGAGGTTTAGAGAGTGAGTGAGAGGAATGAGGGGGGGAGGGCTTGGGATAGAGGTGAGCTATGGAGGGGAGAGCTATGAAAGGAGCAGGTGTGAGGCACCCCGGGGGGAGGAAGGGGGGCTTTAATAAATCCCTAACCTGTGGAGGTGGTGTGGATGGTGTAAATCCGACTCCTGGATGGATGAATCCAGCGCTGACAGGAGCTGGTGTAGGGTCCCTGCTCCATGTCTTCCCCGGCTCTTCTGCTGCTGCAGCTCCCCGTATGAGGTGCCGAACGCTGGGAGGAAGAGGATTCCTGGCTGCCCTGGGCGCGCATGATGACATCACGCCCGACATTGTGTAGCGCAGCTGAGGGGAGAAGGGATTGCTGAAGAGCATGTTCAGCGCCTCAGCCTCCTCCCGTCAAGATCAGCTGCTGCCGGGTGACGCCTCCAGTTCTCCACAGTAGTGAGCAACGCTGGTGAGCGGAGCAGCGGCGGCGCAGGAAGGGGGGGGGGCGCGGGGGTGCGGCCGATCACCCATCAAGTTCTCTCCACCAGGCGGGTGCATGCTGAGTTTTTCCGTCTCACAGCGAATTGCGCTGTGTGCAATGCCCCTCTCGCACATAGCTAGTTATGGCACTGTCCTCACTCACCTTAAAGATGAGTGGCAAGGAAGAATGTGCATGTTATCGGGAGCGTTTGCGCAAACTCAAATACTGGCCCTCTGGGAGGTGTCATCACAGTGATAGAAAATTGCTTGCAGAGAAATCTTCAATGGGCAATATGCCTTTTTTATTTGAATGAATTGCCACTTTATCACCTCTTTATGGGCAAACAACTGGTCGTAAAAGTTTTTCAGGTCCTAGAAACTTTCTGACTGTGAACAAAAGCCAGTTGTAAGATTTCACAAAATAGTACAGAACTTCCAGATATTGACACAAGCAACCTAAGCACTTACCAAAAGTACCTCCTAGAGATGTGATGAGCCATTTCTGCTGGCTCCATACCCATTCCAGATGGCTGACAGCTGGGAGTCGCACTCTTCGCTTATACATGGACATGTCATGCATTTCATGAAACCTGGTAACAATTACAAATTACATTATGAAGGTATATGCCAGGCTTTGGTTCTCTATTAAAAGAGACTGGCAAATAAGACACACAAGCATACATACCTGGAACGCTATACAATACTCACAATACTTTTTGCATCCAGAAAATTAACTGGTCAGTATGCTGTTTGACGAACGGTCAGATATCAAATGTTTGGCTGTGAAAAGAATTATGAATGCTAGAGCCCAGGAAGATGCACAAATTGTGAGACAGTTCCAAATTCCTACACTAAATTTCAGAGCCAAAGACTATACTGAGGTAATTGCCTTGGAAGCAACTAAAGTGATTCCACCTCTGCTCCTTAGACACATATCTGAGGAAGAACTGATGTTGTCAGTCATGGACCCAGCCGCATTTGCATCACGGGGTATATGGCAGTTTCCGTGACACACATACAGGCCGCTGAGAGGATTGTGAAGCTGGTTACTATGGCTGAAGCATCTGTATGTGGATTTAGAGCAAGAGATGGCATGGTCACAAATACTCAAAAATCAAGGGAGGAAATGGCAACATTTGAAAAAAAATCTTATTACTTAGATGCTACAAAATAACATACCATGTCTATCTTCATGTATAAATGACACAACACATGTGCATGTACTACGTGCACAGACATTATCTCTTGCTCCATGGTTGGTTTGTTGGGGGGGACCCAAACTGTAGCCATATCACGAGGGGTACTGGATATTTTCTGAAATATTATTTTTTATTTTATTTATTATTATATTACCATAATTCTGCAAAATTATAGTCAAGTTTATGTGATTTTTTGAGTCTTCACTTGCATAGCAACATCAAATGTGAAAATGCTTTCCACGCTATGTGAGACAAGATGTGCGTTTCAGCAGTACCCACGGGTCCCTCAATATGTGTATTGCGGGATAGCATATCCGGATTAAATTTCAAAACTTTGAGGTAATTATGGGAGTTGAAGGTATGGATCTAGGAAGACACACCTTCGGCAATGAATTACTACCGTTGGGTGGAACATTTTCCATAGCCAATCATTTTCGATTTCCTAATTCAGCCATTTTCACTATACCCTTGTTGAAGTCAGAAAATATTACAACACATACATTGCGTATAAACACCACATAGATGGCCTCCGTGTGCATACATGTTCGGCTGTGATTGCACATTTTCACAAATAGCGTATGGTCGCTCCCGCGGTCCTGCGCATTAGAGCGTGGTATGAGTAATTACAGTGGAATTTGTACTCTCATGGAAAAGCCACAGACATATCATAAATCTAATCTATATATTGTATAAATCCCACACTGTCTGCTTTTTCTTTTAAATAGCATGAAGATCGGTCACACATAAATTAAAACTCCCAGAGACTAAAATACAATGGCCTTATTTGCACTAGGCTTTGAAATTCTATGAAGAAGGCAGACACCTTTGTTTACTAGGATAGCCGAGTTTCTATTTAAAATAATAAGTACTGGATTGTCATTGTCTCACCTGAAGACAAAAACAAATGAAGAGACAATACCCAGGAACCGAAGCTGCAAGAAACTCAATTAGCAAATAGCTAACCAAGATACAAACCAGACATTTAGAAATCTGAGATATTAACATTCATAGTTTAAACTCTTGGAGATGTATGTGTATATATATATATATATATATATATACACATATATATATAATTCCTAACAAATTGTAATAGCAGGAGTATGTATGTGTGTGTGTATACATATATATATATATATATATATATATATGAGTATATGGATATATGTGGATATATGTATATCTTGATGATGGAAATAGATAATCATATCATGTGTGGGATCATATTGTTCAGAGTCACGTAAACATTAATCTGATGGGAATAAGAAAATTATTACATATTACCACATTAAGTTATTAATAATATCAAATTTATGTATGATTAATGTGATGGGTTTAACTGGTCATGGGGCGGGAACTCAGATGCAAACAACAGAAACCACATCTCAGGTCCTAGCCATCGCCAACTTCTTGAGCTGACCAATGATCTCCGGTGCACAGGATATGTCCCACCCCCGAACCAATGGAAGAAGAGCACACAGTGTCTATTGTATTATGTTTTGATCTACCGTATAAAAGATGCCTGCTGCAGGCCTGTTCACACAAGACTCACAAAGTTATCTATCTAGATGACCGAGGACCATACTGGGTAGCGCGGCAAAATCCAAACAAGTATGTTTCATTGACTGTAGCCATTATTCTTTTGTATTGTATTGCTTTGTTATTTTAACCCCCTTTCAGTAATAATACGCTGTGGTGTCAGAACCCAGTAGTTTAATTACAATCTGGTGTCGTGTCTTCCTTTCCCTGCTGAGGTTTAAAGTGTATTATTATCGCATTGCATAGCTGTTAAGGGTTCACGTTGTATCATTGGGTGTGTATGCGCTGTGTGTACTTTGTACAGCCAGCACGGCATTTTTACGCAAAGTCCGTACTCGGTACGGGACTCTGTACGCTAACGGTGTAAAAAGTCCGTAGGTTGCGGATTAAGTATAGCGGCCACAGCGGCTTCATTTAAAGTGTATGAAATGTCTTTTTAAAGTGTTGCTTTTAGTCCTGTATGAAAATCAGCATTTCTCAATTGGGGACATCGTCCGGTTTTCCACATACTCACAGCCTAACAGGTCACAGCAGACTTAATCTATCAGCAAAAGGGCGGACAGAAAGTATCCTACATAACCTTTTCTTGGTCGGTGGATACACTAAAAACCCTACTTGTGTGCTGATTAGATGACGTCTGCTCTGTATGGTTTGTAGAGATGCTGGTAGACCCCGTAAAACAAACAGGAAAAAAGCTATTTAAAAATCTGTGAATTTTTTGGCGCCAAAAGCGTACACAACAAAAGGCACCCATACTTTGTATACTCTCTCACATTGTTGCCATAAGACTCAGATTGCTAGCTTCATTTAGATCTGTGTGAAACCGGATACATTTGTTGCTATATAGTTAAAACTAAAATAAATGTTTAAGGAAGTAAGTGTAAAGTACAAACGTAGTCTGGCCTGGTTGTAAAGGTTTATACAGAAAAAAAACTGTGTGTTGTGTTAAGTGAGTTTATAGTTAGATTATAGTTAGTATTGCTCACATTTATAGAAGTTGTGGGGTTTGTTTTATTGCGGATGTATGGTTTTGTACACGTGTCTCGGACAAAGTACAGGACTGCGCACGCAGCGTAAGAGACACGCACGGTCGTGTGTTTACGCAAAGTGCGTAAGAGTACGGGCGCTAAGTACAAATTACACAATAGTGTTGTTTAGCTAAAAGGTGGGACAGTAGCCATGCTACAATAGCACAAAACTGCCCGGTTTCTAAAGCAGATTAGTACAAAACTTTTGTTTAAAAATGTATTGCCTCTGGGGTAAAGCTGCCTATCTGAATGAATTAAAATTTTCTGTACAGAATAATCAAAGTGTATTTGAGTGAGCGAACGTAGGAGTAAGTGGATACTGAACCCAGGAACTAAGTGGTCTGAAGTGGTAACACTGGGTTAGTAGCGGCCCGGTGGCGTAGGGTTCACTACCTTGCATTAATAAGTGGTCTAAGTGGTCTGAAGTGGTCTTAGTGATCCCATACAACTAAGTGGTCTGGGGTGGTCTTGGCTAAGTGGTCTACAGCAATCGTAGGGCATATAGATAACTAGTATCTATAGGCTGTGCTATTGCATCGCATGTCCGTGTGTTCTGCACAGCACAACGTGATACCTTTGTGTCATATGCGCTGTGGTAGAACATACGCAGACGTGATTGTATAGACAAAGGGGTTTTTCTTTGACAACATCGGGAAATCTCCCTGGTGGGCTTCACTGGAAAGGGTGAAGGATAGTTATCTAATTTCTCTGGGTTTTTTTGTTATTAAAAGAGACCCACAAATATGGGAGCCAGTTGCTCAAGTGAGAGACGTTTGAGCAGGGTTCAGGTAGAAGAGTTAAGACCAAAACGGTCAGCAAGGTTTATCATGTGTGAAAAATATGGTTCACACACAGAAGTTTTATGCAATGAATGGGTACGTATGACTGACAAAGATAGGGTACCATTCCCTAGGGTGGGCAGCTTTGAACCAGAGGTATTGCAGAACTTAAGCAGTAAAATATGTCTTCTTAAATCCAGAAAACAAAGGATTAGACATAACGATTGTTTAAAATGATGGCAACTAGAGGGGGAGATGCAAAGGGAACAAACTCGTAAAGCAGGTTCCAAACTTATCAGGAATGGACACACAAACACACCATTACCGACACAGGTCGAAGAAAAAAGATGGCTTCAATCAATGGTACATCTGTAAATGATAGTAGTGTGCAAAAACAATGTATTAACCCTAATTTTTGCAAGATGTATCCTGTTTTGAAGTCTTTTCAAGGTTATAGGTCACAGGAAGATGAAGGATCCAGCCAAATCACAGCTCTCCTCCAAGCAGTCACCTTGCAGTAAACTCAGGTGGGGCCTGTCCAACCAGGTAGAGCAGTAACAATATTCCCCAATGAAAGAACTAGTGAGGTCATAGCTACCGGTAAGTGTGAGACAGTTCATTGCACAGAGACAACAACACCTCACAGTAAACAGATTAGGAACGGAATGCTAGGATTACATCCTGTCTTGGCAATAGTAACTCCCAATAGGAGGACCGATAGTCAGGGAGTAATCCTCACCAGGAATAATGCAATGTATTGCCCGTGGCCCAGAGATGAGCTGCGGTCAATCATTTCAGAATTCCCCGACCCTCGGAAGCATTTAGCCAGATGTCAGAAGTTTATCAGAGATCTGTGTAATGCGTATGAACTGACAAACAAACACTGACGGATATTTTGTAAAGCATGCCTACCCCCTAATATTGACACCCAAAAATGTATCACTGATTGTAGATTAGAGTCGGATAGTCGTATGACTGACAAACACAATCAGGAGAACTTAGAGCAAATTAACATGCAACTAGAGTTGCACCTGTTAAGTGGAGAAGAATTTTCTCCATAAAACAGAGGGAAAATGAAATGACATCTGAATATTTCCATCGGGCCCTGCAAATAATGGGGAGGTGGCTGTCTCTGTGCTAATGGATGAACTCAATAAGACAGTAAGGGACAGGGTACAAATATCTTGGCCTAATTGGAGAGGGGTCACAGTAGCTTGTCTTAGAGAGTGTGCAATTGAACACCACAAGAATATTGTTAGGCGTAGAAAACAACAGGAGGAGAGGCTGAGGATTGAAAGTATACAGGCTCTTACACCAAAGTCTCATCAGCCTAAACCCCAAAACCCTGGTGGTAAGAAAAGGCCAATAATATGTTACACTTGTAAAAATAAAGGACATTTTGCTAGAGATTGTAAGAGTAGTAGAGCACATAGCCAATATAGACCCCTAGACAGAGAAAACAAGCCACGTTATTAAAAACATAGATGGGATCAAGGGACATATAGTAAGGAATCACGAGCCATATAGAAAACACAGGTTCGGTTAATGGGAAGAACGGAATAAATGCAACTTTACCCTTTTAACAAAATTTACTGGGGTTGAGAAGAGGTCTCTAAACTTTTGCTTCTTTCTCTAGCAGAAGTGACCTCTAATTAACTTAACAGAAGTTTTGTTAGAGATGGTATACATATAGCTTGCTCCCGCCCAGAAAGTACGAATTATGTTGGATACCCACGAAGACTAATGTTGCATTTCACTGTTTTAGATGCATGTCCATCACAGGTAGAGGAAATTAGCTCAAAGATACCGGGTTCCCTATGAACTTAGAATGGACAGGACACTGGATTGATGGCTGGGATAGTTCCAGTAGAGATATAACACACATAGAATTTTTTTAGGGGAGCAGACTGAGTAGAGAATCATTCCCTCGTAGTGCCCAATCCAGATGTCAAATTTTGTAAAATCATCTTTGCCTCTACAAACTTATCTGTTACTAAACTCTATGTGATTTGTCTTCAAAGTTTCCTCTTCATCTCTTGCGTTCACCGACGGGATTACAGTTCAGATGCCACATGCCTACTCGGTGTTTCAGAGCTCTGCCCAAATCCAGTATATCTCACCAGCATAAGGACATAAGGACACCAGTATTTATGCATATTGCCTGGTCATGCACAAAGGGTGGAGAATGAGAATACTAGTGAAGGGAGACTGTGCATGCATGGTGGTGTGACAGCCTGTTGGTGAATGCCAAACCTGACATTTTTCTTTTCTTAATTTACTATATTTTTTCCTCTCTCTTCTCTCATCCAGAGACGGTTTACTTCACACAACTGATAACACACGATAGTAAATTAAAATGAAAAAAAAATTGTGTTCCCTAAAGGAAAAGGCAGTCTGGAGGGCAAAGGGGTATGGCCAGGAGTCCTCAGGACTGTGGGCAGGTAGACACGGTAAGCCAGTAGCCCCCAGAGCATACTTTCCAAGTCTAGCTGAGGTGGAACACGGTCTGACTCATCTAGGCAAAGAGGGTATGTGCAGGCTGATGGTGTGCACCAGGATTCTCTTCTCATGCAGGTAAGAGAGCAATGACATGCTTTACTTGCTTGAGGAAGAATATTGGAAAGTCAGTACCAACAGAGCAATCCCATATCCCTCCGATAGACGGACCTTTTCAGGTAATACAAATCGATTTCATACAGTTACCACCCTGTAGGAATTTAAAATATGTGTTAATTTGTATTGATGTATTTTCCAACTGGGTAGAAGCGTTCCCTGATCCCACAAATACTGCTACGTTCACTGCAAAGAAAATTGTGCAGGAATTTGTGTGTAGATATGGTATCCCTAGAATAATTGAAAGTGAAAGGGGTACCCATTTTACAGGTGGAGTCTTTCAGGTCATGTGCAAACTGATGGGAATTAATAGCAAGCTGCATACTCCGTACCGTCCACAGGCGAGTGCAAAGGTGGAGAGAGTGAACAGCACTATTAAGAACAAGCTGAGCAAATTAATGGCTGAAACTGGATTGTCATGGCCAGAAGCTTTGCCACTAGTGTTGTACAGCGTCAGAACCACTCCCAGGTCTCCCCTTAACCTATCACCCTTCGAAATTCTTTTTGGTCGACAACCTCATGTAATGATAGACCCCCAGGATGATTTTAAATGTAATAATGAAGTGACTGTGAAATATTTGGTTGGGATGAGCCAGCAACTGAGAAATCAACAAAGAAATTTAAAGCTGGTGATTCCTGACCTACCGAACAGTAATTGTCATGACATTGAGCCTGGGGATTATGTGATGATTCGAATTTTTTTACGCTCAAGTTGCCTCATAGACAGGTGGGAAGGACCATACCAAGTCTTGCTAACCAGCACGACAGCATTGAAGGTCGCCGAAAGAGAGACTTGGGCCCACTCGTCCCACTGCAAGAAGGTCGCTGACCCCGAGAGAACTCGTGACAAAGAGCAGAGTGTAGAGAATCTCGTATCACTGGAGTGTCTGTTCCGGGAAAGTTGAGAGGCAGGACTGTTGAAAGGCATCTGAGCACAGAGAGTAACAAGACCTAGAACGGTTGTTGTACCACTTTCTTTTTTCACCTCCCCCTGCATTTTTCCTTTCTTTTCTCCCTCTTATTTTCCTCCTTTCCCCTAATGAAATGGATTGATCACAAGAGACTGCGTTTCGGGTTCTGTTAGTAATTCTGGTTTTGATAAGGACAGTTTGTTTTGGTGAGGGTCCCAGAGAGGTCGAGCAGGGATCTGGAATGGGTTCTGATGGCAAGTATGAATTTGTAGGATCTCAGGATCAGCACATCACTTTAGTAAAGGCTGGCATCAGTAAGCGCTCTGGTAGTCAGGGAGCTCGGAGGCACTGTGAGGGGTTATTGCCTGATGAATATTGTATTTGTAGGAATTGTGAGAATATAGTCGAGGATGGGTGCATCCAGAGATGTCAGTCCAACCTTAATATTGACATGGACCGTCATCCGTTGAGTGATTACCACTCACTAGTGGGTAAGGTCTTAAACCAGACAGAATGCTGGGTGTGCTCACAGGTACCTCAAGGTCAGAGTAAGTCAGGATTAGTACCATACCCTTTAGCAATAGATGAGGTACTGGAATTACGGGGTGGGAGACCGGTGGACAAGAAATTCAATATCTCTAGGCCCCCTAGTTTGAAGCTCAACCAGTATCATGTAGATAGGTCCTTATTGTGTTTTAATGTTTCCAATTACCAAAAACCGGGAAATTGGGAAGTGACGTGGAATAGCCGGACAATGACCTTTTCACACAGAGCTGATAGGATACCCATAGACTCTGAACTTGTACGCCAAATAGCCAAAAGTGGGAGGTATTTCCGGTATAGGTATACTCGTGGAAGCAAGACCATGTGGGTTGGAAAAGTATCGCCAGGGTAATGTGCTCATATCATCCAGCCCGATACTTGTACTGATCAGATGGGAGAACTGGGGATGGGTTTCTTTACATGGAAAATTTGTAATATGGTGATGTTATATTTTGTCCCCTATGTTCTCCTAGATGATGCCTGTTTCATATATGGGAGGAAGGCGTACAAGTGGCTTGCCCCGAGCTCAGAGGGATTGTGTTATATTGGGAGAGTACTGCCAGAGGTCATGACCATAACCAATGATAAGATGAAAGACGTTCACCGCAGTGCTCAGGCTCTTTATACTCATACTCACTATGAACACATCATCAAGAGACACCTCATAGATAGGTCAGAGCACGCAGCCTCTGATTTGATCCACGAATCCACTGGGATTCAATTCCTTCTCGTACTAGACATCACCCGTACTGCCAGAGGAACTATAAATTATAGGTATATCCATGCGCTAGCGAACTTGATAGATAATATCACTGAGATGTATGACGACACCTTCAGGTATACGGGAAGGGAGCTACAAGCTTACAAGAAGGAACTGATTCAGCACAGGATGGTACTTAATTATGTCACAGCCGTGACAGGTGGGTACTGTGTTACTCTGGCAACTCAATATGGTGTGAAGTGCTGTACTTATATTACAAACAGCACTGATGACCCAACGGAGATTATCGATCGAAAGATGGACGATATCTTGCAGTTGAAGTGGGAGTTCAGAAGGAAGCACAACCTTACCTTAGCGACTGTGAGTAATGAACTGACCGGCTGGGTCTCATGGTTAAACCCACGCAAATGGTTCTCAGGTTAAGGAAAGTGGGCTCAGAATGTCATTATGAGTGTGGGGAAGTTTCTCCTTTGTATCCTGGCAGTCGTCATAATTATTGGTTCGATATTTAGGTGTGTTCAAATTCTAATGCAGCGCAAGCACGGCACAAATTTGATGAGTCTAAGGAGCGAGGGTGCTGTTATAGCAGCAGTTTTATTTTATGATCCATCCATAGAGACAGTGTTATAAGGATTGCAAATGAATTTCATGGCCTGTTTCTTTCACCCGTTTTTTTTTTGTTTCCCCCTCTGCCCAGATACATCCATCCGGAAAAGACATCAGCCCTACCCAAAATGTTTATGTGAATGTATTTTATATATGTGTCTTATCTTCATCTCTGCAACCTCCAGTTAATGGCACACATAGTCGACAGGTGATATCCACATATACTAGCACTCACATATGTTTCCCCCTCCATGTATCATCAACTAAATGTGCACCCCATTTGTTGGAACAAAAAAAAAGCCAAAAAGAGCTCGGTAGTGTTTGTTGGCCCATTTACAGACACTATTAGATAAGGGAAAGGAAGGTCGCACAAGTCGTCTATTCCTTAGAATCGGCCCCCTTAGGTACTTCCTATTTTATTTATATAACTGATCTTTATTGGGGGGTGCTACCACAGGCAAGATAGAATGATATATATACAAAAAAGAAAACAAGATTGCCTTATATTGGTGCACACTACTGATAATAAAATTTAACTTTTAATTTAAGTTGTTAAAAGACATTTGCGAAATATAGGATAAAATATAGAAGTGAAAAGATAAAGAAATTATTTAAAATAAATGTCTTCCTGCACACAGGGTGTCCGCAAGCTATGGAGTCTATATGCCTTCACAATATCCAAATCTCTGTGTTATGCTTATGCTTCTTAATAAATATTCTGCAATTTTCAGCAAATATCCGTGTCTTATTCTTTGTTGCCCTATATATATATATATATATATATATATATATATATAATATTTCCAACAATTATTTGTATGTTATTTCTTGTTATTGACATAACAAATATATATGTTGCAAAATATATCTATGCTTGATCCCTGTATATGGGAATCACTATAAAAATCCCTTAAAAATCCCTAGTGGGTCAATCTCATCTGTCATACAGCAGCAAATCTGAACAGCCACACTGATTTCGTATTATATATCCCTCCTGATAGGCTATATATATATAGTATGTGTCTCATTAGAGTTTGTGTGTCTCATCAACACAAACAACTATCTTAATATATATTCTATTGGGATTCAGAATATGGTCTATTTTTTTATATAACTCATGTGGACTGTCAGTATATTTCTTTTTACAATATTCTACCTGAACCTGCCTGCAAGGATATCTGAGTGTGATATATTGCTGGGAGTCTGTCACTGTTGTTGTACCCTATCTATGTCCTTATTATTTGTAACACTGATATATGGTCTCCCTGTAACTCACATGTTACTGTCCATGTTTCAATACTGTGGCTATATCATTAGCATTGATTTCCATTCACACAAATAAGTGTTATTAAATATCGTTACACAGTGTCTGTGTCCTTTATCTAGCAAAACAGTTATGCTGTCTGGCTATGACTCATATGCTGCTACAGACGTTTCAATCTTATATCTGTTTCAATGAGATTCATTTCCATCAATACCAGATTCGAATCTGAATAGAATATATATCATAACAGCTGCTGGTGTTGATGGAAATGAACCTCATTGAAACAGATACAATATTGAAACGTCTGTAGCAGCATATGAGTCATAGCCAGACAGCATAACTGTGTTGCTAGATAAAGGACACAGACACTGTGTAACGATATTTAATAACAGTTACTTGTGTGAATGGAAATCAATACTAATGATATAGCCACAGTATTGAAACCTGGACAGTTAGCCTTGTAGGCAGACTCAGATAGAATACCGTAAAAAGAAATATACTGACAGTCCACATGAGTTATATATAAAAAACAGATCATATTCTGAATCCTAACAGAATATATATTAAGATAGCTGTTTGTGTTGATGAAAATCAAGACTGCCAGAATATATATTACAATAACTGCTGGTATTGATGGAAATGAATCTCATTGAAACAGATACAATATTGAAACGTCTGTAGCAGCATATGAGTCATAGCCAGACAGCATAACTGTGTTGCTAGATAAAGGACACAGACACTGTGTAACGATATTTAATAACACTTATTTGTGTGAATGGAAATCAATGCTAATGATATAGCCACAGTATTGAAACATGGACAGTAACATGTGAGTTACAGGGAGACCATATAACAGTGTTACAAATAATAAGGACATAGATAGGGTACAACAACAGTGACAGACTCCCAGCAATATATCACACTCAGATATCCTTGCAGGCAGGTTCAGGTAGAATATTGTAAAAAAAAATATACTGACAGTCCACATGAGTTATATAAAAAATAGACCACATTCTGAATCCCAATAGAATATATATTAAGATAGTTGTTTGTGTTGATGAGACACACAAACTCTAATGAGACACATACTATATATATAGCCTATCAGGAGATATATATAATATGAAATCAGTGTGGCTGTTCAGATTTGCTGCTGTATGACAGATGAGATTGACCCACTAGGGATTTTATAGTGATTCCCATATACAGGGATCAAGCATAGATATATTTTACAACATATATATTTGTTATATCAATAACAAGAAATAACATACAAATATTTGTTGGAAATATATGATATATATATATAGGGCAACAAAGAATAAGAAACGGATATTTGCTGAAAATTGCAGATTATTTATTAAGAAGCATAAGCATAACACATAGAGATTTGGATATTGTGAAGGCATATAGACTCTATAGCTTGCGGACACCCCGTGTGCAGGAAGACATTTATTTTAAATAATTTCTTTATCTTTTCACTTCTATATTTTATCCTATATTTTGCAAATGTCTTTTAACAACTTAAATTAAAAGTTAAATTGTATTATCAGTAGTGTGCACCAATATAAGGCAATCTTGTTTTCTTTTTTCTATATATACCATTTACAGACCCTTAATACGGGATGAGAAGGATTTAATGTATACTTCGCAATACCTCGAAGCTTATCTAGAACATATACGGCACGATGATACATGCCCCTCAGACATGGATTCATACATACATGCTTTTTACTATCCCACTAGGTCATACATTTCCCACCTACAACTCTTCCCCAATCATCCAAGCTTTTGTATATATTGTATAGGTAATATTTTTTTTCCTGTTTATTGATTAGTTAGTGGCAGGTATTGATGACTGCCAAAGGGTGGACTGTCGAAGTCAGAAAATATTACAACACATACATTGCGTACAAACACCACATCCATGGCCTCCGTGTGCGTACGTATTCGGTGGTGATTGCACATGTTCGCAAATTGCGGATGGTCGCTCCCGCGGTCCTGCGCATTAGAGCGTGGTATCAGTAATTACAGTGGAATTTGTACTCTCATGGAAAAGCCACAAAGACATATCATAAATCTAATCTATATATTGTATAAATCCCACACTGTCTGCTTTTTCTTCTAAATAGCATGAAGATCGGTCACACATAAATTAAAACTCCCAGAGACTAAAATACAATGGCCTTATTTGCACTAGGCTTTGAAATTCTATGAAGAAGGCAAACACCTTTGTTTACTAGGATAGCTGAGTTTCTATTTAAAACAATAAGTACTGGATTGTCATTGTCTCACCTGAAGACAAAAACAAACGAAGAGACAATACCCAGGAACCGAAGCTGCGAGAAACTCAATTAGCAAATAGCTAACCAAGATACAAACCAGACATTTAGAAATCTGAGATATTAACATTCATAGTTTAAACTCTTGGAGATGTATGTGTATGTGTATATATATATATATATATATATATATATATAATTCCTAACAAATTGTAATAGCAGGAGTATGTGTGTGTGTGTATATATATATATATATATATATATATATGAGTATATGGATATATATGGATATATGTATATCTTGAGGATGGAAATAGATAATCATATCATGTGTGGGATCATATTGTTCAGAGTCACGTAAACATTAATCTGATGGGAATAAGAATATTATTACATATTACCACATTAAGTTATTAATAATATCAGATTTATGTATGATTAATGTGATGGGTTTAACTGGTCATGGGGCGGTAACTCAGATGCAAACAACAGAAACCACATCTCAGGTCCTAGCCATCGCCCACTTCTTGAGCTGACCAATGATCTCCGGTGCACAGTATATGTCCCACCCCCGAACCAATGGAAGAAGAGCACACAGTGTCTATTGTATTATATTTTGATCTACCGTATAAAAGATGCCTGCAGCAGGCCTGGTCACACAAGACTCACAAAGTTATCTATCTAGATGACCGATGACCAGACTGGGTAGCGTGGCAAAATCCAAACAAGTATGTATCATTGACTGTAGCCATTATTCTTTTGTATTGTATTGCTTTGTTATTTTAACCCCCTTTCAGTAATAATACGCTGTGGTGTCGGTACCCAGTAGTTTAATTACAATCTGGTGTCGTGTCTTCCTTTCCCTGCTAAGGTTTAAAGTGTATTATTATCGCATTGCATAGCTGTTAAGGGTTCACGTTGTATCATTGGGTGTGTACGCGCTGTATGTACTTTGTACAGCCAGCGCGGCGTTTATACGCAAAGTCCATACTCGGTACGGGACTCTGTACGCTAACGGTGTAAAAAGTCCGTAGGTTGCGGATTAAGTATAGCGGCCGCAGCGGCTTCATTTAAAGTGTATGAAATGTTTTTTTAAAGTGTTGCTTTTAGTCCTGTATGAAAATCAGCATTTCTCACCCTAATATTGAGTCAGCTAAGATGTCAAGGAGGGAAGTATCAAGACCATATATAGAAGAAAATAAGATTTTACTCACCGGTAAATCTATTTCTCGTAGTCCGTAGTGGATGCTGGGGACTCCGTAAGGACCATGGAGAATAGACGGGCTCCGCAGGAGACTGGGCACTCTAAGAAAGATTTAGTACTACTGGTGTGCACTGGCTCCTCCCTCTATGCCCCTCCTCCAGACCTCAGTTAAGGAAACTGTGCCCTGAAGAGCTGACATTACAAGGAAAGGATTTTGGAATCCAGGGTAAGACTCATGCCAGCCACACCAATCACACCGTATAACTTGTGATAACATACCCAGTCAACAGTATGAACAACAACAGAGCATCATACAAACCTGATGCAACCATAACATAACCCTTATTTAAGCAATAACTATATACAAGTATTGCAGAAGAAGTCCGCACTTGGGACGGGCGCCCAGCATCCACTACGGACTACGAGAAATAGATTTACCGGTGAGTAAAATCTTATTTTCTCTAACGTCCTAGTGGATGCTGGGGACTCCGTAAGGACCATGGGGATTATACCAAAGCTCCCAAACGGGCGGGAGAGTGCGGATGACTCTGCAGCACCGAATGAGCAAACACAAGGTCCTCCTCAGCCAGGGTATCAAACTTGTAGAACTTTGCAAAAGTTTTTGAATCCGACCAAGTAGCTGCTCGGCAAAGCTGTAATGCCGAGACCCCTCAAGCAGCCGCCTAAGAAGAGCCCACCTTCCTTGTGGAATGGGCTTTTACTGATTTTGGAGGCGGCAAGCCAGCCACAGAATGAGCCTGCTGAATCATGTTACAGATCCAGCGAGCAATAGTTTGCTTTGAAGCATGAGCACCCAGCTTGATGGATGCATACAGGATAAACAGCGAGTCAGGTTTCCTGACTCCAGCCGATCTGGCTACATAAATCTTCAAAGCCCTGACTACATCTAGTAACTTGGAATCCTCTAAGTCACGAGTAGCAGCAGGCACCACAATAGGTTGGTTCACATGAAAAGATGACACCACCTTTTGCAGAAATTGCGGACGAGTCCGTAATTCTGCCCTGTCCATATGGAAAACCAGATAGGGGCTTTTACATGACAAAGCCGCCAATTTTTGACCACTTTCCACGTGAGATATTTTAACTCCACGGTCTTAAGCGGCTCAAACCAGTGAGATTTCAGGAAACTCAACACCACGTTAAGATCCCAAGGTGCCACTGGTGGCACAAAAAAGGGGCTGAATATGCAGCACTCCCTTTACAAACGGCTGAACTTCAGGTAGAGAAGCTAGGTTTTGTATGAAAGAAAATGGATCGGCCCGAAATCTGGACCTTAATGGACCCCAATTCTAGGCCCAAAGTCACTCCCGACTGTAGGAAGTGAAGGAAACGGCCCAGCTGGACTTCCTCTGTAGAGGCATTCCTGGCCTCACACCCAGCAACATATTTTCGCCGTATACTGTGATAATGTTTAGCCGACACGTCCTTCCTAGCCCTTATCAGCGTAGGAATAACCTCTTCCGGAATCCCTCTTTTCTACTAGGATCCGGCGTCCAACCTCCATGCCGTCAAACGCAGCTGCGGTAAGTCTTGGAACATACAAGGTCCCTGCTGCAACAGATCCTGCCCTAGAGGCAGAGGCCATGGGTCCTCTGTGAGCATTTCTTGCAGCTCTGGATACCAAGTCCTTCTTGGCCATTCCGGAACAATGAGTATTGTTCTCACTCCTCTTTTCCTTATGATTCTCAGCACCTTGGGTAAGAGAGGAAAAGGAGGAAACACATAAACCGACTTTAACATCCACGGTGTCACCAGTGCGTCTAAGGCTATCGCCTGAGAGTCCCTTGACCTGGCGCAATACCTCTGTAGCTTTATGTTGAGGCGGGATGCCATCATGTCCACCAGTGGCAGTTCCCACCGACCAACAATCTGCGCGAAGACTTCTTGATGAAAGTCCCCACTCTCCCGGGTGGAGGTCGTGCCTGCTGAGGAAGTCTGCTTCCCAGTTGTCCACTCCCGGAATGAACACTACTGACAGTGCGCTTGCGTGATTCTCCGCCCAGCGAAGAATTCTGGTGGCTTCTACCATCGCCACCCTGCTCCTTGTGCCGCCTTGGCGGTTTACATGAGCCACTGTGGTGATATTGTCTGACTGAATCAGAACCGGTTGGTCGCGAAGCAGGGTCTCCGCTTGACTTAGGGCGTTGTATATGGCCCTTAGTTCCAGGATATTGATGTGAAGGCAAGTCTCCTGCCCTGACCACAGCCCTTGGAAATTTCTTCCCTGTGTGACTGCCCCCCACCCTCGGAGGCTTGCATCCGTGGTCACCAAGACCCAGTCCTGAATGCCGAATCTGCGACCTTCGATATGGTGAGCACTCTGCAGTCACCACAGGAGAGACACCCTGGCTCTGGGGGATAGGGTGATTAACCGATGCATCTGAAGATGTGATCCGGACCACTTGTCCAGTAAGTCCCATTGGAAGGTCCTCGTATGGAACCTGCCGAAGGGAATGGCCTCGTATGATGCCACCCTCCTTCCCAGGACTCGAGTGCAGTGATGCACTGACACCTGTTTTGGTTTTAATAGATTCCTGACCAGTGTCACGAGCTCCTGAGCTCTCTCTATCGGGAGATAAACCCTTTTCTGGTCTGTGTCTAGGATCATGCCTAGGAGAGGCAGATGAGCTGTAAGAACCAACTGCGACTTTGGAATATATAGAATCCAGCTGTGTTGCCGTTACACTTCCAGAGAAAGTGATACGCTGTTCAGCACCTGCTCTCTTGATCTCGCTTTTATGAGGAGATCGTCCAAGTACGTGATAATAGTGACACCTTGCTTCCGCAGGAGCACCATCATTTCCGCCATTACCTTGGTAAATATATTCTCAAGGCCGTGGAGAGACCAAACGGCAACATCTGAAATTGGTAATGACAATCCCAAACCGCAATTCTGAGGTACGCCTGATGAGGTGGATAAATGGGGACATGAAGGTATGCATCCTTTATGTCCCGAGTCACCATAAAATCTCCCCCTTTCAGGCTTGCAATAACCGCTCTTAGCGATTCCATCTTGAACTTGAACCCTTTCAGGTTCAGGGATTTTAAATTCAATATGGGTCCGACCGAACCGTCTGGTTTCGGGACTACAACATGGTCGAATAATAACCCCCTCCTTGTTGAAGGAGGGGAACCTTGACCACCACCTTGTTGAAGATACAATTTGTGAATTGCAGTTAACACTGTTTCCCTCTCGTGGGGGGAAGCCGGCTGGGCCGTCGGTGAGGGGGCATCTTCTCAAAGTCCAGCTTGTATCCCTGAGACACAATATCTATTGCCCAGGGATCTAACAGGGAGTGAACCCACTTGAGGCTGAACTTACGAAGGCGTGCCCCCACCGGGCCTAGCTCCGCCTGTGGAGCCCCAGCGACATGCGGTGGATTTTTTTAGAGGCCGGGGAGGACTTCTGTTCCTGGGAACTAGCTGTGTTGTGCAGCTTCTTTTCTCTGCCCCCGCCTCTGGCAAGAAAGGACGCACCTCGGACTTTCTTGTTTCTTTATTCGAAAGGCTGCATTTAATAACGTCGTGCTTTCTTAGGCTGTGCAGGAATATAAGGCAAAATATCAGAATTACCAGCTATAGCTGTGGAGACCAGGTCCGAGAACCCTTCTCCACACAAGCCTCAGCCTTCCATATGCCTCTTAAGTCGGCATCATCTGTCCATTGCATATTCTACAGGACACGTCAAGCAGAAATCGACATAGCTTTGACTCTAGGACCCAGTATACCCATGTCTCTTTGGGCATGTTTTATATATAAACCCATCTCTTAAGACAGCATCTTTAATATATATATATATATATATATATATATATATCTATATGCATACTAGGGTCTCAATCTCTGTTGATAAAGTACCTGACCACGCTGCCACAGCACTATAAACCCATGCCGACACAATCGCCGGTCTGAGTAGTGTACTAGAATGTGCACGCTATCTGCAGGATCCCTGAGAATAGCTAGTGCTACCTTCTGTGCAAACGTGACACCCTAGGGGAAGATTCCCATCACATCCTGGCCCTAGTGGGGAAAGGATACTGCCTGAGAATCTTTTGTGGGAAGCTGCAGTCTCTTGTCTGAAGATTCCCGCTCTTTTTCCTCATGAGAGGAGGGAAATTTACCTCAGCTTTCTTCCCCTTAACATGTGTACCCTTGTGTCAGGGACAAATGAGTCATCAGTGATATGCAAATCATCTTTTATTACAATAATCATATATTGAATACCTTTCAGCCATTTTAGCTGTAACTTTGCATTATCGTAGTCGACACTGGAGTCAAACTCTGTGTCGATATCAGTGTTTATTATTTTGGATAGTGAGCATTGTGAGACTCTGAAGGTCTCTGTGACATAGGGACAGACATGGGTAGATTTCCTGTCTGTTCTCTAATCTTTTGTGCAATAAATTCACCTCAGCACTTACACATATCCAAACAGGTGTCGGCGTTGTCGACGGAGACACCCTCTCACACACATATTTGCTCTATCTCCTCCTTAGGGGAGCCTTTTACCTCAGACATGTCGACACACACGTACCGACACACCACACACACAGGGGATGCTCTATTTGAAGACAGTTCCCCCACAAGGCCCTTTGGAGAGACAGAGAGAGAGTATGCCAGCACACACCCCAGCGCTATATGACCCAGGAATCACACAGTAACTTAGTGTTAACCCAGTAGCTGCTGTATATATTGTTTTTACGCCAAATTTATGTGCCCCCCCTCTCTTTTTCACCCTCTCTATCGTGCAGGGGAGAGCCTGGGGAGCTTCCTCTCAGCGGAGCTGTGGAGAGAAAATGGCGCTGGTGAGTGCTGAGGAAGAAGGCCCCGCCCCCTCAGCGGCGGGCTTCTCCCGCGATTTTGTGTAAAATTAATGGCGGGGGCTCATGCATATAACAGTGTCCAACTGTATATATGCTGCTTTTTGCCAGGAGGTAATCAATTGCTGCCCAGGGCGCCCCCCCTGCGCCCTGCACCCTACAGTGACCGGAGTGTGTGGGTTAGTGTGGGCGCAATGGCGCACAGCTGCAGTGCTGTGCGCTACCTCATATTAAGACAGGAGTCTTCTGCCGCCGATTTTGACGTCTTCTTGCTTCAACCCGCCGGCTTCTGTCTTCTGGCTCTGCGAGGGGGACGGCGGCGCTGCTCCGGGAACGGACGACAAGGTCAGGTCCTGTGTTCGATCCCTCTGGAGCTAATGGTGTCCAGTAGCCTAAGAAGCGCAACCTAGCCGCAGTTAGTAGGTTTGCTTTTGTCCCCTCAGTCCCACGTAGCAGAGAGTCTGTTGCCAGCAGAAGCTCTCTGAAAATAAAAAACCTAACTAAAATACTTTCTTATTAGCAAGCTCAGGAGAGCTCACTAAAAGCACCCAGCTCTGGCCGGGCACAGATTCTAACTGAGGTCTGGAGGAGGGGCATAGAGGGAGGAGCCAGTGCACACCAGTAGTACTAAATCTTTCTTAGAGTGCCCAGTCTCCTGCGGAGCCCGTCTATTCCCCATGGTCCTTACGGAGTCCCCAGCATCCACTAGGACGTTAGAGAAATTAAGTGCTGTTGTTATCAAAGAAAATAATTGCTTTCAGTACATACACAAAACCAGTTGGTTTTATAATAAAAACGTATATTTATTTATACATATATCAATACACATGGCCGGTGTTATACAGATTACAAAGATTACGTAGACAATAGAAAAAAATTAAACAATTGAAAAAAAATCCAAATACTCAATCCACTCTCTATCCAATTTCACTTTAGATTCTGACAGTTTATAAGGGCGTACAGTTCAAAAAACACCACTCAATTTTAATCCTTAGGTTATTAAACCCACTAATTATAACAGAGAGCATCCTCAGCAATTTCCCCCCTATCTACAGCAGCCTTAAGACTGCCATACACAGAGGGGAAATTGCTGAGGATTAACTCTGTCTATTATGCTCCAGTGGGAGAAAGTCCATCACCATTGAGCTGTCTTTGGTGAGCTAATTATTGGACTACAAAAAGAAACCCATAGAGATCTGAGCATAGAGATAACAGATTAAGAACCTCTAACAACCTCAAAAATATCGATTATATCAAAAGGGACTTGCCCCTATATTTTTTTTTTTATCAATTGGCTATCTGCATATTCTCTTGAGATATAGAACCAAGGTGGTCATTCCGAGTTGTTCGCTTGCTAGCTGCTTTTAGCAGCATTGCAAATGCTAGGCCGCCGCCCTCTGGGAGTGTATCTTAGCTTAGCAGAATAGCGAACGAAAGATTAGCAGTACTGCTACTAAATAATTCCTTGCAGTTTCTGAGTAGCTCCAGACCTACTCCTAGATTGCAATCACCTCAGTCCGTTTAGTTCCTGGTTTGACGTCACAAACACGCCCTGCGTTCGGCCAGCCACTCCCCTATTTCTCCAGCCACTCCTGCGTTTTTACCTGGAACGCCTGCGTTTTTTAGCACACTCCCTGAAAACGGCCAGTTTTCGCCCAGAAACTCCCACTTCCTGTCAATCACACTACGATCACTCGAGCAATGAAAAAACATCGCTCGAGCTTGTGCAAATCTCCAAAGTTTTGTGTTAAATTACTGAACGCATGCGCATGCACATTTTCCACCTAATCGCTCCGTTGCGAAAAACGGCAACGAGCGAACAACTCGGAATGACCACCCAAGTGGGTAAATGCTATATATGGAATACTAACAAATTTTATGTTTGACTTGGACGTGACTAATATCTTAGGAGGGGTGGTCTTCAGGTTGACGACAGTCGGGATCCCGGCGCACAGTATACCGGTGCCGGAATCCCGACAGTCGGTATACCGACAGTTTTTCTCCCTCGTGGGGGTCCATGACCCCCCTGGAGGGAGAATAAATAGCATATCGCCCCACAATGCCGCAGCGTGGCGATCGCAGCGAGCCCGCAAGGGGCTCATTTGCGCTCGCCATGCTGTCGGTATGCCAGCAGTCGAGCTTCCGGCGCTGGTATGCTGGTCGCCGGGAGCCCGGCCGCCGGCATACCATACCACACCCTCTTAGGAGATAACTAATAATCAGCTTGCATGCAAAATGCAAAGCCTGCTTAAATGGAAACTAATCAGTTATAATAATAATAAATAATTTTTATGGCTACGTAAGCAGGGCCGAAACTAGCATTTTTGGTGCCTGGGGCAAAGTAGTAAATTGGCGCCCCCTATGCACACAAACACACACTTTGGAACCATGTCAAAAACACAGTAATAAACATTTGGCAAAGTGACAAACAGCACCGTCAGGGTGCATCCAGCACACATTCCCTAGAAAAATGGATAGGAACACAAGAAAACTAACATGCACATCAGATACAGTATTGGTGGGGACTCTGACTGGCCAACTGCTGTAGGACTACAAAGACCAGCATGCCAGTCAGGACCTAAGGCCAATTAAAGAGGAGGACTACCAACTTTCTGTGTAGGGGACACACACAATGTGGGTTATCCTGGCTGCAGAGAGGAGTCCCTAGGGCTGGCTGGTGTTATATACCTGATGTTAGCCATGCAGTCACTGTATCACACACACTGAGGGGAGGAGGACTCCAACTGGCCAACTGTTGCAGGACTACAAAGCCCTGCATGCCAGTTGGGACCTAGGACCACTCTTTGGGAGGCAGCAGCGGTCCTGGTGTATAGAGACCTCACCTCAGACTAATTATCATCTGCTGCTGCTTCCTCTCACACTTTCCTTTTCTAGTGGAGCTGCTATGCAGGAAGGGGGAGGCGCTGAGCAACAGGGCCAGGGGCAGATATAGTTTACACAGGCACAGGAGTGTGTGAATGGCCACCCCTGCCCCATTCATAAGTGTTCTAGTTGCTGGGGGTGTTTTTTCCCCCCAGGAGTCCACATTGGTGGTACTGAGGAGCGGGGGATCTACACCGAGGGTTTTGTCTGGGACCCGCCAATAGGTAGCCCCTTAGGGTCCTGTCCTTATCAGGTGGAGCTGCGGGAAGGGGGAGGCGCTGGGGAACAGGCCTGGGGGCAGACAGCGCCTGCACAGGCACAGGAGCGTGTGAGCGGGCATGTACCAGCGCTCGGGAAATAAAAGGGGGCAGCTGGAGTTCATGGTTACCACCCCTGCCTCATTCATTAGCGTTCTAGTTGCCGGGGAGGGGGGAGTTTACCAGGAGTCCACATTGGTGATGCTGGGGATCGGGTACCTGCAGCGAGGGTTCTTGGACCTGGCAGAAGGGCTGAGAGAAAGGAGGGGAGGCAGAATACCCATCTCTGCGCTCTCTCAGATTCTGCACCCGGGGCACAGGCCGCCTAACCCCTCCCCCTCCCCCCCCCCCCCCAGCCTCCCCCCGAGTTGCGGCAATGACATAAGTACAAAAATTGTATTTTTTTTTTGGAACTTGCTTGGAAACATTAACAGTTAAAGTAGCCACTTGTGGCTCTCTGGATACAAATAACAATCTCTGCGAACAGAGGTTTCATTTAATTTAATGTTTGCTAGGTCCCTTGGACACGGATAACAAGTTTCTTTGGTTTATAATTACATGTGTTTTGAAATAGCTTTATAAACCTTTTTAGCAGGCTATATAGTTTTATTTGTATTGTGAATTTTTATATCTACGGCTTTCCTGGACACAGATTAGAAACCTGTCACTATTTTTATCAAAAGTTTATATAGTAATATTTTGTTTCTTTGGGGAAAAAAAGCTGTCTGTACACTATACCTACATCAATCTCTAATGTTTCAGTTCAAAAAGAAGATAAGACTTGTTGCGTGTTATTGCTCAAATTGTTTTTTTTTTACATCTAGCCGAGCATACCTTACTGGAAAATTACTTGTTTCAGCACGTCCTTCGAAATGATTGGATTTACTAATGTGCAATCTGGGATCTTTGGACATTTTATACTCAAGGCACCTCTGTTTGTATGTTGGAATCTTATATTATGACATATTACATTCAGGAGTGGTTCTAGGCATGGGCAAGCAGGGCGGGGGCGTCAGGGGTGCTGCGGCCCACTGGCACGGCCGCGGTCACCCCGCAGGCGCCCGCCGCACACCCGCACCCCATCTGCAGCAGGTGCTGTGGGCTGTGTGGGTGCCCACTACAGCCGGCGCCACTGTCAGATGCTAGAGGTCATAATTGACCTCTAGTGTTTATGTGGCGCTGCTATGGGAGAGGAGCCGGCGGTCAGAGACAGAGGGCAGTGCAGTAGCGGTCGGGAAGCAGGAGCGGGGCTGGTAAGTATTGTGGGTTTTGTTTTGTGTTTGTAAGGGGTCACAACTACAGGGGGCACAGCTACTGGGGGCAAATCTACTGGGGGCACAGCTACTGGGGCAAATCTCCTTGGGGCACAGCTACAGGGGGCAAAACTACTGGGGGCATAACTACTGTGGAAAAATCTACTGGGGCACAGCTACAGCGGGCACAACTACAGGGGCCATAACTTTCCCTATGAAGCCACGCCCCTATTTTTGGGCATGCACTTTCGGCGCACACCAACTCTGTTTTGCCTGTCGGGGGGCGCCAAAGGAAACTTTTGCCCTGGGCGCCACAAGGTCTAGAACCGGCCCTTATTACAGTCGATATGCATATGTTTACTATTACAATTGTCTTAATAAAATATTATTGAAAAAAAAGTATAATTAGAGTTATAATTGGTGGGTATAGTAAACTTGTATGTCCTGGAAAACTGTTAGAATACAAAGTGAAACTGGAATAGAAAATGTAAGTATTTTTTAAATTTATTTTGTGTTTTACATTTTCTATTGTCTACGTAATCTTTGCAAGCTGTATAAAGGTGTGTACACATGGTCAGATTTTTTCTTACGGTTTTGACTATATAGTCAAAATCGCAAGGAAAGTTAGTGCAGATCGCAAGGTGAAAGTCGCCTTGCGATCCCGATGCGATACCGATGCGCGGTCCCGGTATGAATGTGGAGCAAAATCTGTCATTAGATCATTTATTTGCCATGCTTACAAAAAACATAAAATATGCACCTCTTGCTGTGTACCGTGGTTTATTCCAGGTACAAAGTTACAGGCTTTTTTGCTTTGCTCCCAACTCAGATTTTGTGTATCCCTGACTTGCTCCTCCTTATGACTGTAGGCAGAACGGAGGAAAAAAGAACCATGCAAGTGTAGGCCAATTACAGTTCACTCACCATGCAGTACATTGATCTTTATGTGGCTTAAAAACTGTTAGTGTTTGGAGATGTGCCAGATTACTCTGATAGAGGCATGTAATTGCATTTTTGGAAGTGCTTATAAAGTTTTTGAAAAGTGATAAGCATATTCTGTGTCACCTCAATTCGCCCCTCCACCTTCTTGACATGGACATAATAAAGATAACGCAATCATAGAAACATAGAAACATAGAATTTGACGGCAGATAAGAACCACTTGGCCCATCTAGTATGCCCCTTTTTTTTTTATCCTTTAGGTAATCTCAACCCTTTTTGAACCTTAATTCTTTGTAAGGATATTCATATGCCTATACCAAGCATGTTTAAATTGCTCTACAGTCTTAGCCTCTACCACCTCTGATGGGAGACAATTCCACTTATCCACTACCCTTTCTGTGAAGTAATTTTTCCTTAAATTTCCCCTGAACCTCCCCCCCTCCAGTCTCAGTGTATGTCCTCGAGTTCTAATACTTCTCTTCCTTTGAAGAATGTTTCCCTCCTGAACTTTGTTAAGACCCTTGATATATTTGAAAGTTTCTATTCTTTCCCTTCTCTCCTCCAAACTATACATGTTAAGATCTTTTAGCCTTTCCGGGTACGTTTTGTGATGTAGGCCATGCATCATTTTAGTTGCCCTTCTTTGTACACTCTCTAATGTATTTATATCCTTCTGGAGATATGGTCTCCAGAACTGGACACAGTATTCCAGATGGGGCCGCACCAATGACCTATACAGTGGCATTATCACTTCTTTTTTCCTGCTACTGATTCCTCTCCCTATGCAACCAAGCATCTGACTTGCCTTTCTCATTGCTTTGTTGCATGGCTTTCCTGCCTTCAAGTCACTTGAAATAGTGACTCCTAAATCCCTTTCCTCCTCAGTAGTTTCCATTATAGTACCCTTGATACTATATTTAGCCTTTAGGTTTTTGAGACCCAAGTGCATGATTTTGCATTTTTTAGCATTAAACTGTAGTTGCCACGTTCTTGACCATTTCTCAAGCCTAGCTAGGTCATCAATCATTTGTTTGACCCCTCCCGGTGTGTCTAACCTGTTGCATATCTTTGTATCATCTGCAAAAAGGCATACCTTCCCTTCAATACCATCTGCAATGTCACCAACAAAGATATTAAAGAGAACTGGACCAAGTACAGATCCCTGGGGTACTCCACTGGTAACATTTCCCTCCATAGATTGCACTCCATTAACTACAACAGTCTGTTTCCTATCCTGCAACCAGGTTCTTATCCATTTAACTGTTTTATAATCCACCCCCACGCTTTCAAGTTTATTTAGCAGTCTGCGATGTGGGACAGTGTCAAATGCCTTACTAAAGTCTAGATATGCTACATCTACAGCTCCCCCTTGATCTATTATTTTCGTCACAGAGTCAAAAAAGTCAATAAGATTTGTTTGGCATGATCTACCACCAGTAAATCCATGCTGTTTTGGATCCTGTTAGTGGTTTGATTTAAGATATTCCACAACTCTTTCTTTTAATAGTTTTTCCATTACTTTCCCCACTACTGATGTAAGGCTTACTGGTCTGTAGTTACTTGCTTCTTCCTTGCTTCCACTTTTGTGCAGTGGAACTACATTTGCTCTTTTCCAGTCCTCTGGAATGGCACCTGTATTTAGTGACTGGTTAAATAATTCTGTTAACGGTGTAACCAGCACATCTTTTAGCTCTTTGAGTATCCTTGGGTGTATCCCATCTGGTCCCATTGATTTATCCACTTTTAGTTGTGAAAGTTCTGTTAGGACCTTCTCCTCTGTAAATGTACTTTCATCTACCTTATTTTTATGAATGTCCTTGCAACTTAACTGTGGCCCCATCCCTTCTTCTGTAGTAAATACTGAGCAAAAATAATTATTTAGGTGATCTGCTATTGCCTTGTCTCCCTCCACCAAATTCTCACTCTCTGTCTTAAGTCTTATTATTCCTCCATTTGATTTTCTCCTTTCACTTATATACTTAAAAAAAGTTTTGCCCCCTTTATCTACTGACTGGGCCATTTTTTCCTCAGCTTCTGCCTTTGCACGTCTGATCACTTTCTTAGCATCCTTCCGTCTGTCAAGATACACCTCTTTGTCATTATTATTTTGAGTCTGTTTGTATTTCCTAAAAGCCATCTTTTTTGCTTTCACACTAGTTGATACTTCTTTTGTGAACCACACTGGCTTCCTTTTCCTGGTGCTTTTCCTGACCCTTTTGATACAAAGATCAGTTGCACTTAGTATTGCACTTTTCAGTTTTTCCCACCTCTCCTGCACTCCTTCCAAGTTCCACCAGTCCGCCAATGAATCACTTAAACATCTCCCCATTTTTGCAAAATCAGCATTTCTAAAATCCAACACCTTTGTTTTTGTGTGACAGGAGTTGGATCCTGTCTTTATACTAAACCATACTGCTTGATGATCACTGGATCCCAGGTGCTCACCCACATATATGTCGGATATCCTATCACCATTTGTAAGAATTCAATCTAATATTGAATCTTTGCGAGTGGGCTCCATCACCAATTGCTTGAGAGATGCCCCCTGTAAGGAATGTAGAAATTTGCCACTTGTAGCTGAATTTGCAAAAGACCCCTCCCAATTTACATCAGGTACATTAAAGTCTCCCATGATTATGACTTCTCCCTTTAAAGCCATTTTAGTGATGTCCAACAATAGGTTTCTGTCCAAATCCTGCCCCTGGCCTGGTGGTCTATAGATCACCCCAATGCGAATAACATCCTTCTCCCCGGTTTCTGTGGTGACCCAAAGGGCCTCAGTTTTGTCTTCAATATTTTGTATTAAAGTAGCATTTATGCTTTTTTTCACATACATTGCTACCCCTCCTCCTATTCTTCCTATTCTATCCTTCCTAAATAAATTGTATCCTGGTATAGCTATGTCCCAGTCATGATTTTCATTGCACCATGACTCTGTAATTGCCACAAAATCCAGGTTATCCCTTGTCATTATCGCAATTAGCTCTGGAATCTTGTCTTCTAAGCTCCTAGCATTTGCACACATAGGGGTAAATTTACTAAGATTCGTAATTTCCGAAAAAAGGTCAAAGTTCAATCACGAATGACATCGACAGTGTAAAACTGCAACTTTTTGAATTGATTACGATGGATTTACTAAGCTGTCGTATTCGGGTTTTTCTTTTCTTCCGATGTCGATGTCATTCGTGGTTTTTTACCTATTTTTACGGCAGTGATTAGCAAAACACTGCCGACTTTTTTTACAATCAATCTCGGCCGGATCTGTGTGATCCGTGCTGGGGTTTATTTATTTATTTTTTTTAAATTAAACACTGTAAAATCATTATAAAAAATGCGTGGGGTCCCCCCTCCTAAGCATAACCAGCCTCGGGCTCTTTGAGCCGATCCTGGTTGCAAAAATATGGGGGAAAAAATGACAGGGGTTCCCCCATATTTAAGCAACCAGCATCGGGCTCTGCGCCTGGTCCTGGTCCCAAAAATACGGGGGACAAAAAGAGTAGGGGTCCCCCGTATTTTTAAAACCAGCACCGGGCTCCACTAGCTGGACAGATAATGCCACAGCCGGGGGTCACTTTTATATAGTGCCCTGCGGCCGTGGCATCAAAAATCCAACTAGTCACCCCTGGCCGGGGTACCCTGGGGGAGTGGGGACCCCTTCAATCAAGGGGTCCCCCCCCCCAGCCACCCAAGGGCCAGGGGTGAAGCCCGAGGCTGTCCCCCCCATCCAATGGGCTGCGGATGGGGAGGCTGATAGCCTTTGTTGTAAAAGAAAAGATATTGTTTTTAGTAGCAGTACTACAAGTCCCAGCAAGCCTCCCCCGCATGCTGGTACTTGGAGAACCACAAGTACCAGCATGCGACGGAAAAACGGGCCCGCTGGTACCTGTAGTACTACTACTAAAAAAATACCCAAAAAAAGACAAGACACACACACCGTGAAAGTATAATTTTATTACATACATACACACATACATACATACTTACCTTATGTTCCCACGCAGGTCGGTCCTCTTCTCCAGTAGAATCCAAGGGGTACCTGTTGAATAAATTATACTCACGAGATCCAGGGGTCCAGGCTCCTCGGGAAATCCAGGGGTAATCCACGTACTTGACAAAAAAAACAAAACGGTGTCCCGACCACGAACTGAAAGGGGACCCATGTTTGCACATGGGTCACCTTTCCACGAATGCCAGAAAGCCACTCTGACTTCTGTCTAAGTGGGTTTCTTCAGCCAATCAGGGAGCGCCACGTTGTAGCACTCTCCTGATCAGCTGTGTGGTCCTGTCCTCACTGACAGGCAGCACACGGCAGTGTTACAATGTAGCGCCTATGCGCTACATTGTAACCAATGATGGGAACTTTCTGCCCTGCGGTTGACCTAAAGTGACGTCACCGCTGAGCAGAAAGTTCCCAGCATTGGTTACAATGTAGCGCATAGGCGCTACATTGTAACACTGCCGTGTGCTGCCTGTCAGTGAGGACAGGACCACACAGCTGATCAGGAGAGTGCTACAACGTGGCGCTCCCTGATTGGCTGATGAAACCCACTTAGACAGAAGTCAGAGTGGCTTTCTGGCATTCGTGGAAAGGTGACCCATGTGCAAACATGGGTCCCCTTTCAGTTCGTGGTCGGGACACCGTTTTGTTTTTTTTGTCAAGTACGTGGATTACCCCTGGATTTCCCGAGGAGCCTGGACCCCTGGATCTCGTGAGTATAATTTCTTCAACAGGTACCCCTTGGATTCTACTGGAGAAGAGGACCGACCTGCGTGGGAACTTAAGGTAAGTATGTATGTATGTATGTGTGTATGTATGTATGTAATAAAATTATACTTTCACGGTGTGTGTGTCTTGTCTTTTTTTGGGTATTTTTTTAGTAGTAGTACTACAGGTACCAGCGGGCCCGTTTTTCCGTCGCATGCTGGTACTTGTGGTTCTCCAAGTACCAGCATGCGGGGGAGGCTTGCTGGGCCTTGTAGTACTGCTACTAAAAACAATATCTTTTCTTTTACAACAAAGGCTATCAGCCTCCCCATCCGCAGCCCATTGGATGGGGGGGGACAGCCTCGGGCTTCACCCCTGGCCCTTGGGTGGCTGGGGGGGGGACCCCTTGATTGAAGGGGTCCCCACTCCCCCAGGGTACCCCGGCCAGGGGTGACTAGTTGGATTTTTTATGCCACGGCCGCAGGGCACTATATAAAAGTGACCCCCGGCTGTGGCATTATCTGTCCAGCTAGTGGAGCCCGGTGCTGGTTTTAAAAATACGGGGGACCCCTACTCTTTTTGTCCCCCGTATTTTTGGGACCAGGACCAGGCGCAGAGCCCGATGCTGGTTGCTTAAATATGGGGGAACCCCTGTCATTTTCCCCCCCATATTTTTGCAACCAGGATCGGCTCAAAGAGCCCGAGGCTGGTTATGCTTAGGAGGGGGGACCCCACGCATTTTTTTTGAAAAAATAAGCACTTTCCCACCCCTTCCCACTGATATACATGCACGGATCTCATGGATCCGTGCATGCCTATCCAATCACGAATAAAAAAAGCAGGTCTGTTTTTTTTTAGCACTTTTTTACGAGTTGTAATTTTTCACGGCAGTGTTTGTTCTTTTTTTGCTTTGCACTTCTTAGTAAATGACCGAGATTCATACTTAAACTGCCGCGTTTTGACCGATGGTGTATTCATTCGTAATTTTTTACCTGAACTTGCAAAAAATTACGAATGCCCTCATCACTGCCGTGATTAGTGCTTAGTAAATTACCGAGATGACACTTTGATGAAAAAACGGCATCTCGGTCAAAATCGGGAGCTTAGTAAATTTACCCCATAGCTTTAAGAATTTTGTCTGTGCATTTGTTATTAGTAGCCATGTCCAGACTGTACAAAATAAATGACAAGTTTAAAGTTGAAATTACCTGTTTGGAGATGTTGCTCAGTGTTTGATATATATATATATATATATATATATATATATATCAATTTTTTTTTACTAATCAGGAATCACACTGTTTCCTTTACACCATGAATACACCTCCCTAAATGTAAAGATATAGTACACCTGACCACAATGACCAAATGATCAAAGGAGGTAAACACCAGAGAGCATGCAATAATAAACTATGTTTCACTGTGCAACTTCCCCACACATGCAATGCCAATTACAAGCCAATTATTACATCAAAAAACATACACGAGTTTGCATAAGAGAGAGCTGTAGTGAGCAGTTTGGGGATGTCTTTTCATAGTGTAAAAAGACAGATAACATTGGTACAGGTGAGAATTCTGATGGTTTTGGTAAGCTATAGACATAGATTTGAGTAGTTGTGGATGAAGTGGAAAGGTCTAGCAGCGTTCCTAACACAGATTTAAGTTCTAAGTATGGGTTACTCAGGCTGGAGTAGTTTGATGTGTAGAGGAACTGGACTCACATTTGTTTGAAAGCTGTCCTTTAGTGGTCCAGATTGTGGATAGGTTGTTGTCCTTCTGTTTTCCTTCGGTTTAACGTCGGTGTAACGTCGAAATTATTTTTACATTTGTAGTTATCCTTTGAATAATGTCCTTTGAAGTAATGGCCCACAAGCCTACGGCCTAAGCCTTCCTGATGTTCTTTAAGTAATGGACCAAGCATGTGAATACACTGATTGCACCCAAACTCCAATGAACCCTCCCCCAGCAATGACTAGTAATAAAACTCTCTTCATCATCATAAACTTTATGCTGATCGCTAATGTTTGAATGAATGCTGTATAAAAATCATTTAACAAAAACATACCCCTTTCCCAAATGCTATTGTTTGGGCAGATTACCAGTTAATGAAGTTGGACAGAGAGCGTTGGGTCCCCCAGAAACTAGTACTAAACAATGCCATGCACTTGGCTAGTCATACTATAACTGGATTGTAGTCTTCCCTGTCTTACAATGTTTCAGTCACAATCTGGTCAGCATATGGTGAAATCTCTTATGGAGCTGGACATGGAAAGAGTGCAGAGAGTACCTTTTTGGATACAAAGAATGTGGATCTGCAGTACACCTTTTTACAGTCCTCAATTCTAAGGAACAATAGAACACAATACAGGCCGCATGAGTGTATGCAGACCAGTGTTTGTAGATGAGGGCCATAGGTCTTTTGGGTTCACCCCCATGCCACGAAGCACCAGTAGTTTGTTTGATTTTTTATATAATACAAAAAAAAATCAAAGAAAGAAACCATTGTAATGCTGTTATGTGCTTTGTGCAGATGAGTAGGATCTATATTTGCACAATACAGTATACAGATATAATTTGTGTGTACTATATTTTAAATCACAGCTTGTAGATGTCATAATATACACAGAAGATACAGTACCAGGCCAGACTGGGTCTAAAAATCGTCCCTGACAAATAAGGCACACAAGGCCCCCTTAGGGAAGTTGTACGGCTCCCGAGGTCCTGGTCTTGGCTCTTTGACAGAGACTCCCAGCCTCACCCATATGCACAAAATGACAACACAATGTCACGTCATGCCTCACATCCATCCCACTGAGCAGAGCAAAAGTAGGCGAGCTGCTCAGCCAGGCTTCTGAATGACCCACATTGTATCTAGACTTTTCTGTTAGGAGGGATGTTTTAACAATCTTTTGCTGAAAAAATCACAACAATATGTGACTAGGATGCACAATGCACAAGGAGACTGTGCTGATTAATTTTATATATAACGTATATCTGTGTGACGGGGTCTCTGAAACTTTACACAAAGTGCTACAGTGTAGTAGTTGCAGCTTTTTTCTAATGGTATGTAGTTATGTGACCGCCTCCTCACTATCCCGATGACCGGCATGCCGACCAACAAGGACTATTCCCACTTGTGTTTTCTACGACACCCATAGAGTGGGAATAGAACCGGTGGCGACCACAGGTCGCCACCATGCCCACAGCGCAGTGAGTGCAGCGAGCCCGCAAGGGGCTCCTTGTGTTCGCCCCCCCACCCTCCCAGTGTGGCCGCTGGCATCATGTGGCCGGGATCAGGGAGTCGGGATACTGAATGCCGGGATCTCGGACGCCGGTAACGTGATACACACCCTTTCCAATTCAAGTTCTGTTCTGTTTACAGACTCAGTCATACAAAATATACAAGTGTCATATCAAAATAATCAGCAGTCTCCTCGTACATACTATTCACATTGTATGATTAAGATGCATTTTCGGCAAAAAGGAACCCGACATTCTCTCAGAGTTGCACAGGACATGGCAGCTCAAGCACGCCATACATCTTGTGCTGTATGGTGTATTGATCTAAGCGTAAGGACACATCCACTAGACACATCCCCTTTTTATTCCCGACTCCTACTTCTTAAGGCCCATACACATTAGACGATGTCGCTCTGTGAGCGACATCGTCTAACGTTTCCCCCTCCCGGGCCGGCCGGTCGGCGGCCGCCTGTACGCACTGAGCGATATGACCGCTCATATCGCTCAGTGATGTCACGCCCCCGCCAGCCCTGCATGAAGGTCGTGGACGACAGTCCACATCCTTCATGCATGCCCTACCGACAGCGACGATCGTTGCGGACCCGCGGGGCTGCGCATCGGTCGTCGCTGGCGGCATACACACTTAACGATAAAATGAGCGACGTCGCTCAAGGAGGGGGAAAATGAGCGACGTCGCTCATTATATCGTTAAGTGTGTATGGACCTTAAGTCTATACTCTTATAATACAAATATAATTAAAATAAACATACAAGTGTACATCATTCTCTGTATTAAAATATACAAACCACAGCTCATACTGCAGGGGATTTAAACTCCAGACTACGGACAGGATGTAATACAGTCTGAGATCGCCGGAGGTGCAACATGCCGGCCAATCCCGGCCATTTTTTTAAAGGGGCATTAACTTACAAGGCAAAACCATGCTTTGTAAGTGATTGTCTCTTTAAAACGTCTGAGATTGGCTGGCATATCACATCTCCATCAATCTTGTGCGTCATTTCATCCGGCACCACAGGTGTCGTAGCCAGACAGGAAAGCTATCTGTAATGATGTAGTATAAGTATGCACTATAACTTTCAGTGATTTAATCCCTCTGTATTAAAATACACAATACTCCAAACCTCCTAAATCTTATTCAGATACTTGTGAGATACCAGAAACAGTGTAATAAATGTGCACCTAGTCAACAAAAACTTTCATTTAACCCCCACTCGCCCAACCCAGCTCAGCATGCCACACAGGAGACTTAACTTCACTATACCATGTAACGCAGTCAGACACGTAATACATGACCTGTTTACTTTTGTGTAGCAAGCCTTGCATTTCTAACTACTGTACACTATGTATGCTACAGAAGCTATAATTCTTGGACTAGACCAGTGTAACTATTGGTTTTTCTTTTGTTGTTGGCCACACAAAGTGGATATGAAGGGGATTGATCCTTACTGCTGATTTATTTATGGAAACCTTCCATTCATGAATGCAATTCCTCCAGTTATTGCACATCCTTACCTTCAATACGACATCTTGTGGTAGAGTATAGGAACTAAAAATTAGTATATTTAATAGAAACGTGGCACTTTGCAGAATCTCAGCAATATGTGATTTTCAGCATGAATACCAGGTTCCTACATTTAATAAAGGCTCCAGTGTTTGCGGACATGAAATCTTACCTTAGAGGAAATGGAGTAGGCCACAATTTTGCAGAACTTAAGTTAAAGAATATTTCCACTATTTCCTACATATTTTATGCCTCTCTTTATGGTGAAATTAGAAATTAAAAATTAATTTGTTGCAAAATGTATACCAAATATTACCATGCTATGCTCACTGATTATTATGTGTTCACAAAAGAATAAAGTTAAATAAGAAAATATCACCTAATGCACCATTACTACTTGCACCTTGACAATGCTGCCAGGAGATTTGAAAGTCCACCATGATGAGCAGGAGAGAGTAAATAGGTCTCACCAGATTAGGGCAGAATGCAAGCTATTGCCACTTTCTTTTTTAACATAGCTCATATAAATCCACCCAAAACAATATTTTTTAGTGAGGCATTCACCTTAACATCTTTTCAAAAAGGTAATAGCAAGTCCAATAGCACCCTTGAATTAATTTTACAATTTGAAACAAGTTATGTTTAACTAGTCTCCCTACTTTAAATGGCTAAAATGACCTACTTGTCCACATTCCAGAATGGAAAATAGAGACAAATTAGGCCACACGCCGAGCAATACAAATGACACTATACTCCAGTAGGACAGACCTTCTTGTGCTGAAGTTTGGAACTAATACATTTTATATGTAAATTACATAGTAAAGTAGTAAACAGTATTATGGAACCATACAAATGGTTATACAAATTACATAATAGTTTCAAAAGGCTCTCAGTTCAAAGTTCAGTCTACTTAATAATTCCTCTTGTCTGAAAGACCATAGTTTACATGGAATATCTAATCAATAAAAACTATGCACACGTTAACATAAAATTCAAAGCAAAATTCTAACCATATTCATATTTGCTTTATTCAGTGACATTGATTCATGGTAAAGGTAATAAAGTGTTTCCATATATCCAGAGTTTTGCAGCGTCTTGTTGACATCGAAGTAGTAAAAATCAGTTCCAGGAACTAAAGATCAAATGAGCTAATGTCCTTCTCTAGAAACAAAGAATAGGAAATGAAAACATCAAGGAAGTGTCACTATTGCCTATTCTAGTATCACTTAATGCAGACTATAAATTGTACATAAAAGAACTACAGCAACATTTATAATCATTAGTCCTTTTTCTGGAGCTTATCAGAACCAAAAAATAAATAAATAGGATTTTTCTGGTAGTCCGTAGAGGATGCTGGGGTCCATTTTAGTACCATGGGGTATAGACGGTTCCGCAGGAGCCTTCGGCACTTTAAGACTTTTTAACAGTGTGAATTGGCTCCTCCCTCTATGCCCCTCCTCCAGACCTCAGTATAGGAACTGTGCCAGAGGAGACGGACATTCTCGAGAGAGGATTTACTATTAAACTTGTGACGAGATTCACACCAGCTCACACCATACACAAACAAACATGTCGGCTAACATGGCCAGTAACATAACTCATGCCAACCAGCATGCATAACGCAACAGCAACAGCTGTCACCATCTGAACACATGTGTGCAAAAAGATAAACGTAATCAGCAGGAAAAATGAGCACTGGGCGGGCGCCCAGCATCCTCTACGGACTATGAGAAACGGATTTACCGGCAGGTAATTAAAATCATATTTTCTCTTACATCCTAGAGGATGCTGGGGTCCATTTTAGTACCATGGGGATGTACCAAAGCTCCCAGTACAGGTGGGAAAGTGCTAATGTTCCTGAAGAACCGACTGACCAAATTTTAGTTCTTCAGCAGCCAAGGTGTCAAACTTATAAAATTTAGCAAATGTATTTGCACCTGACCAAGTAGCAGCTCGGCAGATTTGCAAAGCCAAGACCCCCCGGGCAGCCGCCCAGGACGAACCCACTTTCCTTGTAGAGTGGGCTTTTACCGAAGTCGGTAACGGCAATCCTGCTGTGGAATGTGCGTGCTGAATGGTACCCCTGATCCAGCGCGCAATAGTTTGCTTAGAAGCTGGGGTCATAGAGGACAAACAGAGATTCTGTTTTCCTTATCCGAGCCATTCTTGCAACATAAGTCCTCAGCGCTCTGACGACATCCAAGGACTTTGAGACGGCTGAGGTGTCAGAAGCTACTGGCACCACCACTGGTTGGTTGATATGAAGAGAAGACAAAACCTTCGGAAGAAAGTGCTGACGTGTTTTCAGTTCAGCCCTATCTTCATGAAATATCAAATAAGGACTCTTGTGTGACAGAGCTCCTAACTCAGACACTCGTCTGCCTGAGGCCAAGGCCAATAGCATGACCACTTTCCAAGTGAGAAACTTTAACTCCACCTCTTGCAGAGGCTCAAACCAGTCCGATTTAAGGAACTGCAACACCACATTAAGATCCCATGGCGCCGCAGGAGGCACAAAGGGAGGTTGGATGCGCAGAACCCCCTTCACGAACGTCTGGACCTCAGGAAGAGAAGCCAATTGTTTCTGAAAGAAACCTGACAAGGCCGAAATCTCAACCTGGATAGATCCTAATCTCAATCCAGCATCCACACCTGCCTGTAGAAATATGAGAAGTCGTCCTAATTGAAACTCCACTGCAGGAGACTTCTTGGATTCACACCAAGATACATATTTTCTCCAAATATGATGGTAATGTTTGGACGTTACCCCTTTCCTGGCCAGAATAAGTGTGGGAATGACTTCATTGGGAATACCCTTACGGGCTAGGATCTGGCGCTCAACAGCCATGCTGTCAAACGCAGCCGCGGTAAGTCCTGATAAACTAACGGACCCTGCTGAAGCAGGTCCTCGCGAAGAGGAAGAGGCCGAGGATCTTCCAGTAATAACTCTTGAAGATCTGGATACCAAGCCCTCCTTGGCCAGTCCGGAGCAATGAGCATTGCTTGAACTCCTGTTCTTCTGATGATCTTGAGAACTTTTGGAATAAGTGGAAGTGGAGGGAACAGATACACCGACTGAAACACCCACTGGGTCACCAGTGCATCTATCGCTATTGCTTGTGGGTCTCTTGACCTGGAACAATATTTCTGAAGCTTCTTGTTGAGGCGTGATGCCATCAAATCCACTTGAGGAACGCCCCAACGACTTGCCACCTCTGCAAAGACTTCTGGGGGGAGGCCCCATTCTCCTGGATGGAGATCGTGTCTGCTGTGGAAGTCTGCTTCCCAGTTGTCCACTACCGGAATTAAAATTGCAGACTGTTAGGGTCTCCTGCTCTGTGCTGCCACGTCGTTATGGCAACCGGGAGACAAGTGCTAGCGGAGTAACCTGAGCGTAGCTGATACTCCGGTTCGGGTCTTTTGCTGTGCAGTGGTTACAGGCTCTGTGCACGGCAGGGGATCCGGTGCTGGTTTTTGTGCTCACAGTCTGTGAGGTCTGAGTGGGGCGTGGACAGCACCTGCTATATAAACCCTCTTCTCAGGTTAGGCAGATGCTGCTGAAACTTTGTTGGTTAGTCAGTTCCTGAAAGCTAGCTAGTACTGTGTAAACTTTGTATTTGTTTGTTGCTTACTGCAAATAAGCCTTGGGATTTGGTATTACACTCTGCCAATACAGACCTAGCAGTAAGACTGGAGTCAGTCGTTTAACCTGCTGGGGTTCTTTTGCTACTCTGTGAACCTAGCAAGTTTGCGGCTGTATTCTCAGACTTGCCTGCCAAAATCCTTTCTCACTGTGCAAGGTGTTCAGGTGTCAGTTTAGTGGCAGTAAGCTGAACCAGTGCACTGCAAGTGAGGACTAGGATTGTGGAGACTCTCCTTGTGTCTATTATTCCATCTCTGACCAAGGAGTTTACTGCCACACCCGTTGGTAACCCTTTAGGGTTTTGCTGTTGCCCTTAGCAACAGCATTTCAGGTTCTCTACGTATTAAATCACTACATCTCGCTTCTTTCCATCTGAGCATTCCTAATACTAGGGAGACACCCAGTTTCTTAGCCTTTGGGCTTCTCTGTTCACTTTGTGTTTATTTTGTTACCCTATCACCTTCTGTGTATGTAATGTCATATTCCCCAGTCTGTCTGTGAGTTCATTTGTTTTGCATCCCTCACCGTTCAGACACCAGTAAATTCCTGCTGGCACTGGTGTGCATAACATATTCAGCAGCCTAATACTCCTGTTGAAATTTTGTGGGAATATGGAGCATACCCCTCAAAATACTTTGCAACAGGTGGTCGATCAGGTGCAGGTCCTGACTCGACAATTTAATGATTTATCCATTAAAATGCACACCTCACAGGCCGCTGGCGGAGCTCCCGCAGCAGCAGTACCTTCAGGGGTTAAGGAGCCGAAAGTAAATCTCCCGGATCGTTTTTCTGGAGATCGCTCGCAGTTCTTTTGTTTCAAGGAGAGCTGCAAGCTATATTTCCAGCTTAGGCCTCAGTCTTCTGGGTCGGAGATTCAGCGGGTGGGCATAGTGATTTCCTTGCTACAAGGAGACCCACAGGTCTGGGCATATGGGTTGCAGCCTGACTGTCCGTCGCTTAAAAGTGTTGATGCTTTTTTTACGGCTCTGGGCATGTTGTATGATGACCCTGACAAGACGGCCTCAGCCGAGGCTCAGATTTCGATCCTTAAGCAAGGACGAAGGCCAGTTGAGGTTTATTGTATGGAGTTTCAGAGGTTGGCCCATGATACCCAGTGGAATGACCCAGCCCTGAGACACCAGTACCGAAGAGGTCTTTCTAACCAGTTAAAAGACCAACTGGTACAATATCCCTTGCCTGATAGCTTGGATCAGCTCATGCAGTTATCCATTCGGGTGGATAGACGGCTGAGAGAGCGCAGGCTTGAAAGGGAGACCGAGGTTTCCTTCTTTCCCAAGGGAACCTCAGACTCTGAGGAATTTTCCGAGGAGCCTATGCAGATTGGGGCTACCCGCCTCTCCTCGCGTGAGAAGACGCGGAGGAGACAGCAGGGGTTATGTTTGTACTGTGGGAATAAAGGTCATGTGGTAGTATCATGCCCAGAAAAGCCGGAAAACTTCAGGGCCTGAGGGTGATGGGAAATATCCTGTCAGGCCAGAAGTCAGAATTTCCCAAGAAGACTTTTATCATTCCGGTGACCTTGAAGATCCTCGGTCAAACTGTCAAGACTGAGGCCTTTGTGGACAGTGGGGCCGACGGGGTTTTTATGGACCGCCAATTCGCCCTGAAACACTCTGTTCCCTTAGTACCCTTGGCATCGGAAATTGAGATTTGTGGGTTAAACGGGGAACCATTATCCCAGGGTAAAATTACCTCTTGCACTAGCCAGATTTATTTGTTTATTGGAGCCACACACTCTACAAAATTGTCCTTTTATGTGACTGTCTGTACTTTTGCCCCATTGGTGTTGGGGTTACCCTGGTTAAGGGCCCACAATCCTCAATTTGACTGGGTCTCTGGGGAGATTCTTAGTTGGGGTACTGATTGTTTCAGGAGTTGCTTGAGCCTTCCAGTCAGGCTTTCGCAACTAAGTTCGCCAGGATTGCCAGGATGTTATGCAGATTTTGCGGACGTGTTCTCCAAAAGAGTTGCAGAGGTACTACCTCCCCATCACCCCTATGACTGTGCCATTGATTTGTTGCCGAATGCTAAGCTTCCCAAGAGCAGGTTGTACTCCCTGTCACGTCCTGAGACTCAGGCTATGGCAGAGTACATTCAGGAGAACTTGGCTAAGGGATTTATCAGACCTTCACAGTCTCCAGTTGGGTCAGGGTTCTTCTTCGTGGGTAAAAAGGACGGTTCGTTGCGACCCTGCATCGACTTCAGGGAATTGAACCGTATCACGATTAAAAACTCATACCCACTGCCTCTCATTTCGGTCTTGTTTGACCAGCTTCGTACTGCCACCATTTTTTCTAAGATTGACCTACGCGGTGCGTACAATCTAATCCGAATAAGAGAGGGGGATGAATGGAAGACTGCCTTTAATACCCACTCAGGGCATTATGAATATTTGGTGATGCCTTTTGGGCTCTGTAATGCCCCGGCAGTCTTCCAGGACTTCATGAACGATGTGCTCAGGGAATATTTGGATAGATTCTTAGTTGTATACTTAGATGACATCCTAACCTTCTCCCATTCCCTGGAGGAACATCGGAAGCATGTATGCTTAGTCCTCCAGAAACTCAGAGACCACCGGCTTGGGGCGAAGCTGGAGAAGTGCGAATTTGAAGTTCAGCAAATCGCATTTCTAGGATATATTATCTCCCCAGAAGGTTTCCAAATGGAGGGTTCCAAGGTACAGGCAGTCCTGGATTGGGTGCAGCCCACTAGTTTGAAGGCGCTTCAGCGTTTTCTGGGCTTTGCGAATTTTTATAGACAATTTATCGCTGGATTTTCGTCTATAGTGGCGCCCTTGGTGGCACTCACTAAGAAAGGGGCGGATGTTGCTCACTGGTCTTGTGAGGCCAAAGCGGCTTTTGCCCATCTCAAAAGGGCATTTGTCTCGGCCAAGGTGCTGCGACACCCAGATCCAGAACGTCCTTTTGTGGTGGAGGTGGATGCCTCTGAGATGGGTATTGGGGCAGTGCTCTCTCAGATGGGGGTGTCTGATAATCGCCTTCATCCCTGTGCTTACTTTTCCCGTAAATTTTCGCCTGCCGAGATGAATTATGACGTGGGTAACCGGGAATTGTTGGCTATGAAGGATGCACTCGAGGAGTGGAGACACTGGCTTGAGGGGGCTAAGTTTGTGGTCTCAATTCTCACCGACCATACGAATTTGGCATATTTAGAGTCAGCGAAGCGCCTCAATGCCAGGCAGGCACGATGGGCTTTGTTTTTTGCTCGCTTTAATTTTTTGATAACATATCGCCCTGGGTCAAAAAACATCAAGGTTGATGCGCTCTCGCTGAGTTTTGCTCCAATCCAGGAGACCACCGAGGAGCCATTGCCCATTGTGTCCCCATCATGTATTAAAGTGGGCATTACCCAGGACCTCTTGTCATTAGTCCTTAGAACACAGGTGCAGGCTCCTCCAGACCTTCCGGTAGGTCTTTTGTTTGTGCCTCCTAGGTTAAGACAGCGAGTGTCCCTGGAATTCCATGCCAAGAAGTCGGCAGGTCACCCGGGTATTGCCAGAACTCGGGAGTTGCTATCTAGGGCGGTGTGGTGGCCCTCGGTGGCTAGGGATGTGGATCAGTGGGTTCGGGCATGTGACATCTGTGCCCGAAATAAGACTCCAAATCCTCGGGGATGACAGCCATCTGGGTTGTCGTTGACAGGTTTTCGAAGATGGCGCACTTCGTTCCATTGGTTGGGCGGCCATCGGCCAGACGCCTGTCTAAATTATTTATGCTGCATGTTGTGCGCTTCCATGGGTTGCCACTTGATGTGGTCTCTGACCGCAGGTCCCAGTTTGTGGCCAAATTCTGGAGGGCATTTTGTTCCGATCTCCAGATTTCTGTCAGCTTGTCGTCAGGCTACCATCCGCAGTCTAATGGGCAGACTGAAAGGGTGAACCAGTCCTTGGAGCAGTTCCTCAGGTGTTATGTCTCCAAGTGTCAGACTGACTGGGTTGCTCATCTGTCCATGGCGGAGTTTGCCTATAACAACGCGGCTCACTCTGCTACAGGGATCTCTCCCTTCCTTTGTGTGTATGGGCATCATCCTAAGGCCAATTCTTTTGACCCCCTGGACTCCACGCCTGGTGGTTCCTCTGTGGTTTCGGTCCTTAGAGGTATTTGGAGGAAAGTGAAGAAAGCCCTTGTGTCTGTGTCATTAGTGACCAAAAGGGTTTTTGATAAGCGGAAAAGACCCTGCAGCTTCAAATTAGGAGACTTTGTCTGGTCTTTCTACCAAGAATTTGAAGTTGAGACAGCCATCTCATAAGTTAGGCCCCCGGTTCATCGGTCCTTATAAGATCATTAGGGTTATCAATCCGGTGGCATTTCAGTTAGATCTACCCCGTTCTTTGGGTATCAATAAAACATTTCATTGTTCCCTTTTAAAACGGGCGATTAGTAATCCTTCTTCCAGTGGAAGACCTTCCCCTCTTCTGATACGTGGCCAGAGGGAGTTTGTTGTTGAAAGGATTCTTGACTCCAAGATGGTTCGGGGTCGGCTGTCATTTTTGGTGCACTGGAAGGGGTATGGCCCGGAGGAGCGGTCGTGGGTGCGCAGTTGTGATCTTCATGCCCCCAGACTGTTACGCTCTTTCTTCTCGCAGTTCCCCGATAAACCCGGTGGTAGGGGTTCTTTGACCCCTCGTCAGAGGGGGGTACTGTTAGGGTCTCCTGCTCTGTGCTGCCACATCGTCATAGCAACCGGGAGACAAGTGCTAGCGGAGTAACCTGAGCGTAGCTGATACTCCGGTTCGGGTCTTTTGCTGTGCAGTGGTTACAGGCTCTGTGCACGGCATGGGATCCGGTGCTGGTTTTTGTGCTCACAGTCTGTGAGGTCTGAGTGGGGCGTGGACAGCACCTGCTATATAAACCCTCTTCTCAGGTTAGGCAGATGCTGCTGAATCTTTGTTGGTTAGTCAGTTCCTGAAAGCTAGCTAGTACTGTGTAAACTTTGTATTTGTTTGTTGCTTACTGCAAATAGGCCTTGGGATTTGGTATTACACTCTGCCAATCCAGACCTAGCAGTAAGACTGGAGTCAGTCGTTTAACCTGCTGGGGTTCTTTTGCTACTCTGTGAACCTAGCAAGTTTGCGGCTGTATTCTCAGACTTGCCTGCCAAAATCCTTTCTCACTGTGTAAGGTGTTCAGGTGTCAGTTTAGTGGCAGTAAGCTGAACCAGTGCACTGCAAGTGAGGACTAGGATTGTGGAGACTCTCCTTGTGTCTATTATTCCTTCTCTGACCAAGGAGTTTACTGCCACACCCGTTGGTAACCCTTTAGGGTTTTGCTGTTGCCCTTAGCAACAGCATTTCGGGTTCTCTACGTATTAAATCACTACATCTCGCTTCTTTCCATCTGAGCATTCCTAATACTAGGGAGACACCCAGTTTCTTAGCCTTTGGGCTTCTCTGTTCACTTTGTGTTTATTTTGTTACCCTATCACCTTCTGTGTATGTAATGTCATATTCCCCAGTCTGTCTGTGAGTTCATTTGTTTTGCATCCCTCACCGTTCAGACACCAGTACATTCCTGCTGGCACTGGTGTGCATAACACAGACAGAGCTTTTGCATGTCTTTCTGCCCAGAGGAGTATCTTTGTCACCTCTGCCATTGCCGCTCTGCTTTTTGTTCTGCCTTGACGGTTTATGTAAGCTACTGCCGTTACATTCTTAAGGGTACGCCGTATCCACCCACTTGCACCGCTGACTTTATGCTGCTTGAAACATGTAGTCCAAATTTTGATGCTTCTTCATTTTTAAAGGTATTTGAGGTTTAATTAAGCTGCGACACTAATCCGTTTTTGCGTTTTAGCCTGAATAACATCAACTGGGTGACTGACTATATAGCTGCTACATACTACCATATTGTACTGACATTCTGTAAGTCTCTTATCAGCACTGATTTGATTTTGAGACAGCAGACTCTTTTATGCTATGCATTCATTTTGTATGGGTATACTTGGCAAGGCCGTAACTATTTGTGCACAGATGGTGCCTTGCCCATCGTGCATTTTCCCTGCGGGCGCACCAACTGCATTCACCCTGACTGTCCAGCTCTGGATGCCGTAATAGCTGCAGCGCTGTCCGCTGTGTACATTACAGCAGACAGCGCTGGGTAGACAGATTGTGGTCCCATATGCTCCGCCCCTCTCGTCCAGCTCACCCTGACTGCCGGACTGTTTAATTAAAGTGTCACTCATCCAAGAGCAAACCCGCTCCCCCCCCACCACACACACCAGCTTCCGGCAGAAGTAAGTATCTGCGCTTTCCAGACCAGGCACCCGCCATGATCCACTTCACCGCAACAGTGGGGTGCAAGATGACAAACTGCAATTATATGCCTGTCAGCCTGCAGCAACATGGACCCCTACCTCCGTGGGCAGCTGGGGCACATTCTCCTCGCTTCGGTGGCAGGGATCCGCGGCACCTCTAAGGGCTGTAGGCAGTGAGGTGCGGTGACTACCCCAGCCTATAATGCTCAGCTGCCAACAGGGCCCCAGCGGCAGGTAGGATGTGTGAAAAGCAACTGGCACAGCAGGCCCTGGCTGTCCCAGGCTTCCTTTGGCCCACTTTTCCACTGCGTTACCTACCCACGCAGAAGCAATTGCGGGCCTGAGTAACGTATCTGTAGCAACATAGATGGACTTTAAAGTAGAGATGAGCGGGTTCGGTTTCTCTGAATCCGAACCCGCCCGAACTTCATGTTTTTTTACACGGGTCCGAGCGACTCGGATCTTCCCGCCTTGCTCGGTTAACCCGAGCGCGCCCGAACGTCATCATCACGCTGTCGGATTCTCGCGAGGCTCGGATTCTATCGCGAGACTCGGATTCTATATAAGGAGCCGCGCGTCGCGGCCATTTTCACACGTGCATTGAGATTGATAGGGAGAGGACGTGGCTGGCGTCCTCTCCGTTTAGAAATTAAAATAGATAGGAGAGTGAGAGTGAGACACTTCATTTACTTACTGGAGCTTAGGAGGAGTTATACTAGTGACTGATGACCAGTGACCTGACCACCAGTGCAGTTTTATAATTTATTATTATTTAATAATCCGTTCTGTTCTTGTTCTCTGCCTGAAAAAAACGATACACAGTGACTCAGTCACACTCACATACCATATCTGTGCTCAGCCCAGTGTGCTGCATCATCTATGTATAATATCTGACTGTGCTCACACAGCTTAATTGTGGGGGAGACTGGGGAGCAGTTATAGGTTATAGCAGGAGCCAGGAGTACATATTAAACAGTGCACACTTTTGCTGCCAGAGTGCCACTGCCAGTGTGACTGACCACTGACCACTGTGACCAGTGACCTGACTACACTGACCACCAGTATAGTATATTGTGATTGTCTGCCTGAAAAAGTACACTCGTCGTGTGACTTGTGTGGTGTTTTTTTATTCTATAAAAATTAAAAAACTCATTCTGCTGACAGACAGTGTCCAGCAGGTCCGTCATTATATAATATATACCTGTCCGGCTGCAGTAGTGATATATATATATATTTTTTATATCATTATTTATCATCCAGTCTATACTAGCAGCAGACACAGTACGGTAGTTCACGGCTGTAGCTACCTCTGTGGCGGCACTCGGCAGTCCATCCATAATTGTATACCACCTACCCGTGGTTTTTTTTTTCTTTCTTCTTTATACATACTACATCTCATTATCATCCAGTCTATATTAGCAGCAGACACAGTACAGTACGGTAGTCCACGGCTGTAGCTACCTCTGTGTCGGCACTCGGCAGTCCATCCATAATTGTATACCACCTACCCGTGGTTTTTCTTTCTTTCTTCTTTATACATACTACATCTCATTATCAACCAGTCTATATTAGCAGCAGACACAGTACAGTACGGTAGTCCACGGCTGTAGCTACCTCTGTGACGGCACTCGGCAGTCCATCCATAATTGTATACCACCTACCCGTGGTTTTTTTTTCTTTCTTCTTTATACATACTACATCTCATTATCATCCAGTCTATATTAGCAGCAGACACAGTACAGTACGGTAGTCCACGGCTGTAGCTACCTCTGTGTCGGCACTCGGCAGTCCATCCATAATTGTATACCACCTACCCGTGGTTTTTTTTTCTTTCTTCTTTATACATACTACATCTCATTATCATCCAGTCTATATTAGCAGCAGACACAGTACAGTACGGTAGTCCACGGCTGTAGCTACCTCTGTGTCGGCACTCGGCAGTCCATCCATAATTGTATACCACCTACCCGTGTTTTTTTTTTTCTTTCTTCTTTATACATACTACATCTCATTATCATCCAGTCTATATTAGCAGCAGACACAGTACAGTACGGTAGTCCACGGCTGTAGCTACCTCTGTGTCGGCACTCGGCAGTCCATCCATAATTGTATACCACCTACCCGTGGTTTTTTTTTCTTTCTTCTTTATACATACTACATCTCATTATCATCCAGTCTATATTAGCAGCAGACACAGTACAGTACGGTAGTCCACGGCTGTAGCTACCTCTGTGTCGGCACTCGGCAGTCCATCCATAATTGTATACCACCTACCCGTGGTTTTTTTTTTCTTTCTTCTTTATACATACTACATCTCATTATCAACCAGTCTATATTAGCAGCAGACACAGTACGGTAGTTCACGGCTGTAGCTACCTCTGTGTCGGCACTCGGCAGTCCATCCATAATTGTATACTAGTATCCATCCATCTCCATTGTTTACCTGAGGTGCCTTTTAGTTGTGCCTATTAAAATATGGAGAACAAAAATGTTGAGGTTCCAAAATTAGGGAAAGATCAAGATCCACTTCCACCTCGTGCTGAAGCTGCTGCCACTAGTCATGGCCGAGACGATGAAATGCCAGCAACGTCGTCTGCCAAGGCCGATGCCCAATGTCATAGTACAGAGCATGTCAAATCCAAAACACCAAATATCAGTAAAAAAAAGGACTCCAAAACCTAAAATAAAATTGTCGGAGGAGAAGCGTAAACTTGCCAATATGCCATTTACCACACGGAGTGGCAAGGAACGGCTGAGGCCCTGGCCTATGTTCATGGCTAGTGGTTCAGCTTCACATGAGGATGGAAGCACTCAGCCTCTCGCTAGAAAACTGAAAAGACTTAAGCTGGCAAAAGCACCGCAAAGAACTGTGCGTTCTTCGAAATCCCAAATCCACAAGGAGAGTCCAATTGTGTCGGTTGCGATGCCTGACCTTCCCAACACTGGACGTGAAGAGCATGCGCCTTCCACCATTTGCACGCCCCCTGCAAGTGCTGGAAGGAGCACCCGCAGTCCAGTTCCTGATAGTCAGATTGAAGATGTCAGTGTTGAAGTACACCAGGATGAGGAGGATATGGGTGTTGCTGGCGCTGGGGAGGAAATTGACCAGGAGGATTCTGATGGTGAGGTGGTTTGTTTAAGTCAGGCACCCGGGGAGACACCTGTTGTCCGTGGGAGGAATATGGCCACTGACATGCCTGGTGAAAATACCAAAAAAATCAGCTCTTCGGTGTGGAAGTATTTCAACAGAAATGCGGACAACAGGTGTCAAGCCGTGTGTTGCCTTTGTCAAGCTGTAATAAGTAGGGGTAAGGACGTTAACCACCTCGGAACATCCTCCCTTATACGTCACCTGCAGCGCATTCATAATAAGTCAGTGACAAGTTCAAAAACTTTGGGCGACAGCGGAAGCAGTCCACTGACCAGTAAATCCCTTCCTCTTGTAACCAAGCTCACGCAAACCACCCCACCAACTCCCTCAGTGTCAATTTCCTCCTTCCCCAGGAATGCCAATAGTCCTGCAGGCCATGTCACTGGCAATTCTGACGAGTCCTCTCCTGCCTGGGATTCCTCCGATGCATCCTTGCGTGTAACGCCTACTGCTGCTGGCGCTGCTGTTGTTGCTGCTGGGAGTCGATGGTCATCCCAGAGGGGAAGTCGTAAGCCCACTTGTACTACTTCCAGTAAGCAATTGACTGTTCAACAGTCCTTTGCGAGGAAGATGAAATATCACAGCAGTCATCCTACTGCAAAGCGGATAACTGAGGCCTTGGCATCCTGGGTGGTGAGAAACGTGGTTCCGGTATCCATCATTACTGCAGAGCCAACTAGAGACTTGTTGGAGGTACTGTGTCCCCGGTACCAAATACCATCTAGGTTCCATTTCTCTAGGCAGGCGATACCGAAAATGTACACAGACCTCAGAAAAAGAGTCACCAGTGTCCTAAAAAATGCAGCTGTACCCAATGTCCACTTAACCACGGACATGTGGACAAGTGGAGCAGGGCAGGGTCAGGACTATATGACTGTGACAGCCCACTGGGTAGATGTATGGACTCCCGCCGCAAGAACAGCAGCGGCGGCACCAGTAGCAGCATCTCGCAAACGCCAACTCTTTCCTAGGCAGGCTACGCTTTGTATCACCGGTTTACAGAATACGCACACAGCTGAAAACCTCTTACGGCAACTGAGGAAGATCATCGCGGAATGGCTTACCCCAATTGGACTCTCCTGTGGATTTGTGGCATCGGACAACGCCAGCAATATTGTGTGTGCATTAAATATGGGCAAATTCCAGCACGTCCCATGTTTTGCACATACCTTGAATTTGGTGGTGCAGAATTATTTAAAAAACGAGAGGGGCGTGCAAGAGATGCTGTCAGTGGCCAGAAGAATTGCGGGACACTTTCGGCGTACAGGCACCACGTACAGAAGACTGGAGCACCACCAAAAACTACTGAACCTGCCCTGCCATCATCTGAAGCAAGAAGTGGTAACGAGGTGGAATTCAACCCTCTATATGCTTCAGAGGTTGGAGGAGCAGCAAAAGGCCATTCAAGCCTATACAATTGAGCACGATATAGGAGTTGGAATGCACCTGTCTCAAGCGCAGTGGAGAATGATTTCAACGTTGTGCAAGGTTCTGATGCCCTTTGAACTTGCCACACGTGAAGTCAGTTCAGACACTGCCAGCCTGAGTCAGGTCATTCCCCTCATCAGGCTTTTGCAGAAGAAGCTGGAGACATTGAAGGAGGAGCTAACACGGAGCGATTCCGCTACGCATGTGGGACTTGTGGATGGAGCCCTTAATTCGCTTAACAAGGATTCACGGGTGGTCAATCTGTTGAAATCAGAGCACTACATTTTGGCCACCGTGCTCGATCCTAGATTTAAAGCCTACCTTGGATCTCTCTTTCCGGCAGACACAAGTCTGCTGGGGTTGAAAGACCTGCTGGTGAGAAAATTGTCAAGTCAAGCGGAACGCGACCTGTCAACATCTCCTCCTTCACATTCTCCCGCAACTGGGGGTGCGAGGAAAAGGCTCAGAATTCCGAGCCCACCCGCTGGCGGTGATGCAGGGCAGTCTGGAGCGACTGCTGATGCTGACATCTGGTCCGGACTGAAGGACCTGACAACGATTACGGACATGTCGTCTACTGTCACTGCATATGATTCTCTCAACATTGAAAGAATGGTGGAGGATTATATGAGTGACCGCATCCAAGTAGGCACGTCACACAGTCCGTACTTATACTGGCAGGAAAAAGAGGCAATTTGGAGGCCCTTGCACAAACTGGCTTTATTCTACCTAAGTTGCCCTCCCACAAGTGTGTACTCCGAAAGAGTGTTTAGTGCCGCCGCTCACCTTGTCAGCAATCGGCGTACGAGGTTACATCCAGAAAATGTGGAGAAGATGATGTTCATTAAAATGAATTATAATCAATTCCTCCGCGGAGACATTGACCAGCAGCAATTGCCTCCACAAAGTACACAGGGAGCTGAGATGGTGGATTCCAGTGGGGACGAATTGATAATCTGTGAGGAGGGGGATGTACACGGTGATATATCGGAGGATGATGATGAGGTGGACATCTTGCCTCTGTAGAGCCAGTTTGTGCAAGGAGAGATTAATTGCTTCTTTTTTGGTGGGGGTCCAAACCAACCCGTCATATCAGTCACAGTCGTGTGGCAGACCCTGTCACTGAAATGATGGGTTGGTTAAAGTGTGCATGTCCTGTTTATACAACATAAGGGTGGGTGGGAGGGCCCAAGGACAATTCCATCTTGCACCTCTTTTTTCTTTAATTTTTCTTTGCGTCATGTGCTGTTTGGGGAGGGTTTTTTGGAAGGGACATCCTGCGTGACACTGCAGTGCCACTCCTAGATGGGCCCGGTGTTTGTGTCGGCCACTAGGGTCGCTTATCTTACTCACACAGCTACCTCATTGCGCCTCTTTTTTTCTTTGCGTCATGTGCTGTTTGGGGAGGGTTTTTTGGAAGGGACATCCTGCGTGACACTGCAGTGCCACTCCTAGATGGGCCCGGTGTTTGTGTCGGCCACTAGGGTCGCTTATCTTACTCACACAGCTACCTCATTGCGCCTCTTTTTTTCTTTGCGTCATGTGCTGTTTGGGGAGGGTTTTTTGGAAGGGACATCCTGCGTGACACTGCAGTGCCACTCCTAGATGGGCCCGGTGTTTGTGTCGGCCACTAGGGTCGCTTATCTTACTCACACAGCTACCTCATTGCGCCTCTTTTTTTCTTTGCGTCATGTGCTGTTTGGGGAGGGTTTTTTGGAAGGGACATCCTGCGTGACACTGCAGTGACACTCCTAGATGGGCCCGGTGTTTGTGTCGGCCACTAGGGTCGCTTATCTTACTCACACAGCTACCTCATTGCGCCTCTTTTTTTCTTTGCGTCATGTGCTGTTTGGGGATGGTTTTTTGGAAGGGCCATCCTGCGTGACACTGCAGTGCCACTCCTAGATGGGCCCGGTGTTTGTGTCGGCCACTAGGGTCGCTTATCTTACTCACACAGCTACCTCATTGCGCCTCTTTTTTTCTTTGCGTCATGTGCTGTTTGGGGAGGGTTTTTTGGAAGGGCCATCCTGCGTGACACTGCAGTGCCACTCCTAGATGGGCCCGGTGTTTGTGTCGGCCACTAGGGTCGCTTATCTTACTCACACAGCTACCTCATTGCGCCTCTTTTTTTCTTTGCGTCATGTGCTGTTTGGGGAGGGTTTTTTGGAAGGGACATCCTGCGTGACACTGCAGTGCCACTCCTAGATGGGCCAGGTGTTTGTGTCGGCCACTAGGGTCGCTTAGCTTAGTTATCCAGCGACCTCGGTGCAAATTTTAGGACTAAAAATAATATTGTGAGGTGTGAGGTATTCAGAATAGACTGAAAATGAGTGGAAATGATGGTTTTTGAGGTTAATAATACTTTGGGATCAAAATGACCCCCAAATTCTATGATTTAAGCTGTTTTTTAGGTTTTTTGGAAAAAAACACCCGAATCCAAAACACACCCGAATCCGACAAAAAAAATTCGGTTAGGTTTTGCCAAAACGCGGTCGAACCCAAAACACGGCCGCGGAACCGAACCCAAAACCAAAACACAAAACCCGAAAAATTTCCGGCGCTCATCTCTACTTTAAAGTCGTCTCTAATTTGCGGTCAGCAGGTTCTTTTAATGAAGCTGACCCTGGGGCAGGTAAAATGATTTTCTTTGACAATCTAGAGACTGAGGTGTCTATCATTGGGGGTGACTCCCACTTACACCTATCCTCTTCAGGAAAAGGGTACGCTACCCGCAACCTTCTAGGGATAACAAACTTATTTTCCGAGTTAGCCCAGGATTCCTCATAGAGTGTATTTAAGTCCTTAGACGGAGGAAAAGTCACCACCTTTTTTTTTTATTTTAAAATAATCTTTTTCCGCAGTTGGAGGTGTTGTGTCAGGAAATTCCAATACCTCTTTTATAGCGACTATCATACATTGAATGCTCTTAGCCAGTTTGGGATCTAAACCCCTCAAATCTCCAGTGTCGACTTCAGTGTCGGAATCTGTGTCAGTGTCCCTTTGCATAATTTGGGCCAGAGACCTTTTCTGGGAACAGGAGGGGTCCCGAGTGGGTGACGTGGAGGAATCAGCAAACAGAGCATCCACCACAGACTGTCTCCATTGCTTTGTCTGTTGTTCAGACTCAGAGAATTTCTTTGCTAGCTTAGACATATTACTCTGCAGCTTTCTCACCCATACAGGCTCAGAACACTCTTGTGCCTCCAAAATGGGTTCCTCTGGGCACATTTTCTAAACTGAGGTCTGGAGGATGGGCATAGAGGGAGGAGCCAGTTCACACTGTTAAAAAGTCTTAAAGTGCCGAAAGCTCCTGCGGAACCGTCTATACCCCATGGTACTAAAATGGACCCCAGCATCCTCTAGGACGTTAGAGAAAATGTGTTTCTGTAACTTATTGAAGTCTTTCATTTATTATGTTGTTAATAGAGAAAATACTGTAGACTGGGCTGAGCTTTGTGGCACACATAAATAGTATTAAACCAAGCCCCATTAAAAGTACCATTAACATTTAACTCAGAAGCAAAAACACCCCAAGACAAAATACAGGAAGATGGACGGTCAAGATTGTTTTCAAAACTTATTTAACATACTCATTAAATATTTTTGACATCATTCATAAAATTACATGCCAAAACATACAGTTCTAATTAATTGTGTTACAGATGTTACTTTGAACATCTGATAGAATATACTAAAAACTGTCATTTACACTCCAAAACAAGCAAAATCTCCAGATGCTAACTTTTGTGAAATTATGGAAACCTATTTATTTGCGAAGTGTAAAAGTTTTCAAGGGTCAATTTTGCAAGGCATAATTATGAAAATTAAACAATAGAATTAACGAACATTTACAGGGGCATTTATACATTGCCTGGGCACACAGCTTTTTTCTCACTGCAAAAGAACTTTAATTTCTGGTACTTGAGCGGTCATTCCCATTAATATTAATGTGACTTTTGCACCCTACATTTGCGCTTCGATAGAAAAGTGAGTTTTAATCGACCAATGTAATCAAAACCAGAGATGCAATAGTTAAATAAATATGCATAGATATTATTTGCAATAAAAACATTAGAAGTAGAAGTTTTTTTCCTTATAGAAATTGTTTACTTGCTTATTATCCCTATGGAGTAGCTTAAAGATCTCATAACCATAGTTTCCTACCCTCCCGCATATTGAAGGAGACTCCTATCTCACTATGGAGTTTCCTGCTGCCCCATTAAGTTCCTCAAAAACCTAGATTCTCCATGGGATGAGTCTGGATGAGATGAGGGGAGGGCCTGCAGGACAGGAGCAATCAGGGGAGATGTCTTACAGTCCTGCACTGCTTAAGGGAGAGAGGGTGGCCTGCTGCGTCCCTGCTAAACCAACCACAATATCTCCCCTACTGAAATCATACTCGGAGACAAGATCTGGTATTGAATCATTGGCCACAGTTTTATTAAACATTACCTTATTTACATTTTACATTTTGCAGGGTAGGGACAGAGAACGGTGGGCAAGGCACAAAACCCTATCAATGCCCATCATTGATTTATGACGGGACGTGCCACATACCTACGCCGTTGGCCCTCAGCAACGCCCCCGCTATGGAGCCAGCCCCTACAGATCACTCTGGCCTGGTGCGAAGCCGACGGCCCGCTGCGGACAGCTGAGGCCTGGCGTGCGGCACCTCGCCGATGGTGAATCTGCAACCTCAGCTGGCTCCCCTCCTCCACCTGCCTTGCGCACCGCTTCTTCCCGCCTGCCCTGCTACATATATCCCCGTACCAACTGTGACAAAAGACAAAATGCATAAACATTACACAACCTCTTTCCAACCAGGTTACCCAAACCAATTGTATCTCCACAAACCTCGTTACCTTACAAAAATTCTTGACCACCAATGCATCCATAAACGTCCCATTTTTCCCTCAGTGTTTTATTTATTTATTTATTTAATTTATTTAACACACAAAATGCTGACAGGCATAAAGCAGAAATTATACCTTCACAAAAGGGGTGGGTGGGATCTTCGTCTAGCTCTGGCCTGGAATACAGCCTCCCCCTCTGCTCTTTCCTCCCCCAGCAAGCCTACTGGCTGCCCTGCTCCCCTAGGTGTGAATGGGAGGACGGGAATACCTGCCCCCGTCCCTCCCCTTCCCTCGCGTGGGCCACCCCTCTCCCCTATATCGCTGCAGCGCCATTTTGGCGCCTGTGCTCTCTATGCGGCGCTAGCACCAGTATAGTAGGGAGCCGGGAGCGAAGCACCACAGATCGGATTAGTAACATAGATTGTACAATTCACAGTATATTTAAGAGAATGAAGTGTTATGGACTGTATTTAAAGCTCTTTAAATGTCTTGGAATTGTGTCAGCAAATAGGATAAGTTTTGGAAAAATTCTGGTGATTGTTTATTTTTGGGCATACAAATTAAGTCAATATGAATTTATTTAATTATACAGTATGTACAAAATTAAGTAGCAAACTTCAGGATATATAATAGTGTAATAGTTTTTAATAATAATAATAATAATAATAATAATAATAATAATAATACCAACAACAACACCAACTATAATAATAACAACACACATACATACACACACAATTTATATACATAATATATATATATATATACACACACACACACACACTATATATATATATATATATATATATATATACACACATACATACACACACACACACACACACAATTTATATACATAATATATATACACACACACACACACACACACACACACACACACAGACAGACAGACACACACACACACACACACACACACACACACACACACACACACACACACACAAACATACATACATAAAGGTGGTTACAAATATACTTTGTAACATGTCACAAACCTTCAAATGCAGGATTATCAAATGTATTCGCTGGGTGTCTGAAAAATAGGAAATGATTATTACATTGTTTTGTTTAAAATAACATAGAATAACGTAGAGGCACTAATGTACAGTACAACTCATTATAGTATTGCCTGATCATACAATAAATTAAAGGAAAGCAACACTACTGCAGTATTTGATTTTTGAACTATCGGTTAATTGGTTCTGTGGGATTATACATTTGTAACTGTAGTGCCTTTAATAGGCAAATGAGGGGGTGGGGAGTTGTGTGTCGAGTTGCACAGAAACACATAAAGCAGAAACACATAAAGCAGAAGGAGGCATTCCTCCTCTCTGATACTATTTGACTTACTGGCAGGGACGTAACTAGGTGTGTGCGAGAGGGACCTTGCACACAGCGCAGAGCCCTGGGGAGCCCACCATCACGTCACCTCTGTATCCCATACTGTGTCTCCTCCTACTCCTGGCCTCTAGTGCTTTCATGCTCCTACTAACTGTTCCGCCTCCACCACGTCCCTGTGCAGCCTTCTTCCTGAAAGCACATGGCATGTGTACAAGCTGGAACGGCTCCTGCATTCAGCGCCTCAGCCACGATCCATTTGGTCAGTGCAGTGGAGAGAATGTGCTTGCCTCTCCCTCCAATTATTGCTTCAACTAACCTGTCCTGCACTTCAGCTGCGAGTCTGACTGACTAGCAGCAGCAATGGAGGTAAGCTTTGGGCTGTGAGTCTGTGAGAGTTCATCCACACAGCTCCAGCCTCCTCCGCTGACTAGCACTGACAGCTGAGTGCCTCAGCAGCCTCAGAGCTGGAGGCGGCTACACAAGCATTTAAAAGCTGATCACCTGTTGCAGACCACTACAAGTGAATCCATAGGTACTGTAGTATTGGTCCCTGGGGAGCTCTATTGTAACAGGCACAGTGGACAATAGGACACATGGAGGAAGCGGGGTCAGGGAGTGCTATGCTCAATTGCACTTTCTACCAATTTAACCTTTTCAGTGCACTTTATCCAGTGGTGCAAGTAGTAAAAATGTCTTATAGGTAATGTGAGCGCGCCGAAGGCCAAAAAAATGGGTGTGGCCAAATACCACATGGGGTGTGCCTAATGAAAATGGGGGCGTGGTACACATATGACCCCAAAAGTGCCAGATACACGTTGCCCCACAGTGCCAGATACACGTTGCCCCATAGTGCCAGATACACATTGCCCCACAGTGCCAGATACACATTGCCCCACAGTGCCAGATACACATTGCCCCACAGTGCCAGAAACACATTGCCCCACAGTGCCAGATACACAAATGCCCCACAGTGCCAGATACACAGTGCCAGATACACAAATGCTCCACAGTGCCAGATACACAAATGCCCCACAGTGCCAGATACACAAATGCCCCACAGTGCCAGATACACAAATGCCCCAGAGTACCAGATACACATTGCCCCAGAGTGCCAGATACACATTGCCCCAGAGTGCCAGATACACATTGCCTCACAGTGCCAGATATACATTTCCTCACAATGCCAGATACACATTGCCCCACAGTGCCAAATACATAAATGCCCCACAGTGCCAGATACACAAATGCCCCCAGAGTGCCAGATATACATTGCCTCACAGTGCCAGATACAGAAATACCCCCACAGTACCAGATATGCCCCCAGTGCCAGATACAGAAATGCCCCCAGTGCCAAATACACATGTCCCCCAATGCCAGATATGCCCCCAGTGCCAGATACATAAATGCCCCCCACATTGCCAGATATGCTCCTAGTGCCAGATATGCCCCAGTGCCAAATACAGAAATGCCCCCACAGTGCCAGATATGCTCCTAGTGCCAGATACACATATCCCCGCAGTGCCAGATATGCCCCCAGCGCCAGATACACATATCCCCCCAGTGCCAGATATGCCCCCAGTGCCAGATATACCCCAGTGCCAGATACAGAAATGCCCCCACAGTGCCAGATATGCTACCAGTGCCAGATATGCCCCCAGTGCCAGATACAGAAGTGCTCCCACAGTGCCAGATACACAGTGCCAGATACACAAATGTCCCACAGTGCCAGATACACAAATGCCCCACAGTGCCAGATACACAAATGCCCCACAGTGCCAGATACACAAATGCCCCAGAGTGCCAGATACACATTGCCCCAGAGTGCCAGATACACATTGCCCCAGAGTGCCAGATACACATTGCCTCACAGTGCCAGATATACATTGCCTCACAGTGCCAGATATACATTGCCTCACAGTGCCAGATACACATTGCTCCACAGTGCCAAATACATAAATGCCCCACAGTGCCAGATACACAAATGCCCCCAGAGTGCCAGATATACATTGCCTCACAGTGCCAGATACAGAAATACCCCACAGTACCAGATATGCCCCAAGTGACAGATACAGAAATGCCCCCAGTGCCAAATACACATGTCCCCAATGCCAGATATGCCCCCAGTGCCAGATACATAAATGCCCCCACATTGCCAGATATACTCCCAGTGCCAGATATGCCCCAGTGCCAAATACAGAAATGCCCCCACAGTGCCAGATATGCTCCTAGTGCCAGATACACATATCCCCGCAGTGCCAGATATGCCCCCAGCGCCAGATACACATATCCCCCCAGTGCCAGATATGCCCCCAGTGCCAGATATACCCCCAGTGCCAGATACAGAAATGCCCCCACAGTGCCAGATATGCTACCAGTGCCAGATATGCCCCCAGTGCCAGATACAGAAGTGCTCCCACAGTGTCAGATATGCTCCCAGTGCCAGATATGCCTCCTGTGCCAGATACACATGTCCCCCCAGTGCCAGATATGCCCCCAGTGCCAGATATGCCCCACACCCTTCCCCTGCTGCTCACCGCTGCTGCTGTTTTGTTCCTATGTGTGTGGGGAGGAGTGCGCAGTAAGCGCCTCTCCTGCCCCTCAGTCTCCGGCGGCGGTGCGGGTGTCTACCTTCAATTCAGCACCGATCCGTGAGCCAATTAAAGCATGCGGTCCGGCAGCCAATCAGGAGCCTTGGCTGCCGGACCGCGAGCTCTGATTTGCTCACAGGCCATTGAATTGAAGTAGACACTGAGGGGCAGGAGAGGCGCATGCTGCGCTCTCCTCCCCTCAAGCAGCAACGACAGTGAGCAGCAGCGGAGGGAGGGAGTGGCAGCCCGTCGGCGGTGGGTACGGCGTACCCACAGCTAAATTCTTAAGGGTACGCCGTTTCCACCCACTTGCACCGCTGATTTTATGCTGCTTGAAACATGTAGTCCAAATTTTGATGCTTCTTCATTTTTAAAGGTATTTGAGGTTTAATTAAGCTGCTACATTAATAAGTTTTTGCGTTTTAGCCTGAATAACATCAACTGGGTGACTGACTATATAGCTGCTACATACTACCATATTGTACTGACATTCTGTAAGTCTCTTATCAGCACTGATTTGATTTTGAGACAGCAGACTCTTTTATGCTATGCATTAATTTCGTATGGGTATAGTTGGCAGGGCCGTAACTATTTGTGCACAGATGGTGCCTTGCCCATCGTGCATTTTCCCTGCGGGCGTACCAACTGCATTCACCCTGACTGTCCAGCTCTGGATGCGGTAATAGCTGCAGCGCTGTCCGCTGTGTACATTACAGCAGACAGCGCTGGGTAGACAGATTGTGGTCCCATATGCTCCGCCCCTCTCGTCCAGCTCACCCTGACTGCCGGACTGTTTAATTAAAGTGTCACTCATCCAAGAGCAAACCCGCTCCCCCCCCCACCACACACACCTGCTTTCGGCAGTAGTAAGTATCTGCGCTTTCCAGACCATGCACCCGCCATGATCCACTTCACCGCAACAGTGGGGGGCAAGGTGACAAACTGCAATTATATGCCTGTCAGCCTGCAGCAACATGGACCCGTACCTCCGTGGGCAGCTGGGGCACATTCTCCTCGCTTCGGTGGCAGGGATCTGCGGCACCTCTAAGGGCTGTAGGCAGTGAGGTGCGGTGACTACCCCAGCCTATAATGCTCAGCTGCCAACAGGGCCCCAGCGGCAGGTAGGACGTGTGAAAAGCAACTGGCATAGCAGGCCCTGGCTATCCCTGGCTTCCTTTGAACTGCCTAACCCAGGTCTCTTCATCATGTAGAGAGGAGCGCGGACACCTGCCATGGAAATGTCATCACTTCCTGCAGAAAAGTAATATAAAACACTGTGTGGCATCGTGATCTTAATATGTATAAGGGGGAGGGAGGGGTGCCATAGCATAAAGTGTATAGGGGGATCAGCGTAATGTGTAAAAGGAGACTCTACCTGGCATAATGTGTAAAAGGGGCTCTACCTGGTGTAATGTGTGACAGGGGCTCTACCTGGCGTAATGTGTGACAGGTGCTCTACCTGGTGTAATGTGTGTAAGTGGCTCTACCTGGTGTAATGTGTGACAGGGGCTCTACCTGGCGTAATGTGTGACAGGTGCTCTACCTGGTGTAATGTGTGTAAGTGGCTCTACCTGGTGTAATGTGTGACAGGGGCTCTACCTGGTGTAATGTGTGTAAGTGGCGCTACTGTGCAGTGTAATTTGAAGAATGGAGACTACTGTACAGCATAATATGAATTGGTATTATTTTATGACCACACCCCTTCCCCATAAAGCTACGTCCCTATATTTTTTATGCACATATTGGGAAGATGGGGGGGGGGGGGGGGGGGGGCGATGCTGTTTCTTGCACACAGTGCTAAAATGTCTAGTTACGGCACTGCTCACTGGGCCTCGCAGGGATGGCTCGAGAGCCGTTCAAATGCAGCGGCTGGGTGCAGTTGCTACTGAGTGCTGGGGCCATGGGACTGTACTCCCCAGAGCTTTCCACTGTGTCTGGAAGCAGACTCAGGGAAACAAACAGTTCACTTGCTGCAGGTCAGAGAAGGTCTCTCTCCCCTCCCCCCTCTCTCTGTCTCCCCTCTCTCTCCCTCTCCCTCCTTCTCTCAGCTCTCGTGTTAAAGTCCTTGTTTTTTTTCTGCCTGTCTCCCCCTCTATTCATTTCCCTTCAAGTACCAGTGAGCCTTTTAAAACCCATTTACTCATCTTACAGAGATCTCAGATACTACTGCCTCTCCCCATCACCCTCTGCTTCTCACCCATTGCCTCTCCATGTCGCCCTCTCCCTGTTGCACTCTGCTTGTCACCCTCATCCCGTCACCCTACATTATGCCTCTCCCTGTCCCCTACCCCAGTCACCCTCAACTTGTAACATCACCTACTGCCTCTCACTGCTTCTCCCTGTCACCCACTGCTTATCACCCTCTGCCTGCCACCCTCTACCTCTCCCTTTCACCCACTGTCCATCACCCTCTGCCTCTTCCTATTACTCACTTCTCCCGGTCATCCTCTCCCTATCACCCTCTGCTTTTCTGTCACCCCCTGTTTGTCACCCTCTCTTTCTCTCCTCTTGCCACCCTCACTCTTTCCCCATCACCCACAGCCTACTACTAAAATTGTGCGTAAGAGACACTGCTAATAAAAATTTTATTTTTCTTCTTTACGCTCAAATTTTTACAAGTTGCATTTGTGGCTCGTACACTGCATATCCTGTGAGGCCACACACCTTGTAGGGCAAACACGCCGACAACCCCCCCCCCCCCCCATTCCCCTATCCAGTGGCGTAACTAGAAATTTTTCTCCCCCAAGCCAAAAAATTCTTCGGCGCCCCCCCCCCATAATTGGCACTAGGAAAGGGACAAACATGTGCGCGCCGAAGGCGCGCGGCGCAAAAAAGGGGCGTGGTTTTGTTTAAATGGGCGCGGCTTCGCATAAAGAGGCGTGGCATTGCAGGAATGGACTACCTTATACCCCAGTTTTGCAACCTGCACGCCCAGACGTTAGCCACCACAGGAAAGAAAAATAATCCTGATTCATGCCCCTTCCATTATTTGTCATTTTTCCTCCTTATAGTAATGCCCAGTATACATTATGCCACATACTGCAACGGCCCTCAGACATTATGCCACACACAATAATGCACATGACACAATATGCACACACCGTAATGCCCCCGACACATTATGCCACACACCGTAATGTCTATGACACATTATGACAGGAATCGCAATGCCCGTTATACATTATGCTACACACTGCAATGCCCCTGATACATTATAGCACATACCACAATGCCCATGATATAGTATACCACACACCGCAATGTCCGTGATACATTATGACACACACCGCAATGTCCGTGATACATTATGACACACACTGCAATGAACCTGAGACATTATATCACATACCACAATGCCCATGATATAGTATACCACCCACCGCAATGTCCGTGATACATTATGACACACACCGCAATGCCCGTTATACATTATGCCACACTGCAATGACCCTGAGACATTATACCACATACCACAATGCCCGTGATATAGTATACAGACACCGTAATGCCTGACACATTATGCCACACACCGCAATGCCCATTATACATTATGCCACACACTGCAATGACCCTGAGACATTATACCACATACCACAATGCCCGTGATCTAGTATACCATACACCGTAATGCCTGTGACACATACCGCAATGCCCGTTATACCCTATGCCACACTGCAATGCCCCTGAGACATTATACCACATACCACAATGCCCGTGATATAGTTTGCCACACACCGTAATGCCTGTGACACATTCTGACACACACCGCAATGTCCGTGATACATTATGCCACACACCGTAATGCCCATTACACATTAAGTCCTACATTAAGGCTTCTAATTACTTTTAAATTACCTGCTCGTTGCCAGGGGTTTCGTGCTCTTGGTTCCATGCACGGTGCCAGGGGTTTTCATGCTCAGGGTGTCATGCTCGTTGCCAGGTGTTTCATGCACTCGGTGTTCATGCACTGGGTGTCATGCTCATTGCTAGGGGGTAGTGCTTGTTGCTAGGGCTGTGCTCCCAGTGCCACATATGTCCTCAGTGCCAGATATTCCCCCACGGTGCCAGGTACTCACATGCCCCCAGTGCCAAATATAGCCTCTCCCCCCAGTGCCACATATGCCCCCAGTGCCAGATATTCCCCCACAATGCCAGGTGCTCACGTGCCCCCAGTGCCAAATATAGCCCCCCATGTGCCAGGTACACATACAGTGCCATATATGCCCCCTCAGTGCCCCCCCAGTGCCATATATACCCCCTCAGTGCCTCCCCAGTGCCATATATGCCCCCTCAGTGCCCCCCAGTGCCATATATGCCCCCTCAGTACCCCCCAGTGCCATATATGCCCCCTCAGTGCCCCCCCAGTGCCATATATGCCCCCTCAGTGCCCCACCAGTGCCATATATGCCCCCTCAGTGCCATATATGCCCCCTCAGTGCCTCCCCAGTGCCATATATGCCCCCTCAGTGCCCCCCAGTGCCATCTATGCCCCCTCAGTGCCCCCCAGTGCCATATATGCCCTCAGTGCCCCCCAGTGCCATATATGCCCCCTCAGTGCCATATATGCCCCCTCAGTGCCCCCCGCAGTGCCATATATGCCCCCTCAGTGCCATATATGACCCCTCTGTGCCCCCCCAGTGCCATATATGCCCCCTCAGTGCCCCCAGTGCCATATATGCCCCTCAGTGCCACCCCAGTGCCATATATGCCCCCTCAGGCCATATATGCCACCTCAGTGCCCCCCCCCCTGTTCCATATATGCCCCCTCAGTGCCCCCCCAGTGCCATATATGCATACCTCCCGCAGTGTCCCGCGATGGGGGGGGGCAGTTGGGAGTCTCCTACAGTCACTGCTCTGCATAGCAGAGCAGTAGTGAATAGACGCTGTGCGCATGCGCACAGCGTCTATTCAGCGCAGACAGTGGGAGAGAGGGCATGCCAGCAGCTCACAGAGCGCTGGGCATGCCCCCTCAGTGACGAAACGGGGGCGTGGCCCGCGATCGCGGGTCCTCCGCGAAGCCACGCCCCCTTTTCATAGGACACGCCCCCCGACACGCCGGAGACTCAGAGGGACACAGGAGAGGCGCACGCTGTGCCCTCCGTGTCCCTACTTCACAGCGGGGGGCTAGTGACAACAGATTGACATGCGGACGTTCGTCCGCATGTCAATCTGCTCTAAATCAGTGGCGGCGCCCCCGCAGCCCCTCGCCCCCAAGCCACCGCGAGGGCTGCGGGGGCAGTAGTTACGCCACTGCCCCTATCATGGTGCCCCCTTTGTTATTTTCTTCTGGATCCACCCCTGTAAACTGCACTTTGTTTGGGGCAGACTACAGCTTGTTAGATGCTAATTATGCATTATTTATGGACTGACGACAAACTCTAAAATCAAACATTTGGAAATGTCAACCCAGAAATCCTGCGGTTGCCTCTGCCTTTAACTAGGAGGTGGCTAAACAATATAGTGGCCTTAATTTAAAGTGAAAATATGAATCATCCAAATGTAGCTGGTTAAGGATAAGTATGATATAATTTCAGAGGCAAGCTTAGGGTTCTTATATGGATATGGGTTTCCAGCATTTAACTACACTAAATAATTTATAAATATTCGATTTATAAATAGCGGGGATGAGCTGCTGTCAGTGAGACAGGGTTGTGTTGCTGTCAGTGAGGCAGGGTTGTGCTCTGTCAGTAAGGCAGGGTTGTGTTGCTGTCAGTGAGGCAGGGTTGTGCTGCTGTCAGTGAGGCAGGGTTGTGCTGCTGTCAGTGAGGCAGGGTTGAGCTACTTTCAGTGAGGCTGTGTAAAAAATCATGGCTGACATCGAATATCGATATTGGCCGATGTTGATTTGCGTTTTTGTGGGCTTTGTTTACGAATTCATACGTTTTTTGTACGTGGCGGGCTTACAGTTAATCACGTACGTATTTTATATGAACTTCCATTTTTTTCTACTCGAACGTGATTGGTTGTGTTCCTGTAGGAGGTGTGTGTGTGGCCAGGACTATAAAACTGCCCCAAACCATCCGAACCTCGTGGGTTTAGCTAGTGGAGAGGTGAGAGGTAGAGGTGTGTGTTGTTGGCGTTTTGGAGAGTGTATTTGGAGTTTTGTGATCGATTGGTGTGTGCTGTATTGTGCGTAAGTAGTCTTGTGTTTATTGTTGTGGTGTATTTTTTCAGTTTGTGGTTGTTTTTTGTAAGTAATTTTTGTGTGAAGTCTCTTGTGTTTGTTTGTTTGTGTGTGTGTGTGTGTGTGTGTGTGTGTGTGTGCTTGTTTGTTTGTTGTGCGGTGTGTAGTGGAAGTGGAGGTTTGTGTTTTTATTTCTCAGTGTAATTTTTATTACGTCTGTAATATGTCCATGTCCCAGGCGAGTGAGGTGGAGGAGGCGAGTGAGGTGGAGGAGGCGAGTGAGGTGGAGGAGGTGAGTGAGGTGGAGGGTGAGGTTGCTGCTTCGTCCTCCAGTGATTCAGAGAGTGATGTTGCTGCTGCTCTGCAGCCATGCACTACCACCAAATCCGTCAGGTATGTGAAGTTCAGCTATGCTGAAAATATGGCGTTGGTGCGTGTGCTCATGCAATATCACCAGCAGCTGTTTGGCCAACATGCCTCCAAGGTCCCATCTCGTCGCAAGTCTCAACTGTGGTCCAAAGTGGTGCGGCAGTGAACTGCGAGGGCGTGTTGAAGCGTACGGAGGACACATGTAGAAAACGCTTCTATGATATTAAACGCCGTGTGAAGGCCAAGATGTCCAAGGAGGCCAAATCAGCACAGAAAACTGGTGGCAGACCTGCTTTTCATGCAACTTATAGGGAGTGGGAGGAGCCTGTACGTAGTTTGATTCCTGCTGAGGTTGTCAGGGCCACTAACGTACGTGATTTTGATCGCCCAAAACAGGCTGGTGAGTGTTTTATTTTTTACCTTAACAGATGAAGTGTAACCTGTTGTTATTTTGCATACTATTATGTAATATATTTGCCTGCATGTTTTTGTGGTTGTTTTAATGTTATTCCATTTTTAAACTGTACTGATTATCTATATTGTATTGAATTTAGTAAAATTAGTATCAGTTTTTTGTCAAACTCCTGCGGTATTATTTTTTCATGATTCATGTTTGTCAAGCAAGATGTTTTAAATGTGTTTTTATCCAGAATGACGTTGGTTTGATATTCTTTAACTACAAACAGTAATATCATGCTACATCATAATGTCTTTGTATCCTAATGTCCTTGGACTATTTTGTCTTATTTCTTTCCTAACATGTCTTAGCCACACACATTATAAATGATGCTTTTGCAATTAATACTGTATGATTTTTATACAGATGATGCTATTATTTTATAAAATGCCTAATATGTTTGTCTAATTTATGTATAGTTACTCAAAGGAAAACAGCAACCATGGCTGCCACCTCAAGGCCCCAAGCTGCGGATACAGGAGAAGCAGGTACATTATTTATAAAAGTAGACTTAACCTTTTTTTGTGAAAAATATACACAAAATAATCAAAATCTTTCCACATAGTCCCAGCCACATTGCACGCAACTCCACAAACTCAAAGTAGACACGGGTCTCGCCAAGGCAAAAGTATGCCACACAAGAGGCGATGGAGTGAACCAAGTCAAACAGTACCCACGTATCAACAACAATGGCACCTTTCTCTTGTGGCCCCACAGACTCCAGAAGAGCTTTTGGCGACTCCTCCAAGACCTCAGCCACACTCTCATCATGTCGCTGGTAAGCATAGGTGTGCGCAGGAGGGGTGCCTGGTGCGCACAGGAACCCCCTAATGTCTGGCACCCCGATCTCACATGCCTGATGCAGCGATCGCCGAGCAGGCTGATTACTGACCCCTCTGCGCTGCACCCTCTCAGGACAGCATTACTGACCGGACGCCTGAGTTAATCAAGGGTGCCACTGCAACCGGCTTTCAAACTCCCGGCTCCACCTCCATGTACAAAAACAGCGTGATGTGACATGATTATGTAATGCTGCTCTCACGCCCACTCGTCACACCCACCACACGCCCACCTCTCTCCTTCTATGCTATGCCAATGTCAGCCACTGATGAGGATCAGCATGCAGCCAGCGGCCTCTTAGGAAGACAAATTCAATACTGGCAGGTGGTCGGCAGCAACATTGACACGTCACTCGTTTTTCCAGCAGCAGCAGTACTAGTCTGCGACTGTCAGTGTCAGTGAGTGACTGACTTGTAAGTAAGCTGCTGCAGCTTGCAGGTGAAAGAGAGGGGGAGCCAGACCAGGCTGAGGAGGAGCAGTGTAATTGCAGTGAGTGCCATCAGGGGTGTTTGCTTGGTGCACACCACAACATCTGACAATGTATCTGCTTTATTAGGATTGGTACAAGGGTGGATATTTTATATTGCGTTGAAAATCAATAGATGGTGCTAGACACGCCCAAAAGGCGGTGCTAAACACACCCCTCTGATGGTGCACCCCCTAATAAAATGTGCTGCGCACGCCTATGCTGGTAAGTACACACAGAATTACATTATCAAGACTTAGACACTGATTCACATTCATTTTTGTTGTGTCAACAGTATTTGTCAGCATGCAGTGTCGTACTGGGACATGAAGGGCACACCGGGGACACCTCTTGTTATGGACCCATACTTTTGGCTAATCAAAGCCAACCAAGGTGTTCTTGGAAAACAACACAGAGGCGTGCAGAAACCAATAAAGTACTACAGTGTAATGAGAACAAAATTCCATGTATAAGACAAGTGCACAGTCTTGATTCTGCTCACTAGAGGAAGTAGTGGCCCCTCATGCAGTGGTGTGTACCGGTGTTTTGCATGCTAACCCTGTGTGTCAATCTGACCCTGTCAATATGTCACACAGAAATGTGGCAAGTAAAGAAGTGTTAAGTAAAGGATATTGTTTATGACATAAAATTGGTTAGGTTAAACAGATATGTGTAGTCACTTGTGCATATTTTCTATTTTTAAAGAAAGTGCATGCGGAACTGTCCGCATAGCAAGGTTCAGCAGAATTGTTGCCTTAAAAATTGTTCCATGGCAACATAGTTGCCAATGTGATTAATTTGTGGTCTTTTTGGAGGTTAGATGTTGCCCATAGCAACCAAGCATATTGCAGGTATTATATTATATTATGTAACTTTATAGGCTAACCTTCCCGCTCCAGCTGTTGTTGAACTTAATCATCCCAACATGTGCTGCGACATTTTGTACATTTGGACTATTGGGAACTTACTCAGGCTATGCTGGGATGTGTATGTCAACAACAGCTGTAGTGTAAAGGTTACCCTTCAATGTTGTAGAAGGTACTAGATGAATTAATTTGTTGTCTTGCTGTGTTGTGTTACTAAGCATGCCATCTTAAATGTTGCTTCCATAGTATCAAATGTAAGGCATACATTCAGGTTATGTGTTTCCAATGTTTTTTTTTAGGTTGTTTTTGCAATCTTGTTTTTTTGTGGTTTTTAAATGTCATAGTGAATTGTGAATGTTTTTTTTCTTTTTTTTGGCAGGAGTGTGTAATCATGTTATTGACAAAGTCAAATCAAAATCAAAACAAAAGTGTTGTTTGGCTCTTCTTTTTTGGGTCATTTATGGATCATTTACCCAGCCAATATGACCTAGATCATGCATGGTTTGCTGAATGTTTTTCTTTAAGTCCGACATGACAAAAATTAATTACTAAACCAATCAAACTTTTATTTCAACCCATACAGAATCCGACATGCCCCAGGAAACACAGCAGGACATATTGAGTGATGACAATTCTGTGCAGCAACAGCAGCCTTCTTCACCAACCCGACCAAGCTCGCCCACAATGAGGACATCACTCACACATACACCACCAACTGCTCAACTGACCACACAAACACCACAGCCGGAAATCCGCGAAACAGATTTCTGGGACAGGTGGTCACAGCAGCAAACCATCGTTGGTGACTACATCAAATGACAAACACAATTTCAGGCAAGTCTGCCACAACACCTCCCACGCATATCACGAAATAGCAGCAGACTGAACCTCCAAATGACCCGTGTTGCTAATACACTTGAGCAAATACGTGCAGATAATGTGCAAAACAACCATGCCATTATCAGAGTAATGGATGATCAGCTTAGACACCAACAGCAGTTCATCAATATCATGCAAAACAATCTGCTTCTAATGCAAAGTTTATCTAGAACAATGGAGCAAAATTCGGATGCCGATACTCAACTGTCCGCCAGTATAAACAATCTTAGCCAGAACCTTTTACCTATTCAACAACAAACCCAAACAGCAAGCTCCTCAACCACCACACCCAGCATCACCCCAGTTACCTCCCCAGTACGGAGATCCCAGAGAACCCGAAGTAATGTTGCTGGACAGGGATCATCTTCTTCAAAAAAGCAACAACCAAAATGACACCTGAAGCTTCCGCCAAAGATGTTTTTGTTCTGAAACTAAGTCAATCGGGTTAATTTATCAAGTTATTGTTTTTTTGTTTTTGTTTTCTACATTTATACATTAATTTATCAACACATATTGTTTATAACTTAGAACATGTGTGATTTACATTAGCATTTGTGGGTACTGTTCTAACCTTCAATAAAGGTTTTGTTTTCACTAGCAAAGTAGTTATTTGTGTGTCACAAACATGGGCCCTCATTCCGAGTTATTAGTTCGTTATTTTTCATCGCATTGCAGCGATTTTCCCCAAACTGCGCATGCGCAATGTTCGCACTGCGGCTGCGCCAAGTAAATTTGCTAAGAAGTTTGGTATTTTACTCACGGCATTACAAGGTTTTTTCTTCGTTCTGGTGATCGTTGTGTGATTGACAGGAAGTGGGTGTTTCTGGGCGGAAACTGGCCGTTTTATGGGTGTGTGTGAAAAAACGCTGCCGTTTCTGGGAAAAACGCGGGAGTGGCTGGAGAAACGGGGGAGTGTCCTTGCGAACACTGGGTGTGTTTGTGACGTCAAACCAGGAACGGCAAGCACTGAACTGATCGCACTGGAAGAGTAAGTCTCGAGCTACTCAGAAAGTGACAGAAACTGCAAAGTAAAATCATTTCGCAATATTGCAAATACATCGTTCGCAATTCAGCTAAGCTAAGATTCACTCCCAGAGGGCGGGGGCTTAGCGTGTGCATTGCTGCGAAAAGCGGCTAGCGAGCGAACAACTTGGAATGAGGGCCATGGTTAGTTCCTGTACACATATTGGTTATGTTAGAAATTTTTGCTGGTAGTGCTTCCCCCATATTTTAGCAACCAGCACCAGGCCGGGTTGTTTTTATTTGGGTACTTTTTTTTAGTAGAACTACAGGTACCAGTGGGCCCGTTTTCCCCCTGCAAACTGGTACTTGTGGTTCTCCAAGTACCAGCTTGCATGGGAGGCTTGCTGGGACTTATAGTTCTGCTACAAAAAACAACATTTTTTTTTTACATAAAAGGCTATCAGCCTCCCATCCGCTGCCCTGGGATGGGGGGACAGCCTCGGGCTTCACCCCTGGTCCTTGGGTGGCTGGAGGGGGAGGACCCCGGCCAGGGGTAACTAGTTGGTGATTTAATGCCAGGGCCTCAGGGACCAATATAAAAGTGTCCCCCGGCTGTGGCATTATCTCTCTGACTAGTGGAGCCCGGTGCTGGTGTTAAAAATATGGGGGATCCCTACGTGTTTTGTCCCCCGTATTTTTTGCACTAGGACCAGGCACAGAGCCCGGTGCTGGTTGCTAAAATATGGGGGAACCCCTGTCAATTTTTTACCCATATTTTTACAACCAGGACCGGCTTAAAGAGCCTGAGGCTGGTTATTCATAGGAGGGGGGACCCCACGCCAATTTTATAAAACATTTCTAATGTTAACAGACCCTTGCCCACAGATATGCATGCACGGATCTCATGGATCCCTGCATGACTATCAAAATACGCTTTACAAAAGCAGTTCTATTTTTTTGGCGTGATTTTTTACAATTTGTAAATTTTTCTCGGCAGGGTTTCAAGAATCCCGGCAGACATTTTTATAGTAAATGACCGTTTTCTATACCTGAACAGCCGAATTTGACCGATGGTGTATTCAATCGTAATTTTGAACTTTGACTTTAACAAAAATACAAATACCAACATCACTGCCGATATTTGACTTTAATAAATTCACGATTTCGACACTTTGAAAAAAAAACCCCAAATCAAACAAAATTGATTTGTTAGTAAATATACCCCCTGGTGTGTCCAATCATAGTAGTGGGATTTCTGTAATTATATCACACCTTTATATATATAATCCCTGCCATAGTCCCCTAATAAGTGATTGTGACGATACTCAACCTTAAACCTACGTGGGAAAAATACCTACGCAATGGTTAAAACTGCATCACAATTGATTCATTGGTTTCAAAGTTTATCTCCATCAGACAAACAAGCACACAAACAGACTAATTTATAAGAGTCTCCCTTGCAGCAGGTTGCCATATCTGGGTGGTGCTTCTCTAAATAACGAGATCTATGGTAAGAACTTACCGTTGTTAAATCTCTTTCTGCGAGGTACACTGGGTTCCACAGGGAATAACATCAGGGTGTAGAGTAGGATCTTGATCCGAGGCACCAACAGGCTAAAACCTTTGACTGTTCCCAGAATGCATAGCGCCGCCTCCTCTATAACCCCGCCTCCATGCACAGGAGCTCAGTTTTGTCAACCAGTCCAATGCAGTAGCAGGTAAAAAAGACGACAACTGTTAGTAGCCACATACACCACAATCTCACAACAGAAGAAGGTGTCAGTGGCTAACGCCATACAAATCCAAAGAAGCTAAGTGCATCAGGGTGGGCGCCCTGTGGAACCCAGTGTACCTCGCAGAAAGAGATTTAACAACGGTAAGTTCTTACCATAAACCTCGTTTTCTGCAGCGGGGTACACTGGGTTCCACAGGGAATAACATCAGGGATGTCCTAAAGCAATTCCTCATCGGAGGGGACGCACTGTAGCGGGCACAAGAACCCGGCGTCCAAAGGAAGCATCCTGGGAGGCGGAAGTATCGAAGGTATAGAACCTCATGAACGTGTTCCTGAGGACCACATAGGGGCTTTGCACAATTGTTCAAGGGTCGCACCACAACGGGCCACCCAAGAAGGTCCAACAGACTGAGTAGAATGGGCTTTGATGGTAGCAGGAGCTGGAAGGCCAGCTTGTACATAAGCATGTGCAATCGCCATTATAATCCATCTGGCCAAGGTCTGCTTGTTAGCAGGACAGCCACGTTTGTGAAAACCAAACGGAACAAAAAGAGAATCAGACTTCCTAATAGAAGCCGTCCTCTTCACATAGATACGAAGTGCTGGTACCACATCCAAACACCGCTCTTTGGAAGACAATTCAGGAGAGACAAAGGCCAGAACCACAATCTCCTGATTAAGGTGGAAAGAAGACACCACCTTAGGTAGGTACCCAGGACGTGTTCTAAGAACCACCCGGTCACGGCGAAAAATCAGATAGGGAGACCTACAAGACAAGGCACCCAAATCCGACACCCGTCTAGCAGAGGCAATAGCCAGCAGAAACAAAACCTTAAGAGAAAGCCACTTAAGGTCAGCAGATTCAAGAGGTTCAAACGGAGACTCTTGTAATGCCTCCAGAACCACTGACAAATCCCAAGGAGCCACAGGCGGGACGTAAGGAGGTTGAATCCATAACACACCCTGAGTAAATGTATGAACATCAGGCAGAGTGGCAAGTTTTGTCTGAAACCAAACCGACAAGGCAGAAATATGAACCTTGATGGAGGCCAGACGAAGGCCCAAGTCCAAGCCCTGTTGTAGAAAGGCCAAAAGTTTGGCTGTACTAAACTTGTAAGCGTCATGATTGTTAGATGCGCATCAAGCAAAGTATGAATTCCAGACCCTCTGGTAAATCCAAGCAGAAGCCGGCTTACGGGCCTTCAACAAATGACTGTCTCAAAAAAACCTTTGGCCCTCAGTACGGAAGCTTCAAAAGCCACGCCGTCAAAGCCAGACGGGCCAAATCCTGGTAAACACAAGGGCCCTGAACGAGGAGGTCTGGTCATTGTGGAAGCAGAAGAGGATGCTCTAACGAGAGACCCTGAAGGTCTGAGAACCAATGCCACCTGGGCCACGCTGGAGCGATCAGAAGTAGGATTCCTCCTTCTTGCTTGAACTTCCTTATTACTCTGGGCAGGAGTGACACCGTAGGGAACACATATGGCAGCCGAAAGTTCCATGGAATTGTCAGTGCATCCATGAACGCTGCTTGAGGATCCCTTGTCCGTGCTCTGAAGACCGGAACCTTCTGATTGTGTCGAGACGCCATCAGGTCCACATCTGGGAGGCCCCACTTGTCCACTAGGAGTTGAAAGACTTCTGGATGAAGGCTCCACTCTCCGGCGTGTACGTCCTGACAACTGAGGAAGTCCGCTTCCCAGTTTAGGACCCCCAAAATCAACACTGCCAATATGGCTGGCAGATGGTATTCTACCCACTGGAGAATTCTTGATACTTCCCTCATTGCCATGTGGCTTCGAGTGCCAACTTAATTATTTATGTACGCCACCGTGGTGGCGTTGTCCGACTGTACATTAACAGGTCTGTTCTGTATTAAATGCTAGGCCAAGTTCAGTGCGTTGAACACCGCCTGCAGTTCCAGAATGTTTATCGGGTTGGAGAGACTCCTCCTTGGTCCACCGACCCTGAAGGTAGTGTTGCTCTAACACCGCACCCCAACCTCTCAGACTGGCATCCGTCGTCAAAAAGACCCAGTTGGAGATCCAGAAGGGACGACCCCTGCTCAATCGGTCCTGCAGCCACCAGCTGAGTGACAGACAGACCTCCGGAGACAAGGAGATCATGTGAGACCTGATCCAGTGAGGCAGGCCATCCCACTTGGCAAGAATCAATTTCTGCAGAGGGCGGGAATGGAATTGAGCATACTCCACCATGTCGAAAGCTGACACCATGAGATCTAGCACTTGCATCACCGAATGTATCGACACTTGCAGACGAGATAGGAAGCATCGAATCCTGTCCAGAAGTTTCAGAACCTTCTCCCGAGACAAGAACAACCGCTGGTTGTGAGTGTCCAACAATGCCCCCAGGTGCACCATGCTCTGAGCAGGGACCAGGGAAGATTTCTTCCAGTTGATGAGCCACCCGTGGGCTTGCAGAAACTGGACCGTCAGATCCAGATGGCGTAGGAAAATTTCTGGGGAATTCGCCAGGATCAACAAATCGTCCAGATATGGGAGGATCCTGACCCTGACGGTGGAGTACAGTCGTCATTACCGCCATGACCTTCATGAATACTTGTGGGGCCGTGGTCAAACCAAAAGTTAAAGCCCAAAATTGATAATGGAGGTTGCCTACAGCAAACCTCAGGTACTGTTGATGCGACATTGCAATAGGAATTTGCAGGTAAGCATCCTGAATGTCCAGGGAGACCATATAGTCCCCGGGCTCCAAGGCCAGAACAATAGAGCAAAGAGTTTCCATATGAAACTTAAAGACTCTCACAAATTTGTTCAAGGACTTGAGGTTGAGAATGGGCCGAGAGGACCCATTCGGTTTCGGGACTAGCAATAGTGGTGAATAGTACCTCTTTCCTCTCTGAGCCAGAGGCACCTGTGCTACTACTCCTGTGTCCAGGAGGGACTGTACCACCGAATTAAAAGTTTTTGTCATCACCTGATCCGAAGGAATGTCCATAAGGCAAAATCGAGGAGGGGGACGATTTTTGAAGGATACAGCATAACCTCGAGTGACGACTTCCCATACCCAGGCATCGGAAGTGGTCGTCAACCATTCCTGTGTAAACCCTAGAAGTCGGGCCCCCCACCCTGGGATCCCCCAGAGGTAGACCCGCCCCATCATGCAGCAGGCTTGTCAGTTTTGGAAGCCGGCTGACGGGCAGCCCAGGTCCGTTTAAGTTTGGGCTTAATATCTTGTTGAGGTCCTCTCCAAAAAAAATGTCTCCCATAAAATTCGGTGAGCCTAGATGGACGTAGTAGAAGCCTTGGCCGCCAGAATACCGGCATCAGAAGCCGCCTCCTTAATGTAATGAGAGGCTGTGACAATATACGAAAGACACTGTCTAGCATTATCAGAAAAGTTTGAAGGCAGCTCTGCTTCCACCTCCTGAGCCCATGCTTCAATAGCCTCTGCAGCCCATGTCGCTGCAATAGCGGGCCGATGCACAGCACCCGCTAGGGTGTAAATCGCTTTTAAACAACCCTCCACACGCTTATCCGTTGGTTCTTTCAGAGAAGTGACGGTAGTGAAAGGCAGAGCTGAGGACACCACCAGACTCGCCACTTTGCGAATCCACTGGTGGGGGTGTTTCACAATTTTTACTTAGCTATGCAGCGAGCCAGCATCTTCTTGTGAGGTGTGAATTTCTTTCCTGGATTTTCCCAGGATTCCTGACGTATGTCAACGAAATGGTCAAAATGAGGTAAAACTTGTTTAATAACCTTCTGACGTTTAAATCTGTCCGATTTCATAGAGGTAGCATCAGGCTCTGGGTCATCAGTAATTTGAAGAATTAGCCTGATAGCCTCCAATAAGTCAGGAACATCCACCTGAGAGACTGATTCCCCATCAGAAGTATTTGGATCAGTGTCTGTGGGGTCAGTATATACGTCATCCTCATCAGACGAGGTGTCTGGGACGTGAGGAAGTAATGGCCTGCTGGCGTCCTCTCCATTTAGATTATAAGAGACTGAGAGAGATTTACTGGAGCTGACTAGGAGGAGTACTGTTACTGTAGAAGTGTAGAGACTGAGTGGAGAGAGTTTACTAGTGAGGACAGTGCAGTTTACTTTATAATCCGTTCTCTGCCTGAAAAAAGCGATACACAGCACACAGTGACTCAGTCACATACCATATCTGTGTGCACTGCTCAGGCTCAGGCCAGTGTGCTGCATCATCTATTATCTATATATAATATTATATATATCTGTCTGACTGCTCAGCTCACACAGCTTATAATTGTGGGGGAGACTGGGGAGCACTACTGCAGTGCCAGTTATAGGTTATAGCAGGAGCCAGGAGTACATAATATATTATATAGTGAGTGACCACCAGACACACAGTGCAGTTTATTTAATATATCCGTTCTCTGCCTGAAAAAAGCGATACACACAGTGACTCAGTCAGTCACATACCATATCTGTGTGCACTGCTCAGGCTCAGGCCAGTGTGCTGCATCATCTATATATATTATATATCTGTCTGACTGCTCAGCTCACACAGCTTATAATTGTGGGGGAGACTGGGGAGCACTACTGCAGTGCCAGTTATAGGTTATAGCAGGAGCCAGGAGTACATAATATTATATTAAAATTAAACAGTGCACACTTTTGCTGCAGGAGTGCCACTGCCAGTGTGACTAGTGACCAGTGACCTGACCACCAGTATATATAATATTAGTAGTATACTATCTCTTTATCAACCAGTCTATATTAGCAGCAGACACAGTACAGTGCGGTAGTTCACGGCTGTGGCTACCTCTGTGTCGGCACTCGGCAGCCCGTCCATAATTGTATATACCACCTAACCGTGGTTTTTTTTTCTTTCTTTATACATACATACTAGTTACGAGTATACTATCTCTTTATCAACCAGTCTATATTAGCAGCAGACACAGTACAGTGCGGTAGTTCACGGCTGTGGCTACCTCTGTGTCGGCACTCGGCAGCCCGTCCATAATTGTATATACCACCTAACCGTGGTTTTTTTTTCTTTCTTTATACATACATACTAGTTACGAGTATACTATCTCTTTATCAACCAGTCTATATATTAGCAGCAGACACAGTACAGTGCGGTAGTTCACGGCTGTGGCTACCTCTGTGTCGGCACTCGGCAGCCCGTCCATAATTGTATATACCACCTAACCGTGGTTTTTTTTTCTTTCTTTATACATACATACTAGTTACGAGTATACTATCTCTTTATCAACCAGTCTATATTAGCAGCAGACACAGTACAGTGCGGTAGTTCACGGCTGTGGCTACCTCTGTGTCGGCACTCGGCAGCCCGTCCATAATTGTATATACCACCTAACCGTGGTTTTTTTTTCTTTCTTTATACATACATACTAGTTACGAGTATACTATCTCTTTATCAACCAGTCTATATATTAGCAGCAGACACAGTACAGTGCGGTAGTTCACGGCTGTGGCTACCTCTGTGTCGGCACTCGGCAGCCCGTCCATAATTGTATATACCACCTAACCGTGGTTTTTTTTTCTTTCTTTATACATACATACTAGTTACGAGTATACTATCTCTTTATCAACCAGTCTATATTAGCAGCAGACACAGTACAGTGCGGTAGTTCACGGCTGTGGCTACCTCTGTGTCGGCACTCGGCAGCCCGTCCATAATTGTATATACCACCTAACCGTGGTTTTTTTTTCTTTCTTTATACATACATACTAGTTACGAGTATACTATCTCTTTATCAACCAGTCTATATATTAGCAGCAGACACAGTACAGTGCGGTAGTTCACGGCTGTGGCTACCTCTGTGTCGGCACTCGGCAGCCCGTCCATAATTGTATATACCACCTAACCGTGGTTTTTTTTTCTTTCTTTATACATACATACTAGTTACGAGTATACTATCTCTTTATCAACCAGTCTATATATTAGCAGCAGACACAGTACAGTGCGGTAGTTCACGGCTGTGGCTACCTCTGTGTCGGCACTCGGCAGCCCGTCCATAATTGTATATACCACCTAACCGTGGTTTTTTTTTCTTTCTTTATACATACATACTAGTTACGAGTATACTATCTCTTTATCAACCAGTCTATATATTAGCAGCAGACACAGTACAGTGCGGTAGTTCACGGCTGTGGCTACCTCTGTGTCGGCACTCGGCAGCCCGTCCATAATTGTATATACCACCTAACCGTGGTTTTTTTTTCTTTCTTTATACATACATACTAGTTACGAGTATACTATCTCTTTATCAACCAGTCTATATATTAGCAGCAGACACAGTACAGTGCGGTAGTTCACGGCTGTGGCTACCTCTGTGTCGGCACTCGGCAGCCCATCCATAATTGTATATACCACCTAACCGTGGTTTTTTTTTCTTTCTTTATACATACATACTAGTTACGAGTATACTATCTCTTTATCAACCAGTCTATATATTAGCAGCAGACACAGTACAGTGCGGTAGTTCACGGCTGTGGCTACCTCTGTGTCGGCACTCGGCAGCCCGTCCATAATTGTATACTAGTATCCAATCCATCCATCTCCATTGTTTACCTGAGGTGCCTTTTAGTTGTGCCTATTAAAATATGGAGAACAAAAATGTTGAGGTTCCAAAATTAGGGAAAGATCAAGATCCACTTCCACCTCGTGCTGAAGCTGCTGCCACTAGTCATGGCCGAGACGATGAAATGCCAGCAACGTCGTCTGCCAAGGCCGATGCCCAATGTCATAGTACAGAGCATGTCAAATCCAAAACACCAAATATCAGTAAAAAAAGGACTCCAAAACCTAAAATAAAATTGTCGGAGGAGAAGCGTAAACTTGCCAATATGCCATTTACCACACGGAGTGGCAAGGAACGGCTGAGGCCCTGGCCTATGTTCATGGCTAGTGGTTCAGCTTCACATGAGGATGGAAGCACTCAGCCTCTCGCTAGAAAAATGAAAAGACTCAAGCTGGCAAAAGCAGCACAGCAAAGAACTGTGCATTCTTCGAAATCCCAAATCCACAAGGAGAGTCCAATTGTGTCGGTTGCGATGCCTGACCTTCCCAACACTGGACGTGAAGAGCATGCGCCTTCCACCATTTGCACGCCCCCTGCAAGTGCTGGAAGGAGCACCCGCAGTCCAGTTCCTGATAGTCAGATTGAAGATGTCAGTGTTGAAGTACACCAGGATGAGGAGGATATGGGTGTTGCTGGCGCTGGGGAGGAAATTGACCAGGAGGATTCTGATGGTGAGGTGGTTTGTTTAAGTCAGGCACCCGGGGAGACACCTGTTGTCCGTGGGAGGAATATGGCCGTTGACATGCCAGGTGAAAATACCAAAAAAATCAGCTCTTCGGTGTGGAGGTATTTCACCAGAAATGCGGACAACAGGTGTCAAGCCGTGTGTTCCCTTTGTCAAGCTGTAATAAGTAGGGGTAAGGACGTTAACCACCTCGGAACATCCTCCCTTATACGTCACCTGCAGCGCATTCATAATAAGTCAGTGACAAGTTCAAAAACTTTGGGTGACAGCGGAAGCAGTCCACTGACCAGTAAATCCCTTCCTCTTGTAACCAAGCTCACGCAAACCACCCCACCAACTCCCTCAGTGTCAATTTCCTCCTTCCCCAGGAATGCCAATAGTCCTGCAGGCCATGTCACTGGCAATTCTGACGAGTCCTCTCCTGCCTGGGATTCCTTCGATGCATCCTTGCGTGTAACGCCTACTGCTGCTGGCGCTGCTGTTGTTGCCGCTGGGAGTCGATGGTCATCCCAGAGGGGAAGTCGTAAGCCCACTTGTACTACTTCCAGTAAGCAATTGACTGTTCAACAGTCCTTTGCGAGGAAGATGAAATATCACAGCAGTCATCCTACTGCAAAGCGGATAACTGAGTCCTTGACAACTATGTTGGTGTTAGACGTGCGTCCGGTATCCGCCGTTAGTTCACAGGGAACTAGACAATTTATTGAGGCAGTGTGCCCCCGTTACCAAATACCATCTAGGTTCCACTTCTCTAGGCAGGCGATACCGAGAATGTACACGGACGTCAGAAAAAGACTCACCAGTGTCCTAAAAAATGCAGTTGTACCCAATGTCCACTTAACCACGGACATGTGGACAAGTGGAGCAGGGCAGGGTCAGGACTATATGACTGTGACAGCCCACTGGGTAGATGTATGGACTCCCGCCGCAAGAACAGCAGCGGCGGCACCAGTAGCAGCATCTCGCAAACGCCAACTCTTTCCTAGGCAGGCTACGCTTTGTATCACCGCTTTCCAGAATACGCACACAGCTGAAAACCTCTTACGGCAACTGAGGAAGATCATCGCGGAATGGCTTACCCCAATTGGACTCTCCTGTGGATTTGTGGCATCGGACAACGCCAGCAATATTGTGTGTGCATTAAATATGGGCAAATTCCAGCACGTCCCATGTTTTGCACATACCTTGAATTTGGTGGTGCAGAATTTTTTAAAAAACGACAGGGGCGTGCAAGAGATGCTGTCGGTGGCCAGAAAAATTGCGGGACACTTTCGGCGTACAGGCACCACGTACAGAAGACTGGAGCACCACCAAAAACTACTGAACCTGCCCTGCCATCATCTGAAGCAAGAAGTGGTAACGAGGTGGAATTCAACCCTCTATATGCTTCAGAGGTTGGAGGAGCAGCAAAAGGCCATTCAAGCCTATACAATTGAGCACGATATAGGAGGTGGAATGCACCTGTCTCAAGTGCAGTGGAGAATGATTTCAACATTGTGCAAGGTTCTGATGCCCTTTGAACTTGCCACACGTGAAGTCAGTTCAGACACTGCCAGCCTGAGTCAGGTCATTCCCCTCATCAGGCTTTTGCAGAAGAAGCTGGAGGCATTGAAGAAGGAGCTAAAAGGGAGCGATTCCGCTAGGCATGTGGGACTTGTGGATGCAGCCCTTAATTCGCTTAACAAGGATTCACGGGTGGTCAATCTGTTGAAATCAGAGCACTACATTTTGGCCACCGTGCTCGATCCTAGATTTAAAGCCTACCTTGGATCTCTCTTTCCGGCAGACACAGGTCTGCTGGGGTTGAAAGACCTGCTGGTGACAAAATTGTCAAGTCAAGCGGAACGCGACCTGTCAACATCTCCTCCTTCACATTCTCCCGCAACTGGGGGTGCGAGGAAAAGGCTCAGAATTCCGAGCCCACCCGCTGGCGGTGATGCAGGGCAGTCTGGAGCGACTGCTGATGCTGACATCTGGTCCGGACTGAAGGACCTGACAACGATTACGGACATGTCGTCTACTGTCACTGCATATGATTCTCTCAACATTGATAGAATGGTGGAGGATTATATGAGTGACCGCATCCAAGTAGGCACGTCACACAGTCCGTACTTATACTGGCAGGAAAAAGAGGCAATTTGGAGGCCCTTGCACAAACTGGCTTTATTCTACCTAAGTTGCCCTCCCACAAGTGTGTACTCCGAAAGAGTGTTTAGTGCCGCCGCTCACCTTGTCAGCAATCGGCGTACGAGGTTACATCCAGAAAATGTGGAGAAGATGATGTTCATTAAAATGAATTATAATCAATTCCTCCGCGGAGACATTGACCAGCAGCAATTGCCTCCACAAAGTACACAGGGAGCTGAGATGGTGGATTCCAGTGGGGACGAATTGATAATCTGTGAGGAGGGGGATGTACACGGTGATATATCGGAGGGTGAAGATGAGGTGGACATCTTGCCTCTGTAGAGCCAGTTTGTGCAAGGAGAGATTAATTGCTTCTTTTTTTGGGGGGGTCCAAACCAACCCGTCATATCAGTCACAGTCGTGTGGCAGACCCTGTCACTGAAATGATGGGTTGGTTAAAGTGTGCATGTCCTGTTTTGTTTATACAACATAAGGGTGGGTGGGAGGGCCCAAGGACAATTCCATCTTGCACCTCTTTTTTCTTTTCTTTTTCTTTGCATCATGTGCTGATTGGGGAGGGTTTTTTGGAAGGGACATCCTGCGTGACACTGCAGTGACACTCCTAGATGGGCCCGGTGTTTGTGTCGGCCACTAGGGTCGCTAATCTTACTCACACAGCTACCTCATTGCGCCTCTTTTTTTCTTTGCGTCATGTGCTGTTTGGGGAGGGTTTTTTGGAAGGGACATCCTGCGTGACACTGCAGTGCCACTCCTAGATGGGCCCGGTGTTTGTGTCGGCCACTAGGGTCGCTAATCTTACTCACACAGCTACCTCATTGCGCCTCTTTTTTTCTTTGCGTCATGTGCTGTTTGGGGAGGGTTTTTTGGAAGGGCCATCCTGCGTGACACTGCAGTGCCACTCCTAGATGGGCCCGGTGTTTGTGTCGGCCACTAGGGTCGCTAATCTTACTCACACAGCTACCTCATTGCGCCTCTTTTTTTCTTTGCGTCATGTGCTGTTTGGGGAGGGTTTTTTGGAAGGGACATCCTGCGTGACACTGCAGTGCCACTCCTAGATGGGCCCGGTGTTTGTGTCGGCCACTAGGGTCGCTTATCTTACTCACACAGCGACCTCGGTGCAAATTTTAGGACTAAAAATAATATTGTGAGGTGTGAGGTATTCAGAATAGACTGAAAATGAGTGTAAATTATGGTTTTTGAGGTTAATAATACTTTGGGATCAAAATGACCCCCAAATTCTATGATTTAAGCTGTTTTTTAGTGTTTTTTGAAAAAAACACCCGAATCCAAAACACACCCGAATCCGACAAAAAAAATTCGGTGAGGTTTTGCCAAAACGCGTTCGAACCCAAAACACGGCCGCGGAACCGAACCCAAAACCAAAACACAAAACCCGAAAAATTTCAGGCGCTCATCTCTAGTGGAAATGGCGCCAAAACGCTGACAGGGAGTGAGGGAGAGAGAGAGAGAGATGCAGCTCCAGGGTGGAAACATTTACTCTAAATGGCGCCCTGTGGCTGGGGGAGGAGCTACAGGTCAGAGCCTTATCCCCTTGCTGGACTTCACCACCGGGTACTGTGGGCCATATAACAAACGTTTTTTAGTAAAACCGACCCGTGCCCCTGCCAAGCCAGATTGTGGTTTCCAGCGGGTCCCGCCTGGGGGACCCTCTTACCTCCTCCCTAAGTGCGGCCACATGATCCTGGAGAACATCGGTGGTGTGTGTGTCTGACTGATGAAAACTGGAGCCTCCGCTGTAATTACCCGGCAAACAGGGTGCAGGAGTACACAGCGCCGCTGGGGGAGGTGATGGAGCTGCAGCAGGATATGTCTGACTGACATCTAACCCTAACAGTGTCTCTGCTGCAGCCCTTGAAGTCTTCAAATTTTACTTAAAAAAGCTCTTCTGAGGCTACCTGAGCAGCCCTGCCTGTTGTATCCCTGCATGACACCAACTACAAAACTGAGCTACTGTGCATGGAGGCAGGGTTATAGAGGAGGCGGCGCTATGCATTCTGGGAACAGTCAAAGCTTTTAGCCTGTTGGTGCCTCGGATCAAGATCCTACTCTACACCCCGATGTTATTCCCTGTGGAACCCAGTGTACCCCGCTGCAGAAATACAGATAGATTGAAAGTGCCAGCATGCACAGTGATTTCACAGTAACTCATTGTTATGAGTCATCACTGCAGCTCATTCCTGTTTGTATTCCAGCCATCTTTTAGCAACTAGGATGCTGGCTGCTATGTGCAGCAGCTCACCTTTTTGGAATGCCTCATTACCTGACTCCAGTGATTGTTCTATCTCCCTTTTATAAGGGATCCTGGTTAGTTCCACCATGCCAGTAATATTCCCTAGTTCCTGCACCTAGTGAGCTTGATACATGGTCGCTGTACCCTGTACAGTTCTGGGTTTGTCTGTTCCGGAGTCCTGTATCCCTGCCTTTGTGTACCTGCATTCCTGTATCCTGCCTCAGTCCTCTGTGTGCTGTCTCTGCTAGACCTGCACCCATGCTCTGTTGAATCTTGCCCTGTACCTGCTATCCTGTGTCCATTCCTGCTCTGTGGCCCTCTGGTTACTCTCGTGTCTGGTCCTGATACAAGTCCAGGCTCCTGTTAAGTCTCTGTGATTATATCCTGCCAGCTCTGGTTCTGAGTACATCCACTTCAACCATGCCTGTAGTCAAAAGTCTGCAGCAAACTACAGTATATATGGAACATTTGAACCTGTATTCCAGTCACAGTTTAGTCACTGGGTTTGCATTCTGTCTGTTATTTCAGACAGCAGCCTAGTCACACTATTCAGCTAGTCTATCTGCAACTAGGTTCATGCTGTCAGCATTCTGCTTTCAATCACAGTGCACACCCAGCACCTGTTTGTTTCCCAGCAGTTAACAATGGTTTTGTTACTTCAGTTGTCATTGTCCTGTAATCAGTGCATATCCAGTCCTGTAGTCTTCAGTCACCATATCTTGCCAAGCCTGTCTGTAATTGTCATTCCTGTATCCAGTCTGCCTGCAATTAACTCTTGCCTTGCCAGTTGCAACACTCCAAGTTTATTACTTCGTCTCCAGCCTATTGTGGGAGCCCCTACTGCTGGAGGTTTAAGTCCAGGCGGCATCTCAAGTACCAGTGATCACATATAGCTCTAAGACATAGGTCTGCAAACTCAGTTCTCATTAACCCACACAGTGCATGTTTTGCAGGTCTCCTCACAGAATCACAAGTGAAATAATTAACTCCTTTTAAAATGTGTCTGTGAGTAATTAATACACCTGTGCACCTGCTGAGTTACCTACAAAACATGCACTGTGTGAGATAATGAGGACCGAGTTTGTAGACCTATGCTCTAAGAGAACAGCAACAGCTGTTATTGGCAGAAGACCCTGTCATCAACTCAAGGGGTCTCACACACAGCGCTGGAGTTCCCTAACACTCATATTATTGTATTTTCAACTTGTTGATCTGTGTAAAATCTCACTAGAACACTATCCTAAAGAGGAATGGGATATTTTGCTTTGTGAGAGTGACAGTGGAATATAAGGCTAACAGTAAACAAGTAAACAATTTATTTACAGGATGATGCATTCAACACCAAGCTAAAAAGAGCAATCTGTATTTTAATTAAACATACAGATGCAGCCATGCTCATCTTTGCTGCGATGCAGCATGCTGCAAAATGGCTCGCTGAATGGCGCGCAAAGCTGTGACTATTCCCAGCCGGCAATTGCTTCATTAATTCCATTAGGACTAAATGGAGCAATTGGCAGCTATGAAAAGTTGTAATAGTCGCAGCTTTGCATGCCATGCAGCGAGCCATGTTGCATTATGTCGCATTGCAGCAAAGATGAGCATGGCTATGGTTGGTCTATATATACTTAAGTAATATATTTAAGTTGACTATTTCATTGCTATTTCTATAATGCTTACTTGTGGGGTGCCAGGAGGCTGGGATTTCCTATTCAAGGATGAAAAAAAGATACATTAAAATAACACATTAAATTGTGCACACTAAAACAATTAATGGCCCATATAAAATTGGTTAAAAAATGTATTTACTGTAGACCATTGTGTGAAAAAAATAGGACATCGTTAATGAGTTGTACTCATCTAACATTTTGTAATTGTAATTTTGACACATGAATTAGTTTATTAATGCTTAACGGATATTAGGTAGAAGCTACAAAAACTTTACTGACATTTAAATCAAAATTCTCTGGCAAGAGATTTAGTTTTCAACCATTCCTAGTGTACAGTAGTCCTAAATGATCTGCCCTAATTTTAAAACACAAAATACTGGACTTGATTATATTGTACTGTACCCTGTACTGTACCGAAATAACCAAGTTATTGCCGGGTCAACCAAGGTCATGGCTCACTGTGAAATGGTCCCCGAAAAACAACCCAGGTCCAGTGACCTCAGAATCCAACCCAGGTAGCGAGCAGGGTTGGTCTCAGAAAGGACCGAGGGTTAGAGGCAATGTGAATGTCATCTGACCCAGGTCCTGTTAACACACTATGGAGAGCTGGCTCACCAGCATTTGGAGATGATGTCATCTCCAAGCGCCTATTAGAGACACTTGGATGTAATATAGGTTATTGGTGATTTTAGAATCGCACTATGATGTGACAAATGCAATACAATGTTACATTAATGAAATACAAGCAAGTGAATGGAAAAAGGTAATCACAATGTCGACACTAGAATATCAACATGGTCTAATTCTCAACATTTAGAATGTCGCCATGTACAGAATGACGATATCCACAATGTTGACACGGACATGTCAACAGTGTCAGAATGTCAACATTATGAATGTCGACCGCTAAAATGGTGATATCAGAATACAAGTTGTTAGCATAATGACATGTTCTGAACGCCAACAACATTCTAAATGTTGACATAAAGGACCACATCCATGTGAAGGACCTTGGTTGCCTTGATGGAAAGGATCAGATTACCCCTCCTTAAATTGGGTACACACTGGAGCGATGTCGCTCCAAAACACTGTTTTGGAGCGACATATTGTTTACATAGCTCAGTGTGTACCCAGGACTGCGCACTCCCATGGTCTCCTGGCTCTCTGCCTACAGTGCAGAGCGACTCCCAATTCCCTTCATCAGCGTCACAGAGGTGATATGTCACATGACACTGAAGAGGGTCCTAGGGAGCCGCTCTGCACTGTTTGCATGCAGAATGTAAAGCCGTGGCAACCCTCGTTTGGTAACAGGTAACGCTGTGCACCTGTTCTTAAAAATCGCAGGCTTAGACTGACTATGTGTGGGGGCCCCCGGGGTGACCACCCCTGTCGTCTTCCCCTTAATCCATCCCTGGATAAATGTTAGAGATTAGGTTGTGGAACAGATCATGTCATCCAGTTCAACTGAAAACTTAAAATGCTGTCAGAATATTCATATTTTGCTTGGGTTTAGTATGAAATATCTGCAATCGAAATCCCGATGGTCAAAACAATTGACAGTCAAAATCCCGACAAGCTCAAAATACCACTATTTAAAATGTCAATAGGTCAAAAAGTCACCACATGTTTTTGATTTCTTTTTGGTGTGTATGTCGACAAAGGCACCGTTTAAGTGTACCGCGTCACCTCCCATGGCATGCTGCACTCGCCATGGATTGGGCACAGTGCCTAGATGTGCTTCGCACACTATTATATTCTCCCTCCAGGTCCATTGGGATGGTAAAGTATGAACAAGTTGGTTTCAATTAAAAAAATCATGAAAAACTCCACTTCTTGACCTGTCGACATTTTAAATGTCAGTATTTTTACCTTGTCTGTATTTTAAATGTTGGTATTTTGACCATGTCGGGATTTTGATCGTCGTTCAATGGTTGTCGGCATTTTGACTGTCGGAATTTTGATTGTAGGTAAATTGAGTGCATCCCCTTTGCTTTATCCATGTATCAATAGCTAGTCATATAATATTAAAATAGTTCACATTTGTGACATTATGCATAAATATCAGACACAGGTATAGATTTGCACTGATGTCTATTCATGACCTACAATATTATTTTGAGATTGTTTAAATTGAATTGAAAAGTTTACTTACTTTTTTTACGAAAGTGATTTATTGAAAATGCAATTATCCCAGAAAGAGTCAGTCCGGTAGCTGCTAGAGAAGAACCTACTATGGCAAACTGGTGCTGCTTTCCAGGAGAAATATTCTGAGCTTTATGTGAATAAAAAACAGAGAACTATCAGGATCTGTGTTAGTTTGTGCTTTGAACTGGGAACGCTGGGCAAAACTAGTTGGGAATGGAGTGAATCAAGGAGGTAATTCAGAGTTGATCGCAGCAGCATATCTGCACCCCCTGCAGTGCACATGGGGGATAATTCCAAGTTGATCGCAGCAGGAATTTGGTTAGCAGTTGGGCAAAACCATGTGCACTGCAGGGGGGCAAATATAACATGTGCAGAGAGAGTTAGATTCAGTGGTGCAAGTGGGCGGGTACACGTGGGTACGGCGTACCCTTAAGAATTTAGCCGTGGGTACGCCGTACCCACGCCGCCGGGCCTGCCGCTCACTGCGTTGCAATCAGTGCAGCGCTGTCCTGGCTGTAAGTCAGATTCATTCAGTAAACTGCAGAGGAAGGGGAGGAGACCATGGAGAATGAGATCTCCCTCCCCTCACGCTCTGCTCCGCGCAGTACCCGGATCATCCAGCCTGCTGTGTGGCTGGCGGAAGTCACCTCCGGGCACGGGATGAGACGGTAGCGTTCCGGAGCTAGCTGACAGGCTCACACAGCAGGGACGGGAGCAAGCTGAGTGAAGGACTGAGGTGGCCGGTCACAACCCAGCCCCCAGTAGGCGGGCCGCACACCAGTGACCACTGCATCAAGAGCAAGGTATTCCCGCTCAGTGTCACTGGCGCCCGCATCCCTCACTAGCCTACACCACACTGTAATCAGAAAGAGACAGCAGGGGAGAGCTCCACATACTGGCATGCGGACTCAGGAGGTGACGGAGCGGACCCGGAGGCACAGAATGGGAGAGAAGATGCTGCTCTGGCAAACGTAATGGTACTGTATTCACCACAGTCCTTTAATTCAAACCTCCAGGTTTGCGTGCATATACAGTACTAATAGATTGATGGCTGTGTAGCCCTGTTGTTATCTGTCACCCCCCACTTGACACTGTATGCCATATTACTGTATTACCATATTACGAGCTAGCAGTGGCAGAGAGTAATAATATGGAGCATGCAGATAGGACTACATCTGGTCCAGTTGGGTTGGGGTCGGGAGTCTCTGAAGATGCCGGAAGTCTAAATACTGACCCCGGAATACGATATTTTTTAATCCTGACATATGCTCAACAGGTATGGAACCCTAATTCCCTAATTCTCCCCTCCCGCAGATAACCCTAACCTACCCTCCCGCAGATAACCCTAAACCTCCCCTCCCGCAGCCTAACCCTAACCCTCCCCAAAGCCTAATCCTAACCCTCCCCTCCCACAGCCTAACCCTAACCCTCCCCTCCCGCAGATAACCCTAACCTCCCCATCTGCAGCCTAACCCTCCCCAAAGCCTAATCCTAACCCTCCCCTCCCACAGCCTAACCCTAACCCTCCCCTCCCGCGGATGACCCTAACCTCCCCCCTTGCAGCCTAACCCTCCCCTCCCGCAGCCTAACCCTAACCGTCCCCAAAGCCTAATCCTAACCCTCCCCTCCCACAGCCTAACCCTTCCCTCCCGCAGCCTAACCCTAACCATCCCTTCCCGCAGCCTAACCCTAACCCTCCCCTCCCGCAGCCTAACCCTAACCCTCCCCAAAGCCTAATCCTAACCCTCCCCTCCCGCAGACTAGCCCTAACCCTCCCCTCCTGCAGCCTAACCCTAACCCTCCCCTCCCGCAGCCTAACCCTCCCCGGCATATTTACGCTCAGGATCCTGGCGGTCGGCTTTCTGACTGCCGGAATAACGAATGCCGGCATGCCGACTATATCCCGGTCCAGCCAGCTTGATTATTCTGTCACCAGCGAGTACTAGATACTGTTGATAGCAATGCATTAGGGTACATGTAGTTTTAGGCCAGCACAGACTGCACAAAACTGGGACTGTGCAGACGCACATACAGAAACAGCTAAATTTCAAAGATGGGATTACTGGGGAAAGCCGGGAACCAGAGGACTGTGAGTGTGGAGGAAGCTGTTTGCGGGGATCATGCCGTGTTAGATGCCAGTGGTAGGTGGCAGGACAGCTGGGGGAGGTACAGTGTAAGGCTGACATGGGCAGGTACAGTACAGTTCGGCTGGAGAAAAGCTGGTGACAGCATCTGCAGGACCAGGCCTGCCCTTTCATCCCCTAACCTGATTCCTTCTGTTCCTTCCCCTCCACCCTGTCACCGGCAATTCTAATTTGCTCCCCTCCTTCCACTCAACCCTGCCTGCGCCCTCATTCTACCCTTTTTTAGAGCTGCATAGGACAGAGGAGCTGGGAAGTTATCTGGAGGGATGATCCTAATGTTAATGTGTAGCGTACTGTAGTGATTTAGTGTAGCATATAGGGAGGGGGATATAGTATAGTGATGTAGTTCAGCACCAGTGGTGCAAATGTGCGGGCACAGGTGGGTACAGAGTACCCTTAAGAATTTAGCCGTGGGTACGCCGTACCCACACCGACGGGCCGCCACTCCTCGTCGCTCCCCGTCCCTCCCTCCCTCTGCTGCTCCCGCCGCACCGCCGCTGATGTGAGGGGAGGAGAGCGCAGCCTGTGCCTCTCCTGCCCCTCAGTGTCTTCGTTTAATTCAGCGCCGCCCATGAGCCAATCAGAGCTCGCGGATCGCCAGCCAAGGCTGCCGGACCACGAGCTTTGATTGGCTCACGGATCGGTGCTGAATTGAACTGAGCCGCCCGCACCCACCGGACACTGAGGGGAAGGAGAGGCACAGGCTGCGCTCTCCTCCCCTCACACACACAGGAAAGCAGCGCCAGCAGTAACGGTGAGCAGCAGGGGAGCGGTGTGTGTGTGGGGGCGGGGCTTCATGTACACCTGGCACTGGGGGCATATCTGGCACTGGGGGATATCTGCCAATGGGGGCATATCTGGCAATGTGGGGACATGTGTATCTGGCACTGGGGGGGCATGTATACCTGGCACTGGGGGCATATCTGGCACTGGGGGCATATCTGGCAATGAGGGGACGTGTACCTGGCACTGGGGGCAAATCTGGCACTGCGGAGACATGTGTATCTGGCACTGGGGGCATATCTGGCACTGCGGGGACATGTGTATCTGGCACTGTGGCCATATCTGGCACTGCGGGGACATGTGTATCTGGCACTGTGGCCATATCTGGCACTGCGGGGACATATGTATCTGGCACTGGGGGCATATCTGGCACTGCGGGGACATGTGTATCTGGCACTGTGGCCATATCTGGCACTGCGGGGACATGTGTATCTGGCACTGTGGCCATATCTGGCACTGCGGGGACATATGTATCTGGCACTGGGGGCATATCTGGCACTGTGGGTGCATTTCTGTATCTGGCACTGGGGGGCAATGTATATCTGGCACTCTGGGGGCATTTGTGTATCTGGCACTGTGGAGCAATGTGTATCTGGCACTGTGAGTCAATGTATATCTGGCACTCTGGGGGCATTTGTGTATCTGGCACTGTGGGGCAATGTGTATCTGGCACTGTGGGGCAATGTGTATCTGGCACTGTGAGGCATTTGTGTATCTGGCACTGTGGGGCAATGTGTATCTGGCACTGTGGGGCAATGTGTATCTGGCACTGTGGGGGCCTTTGTGTATCTGGCACAGTGAGGCAATGTGTATCTGGCACTGTGGGGCAATGTATATCTGGCACTGTGGGGCAACGTGTATCTGGCACTATTGGGGTCATATGAGTATCTGCCTCTCCCCCCATACTTGTATCACGCCCCATTTTCATTGGCCACGCCCCATGTGACATTTGGCCAGACCCATTTTTTGGCACGCGCGCCGAAGGCGCGCACACACAGTGCCCGTAAGACATTTTTTCTACTTGCATCACTGGTTAGATTTGGGTGTGGTGTGTTCAATCTGCAATCTAAATTGCAGTGTAAAAATAAAGCAGCCAGTATTTACCCTGCACAGAAACAAAATAACCCACACAAATCTAACTCTCTCTGCACATGTTATATCTGCCTCCCCTGCAGTGCACATGGTTTTGCCAATCTGCTAAAACAAAATCCTGCTGCAATCAACTTTGAATTACCCCCCAAGTCAGATGGTCTTATGACGCTCTTCCTCATACAGGAGTATCACAGAACAATCTAGTGTATAAGATAACTGAACTGATATCAAAATAAGCATGAGGAATTAAACTGAGTAACTGAAATCCTGCCATGCAATGGAAGCAAGACCTTGCAATTTGGTGCACAGGAGTTGGCTCTGCTGGTGAAGTAACTGCATACACTGGTTAGGGTGGGCACCCTGCTGGTGATTGATGGTATTCACACACTGGTATAGACTGTGCACTCTGCAGACTAGGATGCGAATGACAGGTGATAAAATTGCCCCAACTCGCACTGCGATAATTGACTACATTGCGGTCAAGCTCTATCCCTGCGATGATACTCCGCAGCATCATCGGGATATTTTTCGGAAAAAATACCCCGATGTCCTGCTGCGCATGTGCCGCCCCCGCCGACATCGCCGCTACCACCTCCGGGTCGACCCCCCCATCGCGACAACCCCTGCGCACCGCGGACCCCTCCCCCAGAAGATCAATATACTTACCAGTCCAGGGAGCCGGTCTGCGCTGTTCCTGCTGGGCTGCCCGGCGCCGGATCCTGTGCGCTGTGGTGACCCCCGGTGCTGTAAAGAGCTCTGCCGCTTTGCAGCGTCACTTTACTGCACCAGGGTTACTTTGCAGTACATGGGGGACCCGGCGCCCAGCAGCGCTCACCGTAGCAGCAGACACCGGCTCCCTAGACAGGCGAGTATGGGTTTTTGTGTTTTGTTATTTTTTTTTTCATTTTTACACGGTGATCAGCTTGTGTGTCTATCGGACACACATAGCTGATCACCCTGCCGGGTCCCCGCTCAGCTTTCTCTGCCATGGGCAGAGAAAGCTGGGCAAAAGGGTGCTTTTCGCAGTGCTGCCCTGTGAACTCGCCAGCCTGAGCTGGCGAGATTATCACAGGGCACACTGCGGTGTTTTTTCACATTTTTTTTTTTAAAGTAAATTCGGCCACATCACATTTCCCATTATAAGTATGGGGAATGCGATGTGGGTTACTAAAAGAAGTGAATTAAAGGGTTTGGAGCAGTTTTTCATGAAAACTGCTCCAAATGTCCTTTAATACATTCAGGTGATAGTAAAATAATGTGAAAAAGGGTGATTTCACACCGTTTTCACATTATTTTAGTAAAAATAATTTTAATAAATAGACCCATAAGAGTGATAATTCACACAGATAATGAATGTGCACACTGCAGGTAAAACATACTTACCGACTTTTTTGCTGCTCTCTCCGGGAGAGAGCAGCCAGGTCGGTTCGGCAGGGGGGCGGGCTGCGATGTGTGTGCAGAGGGGGCGGGCCGGGGGCGTGACTATGGGGATCGTGTCGTGTAAGCCCCGCCCCCGCTGTGTAATGCCGCTATTATGGCATTATACAGCAGGGGGCATGGCTACAATGACGCGATTCAACAAGAATCGCGTCATCGCCTGCCCGGACAGCCCACTTTACTCGCTAAGTGGGCGGCCGGGCTTGGGGGGACCCCTGTAATCGGGAGACTTGCCTGCTCTTCCGGGGGCCGGGAGGGTCACCCGATTTTCGGGAGCCTCCCGGCCATTCCGGGAGAGTAGGCAAGTCTGAGGTAAAATGATAATACTTGCAGGTTCTGGCTGTGAGATAAGTCAGGAACTGCATAGGACAGCAAATGATATCTGGACAGGCTTGCAGTCTGGACATAGGGGGTCATTCTAACCCAATTGCAAGCTGCAGTTTATCGCAGCAGTGCGATCGGGTCAGAACTGCGCATGCGCCGCAGTGCGCCGGCGCATGCCAGATGTCCGAAGGCTGTCAGGCTGCTACGATCGCCTCTGCCTGATTAACAGGCAGAGGCGGTCATTGGGCGGGAAGGGGTGGAATGGCGGCGTTTGGCCGCCATTTCGTGGGCGCGGTCTGGCCACGCCTGCGTTTGCCATACCGCGCCCACGAAATGGCGGCCAAATGTGGGGCCTTCCAGCACCGTAACCTGCTTCAACAGCTCCCAATCACCTTCAGGATCCTGTTCAACCTCTTCACTGTTTCCGATCCCTCCTACCTTTCTAGCCTCATTTCTGATCAAACTTTTTCCTACCCTATCTGCTCCCCCTCTCATAGTTGCTTCCAAGATTTTGCTTGAGATGTCCCACTGCTATGGAATGTACTCCCTTAGCTAATCAGTGTCTCAGTACCTTTAACCACTTAACTGGCACAGTCACATAGGATGTGACTGGTGTTAGATGGTCTCTCTGCCATATGGGGTCATTCTGAGCCGTTCGCTCGCTGCGTTTTAACGCATCAGAGGGAACGGGTCCCTACTGCGCATGCGCCGTTGTGCGCCGGCACATGCCAGACGGCCGAAGGCCGTAGCTGTGGTGCGATTGCCTCTGCGATCGATGGGCAGGAGGGAGCGGAACGGCGGCGTTTGGCTGCCGTTTCATGGGTTTGGTTCGCCCAAAGCAGGCATGGCTGGACCGAACTGGGGGCGGGCCGCAGCGGCTGCATGACGTCACACGCAGCCGCTGAGGGTCGGGGAGCGATGAGTAGCTCCCGGCCAGCACGCTAAAGCTGCGCTGGCCGGGAGCTACTCTTGAAGTGCAAAGGAATCGCCGCTGTGTGATGCCTTTGCACTTCTGCGAGGGGGAACCGGACTGACATGCGGGGCGGGCTAGCCCTGTGCTGGGCGTCCCCCCGCATGTGAGGGAAGAAGATCGTAGCTGTGCTAAATGTAGCACAGCTACGATCAACTCGGAATGACCCTCATAGTTCTGCCACATCCCCGCTGTTTACAATAGGTCATAATTTCTGCACAGAAGTGCCGAACTGATTTCCTGCTGCTGGAATGACCCCCTGGCAATCTGGACCACCAAAATCACTGCCGATTTTGTGCTCCAAATTGCTGTGGGAAAATACGTTACCTTGGACAGCGATGCTGACACTTTATGGCACCTTATAAATAAAAGGTAATGTTAATAATCTAAGATGAGATATCAAATAGAAAGTTTGGAATGTATGAGAGGAGAGAAGGGGGAGAGGTAAAGGACTACGTTTATCAAAACAAAAGATGGTCATCTAGACTAAAAGAGCTGATGTACTCACATGAGGAAGTTTAGAGTGAAAAGAGAAGGGGACCTAGAATTGAGCCTAGAGTGAACCCTACAGGTAGTGAGAGAGGGAGAAAGAGGTGGAGGTCATGATAGAGAGTGGTTGGTTTGGAGAAATAGGAGGAAAACAGAGAGGACAGAGTGAGTAAGACAGAAGAGAAGAAATGGTTGATCTACAGCCTGAAAGGCTGCTTAGAGGTCAAGAAGGATGAGCACAGAGAAGTTAACCATGAGTGTGGAAGGTTTCTATTCAACAGAGTAGGCAAAAGCCAGATTGGATAGGATCAAGGAGGACATTTATTAGCTGAGAGAATGGTGGAAAGGCAATAATCAAAGCCACTCAAAAGTTTTAGAGATAAAGGGAAGGAAAGATTTTGGAAGGGAATGAGTTCAGGATGTGAGAAGGGAGGAGATGCAGCAAGAAGAGTCTGGAATTCCTCTCCAGTGGGTGAGGAGGAAGGAGCATAAGGATGTGGTTTTGGAAGTAGAAGATGGGGAATGAAGGTGGTAGTGTGGGTGGGTGGGGGAAGGGGGAGCCTGTCATGTTGAAATTTCCAGAGATCAAGGGAAGATTAGGACTATCTAGGGCACTCTTATTTAAAGCTATAAACATCAAACATATATAGTATGTAAGTTAAATTATTTCATCCAAATTGATATGTAAAGTGAGCGTCCATCAGGATATACAAAAGAAGGCAACATTTAAACAAGAAAAGGAGATTTATGGTAGACTTATCATTGTTAAATCTTTCTGCGAAGTACACTGGGTTCCACAGGGAATAACATTGGAGTGTAAAGTTGGATCTTGATCCGAGGCACCAACAGGCTAAAAACTTTGAATGTTCCCAGGATGCACCACACCGCCTCCTCTATATATCCCCTCCTCCATGCATAGTAGCTCAGTTTTGTTAACCAGTCCAATGCAGTAGCAGGTAAAGAGACGGTAGATGGTAGTCACATAGAACCACGTTCTCACGGCAGAAGGGACTAGCGGCTAATGCCATACAAACCCAAAGAAGCTAAGAGCGTCAGGGTGGGCGCCCTGTGAAATCCAGTGTACCTCGCAGAAAGATTTAACAATGGTAAGTCTTACCATAAATCTCCTTTTCTGCAGTGGGGTACACTGGTGTTCCACAGGGAATAACATCGGGGATGTCCTAAAGCAGTTCCTCATGGGAGGGGATGCATTGTAGCGGGAACAACCCAGCGTCCAAAGGAGGCATCATTGGAGGCGGAAGTATCAAAGGCATAGAACCTGATGAACGTGTTCACAGAGGACCACGTAGCCGCCTTGCACAATTGTTCTGCGGAAGCGCCACGGCGAGCCGACCAAGAAGGTCCAACAGACCAAGTAGAATGGGCCTTGAGAGCAGCAGGAGCTTGTGCAATCACCATTCTAATCCATCTGGCCAAAGTTTGCTTGTTTGCAGGCCAGCAACATTTGTGAAAACCAAACAGTAAGAAGAGGGAGTCAGACCTCCGAATGGAGGCAGTCCTCTCCACATATATACGGAGAGCCCGTACCACATCCAAAGACCTTTCTTTGGAAGACAAACCTGGAGAGATAAAGGCCGGAACCACAATCTCTTGGTTAAGGTGGAAAGATAACACCACCTTAGGCAGATAACCATGGCGAGTACGGAGAACTGCCCGGTCACAATTAAATATCAGGAAGGGTGGACAACAGGACAAAGCACCTAAGTCTGACACTCTTCTAGCAGAGGCAATAGCCAACAGGAACAGGACCTTAATAGTAAGCCATTTCAGGTCCACAGAATCAAGAGTCTCAAAGGGAGACCCTTACGGGGCATTAAGGACAACAGACAGATCCCATGGAGCCACAGAAGGGACATAGGGAAGTTGTATCCACAATACACCCTGAGTGAAAGTATGAATGTCAGGAATAGATGTCATTTTCCTCTGAAACCACACTGACAAGACAGAAATATGAACCTTGAGGGAGGCCAGACGAAGGCCTAAGTACAGGCCTTGTTAAAGGCCAGAAGCCATGAGGTTCTGAACTTATATACATCATAGTTCTTAGCAGCACACCAGGTGAAGTAAGAGTTCCAGACCCTGTACTAAATCCAAGCCAAAACCGGTTTACGGGCATTCATCATAATTTGGATGACCGCCTCAGAAAATCCTTTTGCCCTCAAGTGTGACGTTTCAAGAGCCACGCCGTCAAAGCCAGCCTCGCCAGGTCTTGGTAGACACAAGGGCCCTGAACGAGGTGGTCTGGGCGTTGAGGAAGTAGTAGAAGACATTCCATCGATAGACCCTGAAGGTCAGAGAACCAATGCCGTCTGGGCCAAGCTGGAGCGACTAGATGCAGCTTTCCTCTTTCTTGCTTGAACTTCAGCAGAACCCTGGGCAGGAGTGACACTGGAGGGAACACGTATGGCAGTTGAAATTTCCATGGAATTACCAGTGCATCCATGAATGCTGCTTGAGGATCCCTTGTTCATGATCCGAAGACCGGAACTTTGTGATTGTGTCAAGATGCCATCAGGTCTACATTTGGTAGGCCCTATTGTCCACTAGGAGTTGAAACACCTCCGGATGAAGGTTCCACTCTCCGGCGTGTACATCCTGACGACTGAGGAAAGCCGCTTCCTAGTTGAGAACACCCGGAATGAACACTGCCGATATTGCTGGCAGATGGCGTTCTGCCCATTGAAGAATTCTGGACACTTCCATAATTACGTTTCAGCTTCAAGTGCCACCTTGATGATTTATGTACGCCACCACGGTGGTGTTGTCCGTCTGTACTTGAACAGGCCTGTACCTAAACAGAGGCAGGGCTAGTGTCAAAGCGTTGAACACTACCCGCAGTTTCAGAATGTTGATGGGACGGAGAGACTCCTCCTGGGTCCAGCAACCTCGGAGAGAGTGTTGCTTGAACACCGCACCCCAGCCTCTCAGACTTGTGTCCGTTGTCAGGAGGACCCAGTTGGGAATCCAGAAGGGACGGCCCCTGTTTAACTGTTGGTCCTGACTCTGTATGTCCGCTTATCCATGTCCTAGTGGCTCCAGGATCATCATTTGAGACCTGAGCCACTGAGGCAGACCGTCCCATTTGGATAGATTTAACCGTTGGAGAGAGCGAGAATGGAATTGAGCATACCCCACCATGTTGAAAGTCAACACGATCAGGCCTAGTACTTGCTTCGCCGAGTGAATGGACACTTTTGGGCGAGAGAGGAAGTATCTGATCCTGTCCTGAAGCCTCAGGACCTTTTCTGGAGACAGAAACAGCCTCTGGCTGTACGTATCCAGTAGCGCCCCCAGGTGCACCATGCGCCGAGCAGGGACCTTGGAGGAATTTTTTCAATTGATCAGCCATCCGTGGGCTGTGAGGAATTTCACCATCAGCTGGAGATGACTTAGGAGGGCATCTTGGGATGTCGCCAGGATCAGCAGGTCGTACACGTACGGTAGGATCCTGATTCCCTATTGACGGAGATGAGCTGTCATCACGGCCATGACCTTGGTGAAAATCCGAAGTGCTGTAGTCAGTCCAAACGGCAGAGCCCTGAATTGATAATGGAGGTTGCCAATAGCAAGCCGCAGATATTGCTGATGCGAAATGGCAATAGGTATATGCAGGTAAGCATCCTGTATATCCTGGGATAACATGTAGTCCCCAGGTACCATGGCCAGTACAATTGAGCACAGTGTTTCCATAGGGAACTTGGAAACTCTCACAAACTGGGTCCCCTCTTACCTTCTCCCCAAGTCCAGCAGCCACACAATCCAGGAGATGAGCAGCGGCGGTGTGCCAAATTACCATTGCATTTCCACTGTAAGTACCCGGGAACCAGGCCGCGGGAGTATACAGTGCCGCAAAGGGCAGGTGATGGAGCCGCAGCACAGCATGTCTCCCTCAAATAGAAGTGCTGCGGCTCAGCAAAATAGTAAAAGCTTTTCTTCATTTTCTTCAGGGCTGCCTAAGGCAGCTCCCACCTATTAGTGACCTGCATTGCAGGCACCAACTTTAAAACGGAGCTCCTGTGCACGGAGGAGGGGTTATATAGAGGTGGCGGTGCGGTGCATCCTGGGAACAGGCAAAGCTTTTAGCCTGTTGGTGCCTCGAATCAAGATCCAACTCTACACACCGATGTTATTCCCTGTGGCATACCAGTGTACCCCGCTGCAGAAATAGTGGTAAGAGTGGAGTGTAACACAAACAGTTTCAAATTATTCAACAGCACAATCCAGAAGTATGCATTACATATTTTGGGTCATTTCACTCATTACTGTGCATTGGTTGCAGACATCTTTTAATTAAGCACAGATACACAACTGAAACTTACAACTATTTCAAATACAGTCCTAGTAAGCAGTAAGAAAAAAAGATTAGACTTGTGTCATATAAATTTCGGTTTCTGTTTCCTGTGTGCATTGGGCAGTCAGTGGGAAATTAGAAAGCTTTACTTTTTTCAGAAAGTTGAAACAGTAAATTTGAACCTGAAATCAGTCTGCTTAACAACCATTTGGCTAAGTAAGCTTAATCTCATGAGTCAGCTCTAAGTAATTACCTCTTTTTCTACTTCTAAAACCAAGTTTTGGTTGTGTAGTCTCAAAAGCACTGATATTTTCTGTCTGGTTTCACTCATCCCCATGAATAAATATCCAGCATACAAAACAAGAAGTAAGACTTACTGACCTAAACTGGGCAACTTGCTGCCTGTCTTCTACTGAAACAGTCAAGTCATTCTTGTCAGAAAGTGTTATGTAGTGGATGAGATACTATGGAGTGGTGAGACTGGTGCATCACGATCCAGCTAGTCCTTCACAATTCAGGATTTTATAGATTGTGTTTTTTCTCCTTATAAGGCTTTTTTTGATTGGTTTATTAGTATATAGTGCTCTGTATATCTGTTTTCTGGAAACTAACAATGTGCATGTAAAAGTAAGTCAGTAATAGACTATTTGTGTGCTAAGCAAAGGTGTTTTGGTCATTTATGTTCAGGACATACAGTATACGTGGAAAGCATTTCTAGAAATGTCTCTCATAAGTAAAGGGTGAGATAATGTATTAATACATTTGCAATATTACAATGTAGAACTATAACTATTTACCTAAACATGTTGGTGTAGAATCGGACCATTCTCTTGAGTTCTGGCACAATAATGAGTTTGATCCATTTACTTCAAATCCCTCGTTACAAGTGAAGTTGCAAATGGAGTCATACTGGAATTCTCCGTATACATCAGAACAATTGATTTGTCCATGTTCTGGAATCTGTAGGGCCATGCAAGATCCAGCTGCAATAATGAAAACTTAGTATGTGCCTCTTATCATGGATGCAAATAGCGAATTTGAAAATAAAAAAAGGAAAAAAACGAAATTTAAGTTTGTATGATGCTGGATTTAGATTATAGCCGTTTGCACATGTAACAGGTAACAGTAGCGGATCTTGCCACGGGCAAGCAGGACTTTTGCCCGGGGCACCGCCTTCCGGAGGGCGCTGGCGCCCTCCGGAGGGCGCCGCACAGTGGCAAGATCCGCCACTGCTGCCCGCTGTGTCCCCCGTCCGCCTCCGCTGCCCGCTGCCGTCCCCCGTCCGCCTCCTGTGAAGGGAACTAGACGCTACGCGTCTAGTTTCCCTTCGTGGAGAGTAACTTTGCTGAGCGGTGCGCGATGACGTCATCGCGCACCACTCAGCATTCAAGCGGCGCTAGCAATGTACAGGGGGCGTAACTGACCACGCCCCCTTATTAGGCCACGCCCCGTTTTCTGCCCGGGGCGCAGAGCGGCCTTGAACCGGCCCTGACTGGTAAGTACTGTGGATGTGTTGTGCAGGTGGACGTACCTGGATCCTACATCCGGGATCACTTCCTGGACCGGATCTCACTACTGGAACCCTAGGCAGAGGGACAAGGAACCCCAACCCCAGAAGACCCAACAAAACAGTCACCACGCGTTAGCACAGTGACAGAAAGATTTATTTGATAGGCAGAATAACTGGTCACCACTGTGAGTTTAACTTGGTTAAGCTTAGCAAGAATTGGTGATATAACATTACATAACAATAATCACAACAATGCAGGCGAGATATACTTTCAATAAGAATGATGCTGTAGTACCCTAAACTGTCCACAGGGTGGCACACTAAGCACTGTTAATGAATAGTTATTTGCAATGTTCTAAATGCCCACCGGGTGGGGTCTAGAGCTCTCTACAGCTCAATCCCTATATCTGGCGCCCTTCCAGATAAAAGTCTGCTCTGTCCACTATGGTCCCTTTAGCAAGTAAGAATAGAAGCCTTAAATACTTAAATGTTCCAATTGGCTGTAGTCTGTGACTTAAGGGGATAACTGCTCTTTCAGCAGGTCCGTATCGAAGGCAAAGCGGATTAAGAGGCAGAACAATGCAGTGCAGCTCTTTATAAGTGTGACAGTTATACAGTACTAGGTGATTCATCGCGCCCTACGGGCGCTCTTCACACCGTCGCAAGGGGCTACGCCCCCTTAACCCCTGAACGCCTTTTCGGCATTCAATATTTGTATTATATAGAGAATTACAATTGCACGACGAAAGGGCATCAGATGGTGAAGGGGGCGAAGCCCCTTGCGATGGGGAGGTGGACGCAGATGGGGGAGCGGTCCAGATGCTCTGCGGTTAGGAGAGGGGCAGGTGCAGCTGTTGCAGATGGGGGAGGGGTTAAGGAGGCACTGCGGGTGGGGAAGGGGGGGTTTCGCAGTTGGGGTAGGGGGTCCAGAGGTGCCGCAGGTGGGGGAGGGGCGGGTGTAGGGGTGCCGTGGATGGGGGAGAGGGTCTGGCAGGCATTGGTAGGTATGAGTGTACAGCAGATATATGTGTGTATGGAGGGGGTACATAGGGTAGACAGGTATGTGTGTGGGGGTGTAGATGTGTGTACAGCAGGTATGTATGTGTGTATGGAGGGAGTACATAGAGCAGGTATATACACAGAGTGTGGGCCGGGGAGGGTAGGAGGTGCTGCAGCCGCTGTGTACTGCGGGTCACTTGCTTGTCTCTGTGTCTCCGTGCTTCGGCGCCGGCTCCCCGCTCTCATCTCTCAGCTCCCCGCTCTCATCCTCCCTGGGCGGATCCGTCCTCTGCTGCTGCCGCCTCAGACTGCGCCGGCTCCCCGCTCGCATCTCTCAGCTCCCCGCTCTCATCCTCCCTGGGCGGATCCATCCATCTGCTGCTGCCGCCTCAGACTGCGCCCGCTCCCCGCTCGCATCTCTCGGCTGCCCGCTCACATCCTCCCCGGGCGGATCCATCCTCTGCTGCCGCCGTCTCAGACTCACCGGCTGCCGCCACGTCAGACAGCTGCGGCCCGTTACCCGTCCTCCTCCTTCAGTCAATCACACAGTGCCAAGTTGACTGCCGCCACGCCCCACCGACAGGTGATTGGCAAACAGCTCCGAGGGATCACAACCCCTCTTCAGACACTCCGCCAATCACACGACTGGGGTCATACCTAGATGCCTCCTTATTAGCCCAGATCTGTGACTCTGACTCCGCCCAGCATTGTGACTCCGCCCAACGTTAGCAAATGAGTCACAAAGTCACAGAACTGGGCTAATATATAGAAGATAGTTCTATTGCAGTAGAAAGCAGCATGCACGGATAAGCAGTGTAAATCCTATAGCAGAGAACAGCATGCAGGTGACAATTCAGATTTGTTGTAGTAGAGTAATACTTTAGCATTAAGTGTCAGAGAGGCCGCAATTCCGGAAGCTGTGTGGTTAAGCAGTAAAGGGGGAGAAGCACAAACTGTAGCAGCAATAACAGCAGGAAGGATTTCCTCAACAGAGGCTTTTATCAGACTCCAACTGTATAAGTGAAAGTAGCTCCTGTTATGTTGACTCTGTTCCTAAGGCTGGGGCATGCGAGGTAAAGAACACAGGCTTGTTGCCTTGGAGCTATAATGCCCACCACTGTAGCTGTGCCTGGTTCACAAAATGTGACTGATAAGTCTTTAGCACCTTGTCACAATACAGCTGAGATGTCTCTCCTCATGGGCTCACACTGTCTGGATGTGTGCATGGAAGAATAGTGGCAGTTCAATACAGTCCTGTGTGGGTAAAAGTCATTTACTGACAGGAAATGTTTCTCTGACTGACTGGGAAACTTCGAAGCGTTAGCTGGGTGGATGCAAAATCTCTCTCTGACTGGAAATCTGTGTTTAGCTGGCTGATAAGGGTAATTGAAGCTGACTATTACATGCCCTGGTTGTTACTGACTGTATAAGTACCGCTCTCTTTCCCCTCTTTGTTCTCTGGTACTTAGCTCTTTCACAAACTCTCCCAGTGACTGACAGTCTGCAATGCCCCAAGTCAGGTGTTTTACTACTCATGCTGACTGGTGGACACAGGTTACACGTTGCCCCTTTGTTCCAATTCCCTGTCTTGTTTTCCGCAGCTCTCACTCCTCACCGTCCTCTGGTGTCCGCAGGGATGCTCTGTCAAGTGGGCGCAATGATCCCTCTCCACGGTGCTCTCTCACAACCGGGATCTCTCACACCACTGCGCATAATGGACCGACCGCCCTCTCCTCAGTGCATACTCCTCCTCACAGCGGGGCAGACCAGCAGAGTTCCTCCCTGCTGCCTCTTCAGATCACCTCAGGGAACTCAGTGGAAACTCTGCCTCCTACTCTTCCCGTTTTGCACCACCCAATCAGCAGCTTCGATTCCTCCTGCTATGCAGGTCTACACTGGTTCCTAGCGCTCCTCAATTTTCTGTCCTTTGGTTGCTGGCGTTGCCTAGCAACCTAAGCAAGGGGAATCTGTTAACCCTTTCAGCTGCACTGTGCCTGCTAGTGAGAAGTGAGGGTTCCTTTTAGGGAAAATTTAGGTGTCTCACCCAGGTTGTCTCCAATATATGGGTGATGGTACCTATATAGCCACATATATCCCCATAAATCCAAGTTAAGAGGATATCCATGTCGGAGTGTCACACACATGTAGTACAATCCATTTCTACATTGATTCATATAAGTAATAGATTTTATTGTACAGATATTTCATAGGGAATGGATGTCTAATAATTAAAGGGTAAAATATTAATATAATAATGCTTGCCAAGGAGGTTCTTGCTCCACTGCCACATCTCCCATTGTCCCGCAAAGCCCACATAATCCCTCAGAGTCCCCCAGCCAGTCTGAAATTTGGATTACGCTGTGCAAGTCCCACATGAGATGGGGTTGGAGATTCATATGACTATACAGAATCAGCCAGTCAAACACCATGGGCAACGGGCCCTTCGGCCACCCAGCAGAGCCTGCGAGCAGCATGCCAAAAACATGCAAGAAAGTAGTGCATTGGGAGCAGCAGGCAGTGAGACATCTGGGAGGTGGAGTGATGGGGAAGCTGGCCTGGCACGGACAGCAGATCTGGCTGGAAGATTCACAGCTTGGACGAGAGGCTGGAGGAGGTGTGCATAGTCCCAAGTTGAGTTTTTGTGTGTATGTGTGTGTGTCTATGTGTAGGCTGGCACTGACCTCTATATGTGTGTAGGCTGGCACTGACCTGTGTGTGTGTGTGTGTGTGTGTGTGGGTTGACACTGACCCCTGTGTATGTATGTGTGTGTAGGCTGACACTGATCCCTGTGTATGTGTTTGTCTATGTGTGTAAGTTGGCACTGAACCGTATGTGTGTGTGTGTGTAGGTTGACACTGACTCCAGTGTATGTATGTACAGTATGTATGTATGTATGTATGTATGTATGTATGTATGCTGACACTGATCCCTGTGTATGTATATGTATGTGTAGGCTGGTACTGACCCGTGTGTGTGTAGACACTAACCTCTATGTGCCCAAATGGTGGAGGTAATAAAAATACTGTAAGAGGACTCATGTTGGTTGAGTCAACTAGTGTCAGTGATTACGTAAATTAGTGATGTTTTGCAACTGCATATGCTACCTATACACAAACCCTTTTGATGGCATGCTGCACTCAGCAAGTTTCCACCTGCCAATTCAGAACACCCCTCTAAGTGGCAATAGACATGCCCATAGGTAGAGTTAGACACGCCCTTTAGGCAGAACATGATGTCCCCTCAGCGGCACGACAAGTTAACTCTCATATCACCTAGGATCTACCTGTAACTAGTTTCCAAAAGTAGGCTAGTATGAATATAATAGTATTACTAAAGTGTTAAATAACTTGTGGGAACTGAATCACACATCTCTAGTTACAATGGACAACAGTTATTTACCTAAACATGTTGGTACAAATCCTGACCATTCTCCTGTGTTCTGGCACAATAGTGATTTTGATCCTTTTAATTCAAATCCCTCTGCACAGCTAAAGTTGCATATAGAGCTGTACAGGAATTTTCCATATGCATCAGAACAATGGATGTTTCCGTGCTCTGGTCTTTGTAGAGCCATGCATGATACAGCTGGAATCAAAGAAAGTAAATTGCAGTACAGTATGAATCACAATATAAATACAATCATAAAACATCATATATGTGACATAAATATTGTTAAATATTTCAAAGATTAAAAGATTTGAAAGTAAAAAAAAAAATACTATAGCATCTGTCTTCAGTTAATAACATTATAGCTTGAGTAGGAACTGTAAATTACCAATTCTTAAAACAGATTTGGGATGGCAATTTGTGAGTTAAAGTTAATACATAATTCCTAAAAATGAAAGTGTTATATTAACATGAGCCTAACTGAAATATATATATGTATATATATATATATATATATATATATATATATATATTAGTGATGAGCGGGTTCGGTTTCCGAGAAACCGAACCCACCCGAGCTTTAAATTTTTTTACACGGGTCCGAGCAGACTCGGATCCTTCCGCCTTGCTCGGCTAACCCGAGCGCGCCCGAACGTCATCATCCCGCTGTCAGATTCTCGCGAGATTCGGATTCTATATAAGCAGCCGCGCGTCGCCGCTATTTTCACACGTGCATTGAGATTGATAGGGAGAGGACGTGGCTGGCGTCCTCTCCGTTTATATAGTTTATTATTAATAGTATACTACACAGTTGATCTGATTGCTTAGCTTATTGTGGGGAGGATTGGGGACTGGGGAGCAGCTGTTAGGAGGAGTACAGTGCAGAGTTTTGCTAGTTTTTTATCCGTTCTCTGCCTGAAAAAAACGCTTCATACCATATCTGTGCTCAGTGTGCTGCATGATATATATCTGTGCTGAGTGCTAACACTGCCTAATTGTGGGGACTGGGGAGCAGTAATAGCAGGAGTACAGTGCACAGTTTTGCTGACAGTGACCACCAGTATACGTTTGTCTGCCTGAAAAACACTCCTGTGGTGGCTTTTTTTTATACTAGTTTAGCAGTCTGCTGACAGTGTCCACCAGGTCCATTATACTGTATATAGCAGTACGGTAGTCCACTGCTGTACCTACAGTACCTCTGTGTCGTCACTCGTCGTCCATAAGTATACTATAGTATCCATCCATCTACATTGTATACCTGTGGTGTCTTTTTTTTATACTGTAAACGCAGTCTGCTGACAGTGTCCACCAGGTCCATTATACTGTATATAGCAGTACGGTAGGCCACTGCTGTACCTACCTCTGTGTCGTCACTCATCGTCCATAAGTATACTATAGTATCCATCCATCTACATTGTATACCTGTGGTGTCTTTTTTTTATACTATAAACGCAGTCTGCTGACAGTGTCCACCAGGTCCATTATACTGTATATAGCAGTACGGTAGGCCACTGCTGTACCTACCTCTGTGTCATCACTCGTCATCCATAAGTATACTATAGTATCCATCCATCTACATTGTATACCTGTGGTGTCTTTTTTTTTTTATACTATTAACGCAGTCTGCTGACAGTGTCCACCAGGTCCATTATACTGTATATAGCAGTACGGTAGGCCACTGCTGTACCCTACCTCTGTGTCGTCACTCGTCGTCCATAAGTATACTATAGTATCCATCCATCTACATTGTATACCTGTGGTGTCTTTTTTTTTATACTATAAACGCAGTCTGCTGACAGTGTCCACCAACTCCATTATACTGTATATAGCAGTACGGTAGGCCACTGCTGTACCTACCTCTGTGTCGTCACTCGTCATCCATAAGTATACTATAGTATCCATCCATCTACATTGTATACCTGTGGTGTCTTTTTTTTTATACTATAAACGCAGTCTGCTGACAGTGTCCACCAGGTCCATTATACTGTATATAGCAGTACGGTAGGCCACTGCCGTACCTACCTCTGTGTCGTCACTCGTCGTCCATAAGTATACTATAGTATCCATCCATCTACATTGTATACCTGTGGTGTCTTTTTTTTTATACTGTAAATGCAGTCTGCTGACAGTGTCCACCAGGTCCATTATACTGTATATAGCAGTACGGTAGGCCACTGCTGTACCTACCTCTGTGTCGTCACTCGTCGTCCATAAGTATACTATAGTATCCATCCATCTACATTGTATACCTGTGGTGCCTTTTAGTTGTGCGCATTAAAATATGGAGAACAAAAATGTGGAGGTTAAAAAAATAGGGAAAGGTCAAGATCCACTTCCACCTCGTGCTGAAGCTGCTGCCACTAGTCATGGCCGAGACGATGAAATGCCATCAACGTTGTCTGCCAAGGCCGATGCCCAATGTCATAGTACAGAGCATGTAAAATCCAAAACACAAAAGATCAGTAAAATGACCCAAAAATCAAAATTAAAAGCGTCTGAGGAGAAGCGTAAACTTGCCAATATGCCATTTACGACACGGAGTGGCAAGGAACGGCTGAGGCCCTGGCCTATGTTCATGGCTAGTGGTTCAGCTTCACATGAGGATGGAAGCACTCATCCTCTCACTAGAAAAAAAGATAAGACTTGAGCTGGCAAAAGCACAGCAAAGAACTGTGCGTTCTTCGAAATCACAAATCCCCAAGGAGAGTCCAATTGTGTCGGTTGCGATGCCTGACCTTCCCAACACTGGACGGGAAGAGCTTGCGCCTTCCACCATTTGCACGCCCCCTGCAAGTGCTGGAAGGAGCACCCGCAGTCCAGTTCCTGATAGTCAAATTGAAGATGTCAGTGTTGAAGTACACCAGGATGAGGATATGGGTGTTGCTGGCGCTGGGGAAGAAATTGACAAGGAGGATTCTGATGGTGAGGTGGTTTGTTTAAGACAGGCACCCGGGGAGACACCTGTTGTCCGTGGGAGGAATATGGCTATTGACATGCCTGGTCAAAATACAAAAAAAAATCAGCTCTTCGGTGTGGAATTATTTCAACAGAAATGCGGACAACAGGTGTCAAGCCGTGTGTTGCCTTTGTCAAGCTGTAATAAGTAGGGGTAAGGACGTTTACCACCTCGGAACATCCTCCCTTATACGTCACCTGCAGTGCATTCATCATAAGTCAGTGACAAGTTCAAAAACGTTGGGCGACAGCGGAAGCAGTCCACTAACCAGTAAATCCCTTCCTCTTGTAACCAAGCTCCCGCAAACCACACCACCAACTCCCTCAGTGTCAATTTACTCCTTACCCAGGAATGCCAATAGTCCTGTAGGCCATGTCACTGGCAAGTCTGACGAGTCCTCTCCTGCCTGGGATTCCTCCGATGCATCCTTGAGTGTAACGCCTACTGCTGCTGGCGCTGCTGTTGTTGCTGCTGGGAGTCGATCGTCATCCCAGAGGGGAAGTCGGAAGACCACTTGTACTACTTCCAGTAAGCAATTGACTGTCCAACAGTCCTTTGCAAGGAAGATGAAATATCACAGCAGTCATCCTGCTGCAAAGCGGATAACTGAGGCCTTGGCAGCCTAGGCGGTGAGAAACGTGGTTCCGGTATCCATCGTTACTTCAGAGCCAACTATAGACTTGATTGAGGAACTGTGTCCCCGGTACCAAATACCATCTAGGTTCCATTTCTCTAGGCAGGCGATACCGAAAATGTACACAGACCTCAGAAAAAGAGTCACCAGTGTCCTAAAAAATGCAGTTGTACCCAATGTCCACTTAACCACGGACATGTGGAAAAGTGGAGCAGGGCAGACTCAGGACTACATGACTGTGACAGCCCACTGGGTAGATGTATTGCCTCCCGCTGCAAGAACAGCAACGGCGGCACCAGTAGCAGCATCTCGCAAACGCCAACTCGTTCCTAGGCAGGCTACGCTTTGTATCACCGCTTTCCAGAATACGCACACAGCTGAAAACCTCTTACGGCAACTGAGGAAGATCATCGCAGAATGGCTTACCCCAATTGGACTTTCCTGGGGATTTGTGGCATCGGACAACGCCAGCAATATTATGCGTGCATTACATCTGGGCAAATTCCAGAACGTCCCATGTTTTGCACATACCTTGAATTTGGTGGTGCAGAATTATTTAAAAAACGACAGGGGCGTGCAAGAGATGCTGTTGGTGGCCAGAAGAATTGCGGGCCACTTTCGGCGTACAGGCACCACGTACAGAAGACTGGAGCACCACCAAAAACACCTGAACCTGCCCTGCCATCATCTGAAGCAAGAGGTGGTAACGAGGTGGAATTCAACCCTCTATATGCTTCAGAGGATGGAGGAGCAGCAAAAGGCCATTCAAGCCTATACATCTGGCCACAATATAGGCAAAGGAGGTGGAATGCACCTGACTCAAGCGCAGTGGAGAATGATTTCAACGTTGTGCAAGGTTCTACAACCTTTTGAACTTGCCACACGTGAAGTCAGTTCAGACACTGCCAGCCTGAGTCAGGTCATTCCCCTCATCAGGCTTTTGCAGAAGAAGCTGGAGACATTGAAGGAGGAGCTAAAACAGAGCGATTCCGCTAGGCATGTGGGACTTGTGGATGGAGCCCTTCATTCGCTTAACCAGGATTCACGGGTGGTCAATCTGTTGAAATCAGAGCACTACATTTTGGCCACCGTGCTCGATCCTAGATTTAAAACCTACGTTGTATCTCTCTTTCCAGCAGACACAAGTCTGCAGAGGTTCAAAGACCTGCTGGTGAGAAAATTGTCAAGTCAAGCGGAACGTGACCCGTCAACATCTCCTCCTTCACATTCTCCCGCAACTGGGGGTGCGAGGAAAAGGCTACGAATTCCGAGCCCACCCGCTGGCGGTGATGCAGGGCAGTCTGGAGCGAGTGCTGACATCTGGTCCGGACTGAAGGACCTGCCAACGATTACTGACATGTCGTCTACTGTCACTGCATATGATTCTCTCACCATTGAAAGAATGGTGGAGGATTATATGAGTGACCGCATCCAAGTAGGCACGTCAGACAGTCCGTACGTATACTGGCAGGAAAAAGAGGCAATTTGGAGGCCCTTGCAGAAACTGGCTTTATTCTACCTAAGTTGCCCTCCCTCCAGTGTGTACTCCGAAAGAGTGTTTAGTGCCGCCGCTCACCTTGTCAGCAATCGGCGTACGAGGTTACTTCCAGAAAATGTGGAGAAGATGATGTTCATTAAAATTAATTATAATCAATTCCTCCGTGGAGACATTCACCAGCAGCAATTGCCTCCAGAAAGTACACAGGGACCTGAGATGGTGGATTCCAGTGGGGACGAATTAATAATCTGTGAGGAGGGGGATGTACACAGTGAAAGGGGTGATGAATCGGACGATGATGATGAGGTGGACATCTTGCCTCTGTAGAGCCAGTTTGTGCAAGGAGAGATTGATTGCTTCTTTTTTGGTGGGGGCCCAAACCAACCAGTCATTTCAGTCACAGTCGTGTGGCAGACACGATGGGTTTGTTAAAGTGTGCATGTCCTGTTTATACAACATAAGGGTGGGTGGGAGGGCCCAAGGACAATTCCATCTTGCACCTCTTTTTTCTTTCATTTTTCTTTGCGTCATGTGCTGTTTGGGGAGTATTTTTTTGAAGGGCCATCCTGCGTGACACTGCAGTGACACTCCTAGATGGGCCAGGTGTTTGTGTCGGCCACTTGGGTCGCTTAGCTTAGTCACACAGCTACCTCATTGCGCCTCTTTTTTTCTTTGCGTCATGTGCTGTTTGGGGAGTATTTTTTTGAAGGGCCATCCTGCGTGACACTGCAGTGCCACTCCTAGATGGGCCAGGTGTTTGTGTCGGCCACTTGGGTCGCTTATCTTAGTCACACAGCTACCTCATTGCGCCTCTTTTTTTCTTTGCGTCATGTGCTGTTTGGGGAGTATTTTTTTCAAGTGCCATCCTGTCTGACACTGCAGTGCCACTCCTAGATGGGCCAGGTGTTTGTGTCGGCCACTTGGGTGGCTTAGCTTAGTCACACAGCTACCTCGGTGCAAATTTTAGGACTAAAAATAATATTGTGAGGTGTAAGGTGTTCAGAATAGACTGAAAATTTGTGGAAATTATGGTTATTGAGGTTAATAATACTTTGGGATCAAAATGACCCCCAAATTCTATGATTTAAGCTGTTTTTTAGGGTTTTTTGAAAAAAACACCCGAATCCAAAACAGTCACACCCGAATCCGACAAAAAAATTTCGGTGAGGTTTTGCCAAAACGCGTCCGAATCCAAAACACGGCCGCGGAACCGAACCCAAAACCAAAACACAAAACCCGAAAAATGTCCGGTGCACATCACTAATATATGTATATATATATATATATATATATATATACAGACAATTATGATATAGCGCTGATTATTAGTAACAGGGTGATTATAATGTATATGTGTATAAATACACTTAGCGTGTGTCCATATATTTGAATCACTGCAGCTTTTCGTGGATGCTGCACATAAGCACTAGATCCTCATTGTATTAGTTGGACCGCAGCTCCCCTTTCAACAGTCCGAACTCCTCCGGAGAAAAAGATATCTGTCAATAGAGCAAATGTAGGGGGCGCTCCATAGTGCATAAAAGTTTTTATTTTAAAAGTATATACACACAAAGTGTTAAAATCCTATTGATAATATTCGTACCAGAAGGCAACCAGTGTGGGCTGGTTACCACGTGATTCAAAACAATTAATCGTTAGGTAGCAGGAACAAGTGTCAGGCGATCATACCGGATACCTCCACCCGTCGACGGCTGGTTTCCCCAGACTTCTCGGGCAGGAATCACTCACGTCCCCGACTCCTCGCTCAGCTGTACCAACGATCGTTTACGTCACCAGACTCCGCCCCAGGGGACGTGAGTGATTCCTGCCCGAGAAGTCTGGGGAAACCAGCCGTCGACGGGTGGAGGTATCCGGTATGATCGCCTGACACTTGTTCCTGCTACCTAACGATTAATTGTTTTGAATCACGTGGTAACCAGCCCACACTGGTTGCCTTCTGGTACGAATATTATCAATAGGATTTTAACACTTTGTGTGTATATACTTTTAAAATAAAAACTTTTATGCACTATGGAGCGCCCCCTACATTTGCTCTATTGACAGATATATATATATATATATATATATATATCTTAATACCCATGCTTCGCTACAGAATTTCAACTATTTCTGTGCTTATAACTTTAATTTTGAAGGACTACCTGGTAAACTAAGACCACCCATCCCCCAGCAAGGCAGCAGCCAGCAGCACCTGGAGGGAGCAGCCCAGAGATGGAGGGGATGCCCGCTGCTGGGAACCCCCCGGGATCACCCCCTCCCCTAGCTGGACACAGCAGACAGTGCAGGGTACACCAGTGAGGAGACATCTGCGTAACCCAGGAGCGGTGCCACCATGCCCCCCTGTGTCAGTGGCCTGTACAGTGACAGTAGTAGTTATAGCATCAGCAGTGCCGGGGATGTGGTCACAAGGAGCAGCGACCCTGGTGCGATTTATCATCGCTACCGCTGTAAAGCCGGGGCCGGAGCCGTATCACGCTGCTGTAGATCAGTTTAGTAGCAGAGCAGAGGGAGGATGATAAATGTGGAGAGCCTGGACTGGGTGGTTCTGTGTGAGAGCCTGTTGAGGTGGGTAAGTGTGGAAGCAGCAGCAGCAAGGCTGCCCCATCCCACACCCTTGGGCCCTGCACACACTGCTATCTGCGGTCATTGTTTCATCACCTGACCCGGGTGTAGTCTATGCGGGAGCTGTTCCCCCAGGGGTCACTATGTAATGGGCCTCCGGGCTATATACTTTTGAGTTTGATGCTTATAGCGCCAGCATAATTTGACACTAATGTCAATCATTTTGGACATTTTATTTTTCACCCCTTCTCACCCCCCATGCTGATGGGGGATGAACTTGGACTTAAACAGCATCGGGAGTGTCACTATTCATCTCCTCGACTCCGAAAACTATGGATTTTTACATGTCACCCCTTCCCACCTCTAAGGGTTCTAGGGGTGTCTTACCCCCACTGTATTTTTTTTCCCAATTGTAAGTGATGTGTACCAAGTTTGGTGTAAATTGCTCCAGGAATTCCAGAGTTATGCTGGAACATAAATACACACACCCATATATATGTGTGTGTATACTGTATATTGTCTGGATTGCATGGTATTCTGGACACTAGAGCCTAGATTAAAAGTGAGAGGCTGCCCTATAAAACTAATGCCTTTTTTATTTGTAATACTTCCATTATTATTTATTAGTAGTATTTTCAATAGCTTACCTATCTAATTTTTGTGGTATATAGAACATTCTAGCCAAATATATACTGTCCCACAACATTGCTTTGACTACCTGCACTAACAACATCTGCAGCCAATGGAGCCTTGTCTAGGTCTCATGTAAGTCTCTTTTGGCGTACCAGATGCAGAGTTGATATGGAGGTTTATGATACCACTTCATGTCATCATGGACACTATGCTGGAAATTTACTAAGGTCCGAATCCATTCGAGTTTGTCTTTTTTTTTCTAAGTGTCATCTCGGTAATTTACTAAACACAAATCTCGGCAGTGTTGGGGCTATTCATATTGAGATACACTGCCATCCACACAAATGCGATTCAATAGACCATTGGTCAAACACGGTTAGATTTTCACATACACCTCATACAACACAGGAATTTACTAAGAATTTGTATTCTCAATCACTGCCGACAATAGCCAAGTACTTTCGGAAAAGCATGGAATTTGTACAGAAATAGAACTTTTAAATAGAACTGCTTTTATCTGGTGTGTTTGGAGAATCATGCACAGATCAGTGCATGCTTCTTTGTGTACAAAATATATGAAAGAGTTAAAAGTAAAAAATAAAAATTGTGCGAGGTTCCCCCTCCTAAGCATAACCAGCTCCGGGCTCTTTGAGCCAGTCCAGTGGTTATACAACCAGCACTGTGCTCTTGGTCCAGTCCTGGTTTCAAAATTAGGGGGGGGGGGGGGGGGGGGGGGACAAAAGACATAGGGGTTCCCTGTATTTTTTAAACCAGCACCGGGCTCCACTAGCCAGGGACATAATGCCACAGGTGGGGGATACATTTATATTGGTCCCTGCAGCCGTGGAATTATCCCCCCTAATTAGTCACCACTGGCCAGGGCTCCCTGGGGGAGTGGGGACCCCCCTCTGGGCACCAAAGCCCAGCATCCCTGGGCAGTGGGTGCCGGGCTGATAGCCAAAAATATATATAAAAAAATAATGTCTTTAGCTGTGGAACTACAAGTCCCAGCAAGCCTACCCAACATGCTTGTACTTGGAGAACCACAAGTACCAGCATGTGGGGAATTAACGGGCCCACTGGTACCTGAAGTTCCACAACAAAATAAATACCCCAAAAAACCACAACACACACCGTGATAGTAAAAGTTTATTTATTTATGCAAACAGCACCGGACCAAGAGCCTAGTGTTTACTGTATAAATACTGGGGACCCCTATACATTTTCTCCCATGTATTTTAACAACCAGTACTATTTCAGTACTGTACACACTGATCTGGCCGGGCTTCATTGTGTTATGTCCAGCAGTGTTTTACTAATCTCTCCCATAAAACACTGCCAGCAATCTGAATGGCATCAACATCGGTGAGTGCAAATTGAAAAAACACAGTAGTTTAGTAATGAACGTATATTTTTCAAAAAAGTTGCACTCTCAAACCAGCCAGATTGATCTTGGCTGACATCGGCAAAAACGCGAATGATAGTAAATATACCCTTATGCAGATTCACCTGGAGATTATGAATGGCATCAACAATACCATTGTTAATTTCAAACAAGGAATTGTAGCATGAACAGAATATACAATATACACACACATTATACATAATTCAAGAATAAAAATTCTAAAGTAACAACCCAAAATAGCAAGGGAAACATATGTTCTGAGTCAAATATCAGCAATTCCACAACACTAAACCCATTCCTTGCACCTAGTCCATTACTGCCTAGCTTCATTGAGGCTGTGGAAATCTCATATCCATTACCTGGCATCTATTATTCAGTGAGGACTGGTAAAAATACAAACAGCTTAAATGAAGGCACAAAATCCATCACAAAATCTCCTCTCCTCCCTCCAGCCACCCCCATTGTGGTCCTTCTGCCCCACCATGGGGGATAAAGTGCACTGCCTCATCTTATCCCCTCCCCCCTCCGCTTGCCCACTAAACACAGCTCCCCCTTGCCTCTTCCACTCCCACTGCCCTACTGCATGCTCCCACCTTGCTCACCTCTTCAACTTTTCACTCCACCAGCATCTTTCCCTCACCTATCAAACATGCTCTTGTCTCACCAATCCTTAAAAAACCCACCCTTGACTCATCCACACCCACTAGCTACCGCCCCATTTCTGTTCTCCTATTAACCTCCAATTTACTTAAGCGGCTTGCCTACAGCAGTCTCACCAGCTACGTCTCTGATAACTCCATCCTTGATCCTCTCCAATGTGGCTTTCGCCCACTGCACTCCACTGAATCTGCACTGGCCAAAGGGGGTAATTCAGATCTGATTGCAGCAGCAAATTTGCTAGTTTATGGGCAAAACCATGTGCACTGCATGTGGGGCAGATATAACATTTGCATAGAGTTAGATTTGGGTGGGTTATTTTGTTTCTGTGCAGGGTAAATACTGACTGATTTATTTTTACACTGCAATTTAGATTTCAGTTTGAACAAACCCCACCCAAATCTAACTCTGCAAATGTTAAATCTGCCCCCCCCCTGCAGTGCACATGGTTTTGCCCATTAGCTAACAAATTTGCTGTTGCGATCAGATCTGAATTAGACCCAAAGTTGCCAATAACATGCTTTAAACTAAATCCAAGGACTACTTCTCTTTGATCATCCTTCTGGACCTCTCTGTAACCTTCAACACCATGGATCACCCTCTCCTACTCAGCACCCTTCAGTCCATTGGCCTCTCTAGCAACATCAATGCCTAGTTCACCTCTTACCTAACCAACCGCTCATTTTCTGTCTCTGCCTTCAAATCAACTGCCCCCTGCTCTTCTGTCTGTACACCTGTTTCCTGAGAAAACTCATCAGTTCCTTTGGCCTCCAATACCACCCTTCAATGTCAATGACACCCAACTATACCACTCATCTACCTCCTGTATTCTGTCTGGTATCCAGCTGCCTCTCTGTCATCTCCTCCTGGACGTCCAAGCGCTCTCTGAAGCTCAACATGGCCAAAACCAAATTCATTTTCATCCCCCCATCCAGAATCTCCCCCCCCCCCCCCTTCCCAATCTGTCCATCTCTGTTGACAACACCATCCTCTCCCATGTTACCCATCTCGGCTGCCTGGGTGCCACTTTTGACAAATCTCTATCTTTCAATCCCCCATATTTAATCTCTTGCTTTTTTTTGGCAGTTTCAGCTCTGCAACATCGCTCGCATCAGGCCATTCTTCTCCCAGGATGCTAATAGACTGATTCTCCACTTACTGATAATTTCTTGGCTCGACTACTGCAACCTTCTCCTCACTGGCCTCTCCTGTTCCCATCTCACTCCCCTTCAATCTGTTCTCAATGCTGCAGCTAAACGTATCTTCCTCTCCCACTGCTCCACATCTGCCATGCCTCTGCTATAACCTGTAGTGGCTCCCCTACTCCTACTCCTCACCATCACATCTAAGGCCCCCTCTAACTCCACTGCTCCCTACCAGGGGTGTATCTAGTGGTCTGAACGCCCCTGGCAAAGTAAAGAACTGGTGCCCCCCACCTCCCCCACCCAGGAACACAGAGGAGGGAGTTACAGATAGGCTGAGGTCAGGGACACTGAGGGAGAATTACAGAGAGGGTGTGGGTAGGGACAATGAGGTGGAGGGCTTACAGGGAGGCTGAGGTAAGGGACACTGAGGGGCAATTACAGGGAGGGTGTGGGCAGGGACACTGAGGGGGAATTACGGGGAGGGTACAGGCAGGGACACTGAGGTGGAATTACAGAAGGGTGTGGGCAGGGACACTGAGCGGGGTGGAGTCACAGGAAGATGGAGGTCAGGGACACTAAGGGGGAATTACAGGGTGAGTTTGAGTAGGGAAAATGAGAGGAAGGGGCTACAGGGAGGCTGAGGTCAGGGATTCTGAGGGGCAAATACAGGGAGGGTGTGGGAAGGGACACTGAGAGGGGAGTCACAGGGAAGCTGAGGTCAGGAACACTGAGGGAGAATTACATGGAGGGTGCAGGCAGGGACACTGAGAAGGAGTTACAAGGGGTGTGCAGGCAGGGACACTGAGATGGAATTATGGGAAGGGTGCAGGCAGGAACACTGAGGAGCAGTGCTGTAACTAGACATTTTAGCGCCGTGTGCAAGAAACAGCCTCAGCGCCCCCCCCCCCCCCCACCACCACCATATTTAAAATAGGGACAGTGAGCCAAAACTATAGGGGTGCGCCAAAACTATAGGGGTGTGGCTTTATGTGTTAGGGGCGTGGCAACGAAATAATACCAATTCATATTACACTGCACAGTGGTCTCCATTAATCAAATGACGCCACTTACACACATTACTCCAGGTAGAGCCCTTATTACACATTACGGTAGGCGGAGCTCCCTTTTACACATTACGGCAGGCACAGCTCTCTTTTACACATTATGGCAGGCAGAGCTCCCTTTTACACATTACGGCAGGCACAGCTCTCTTTTACACATTATGGCAGGCAGAGCTCCCTTTTACACATTACGGCAGGCAGAGCTCCCTTTTACACATTACGGGGATAATTCCGAGTTGATTGCAGTATCAAATTTGTTAGCAGTTGGGCAAAACCATTTGCACTGCAGGTGTGGCAGATATAACATTTGCAGGGAGAGTTAGATTTGGGTGGGGTGTGTTCAAACTGAAATCTAAATTACAGTGTAAAAATAAAGCAGTCAGTATTTACCTTGCACATAAACAGAATAACCCACCCAAATCTAACTCTCTCTGCAAATGTTATATGTTGCACACCTGTAGTGCACATGGTTTTGCCCAACTGCTAACAAATTAGCAACTTGGAATTACCCCCTACATGTGGTTCTCTGTCCTATGTCATTCTACCCCCTGGCATGGGTGGCACTGCCGGGCAGCGCCCCCCTCTTGGCCGGCGCCCCTGGCAAGTGCCATCCTGGCCAATAGGAAGATACACCCCTGCTCCCTACATCTCCAATCTCATCTCCCTTCATACTCCCTCCCGCCCACTTCAGTCAGCTAATTACAGTCACCTCTCCTGACTGATTACTACATCTTACACTCAAATCCAAGATTTCTCCTGTGCTGCCCTCAACACTGGAACGAGCTCTCTTGCTCTATTAGACTTTATGAACCCTGCAAAGCTTCAAACAGGCACTAAAAACTAGAGATAAGCGGGTTCGGTTCTCAGAAAACTGAACCCCCCGAACCTAGGGGATCCAGGGCGATGCGAGCCACAGCTTAGATCTCCCTGCCTGCCCCAGATCCCCAATCGAGGTAAAACCTCAGGATCCCGCTGCCAGATCCTAAGGTTTTGCATTCAACGGGCTGACAGCTGATTGGCTGAGAGAGCAGTCTGTCACTGCCAATTAGCATGTCCCCATGAGTATAATGGGGCAAGATAGATGCTCCCCATCGCATGCGCCGCAGCCCGCATTGCCGACACCGCACTGCTGATACAGCCACCTGCACCCCTGCCGACACTGCAGGCCCTTCTGCACTGAGGACACCTCTGGCACTCCCGCATTGCCGACACTGCTGGCACCCCTGCACTGCCTACACTGCTGGCGCCACTGCATTGAGGACACCGCTGGCACTATTGACCACTGCACTGCCGACACCAACGCACTGAGGACACCGCTGATGCCCCTGCACTGAGGACACCGCTGGCACCCCTGCACCATGGACACTACCAGCACCAGGAACGTGCGGTGAGCGGCACCTCTGCACTGAGTACACCGCTGACACCCCTGCACTGCCAACACTGCCGGCACCACTACACTGAGGATACCGCTGGCACCCTTTCACTGTCGCCACTGTCTGCACCACCGCACTGAGGACACCACTGACACCCCTGCACTGCTGACACTACCACACTAAGGACACCGCTGGCACCCCTGGGCTGCCGACACTGCCGTCACCACCGCACTGAGGATATTACTGGCACCCCTGCACTGCCAAAACTGATGGCACCACCGCACTGCTGGCACCACCACCCTGAGGACACCACTGTATTTTGCGATGTACCTGACCTTGCACTGTCACCAACCCTCACTTTATGTGACATGCACTGTATTCAATCCGCACTCTGACTTACACTGTATCCGACCCAAACTGTATCCCGCACTGTATCCAACCTGCACTGTATTTCACACTGTATCCAACCTTGCACTGTAGCCAACGTAAACTATATCCAACCTGCACTCCAACCTGCACTGTATATTGTACTGTATCAGACCTTGCACTGTAATCAATGTGCACTATATGCAACCCGCACTCCGACCCACACTGTATCCGACCCACACTGTATGCGATCTGCACTATATACAACCCGCAATGAATTCCACCTACACTGTATCTGATCTGCCCTGTATCCACTTGCACTGTATCTGACCCACACAGCACACAGTAACCTGCATTGTATCCCACCTGCTTTGTATACAACCTGCACTGTAACCCGCACTGTGTCTGACCCACACTATATCTGACCAGCACTGTAATATTTAACTGTGTGTCCCAAAGTATTCCGCACTGTACTACACAGGAAGGCTGATTGATCGAGGCTTTACATGGGCACAGTGCCAGTTATCAGTGACCCAGGGCCCCCCAGGAGGGAGGTATAGACTGGGCACTGAGAATAGGCATGTGCTGGGGGCATGTGCACTTGTGTAGGGGGCATCAATGTCTGCTGTTGCTTATTTACACATGGTTTTGTTTTTTTCTTTGCTATTTGGTAACTACTTTAGATCAATTATATTGTACACACGATTCTCAGGAAATTTGTGTTGGATTGTTTTCTGTTGATAGTACTTGTGAGTTGGTTTGATTGGTTATTGCTAATACAGTACTAATTTGTAAATTACTGCCGTGTGTTTGTGCCGCTGATCTGTTGCTTAGTTTAGCCAGCCAGGCTTTGGCCTATGTTGGTGAACAATATTGTGAGCAGCGAGGTGGTCAAAATTGAATGGAAATGAGTGGAAAGGAATGTTATTGAGGTTAATACTGCAGGAACAAAAAAAACAAAAAAACAAATTCTGCAATTTTAGCCGTTTTTATTTAAATATTCCAGATCCAAAACCCGAAGGGGTGGTTTTGGCAAACCAGTCCAATCCAAAAAACGAAAGGAGATCCAGCTCCAAAATACAAAAAGTGTCCGTTGCACATCTACTAAAAACCCACCTGTTCAAAACGGACCTTTCCATCACATAAACATATCACCACATAAGCTCACCCTACCCTCCTGCCTAAGCCATCTCTACTTCTCTTACCTCCTGCCCTCAGGTTTCCATTCACGTCTCATGTCAACTGCCTGTCTGCCCCTTCCCCTTAGAACAGTGGTTCCCAAACTTTTTTGAATCACGGCGCCCTAGAACATCTCATGGCACCCCTAGTCTAAAAGCCCATACACACTAGGCAACTTTGGCTTCAAAATAGTTCTTTTTGAACAATTTTGAAGGCAAAGTCTACTAGTGTGTGCAACCCTCACTTGCAATGAAAGGGGTGTCTAAAAGTGTGCCTCCACCCAAGCTAATTATTATTACTATCAGGCTGCTTGGGTAGCCCAATATATTGAAAGTAATAATGTACCCTAGATTTTACACCAATAAATATAACATTACTTAAATGGATAATATACCTGTTCTTCTCTGAAGATCTCCTGAGATGGTTTCCGAAAGAGTCAACCAAATGGTAAGTATATTATTCTAATACAGCTAATTCGCCATGCTTTCTACACTTTCATATTAACAGAAAGGCACATATTATAGTCCTAACATCCACTAAACCTTCATAACACCTATACATATAAATAATGCATGCATTAGCTGAAAAATGCGCAAGTTGGGGCCCATGAAGTCAGTGGTAAAAAGTGGGGATAATACTATAGATAATTATAATAGAAAGTTCTTTCGTTTTACTGAGTCTAATCCTGGCTTTCACCTAGTAGTAATAAACTCCTCTCTCTTGGCTGTGTAACAGTTCCCTCGAAAGTTAAAATTGTGTCACAGTAGGATTCAATCACATTACTTTGTATCCAGTAGCTGCCAGCTGCATGTAGCCAAACAGAATATCTCCTCAGTATGTTGATAGTAAATATGCTGACCTTGAGTGGATTATTCTAAATTCATTTATATCCAGACTGATCAGTCCATTAACTGACGGTCTTTCCTCTTACTGACTGAAGTCCATTTTGTATATTCCGTAATAATTTATAACATCAGTGTCTCTCTTTCCCCATATATATATATATATATATATATATATATATCTCCGTATGCCGAGCATATCTTATTTGTGATATCAAACAGTCTGAAATTATATACAACTGTCCTTAGTCCTGCTCAGCTGTATGAGAAACCTCATCTCCCTTTAGTATATAAACATACACAATTATGATCTCCATTTCTGTGACAGCTGTTAATAAATGCAGTACAAATCCCACCCTTCCTTCTTCAGACACTTAATTTAAGTCAGCTACTGAGATATAGTGCTACATCATATGCATACTGGCTTGGTGATAAATCATAATCCTTTCTCCTCATTGCATCCTGTAACTTGAGGTAAACAGTCATCAACTTTCCCCTTTGCCTAGTCTATAGAGTCCCTTAAAAGTACCTCGGGACTATAATAAGTTTGCCTGTAGTTTCGTAACCACGTCAAAGCTCCCAATTTACTATGGATTGCCAGGTTTCTGTCTACCAATGGGCGGGTTTATGCTAATCTTAGTCTCATAGTGGAGTAAGGTGGAAGGTACTGTGTAATGCAGATTAGCTGTCTCACCCCTCCTTCTGGCTTTGGTTCCTGCAGTCTGGCCACTCCCTCGATTCTCTGACTGGCTGCTCACTGGAGACCTCTTGGTAGTAAGGCCACTCCCCCGACTCTCTGACTGGCTGCTCACCGGAGACCTCTCAGTAGGATGGCCACTCCCCTGACTCTCTGGTTGACTGCTTACTGTAAACCTGTCCAGCTTACACTCTTCTGGACGGCCCTTCCTTATCCAGTATCCTATCACCTGCCTTGTGGTTGGGTATTGGGGCTCCCCTGGCTATGGGTCAGCACTGTGAGCAGCAGCCTCTCGCCGCAATTACAGCTCTGAGCGGTAAGAGATGGCGCCGCTCACCAGCGGGAGCTCAGCTTCCTATACCCCCACGGCCTCTGGTGACTGGCCTTAAATACCCTGCACTGGCTCTCCCTCTATCTCCGCAGCCGCCGCTGTGTTTACAGCTCGCTCTTTCGCTCAGCTGTGGCTTAAAGAGTAGAGGTGCGCACTGGTCAGGGGGAACTGCAGACTGACTCCCCGCCGGCCGAGAGTGTCTTTTATACACTCTCCGTTACCTGCCGCGCGGGTCCCCTTCTGCACACGGCCCTCTTCCTTCCACCGGCGTGCGGTCTCCTCTGCACACGGCTCTCACCTTCCACCGGCACGCGGTCCCCTCTGCACACAGCTCTCACCTTTCACCGGCGCGTGGGTCCCCTATTCCAAGACCCTCTAATATCGGCACATGGACACTGACACTGACGCTGGCTAGCCACAACTACACTATTAACCATGCTGCCCTCATGGTCCTCTATGTGCAGAATAAATCAAATAAAATGAACAATATATCTATACTTTTCACACTTTACCACTTCCCATATTATATATATATATATATATATATATATATATATATATACATACATGATCAGGCATACAGTATATCATTTACTTAAATAAATTAATACATACAAATAGTCACTCCAATATTAATAAATTTACTATCAACTTTACATGTACAGAACAATTCATATAACAATTCATATTCATGTTTCTGTTAGTAGTTTCCCCTGATGCCAGACCAGGATACGGAATGGGAAGCCCCAGCGATACTTGATATTGTGCTGGGAGAGCAGGGAAGTGATGGGCTTAAAGTCCCTACGCTTGGCCAGGGTGAGGGGGGATAGGTCTTGGAAGATCTGTAGGGAGACATTTTGGAAAGTCACAGACCTCAATCGCCGTGCTTCCCTCATGACGGACTCTTTCGTGGTGAAGTAGTGCATTTGGAGAATGACGTCTCTAGGCTGAGAAGAGTCTTGGGAGCGGGGCCGCAGAGCTCGTGTGCTCGGTCCAGGAGTAGGTGGTCTTCGGGGGTATCAGGTGACAGGAAGGTGAAAAGGCGCTTGAGGTAAAGTTCAAGGTGGGCCGCTTCAACGTCTTCTGGAATGCCCCGAATCCTTAGATTATTCCTCCTCGCTCTATTATCCTGGTCCTCATGCTCCTCCTGCAGCCGGACAACATCCTGTCGGAGTTGGTGGAAGTCAGTATCGACAGTTTGATGGAACGTCACCAGCTCCTCCACTCACCGCTTGAGTTGGTCCGTTCTGGAGCCAATTTCGGCAATATCAGACTTCAGGGAGTGGAGAGCTTGAACGGAGGTCTTGACATCCTGCATCTCCTTGAGGAGGGAGAGGAAGTCTCTGTGGGTAAGAGGCGTGAGATCGTCGTCATCGGGGTCAGAGTCGGGGGTACCCTGAGGGTGGTCGGGAACGTCAGACTTATTCTTGGCAGGGGTGCTCTTTTTGGTAAGGAATGGTGTGAGGTCCAATCCCTGTTGTTTTTTGCCACCTCTAGGCATCTTGCACGGTTGAGAAGGAGGGTAGACAGCTGGAAAGGGGGTAGATATGGCGCTCCAGTAGTGTGGCTCAGGCCCAGGGGGGGTAAGGCGGGAGCATTAGAGAGATATCATAGCGCGGCCAACAATGCAGCGTGGGTGAGGCAGGGCCGAGCGGCCCCGTTGGCCGGGAGGGCCCACGCAGTCCCAGAGGGGAGACCGCCAGTCAGAAATCACTGGAGATGGGCTGGCGCAATCTGCCCGTTAGCCCACACGCAGGGTCTGGGAGGAGGGAGCCCGGCCACGGACCAGCCAGTGACCGGGCGGTGCCAACCTCCAGGAAGCGAGGAGGGGTAAGAGGTCCTGGCAGCGGAGAATGTCGTCCCAGGCGCCGGGAGAGGCAGGGGGCCGCAGTTAGAGCCGGCGTTAGAAAGGTCGGAGGGCCGCTGAGGTGTGGGCTCCAAGAGGCCCCAGAAGGAGAGCCAACACTGGGGGCCCGAGGCCAGGTGAGATGCAGGCTCTGCGGGGTCACTAAAGGGGGGCCACCAGCACGGGGACCCGGGCCTGCCGGGCCGCCGATAGTATACCGGGCACCGGAGCGCTCCGAGGGCTCATCCAGCAGGGCCAGGGAGGGTGGACAAGAAGGCCCAGGGCAGAGGCAGGCTGGTGCTACCCGCTAGCCTCCACCGTAGGGCGGGTGTCCTATCATCTATAGCTCTCCCCCCAGCCGCTCGGTGCCCCCGGCCCTCACCTCCACTCCGGCGGCGTCGGGTCCTGGCTTCCGGCTGTAGGACGGAGGTCCGCGGCGTCAGCGATGCTGCACTTCGGGTGGGAGTGGATGCAGGGGAGCTCCGGAGCAGCTCGGAGGGACCAGGCTGGAAGTAGGCGGCGGGGTCCGCCCTGTGAGGCACCGCTCGGCACCCCGGGACCGGAAGCAGGAGCTGTGTCTTGGCTCTCGGCGCCAGGAGAGGTCCCGGCTTCACTGAGACCTGCAGGCCGCAAACCGCACAGACACAGGAGGTGTCTGCCAGCTCCGCGGACCTTGCAGGTCAGGGCAGGGGGACCCCAGGAGCAAGGATGGTGGGCTGTGGGGGGTCCCAGGTGAACAGCAGGGTGCGAGAAGGGCAAGTTTCAGAGGCCCGGGCAGGAGCTCCAGCTCCACACGTCTTGCTGCCTCAGAAGCCAGGCCACGCCCCCCATATTCATGTTACATATGTATGGGCTAGCGACAAACGACTGGCGATGATGCGCAATCCCGCATCATCGCCAGCGAGTTGCTCCATCCGGCTGGTTTGACCAGCATGTTTGAAGATGATGGTTCCTTTTCCAGCCATCACTCAGTGTGTACGGCCGCGAGCGATGATGGCTGGAAGAAGAATCATCTGCCCGGTGGACCCGCCCTGCTCTCACCAGATGTCCCACCTACTCCAGCGCCGCAGTCCCGCCTGTTCAGCCTGATCCCTCCAGCCTGTGACCGCATAGAGACAAAGCGGCACGGATCAGTAAAGTGAGTCGCTGGCACTGCTTGAAGTTGTGTCCCTGTGTTATATACATTGCTGGCATAGGCCAGCAATGTATATACAGTACTACTGCCCACCAATGTTTATTTAATGATTTTTTATTTAATCCAGTAATATATACATTGCTGGCACAGGCCAGCAATGTATATATTACTGGCACCACTGGCCACCAATGTTAATGTAGAATATCTACATAATATATAAATTGTAGGCCTCATTTATACACATTACGGCAGCAGTCCCCCTTTTTACATGGCAGCAGTCCCCCTTTTTACAATGGCCCATGCTCCCACCCTTGGAATTCAAACCCAGCCCATTATGTAAATAGCCTTTCTAATGAAAGATTTTCAGCAAAGTCTTTCGCCTCCTGAAAATCTCTCGCTGTTTGGAAAATAGCTCAGTGTGTATGTACTACTTTGGGTGAAAGATATACCTTTCACAGATGTTGTCAAAGTCTTTTGAAATGAAAATCTCCTAGTGTGTATGGGCCTTAAAGTTTTCTTATTGAGAAATTTAGAAAGAAATATTAAATTAAGTAAAGGTGCATACACATTGGACGTTTTTGCCCAGCGTGTATGCACAGCGATGATCGCTGACATCGCTGGGCTGAAAATCGCTCAGTGCATACACACTGAGCGATTTTCCCCTCTGTCCAGCGATGTCAGCAGGGTGAGCGGCTTTCGATAGCAGGACGCTATGGAAAGCCCCTCACCCCACCATTCATCTACTGGTAATACCAGTAGATGAATGGCGGCTGCCGGCGATGAAGCAGGGGCGCGCATCGGCGCTCACTGCTTGTGCATACACACTGGGCGGTTTTGAGCTGAAAGCAGCTCAACACACCAAAAGTGAGCTGCTTTCAGCTCAAAATCGCCCAGTGTGTATGGGCCTTACGTTGCCTTTATATGGGACAAGATTTGTTTCTTTTTGTCCACAGCACTGGTTTTGCCTATTACATTGGCCATAACTAATTTGATTTGTTCCCGAGCCACCAATCCAAGGCACCTCTGCAAGTGCCCTGATGCACCCCGGGGTGCCTAGGCACAGTTTGGGAACCACTGCCTTAGCTTGTAAGCTCCTAGGAGCTTCCCCTTAGATTGTAACCTCCTAGGAGCAGGGTCCTGTTCTCACAGACATCTTCTCTTGCACATAAACTATAGCCCTCACCCACTCCATGGCCTTATAGCACTGTGCTCCGCTCGCTCATAGCCTGTCATCTCTCGCAGCTGCTCTAATCTACTAGCTGCTCTGTAACTATGGAATACAGGTGCCAACTTATGTCGAATAACTCCCCCGCATCACCCGTTTCCCAGCCGTATTGTGTACTGAGAACTGTGGTTTTAATTGTTACGTATGTACTGCTATTATCTGTTTAATATACTGTTCTGTTCACCCTGTACAGTCTTAATGCTTGCTATATTTAAGGTGCTGTAAACCACTTGTGGCACCCTATAAATAAAGTGTAATATTATCAATAATAATAGTAATACGAGACTGGGTTTACAGTATATGGGTCTGATTCTGTATTGCATACTGCTGCGGCTACTTTAGCATCTGCTTCTATATGTAAATGCTAGTATGATAATGATACCCCACAGTCCCAAGGTATTCCTTTCCTTGGTCTGTGAGCTGCACTGCTGCAGGATACGAGTCCCCACAATCCTCTGTGGTGCAAAAAAATGACAGTTGGAGAGAGGATACCTGAGTGTCAGAACGGTCAGCAGGCTGAGAAGCTCTCTGTGATCCTGAGGCAGCAGTTGACTGAAATGGCAGTGATAAACTTGGAGCTTGAAAACCATTGGAGGTTGACAGAAAAGCAGCTCCAGAGCATACATTTATGTATAGCGATGTGCTCGCATTTAAGTGCAGGGGGGACCAGGCATGCGGGGCGGCCTTCCCCGGTACCTGGTGGCTAGAGATAAGTTGTAGTTTTGCAATACCTTGCAAAACTACAACTCATGCTGAATTAGGCCCTAAGAGCAATATGGTGTTCCAAGCTGCAGTCTGGCTAGTCTAAAGACATTCCTATTAGTGTTTAGTGCCTCAGAGTACTGCAACGCACAGTCCCAAAATGACACAGTGCCCCTGGCATCCTACTGAATTTTGACAGTTATGAATATTAACAATAGCAAGTGCTTCCAAGTTCACTTCCCACACCCCCTTCCTACGGTATCCTGCAAAATGATACTATGCCCTTTGCCTCCTTTACTGACCATTATAAAACTTAATATTTACTTAATTCACTTCCCACACCCTCCTGTGTTCTGTGTGAAATGGCACCTGAATCACAAGGGAGGGACTTTGAAGCAATCCAAAACACAAAAGATCTGACACCGGCAAGATGACATTTTGCCTCATTTTGGGATACTAGCCTGACAGGAAGACCTGAGCTGGGACTCTGATCTACTCTCAATTAGAGATGAGCGGGTTCGGTTCCTCGGAATCCAAACTCCCCCGAACTTCACCCATTTTACACGGTTCCGAGGCAGACTCGAATCTTCCCGCCTTGCTCGGTTAACCCGAGCGCGCCAGAACTTCATCATCCCGCTGTCGTATTCTTGCGAGATTCGTATTCTATATAAGGAGCCGCGCGTCGCCGCCATTTTCACTCGTGCATTGGAGATGATAGGGAGAGGACGTGCAGCGTTCTCTCAGTTGTGTTCAGTGTGCTGCAAATATCTGTGCTCAGTGTGCTGAAAATATCTACGTTCTCTGCCTGAAAAACGCTCCATATCTGTGCTCAGTGTGCTGCAAATATTTGTGCTCAGTGTGCTTTATTGTGGGGACTGGGGACCACCAGTATTATATAGTAGGCGGACAGTGCAGAGTTTTGCTGACCAGTGACCACCAGTATTATACATTCTCTGCCTGAAAAATGCTCCATATCTGTGCTGCATTGTAGTATATAGTAGTAGGACAGTGCAGAATTTTGCTGACCAGTGACCACCAGTATTATATCAGTATGGTACAGTAGTCCACTGCTCTACCTACCTCTGTGTCGTCAAGTTTACTATCCATCCATACCTGTGGTGCATTTTAGTTGTTGTGCGCAGTATATATAGTAGGAGGACAGTGCATAATTTTGCTGACCACCAGTATATAATATATAGCAGTACGGTACAGTAGGCCACTGCTCTATCTACCTCTGTGTCGTCAAGTATACTATCCATCCATACCTGTGGTGCATTTAAGTTGTTATGCGCAGTAGTAGGAGGACAGTGCATAATTTTGCTGACCACCAGTATATAATATATAGCAGTACGATACAGTAGGCCACTGCTCTACCTACCTCTGTGTCGTCAAGTATACTATCCATCCATACCTGTGGTGCATTTTAGTTGTTGTGTGCAGTAGTAGGAGGACAGTGCATAATTTTGCTGACCACCAGTATATAATATATAGCAGTACGATACAGTAGGCCACTGCTCTACCTACCTCTGTGTCGTCAAGTATACTATCCATCCATACCTGTGGTGCATTTTAGTTGTTGTGTGCAGTAGTAGGAGGACAGTGCATAATTTTGCTGACCACCAGTATATAATATATAGCAGTATGGTACAGTAGGCCACTGCTCTACCTACCTCTGTGTCATCAAGTATACTATCCATTCATACCTGTGGTGCATTTTTGTTGTTCTGCGCAGTAGTAGGAGGATAGTGCATAATATTGCTGACCACCAGTATATAATATAAAGCAGTATGGTACAGTAGGCCACTGCTCTACCTACCTCTGTGTCGTCAAGTATACTATCCATCCATACCTGTGGTGCATTTTAGTTGTGCGCAGTATATATAGTAGGAGGACAGTGCATAATTTTGCTGACCACCAGTACATAATATATAGCAGTACGGTACAGTAGGCCATTGCTATTGATATATTACTGGCATATAATTCCACACATTAAAAAATGGAGAACAAAAATGTGGAGGGTAAAATAGGGAAAGATCAAGATCTACTTCCACCTCGTGCTGAAGCTGCTGCCACTAGTCATGGCCAAGATGATGAAATGCCATCAACGTCGTCTGCCAAGGCCAATGCCCAATGTCATAGTAGAGAGCATGTAAAATCCAAAAAACAAAAGTTCAGTAAAATGACCCAAAAATCAAAATTAAAAGCATCTGATGTGAAGCGTAAACTTGCCAATATGCCATTTATGACACGGAGTGGCAAGGAACGGCTGAGGTCCTGTCCTATGTTCATGGCTAGTGGTTCAGCTTCACATGAGGATGGAAGCAATCATCCTCTCGCTAGAAAAATGAAAAGACTTAAGCTGGCAAAAGCACAGCAAAGAACTGTGCGTTCTTCTAAATCACAATTCCCCAATGAGAGTCCAATTGTGTCGGTTGACCTTCCCAACACTGGACGGGAAGAGGTGGCGCCTTCCACCATTTGCACGCCCCCTGCAAGTGCTGGAAGGAGCACCCGCAGTCCAGTTCCTGATAGTCAAATTGAAGATGTCACTGTTGAAGTACACCAGGATGAGGATATGGGTGTTGCTGGCGCTGAGGAGGAAATTGACAAGGAGGATTCTGATGGTGAGGTGGTCTGTTTAAGTCAGGCACCCGGGGAGACACCTGTTGTCCGTGGGATGAATGTGGCCATTGACATGCCTGGTCAAATTACAAAAAAAATCACCTCTTCGGTGTGGAATTATTTTAACAAAAATGCGGACAATAGGTGTCAAAGCCGTGTGTTGCCTTTGTCAAGCTGTAATAAGTAGGGGTAAGGACGTTAACCACCTAGGAACATCCTGCCTTATACGTCACCTGGAGCATATTCATCAGAAGTAATTGACAAGTTCAAAAACTTTGGGTGACAGCGGAAGCAGTCCACTGACCACTAAATCCCTTCCTCTTGTAACCAAGCTCCTGCAAACCACACCACCAACTCCCTCAGTGTCAATTTCCTCCTTAGACAGGAAAGCCAATTGTCCTGCAGGCCATGTCACTGTCAAGTCTGATAACTCAGGTCTTGGCAGCTTCGGTGGTGTTAAACGTGTGTCCGGTATCCAGCGTTAATTGACAGGGAACTAGGGAATTGCTTGAGGTAGTGTGTCCCCGGTACCAAATACCATCTAGGTTCCATTTCTCTAGGCAGGCGATACCGAGAATGTACACAGATGTCAGAAAAAGATTTACCAGTGTCCTAAAAAATGCAGTTGTACCCAATGTCCACTTAACCACGGAAATGTGGACAAGTGCAGCAGGGCAGACTCAGGACTATATGACTGTGACAGCCCACTGGGTAGATGTATTGCCTCCCGCAGCAAGAACAGCAACGGCGGCACCAGTAGCAGCATCTCGCAAATGCCAACTCGTTCCTAGGCAGGATACGCTTTGTATCACCGCTTTCCATAAGAGGCACACAGCTGACAACCTCTTACGGAAACTGAGGAACATCATCGCAGAATGGCTTACCCCAATTGGACTCTCCTGGGGATTTGTGACATCGGACAATGCCAGCAATATTGTGCGTGCATTACATGTGGGCAAATTCCAGCACGTCCCATGTTTTGCACATACATTGAATTTGGTGGTGCAGAATTATTTAAAAAACGACAGGGGCGTGCAAGAGATGCTGTCGGTGGCCCGAAGAATTGCGGGCCACTTTCGGCATTCAGCCACCGCGTGCCGAAGACTGGAGCACCAGCAAACACTCCTGAACCTGCCCCGCCATCATCTGAAGTAAGAGGTGGTAACGAAGTGGAATTCAACCCTCTATATGCTTCAGAGGATGGAGGAGCAGCAAAAGGCCATTCAAGCCTATACAGCTACCTACGATATAGGCAAAGGAGGGGGAATGCACCTGACTCAAGCGCAGTGGAGAATGATTTCAACGTTGTGCAAGGTTCTGCAACCCTTTGAACTTGCCACACGTGAAGTCAGTTCAGACACTGCCAGCCTGTGTCAGGTCATTCCCCTCATCAGGCTTTTGCAGAAGAAGCTGGCGAGATTGAAGGAGGAGCTAAAACGGAGCGTTTCCGCTAGGCATGTGGGACTTGTGGACGGAGCCCTTAATTCGCTTAACCAGGATTCACGGGTGGTCAATCTGTTGAAATCAGAGCACTACATTTTGGCCACATGCTCGATCCTAGATTTAAAACCTACGTTGTATCTCTCTTTCCGGCAGACACAAGTCTGCAGAAGTTCAAAGACCTGCTGGTGAGAAAATTGTCAAGTCAAGCGGAACGTGACCCGTCAACAGCTCCTCCTTCACATTCTCCCGCAACTGGGGCTGCGAGGAAAAGGCTAAGAATTCCGAGCCCACCCGCTGGCGGTGATGCAGGGCAGTCTGGAGTGAGTGCTGACAACTGGTCCGGACTGAAGGACCTGCCAACGATTACTGACATGTCGTCTACTGTCACTGCATATGATTCTGTCACCATTGAAAGAATGGTGGAGGATTGTATGAGTGAACGCATCCAAGTAGGCACGTCAGACAGTCCGTACGTATACTGGCAGGAAAAAGAGGCAATTTGGATGCCCTTGCACAAACTGGCTTTATTTTACCTAAGTTGCCCCCCCTCCAGTGTGTACTCCGAAAGAGTGTTTAGTGCAGCCAGTCACCTTGTCAGCAATCAGCGTACGAGGTTACTCCAACAAAATGTGGAGAAGATGATGTTCATCAAAATGAATTATAATCAATGCCTCCGTGGAGACATTCACCAGCAGCAATTTCCTCCAGAAAGTACACAGGGACCTGAGATGGTGGATTCCAGTGGGGACGAATTAATAATCTGTGAGGAGGAGGATGTACACAGTGAAAGGGGTGAGGAATCGGACGATGAGGAGGAGGTGGACATTTTGCCTCTGTAGAGCCAGTTTGTGCAAGGAGAGATTGATTGCTTCCTTTTTGGTGGGGGCCCACACCAACCAGTCATTTCAGTCACAGTCGTGTGGCAGACCCTGTCGCTGAAATGATGGGTTTGTTAAAGTGTGCATGTCCTGTTTATACAACATAAGGGTGGGTGGGAGGGCCCAAGGACAATTCCATCTTGCACCTCTTTTTTCTTTAATTTATCTTTGCATCATGTGCTGTTTGGGGACTAGTCTTTTAATCTGCCATCCTGTCTGACACTGCAGTGCCACTACTAGATGGGCCAGGTGTTTGTGTCGGCATCTTGTGTCGCTTAGCTTAGTCACACAGCTACCTCATTGCACCTCTTTTTTTCTTTGCATCATGTGCTGTTTGAGGAATATTTTTTAAATCTGCCATCCTGTCTGACACTGCAGTGTCATTCCTAGATTGGCCAGGTGTTTGCGTCGGCCACTTGGGTCGTTTAGCTTAGTCATCCAGCGACCTTGGTGCAAATTTTAGGACTAAAAATAATATTGTGAGGTGTTTAGAATAGACTGGAAATGAGTGGAAATTATGGTTATTGAGTTTAATAATACTATGGGATCAAAATTACCCCCAAATTCTATGATTTAAGCTGTTTTTGAGGGTTTTTTGTAAGAAAAACACCCGAATCCAAAACACACCCGAATCCGACAAAAATTTTTTCAGGGAGGTTTTGCCAAAATGCGTCCGAATCCAAAACACGGCTGCGGAACCGAAACCAAAACCAAAACCGAAAACCCGAAAAATTTCCGGTGCACATCTCTACTCTCAATGTGGAAGTTCGGGAGGAAACAAAACCGCACATCTCTAGTTACACTGAACAACAGTTATTTACCTGAACATGTTGGTGCAGATTCTGACCATTCTCCTGAGTTCTGGCACAATAGAGATTTTGATCCTTTTAATTCAAATCCCTCTTCACAGCTGAAGTTGCACATAGCGCTGTACTGCAATTTTTCAAATGCTTCAGAGCAATTGATTTGTCCATGTTCTGGTCTCTGTAGAGCCATGCATGATACAGCTGCAATCAAAGAAACGTAGCATGAACACACTATATACACACATTATGCATCATGTATGTTCCATAACTAGTGATGAAAATTTCAAAGTCTAAAGTAAAATCACAAAATTACAAAGAAAACATATGCTATGAATCAAATATCAGCAATTAGGGAAGACATTAAACTCTAAATATAATATACTCTAATGTAAGCCAAGTACAATAAGGGAGTGTTTGCATCATTTTTAATGGGTGCACTATGGCTGACCGGCGGTCTCCTGACCGCCGGTCAGCTTACCGACGCCAGGATCCCGGCAGCATACCGACGCCAGGATCCCTGCGGTCGCCACGGGTTCTATTCCCACTCTATGGGTGTCGTGGACACCCACGAGTGGAAATAGTCCCTGTTGGTCGGCATGCCGACCATCGGGATACTGAGCCGGCGGGATGGTGGAGGAGGTCATGTGACTGTCGGTCAGCAGACAGCCGGTCACATGAATACCACCCTTTTTAATAGATGCAGGCTTGCAGAGAGACACGTATACACTTGTAAAAAAGTCTGCTGAGTAGCCCGGAGTTCCTGAGTTATTGCTGTTTTTTTGCTGTTTTACACAGCAAATGACAGCCGGATGCAGCTGCTTGCACTGTGCTATCTAGGGCCTAAATCAGACCTAATCACAAAAGCAATATTTCTCTAATGGGCAAAACCATGTGCACTGCAGGTGGTGCAGATATAACATGTGCAGAGAGTTAGATTTGGGCTGGATTATTTTGTTTCTGTGCAGGGTAAATACTGGCTGCTTTATTTTTACACTGCAATTTAGATTTCAGTTTGAACACACCCCGCCCAAATCTAATTTGCGCAGTAGGAGAGCCTTGATTTTGGGCAGCATTACATCCATCCTAAGATTTACCCGAACAATAAATTGATCGTTGTGGACCAGCGATTGCAGGCATGGACAAGCTTTCTGGGTGACTGTGGAAGCTTTTCAGCCCAAGCAGTGGATGGCACACTTTTGGATGTCGCATGCTACAAATTAAGCAGCAGTACCCAAAGTAGGAGTGCAGCAAAGAAGGCTAACAAGGTATTAGCATGCATAAAACGGGGAATTGATGCAAGGGACGAGAGTATTATACTCCCATTATATAAATCACTAGTGAGGCCACATCTGTGTGCAATTTTGGGCACCATATTACAAAAAGGATATCCTGGAGCTAGAAAAGGTTCAGAGGTGGGCGACCAAACTAATCAAGGGCATGGAGACGCTGGTATACGAGGAAAGGCTTGCAAGGCTAGGCATGTTTACATTGGAAAAGAGGAGACTAAGAGGGGACATGATCAACCTCTACAAATATATAAGGGGTCAATACACAGAGCTTGGGAGGGACCTGTTTTCTATAAGATCAGCACAGAGGACACGTGGTCACTCGCTTAGGTTAGAGGAGAGGAGTTTCCGCACATTGAGGCGAAAAGGTTTTTTCACAGTAAGGACAATACGTGTTTGGAATTCCCTGCCTGAGAGAGTAGTAACAGCGGACTCAGTCAACACCTTTAAGAATGGGTTAGATAAATTCCTATTGGATAAAGATATTCAGGGTTATGGTGCGTAGTCACGCAACTCAATGGACAATTGTCTTTTTTCAACCTTAGTTACTATGTTTCTTTTAACTACCTGCTGGAACCTCTCACTCCAGCACTCACCAATGAAAACACCAACTACCGCAAGACCATCGAGTCATGCATGAGACTGGCGATTGTGTTGTGGTGTTATGCAACATCGGGGGAATACCACACCATCTCCTGCTTGTTTGGTGTACGCATATCGATGGTGTGTGTGCTGTGTGGGAAGTGCCCCAGGCATTACTTGAGACCCTTTACCACCACTTCATCTCCTTACCACAAGGTGACCGGCTGGATGATACCATAAAACATACAGTAGGTCTGCAAACTCTGTCCTCATTACCCCACACAGTGCATGTTTTGCAGGTAACCCAGCAGGTGCACAGGTGTATTAATTACTCACAGACACATTTTAAAAGGTCCGCAGGTGGAGTTAATTATTTCACTTGTGATTCTGTGAGGAGACCTGCAAAACATGCACTGTGTGGGGTAATGAGGACCGAGTTTCCAGACCTATGCCATAAAAGGTTTCCTGCGATGTGAATAGTGTGCTGGAGCCATAGATGGGACCCACATACCCATTATTGCCCCCAGAGAAAACCCAGTGGATTATTATAACAGAAAAGGCTGGCACTCCATCATCCTGCAGGCTAGTGGACCATAAGTATTGGTAAGTAGTATGGTGTGTTTTAATGTGAGTAATATGCTGGGCCCATGATGTGTATTGTTAAACACAGCAAACTCGTATACTGGAGGTCATTCCGAGTCGTTCGCTCTGAAAATTTCTTCGCATCGCAGCGTTTTTCCGCTTAGTGCGCATGCGCAATGTCCGCACTGCGACTGCGCCAAGTAAATTTGCTATGAAGTTTGGATTTTTACTCACGGCTTTTTCTTCGCTCAGGCGATCGTAGTGTGATTGACAGGAAATGGGTGTTACTGGGCGGAAACTGGCCGTTTTATGGGCGTGTGGGAAAAAACGCTACCGTTTCCGGAAAAAACGCGGGAGTGGCTGGAGAAACGGAGGAGTGTCTGGGCGAACGCTGGGTGTGTTTGTGACGTCAAACCAGGAACGACAAGCACTGAACTGATCGCAGATGCCGAGTAAGTCTGAAGCTACTCTGAAACTGCTAAGAGAGGTCTAATCGCAATATTGCGAATCTTTCGTTCGCAATTTTAAGAAGCTAAGATTCACTCCCAGTAGGCGGCGGCTTAGCGTGTGCAATACTGCTAAAATCGCCTTGCGAGCGAACAACTCGGAATGAGGGCCACTGTTCAGTTTCACAGATGTCTATCGGCTGGCTGGGTCGTGCTCATGACTCCCAGGTACTTGGCAACTCAGATTTATTCCAGATTGCGGAGAAGAACCAACATGGCTGGTTGTTCCCTAGAGAGGTACATATATCCCTTTCTCTTTCTTATGTATGTTTTCACATCAAGATAATACAATAGATTGCAATTGTGGTATATGGCCAGCCTATTACGTTTTGTATCAGGGCTGTTAAACCTGCACCCCTATAGATGTTGTGGAACTACACATCCCAGCATGCCCTGCCACAAATTTATGTTTGGGAGCGCTGCTACTGTGGCAGGGCATGCTGGCATGTGTAGTTCCACAACAGCTGGAGGGCCGCATATGGAAATGGATGCTGCAGTGTGCTGTGCTGCAGTGGGGCAGAGAGGCTGCTGTTATTGCTGATCCACTGTGTTCCTGTATAGGTGGGGGGATTGTGATCACAGTGATCACACTCCCCTCTCGAATTGACCCAGGCACTGCACTGTACTGCAAAGACTTTAAAAAAACAACAACATAAAGGGGCGCGGTCACAGCTCCCATGATTAGGCCACACACCCAGCCCTCTAAGCAGCTCGGGATGTCAGCGGCGCTGTGTGTGGGCTGAGGCCGCACACTGCATGCACTCTCTGGGGAGGAGGAGGGGGAGGGAGCCGCGCTGCAAGCTGCCAGCGCCGCTACCTGTCATCCAGTGTGACAGAGTGTGAAAGGCGCAGTGGCAGCTGGCAGCAGCAGGGATGCAGAGCAGGGAGAGGCTAAGCGCCTCTTCAGTTTGGCGCCTCCCTGCACTGCATCCCTTTGCTGAGTGGCTAGCGCCGGCTCTGCCCATATGTATAAGTGGCTGAGGTAAAGGACAGGCATGGCCTGGGCACTTGACAGGCCTGTAAAATGCAGAATACACAAAGAATTTAAAAAATACAAATGAAAAAAAATATTTGCCTCTGTAGCTTTCTATAAAATACAAAACTGTACAGCAAATTTGAAATAGGAAAAAATAAATGCCTACAACTGTCTGTAGACAGTGCTGTCCATACTGCTAAGTGGATGGTTATGATTAGTGTCATCTGGATAAGTATGCACTGTGCCATGTGGAGGATTATTCCCTATGCCTTCTACATAAGTATTCACAGTGCCATATTGACTAGTATTCCCTGTTCCATCTGGACTCATTTGCACAGTGGCATGTGAACTGCTACGCACAGTGCCATCTAGATAAGTATGCACTGTGCCATATTGACTAGCGTTCCCTATGACATGTGGACTGCTACGCACAGTGCCATCTAGATAAGTATGTACTGTGCCATATTGACTAGCGTTCCCTATGACATGTGGACTGCTACGCACAGTGCCATCTAGATAAGTATGCACTGTGCCATATTGACTAGCGTTCCCTATGACATGTGGACTGCTACGCACAGTGCCATCTAGATAAGTATGCACTGTGCCATATTGACTAGCGTTCCCTATGACATGTGGACTGCTACGCACAGTGCCATCTAGATAAATATGCACTGTGCCATATTGACTAGCGTTCCCTATGACATGTGGACTGCTACGCACAGTGCCATCTAGATAAGTATGCACTGTGCCATATTGACTAGCGTTCCCTATGACATGTGGACTGCTATGCACAGTGCCATCTAGATAAGTATGCACAGTGCCATATTGACTAGCGTTCCCTATGACATGTGGACTGCTACACACAGAGCCATCTAGATAAGTATGCACTGTGCCATATTGACTAGCGTTCCCTATGACATGTGGACTGCTACGCACAGTGCCATCTAGATAAATATGCACTGTGCCATATTGACTAGCGTTCCCTATGACATGTGGACTGCTACGCACAGTGCCATCTAGATAAGTATGCACTGTGCCATATTGACTAGCGTTCCCTATGACATGTGGACTGCTATGCACAGTGCCATCTAGATAAGTATGCACAGTGCCATATTGACTAGCGTTCCCTATGACATGTGGACTGCTATGCACTGTGCCATCAGGACTGGTATGCTTATTGGCATGTAGACTGCTACGCACAGTGCCATGTGGAGTATATTTCCCTGTGCCATCTACATTAGTATGCACAGTGCCTTGTAGAGTACCATTAGGTGGATGTGAGGTATTTCCATAAACTTAATGCGGCTGCGATGTTGGTAGTTTGTGAAATGACCCTCAGAGTAGTGAGAAGGATACACATGATAAGGGTGTGGAGTGTGTAATCTAGACACCAGGCCATTAAGGAAGGACATACAGTATGTGCCTTTCTGTCTTCCCTTGAAATTCATTTATGCATGCCCATAAACTGCATGAGAAATTAATTTTGTAACTCTCATTGTCAAAGAACCATTGGAGTTGAGCATTCTCCTGTGCCTGCATTTCAGCATTGGAATCTCACAGCTGATTGACCAGGATTCTTGTCATTATGCGCATTGCTTGCTCCATATTTGAAGTTTTTTCCTTCCGATCAGGTACATCAAAGACTAGAAATGGAGGGGGGGGGGAGAGAGAAAAAAAAAATCACTTTTAAAAATCAAATAGCAGTGATGTCAGCATATATGTGCTTGAGGCCTTCTTCCTCCTGCACACTATCTTTACACTGGAACATATACATTTTGAGTATCAGCCAAGATAAAGATATCATGTGTGACCCGTGGAAGTCGCAATTGTACAAACACTGCATGCTATGCATGATTTGTCCTTTCTAAAGGATAGTTCGTACTATTAGCATGCAGGTGTGATCCCAGGCCAATGATGTTGTCAGCAGTCATTAGTCAGAAATGGTGCAACAGCTTATGTGGCCTGCTGACATTGTCCAAATACATGACAGTAAGGAACCGAGTGTGTAATGCAGCATTTAAAATTATTTACAAGTGCAATCATCATCATTGTGGAATATGGCCCATACTGTGTTACTAGATTTTAAGAACAAAAACATATTAAGTGTGTATAGTAACAAAAAAAATACTTACTGTTCCTATGCAACATCGGGGTCTCAGTCTGTGCGGCAGTCAGTGTCCCAGCCAGTGTCCATATGCTAATTCCACTCGTCTTGACCACATCCTCAATGGTATTGTTGACTGGGTCCCCCATGGCAGCCATCGGCTTGGTGTCACTGATCTCTGATGCCTTCAAAAAGCACTGGTGGCATCAGTGGGCTGGATTGGCTGTTCTCCATGGTAACGCTTTGTGAGGACGCACAACTGGATGATGAAATGGCAATGGGATTAACCAGTGCAGAATTGCCAAATACTTCATTGCACTGATTGTAGTAAACCCGCTCCATTCTAGCTTTCAATTTCTTCACTACCTGCTGCTGTGTCCGCACAATGGTTGTCATTCCGAGTTGATCGCAGCCAGCAACTTTTTGCTGCTGCTGCGATCAATAGTCCACGCCTATGGGGGAGTATATTTTAGCTTAGCAGGGCTGCGATCGCTTGTGCAGCCCTGCTAAGCTAAAACAATTTCACTCAAAACAAGACTAGGCCTATACCTACTTACCCTGTGCGATGGATCCAGAGAAGATGGGCCCGGCTTTGACGTCACTCCTCCGCCATCCATTCTGCTGGACATGCCTGCTTTATACTCACCACTCCCCAAAAACGTCTCCAAACGGTCCGGATCCGCCCAGCCACGCCTCCGTCCTGTCAATCTTCTTTGCGGTCCGTCCTGCGACCGCTGTCTTCTTTAGACGCGCCGTAACCCGGCAACCTCTGTCGCCGGGCAACGTCACGCACGCGCACAGTGGGCACAGTGCATGTGCATTTCACACTCGTTCGCACCGCAGTGATAAACCGCTGCGTGCGAACCGGTCGGAATGACCCTCAATGCCCCTTGTGGTAAGTATCTTGGCAATGTTTGTGTACACTGTGGCATCCTTTACTGTCCCAGTTATCTGCTTACATATCTCCTCCTCCCCTTTTATTGCAGGCAGCTCCCGGATCTCCTCCTCCTTCCAATGCACCATGCTGTCTCTCTCTCTCTCTCTCTCTCTCTCCTACAGCACAATTCAGATGCCAGCACCAGTGCCCTACCTGCTAAACCAGACAGACACTGCCTCTCAGCCAGCCAGTACCCCACCAGCTTGGCCAATAAGCGCTGTTAGCCGTGACCCATTTTGAAAAACCAGGGTTGGACACGCTCACATAGCCGGCAACCAGTGTAAGATCCAGGAAAAACCCAGGTAAAATCCTGGGTCGAAATCCCATGAATTCAGTCCCATGTTGACCCTTTCAGAGAGAAAAAAACCAGAGTCAACCCTGCCCATGCAAGGAAATTACCTGGGTGTTTTCTGTGGCTGAAAGGCGTATTACATGCTTCAGCTGCCAGCAGTAATTAACAGTACTGATGGCAGATTAACTTTTTTTGCATTGCTCGTATTATTTTTGCAGGACATTATGTTTTTCCTTCGTACATGACAAGGAGAACTACTGTATGTTGTGTATGAGAAGTTTGTTTATTTTATTAATACCTATCAAAAAAAAATGTGTATTTCACCATCAAAATAAATGTAGCATATGAATGCGCGATGTAAACCAGGAGCACTTTTTTCCCCTATAAAAATATTTAAGAATGCATAATGAATACATCATTATTGCAATTGGAAGAACAAAATATATCAATCATACACTAACATTGGTCTTGTAAATAAAAATTGTCGCAGGGCACCTCAGGTGTTATATATGTATTTCCTATACTGATTTCAAAAATTGTCTTAGAATATTTCTATCATGCATAGTTTTAAATTTGCACACTCTTTAAGAATAAAAACTAAAAATTACCTAATCGCTTGATTCAATAATTTTTCCCCCCCTGCTGCTGATCCACAAAGGATACTCAGCAACCGTAAAATAATATATGTGACAATCAGCGCATGGGAACAGGGTGATTTCTTCAAATTTATATTTATTAAAAAACAACAAATAGTACCCACACCGGCCGGTATTTTCAAACACATACATATAAATAAAATTATAAAAGTACACACATAAAATATGCCACAATTAGTTTGGCTTTTATTATACTTTCTCATTAAAAAGTTACTCACTGTTATTGTGATAGGTGTTAGTTTTAAAGCCTGCTGTTCGATTTAATTAACAGCTGAATAGACGCCCAGCAGGGGTGTATCTAGGGGTCCTAGCGCCCCAGGCAAAGTAAAGGACTGGCGGCCCCTCCCAATTCAAATTACACCGCACAGTGGTGTCCCTTACTCACATTACACAGCACAGCAATGTCCGTTATTCAGGTTATGCTACACAGTAGTGCCACTTATACACATTATTCCACACAGTAGTGCCTACATATATTAGAGATGTGAGGCTGGCACTTTTCGTGTTTTGGTTTTGGTTCTAATTCCACTTTCGTGTTTTGGTTTTGGCTTGGTTTTGCCAAAACCACCCTTTCGTGTTTTGGTTTTAGTCTTGGATATGGATGATTTAAAAAAAAAACATAAAAACAGCTAAAATAACAGAATTTGGGGGTAATTTTGCTCCTACGGTATTATTAACCTCAATAACATTCATTTCCACTCATTTCCAGTCTATTCTGAACACTGAACACCTCACAATATTGTTTTTAGGCCTAAAAGTTGCACCGAGGTGGCTGTATGACTTAGCTAAGCAACCCAAGTGTGCGGCACAAACACCTGGCCCATCTAGGAGTGACACTGCAGTTGCAGACAAGATGACACTATTCAAAAACTAGTCCCCAAACAGCACATGATGCAAAGAAGAAAAATAGGTGCAATTAGGTAGCTGGATGGCCAAGCTAAGTGACACAAGTGTGCGGCACAAACACCTGGCCTATCTAGGTGTGGCACTGCAGTTACAGACAGGATGGCAATTAAAAAGCTAGTCCCCAAACAGCACATGATGTAAAGAAGAAAAAGAAGTGCAATGAGGTAGCTGGATGGCCAAGCTAAGCTACACAAGTGTGCGGCACAAACACGTGGCCCATCTAGTAGTGGCACTGTAGTTACAGACAGGATGGCACACAAAAAAACTAGTCCCCAAACAGCACATGATGCAAAGATAAATTAAAGAAAAAAGAGGTGCAAGATGGAATTGTCCTTGGGCCCTCCCACCCACCCTTATGTTGTATAAACAGGACATGCACACTTTAACAAACCCATCATTCCAGCGACAGGGTCTGACACACAACTGTGGCTGAAATGACTGGTTTGTTTCGGCACCCACCAAAAAAGAAGCAATCAATCTCTCCTTGTACAAACTGGCTCTACAGAGGCAAGATGTCCACCTCATCCTCATCCTCCAATTCCTCACCCCTTTCACTGTGTACATCCTCCTCACAGAGTATTAATTCGTCCCCACTGGAATCCACCATCACAGGTTCCTGTGTACTTTCTGGAGGCAATTGCTGGAAAAGGCTTCCCGGAAGAATTTAGAATTAATTTTGATGAACATCATCTTCTCCACATTAAGTGGAAGTAACCTCCTACGCAGAACGCTGACAAGGTTACCGGCTGCACTAAACACTCTTTCGGACGTGCACGCTGGAGGGGGGGCAACTTAGTTAAAATAAAGCCAGTTTGTGCAAGGGCATCCAAATTGCCTCTTTTTCCTGCCAGTATATATACGGACTGTCTGACATGCCTACTTGGATGCTGTCACTCATATAATTCTCCACCATTCTTTCAATGGTGACAGAATCATATGCAGTGACAGTAGACATGTCTGTAATCGTTGGCAGGTCCTTCAGTCCAGACCAGATGTCAGCTTTTGCTCCTGACTGCCCTGCATCACCACCAGCGGGTGGGCTAGGAAATCTTAGCCTTTTCCTTGCAGCCCCAGCGGCGGGAGAAATTGAAGGACAAGCTGATGACGGGTCACGTTCCGCTTGAGTTGATAATTTACTAACCAGCAGGTCTTTGCACCTCTGCACACTTGTGTCTGCTGGAAAGAGAGATACAATGTAGGCTTTAAATCTATGATCGAGCACGGTGGCCAAAATGTAGTGCTCTGATTTCAACAGATTGACCACCCTTGAATCCTGGCAAAGCGAATGAAGGGCTCCACCCAAAAGTCCCACATACTTTGCGGAATGGCTCCATCTTAGCTTCTCCTTCAATTGTTCCAGCTGCTTCTGCAAAAGCCTGTCGAAGTCAAAAATATTATACCCACATGCATCTCGTGCAAACACCACACAGAGTGGCCTATGTGCTTGTTCTGCCGTGCGTGCACATGCCCGCACGCTGCGTACATTGGCTCATGAGGTCCTGCGTATTAGCGCGTGGTATGAGTAAATATGGTAGCATATGCATTCGCATGGAAAAGCCACAAAGACATATCTTATGCTTAATCCACATAGCACATAATTTACACATAACTAACACACACCACACCAGCAAGTTACATTTACTTTAGAAATAGAACAATAGAGGGATTCAACTTTACAGGATATGAGGGGACAGAATTAGGTTAGGAGGTGGTGTTTGGTATCCAGTTGTACAGTATTTCAAGGGCAATATTCCGATGGCAGTTTGCAGAAAGTAGCACGCTCCTGCGCATAGATATGCGCTGGAATATATTATTAATATCACACTGTATGTACTGTACTCTTGATATTCGGCGGGAACCCAGTGGAAGACATCTGCAAGTACACCTGGACTAAGCATCGCCCACCTGTTTAAACCAACCTATGACCCCTCATGTACTGTAAATGACCAGCTCTTTGACCTATGAAATAAGAGATTACAGTTTCCTTTGTTTCATGCTTTGGACCATTGTATAAAACCAAGCCTCCTGTCTGGCCTCAGTCTATTCTCTGAAGGTCATCTATTCAGATTGACTGAGGACCGGAACTGGGTTGCGCAGGCGAACAAACGTATGTATCCATTGATTGTAGCATTTTCTCTTATGTGATTGTATTTCTGTTGTACCCCCTTTTGAGTAAATATTTGTTGCTGGGTTGGACCACAACATTACATAACAACTGGTGTCGCAATGCTTTCCTGTTAGGGGTTATAAAGTATATTCCGCCGCATGTGTAGCTACTTTGTGCTTACAGCGTGATGGTGTGCTTACGCAACGTGTACGCATTTCATAGGGGTTTCACACACATGCTTAGAGGGTTGCAGCAGCCTGAACATTTCTGTATTTAAGGTATTGTTTTTTTTCTTCCTGTAAGTTAATCAGACTTTATCAAGCCTGATGAGGGGAATGACCTGACTCAAGCTGGCAGTGTCTGAACTGACTTCACGTGTGGCAAGTTTGAAGGGTTGAAGAACCTTGCACAAGACGGAAAACATTCTCCACTGTGCTTGAGTCAGGTGCATTACCCCTCCTTTACCTATATCGTAGGTGGATGTATAGGCTTGAATGGCCTTTTGCTGCTCCTCCATCCTCTGAAGCATATAGAGTGTTGAATTCCACCTTGTTACCACCTCTTGCTTCAGTTGATGGCGGAGCAGGTTCAGGAGTGTTTGCTGGCGCTCCAGTCTTCGGCACACAGTGACAGAATACGAAAGTGGGCCGCAATTTTTCGGGCCACCGACAGCCTCTCCTGCACACCCCTGTCATTTTTCAAAAAATTCTGCACCACCAAATTAATTGTATGGGCAAAACATGGAATTTGCTCAAATGTAATGCACGCACAATATTCGTGGCGCTGTCCGATATCACAAATCCCCAGGAGAGTCCAATTGGGGTAAGCCATTCTGCGATAATGTTGCTCAGTTTCCGTAAGAGGTTGTCAGCTGTGTGCCTCTTATGGAATATCAGTAACTGGACTGTGGGTGCTCCTTCCAGCATTTGCAGGGGGCGTGCAAATGGTGGAAGGAGCCACCTCTTCCCGTCCAGTGTTGGGAAGGTCAGGCATCGCAACCGCCGACACACTTGGACTCTCCTTTGGGATTTTGTATCCCATCTCAGAATGCACAGTTCTTTTCTGTCCTCTTTCCAGCTTAACCCTTTTCATTTTTCTAGCGGGAGGATGAGGGCTTCCATCGTCATGTGAAGCTGAACCACTAGCCATGAACATAGGCCAGGGCCTCAGCCGTTCCTTGCCACTCCGTGTCGTAAATGGCATATTGGCAAGTTTACGTTTCTCCTCAGACGATTTAAATTTCTTTTTTTTGGTTCATTTTACTGAACTTTGGCTTTTTTGATTTTACATGCCCTCTACTATCACATTGGACATCGGCCTTGGCAGACGACGTTGATGGCATTTCATCGTCAATGTCATGGCTAGTGGCAGCAGCTTCAGCAATAGGAGGAAGTGGTTCTTCTTGATCTTTCCCTATTTCCATTATTTTTTGGGAGTTAAACAAGACAATATGCGGCACAGGAATGACTGGAATGACTGATGGACAGGACACTATCACTGGTCTGATGCAGCACAACACAACAACACTGTAAGGGACTTGTTGTTATTATTATTATACGTCAGCAGTGGACATATAGCAGCAGCGTATACCACTGTGACTGCCTCGTCACTGGAATGACTGATGGACAGGACACTACCACTGGTCTGATGCAGCACAACACAGCAACACTGTAAGGGACTTGTAGTTGTTGTTGTTATAATTATTATACGGCAGCAGTGGACATATAGCAGCAGCGTATATCGTCACTTGAATGACTGATGGACAGGACACTACCACTGGACTGATGCAGCACAACACAACAACACTGTAAGGGACTTGTGGTTGTTGTTATAATTATTATACAGCAGCAGTGGACATATAGCAGCAGCGTATATCGTCACTTGAATGAGTGATGGACAGGACACTACCACTGGTCTGATGCAGCACAACACCACAACACTGTAAGGGACTTGTGGTTGTTGCTATAATTATTATACGGAAGCAGTGGACATATAGCAGCAGCGTATAACGTCACTTGAATGACTGATGGACAGGACACTACCACTGGTCTGATGCAGCACAACACAACAACACTGTAAGGGACTTGTAATTGTTGTTACAGTATAATTGTTATACGGCAGCAATGGACATATAGCAGCAGCAGCAGCAGCAGCAGCGTATAACGTCACTTGAATGAGTGATGGACAGGACACTACCACTGGTCTGATGCAGCACAACACAACAACACTGTAAGGGCAACAACACTGTAAGGGACTTGTGGTTGTTGTTACAGTATAATTGTTATACGGCAGCAGTGGACATATAGCAGCAGCAGCAGCAGCAGCAGCAGCAGCGTATATCGTCACTTGAATGACTGATGGACAGGACACTACCACTGGTCTGATGCAGCACAACACAACAACACTTTATGGGACTTGTGGTTGTTGTTATTATTATTATTATACGTCAGCAGTGGACATATAGCAGCAGCGTATACCACTGTGACTGCCTCATCACTGGAATGACTGATGGACAGGACACTACCACTGGTCTGATGCAGCACAACACAACAACACTGTAAGGGACTTGTAATTGTTGTTACAGTATAATTGTTATACGGCAGCAATGGACATATAGCAGCAGCAGCGTATAACGTCACTTGAATGAGTGATGGACAGGACACTACCACTGGTCTGATGCAGCACAACACAACACCACTTTATACAGCTACACTGGATATATGGCAGCAGAGGACACCAACACTGTGACTGGCTGGACTGATATAGCACAATACACTGACTACACTGGACAGCACAACACAGCACAAGACTCGCCACCCCACTTTCCCGCCCCCACACAGACACTGAACACTGAGGACACGTCCTCTCAATACACACTCCGAGACTGGAGTGAAAATGGGCGCGAAGCGTGGCTCCTTATATGGAATCCAAATCCCGCGAGAATCCGACAGCGGGATGATGACTGTCACGATCCGGGTATCTGGACGCCATTTCTTACCCATCAGATGCCTCCTAAGGCTGGCTCAGCGCTCCAGGACCAGATCCCATCTGTTTTCCTGATGTGTACATTCCTGTATCCTCTCCTGTCACTCTGGGACGCTGTCACAGTAAACGCCATATTACACCTGGCATGGCGTCTCCCGCGGCCTCCGCCGCCGTCCCTGAACTTCTGCATGCAGAGTGTCTGAGTGGCGATTACGTCAGCCGCGGCCTCCGCTGTGTCCGCGTGGTTGGATGTGCATCTGTCAGCCTGGCGCCTCCTGTCTCCGGTGGCCGGCGCCGCCATTACTGTTTTCATTACCACATGGATTACAAACCAAACTTCCCTCCAAGTGTCTGCATGGGCGCAGCCATCTTGGATTCTGTCAGCTGATCATTTCCACCAATCTGTTCTCAGTATTGATAATCTGCATAATTGCCTAGCCAATCCCTTCCTTGCTGCAGGTATAAATACACTGTGCCTGAGCAAGGAAGGCGTCAGTGCTTTGGTTGTCAAACCTAGTTCCTGTTTGTCTCTCTCCTGTGATTGTCTTCCAGGTTCCAGCTCCTGTCTCAAAACTTCCACCATAGAGACCCGCACCAGCATTCCACCTGCGGTGTAGCCTGACTCTCCAATCCATTGTGGATTCATCTGTTTCCAGCTACAACATTACCTGCTTCCAGCTCAGCTTCCAGCAGAGTACAGCTTCTCTTAAAGGGCCGGTGTCCTTTCTACACTTTACCACTCTCCACCGGTATTATTATTTCTCCGCTCTCAAGTTCTACATTTCAGTTCATATTTCATCGCTCCCAAGTTCATTTATTATTTAACTGGTTCCAGCCAGTATCCACTCCGTGCTAACAACAGTCTGGTTCCAGCCAGTATCCACAGCAGCCGTTTTATCTTCAGCAACCCAGCTTTTCCTGGAACACCAGCTGGCACAATCCTGGGTTATCTCCATTGCTACAGTCGGGCCTGGTAAGGACTTTCCATCTAGAAGATTATAAGAACTATCTCACACTACCAGTGCCCTGTGGCTTCTGCCATCCTGTAGTACCCAGGAACTGTATTTATTCTTTGCTGACTTTTACGTTTTCTTTTACTGCTGCTGTGTTGCGGAGTTGTCATAATAAACATCATTGACTTTTATCCAAGTTGTCGTGGTCACGCCTTCGGGCAGTTATTATTCATGTTACTTACATGTCCAGGGGTCTGATACAACCTCCCAGGTTCCGGTACATCTCAGCCCCTACAACTGAGGCTGCCTCCCGTCAGCTCAGGCCCTCAGTTGTGACAGTAAGCACTGACCTAATGAATCCAGCCGGAGACCAGGATCAAGCGGCCAGGCCGATGCAAGAACTGGCAGCCCGATTAGAACATCAGGAGGCTGCACAGGGCCACATCATCCGCTGTCTCCAGGATCTCTCTACTCGGCTGGATGGGATTCAGACAACTCTCCGTGGATCAGGCGCGTCTGGTGCGTCAACCACAGTGACTCCAGCTATAACCCCACCCACCTTACCCATTTCTGCTCCACGTCTTCATCTTCCAACGCCAGCAAAATTTGACGGATCTCCAAGATTCTGCAGGGGATTTCTCAACCAGTGTGAGATTCAGTTTGAGCTACAACCTGGCAATTTTCCCAGTGACCGTACAAAAATTGCCTACATTATTTCTCTTCTCAGTGGCTCAGCCCTTGATTGGGCATCACCGTTATGGGAGAGGTCCGACACCCTGCTATCTTCCTACACTGCCTTCGTGACAACATTCAGGCGCATCTTTGACGAGCCAGGCCGGGTAACCTCAGCTTCATCCGAGATTCTCCGTTTACGCCAGGGGTCACGTACTGTAGGACAATATCTGATACAGTTCCAGATCCTGGCATCCGAACTGGCATGGAACGACGAGGCCCTGTATGCTGCATTCTGGCATGGCTTATCTGAGCGTATTAAAGATGAGTTAGCTACCAGAGACTTACCTTCTAAGTTAGATGAGCTAATCTCACTCTGCACGAAAGTTGATTTACGTTTCAGAGAGAGAGCAACTGAGCGTGGAAGATCATCTGCTCCAAAATCTTCTGCTCCTCCTCCTCGTCAACTGTCACCATCTAAAGATGAGCCCATGCAACTTGGCCGTTCCCGTTTAACTCCTGCTGAGCGCCGAAGACGTCTCTCCGAGTCTCTCTGTCTCTATTGTGCAGCTCCGTCTCACACCATTAATGCCTGTCCCAAACGTCCGGGAAACTCCAAATCCTAGCTCGCCAAGGAGAGGGCCGGCTAGGAGTAATGACCTCCTCTCCATCTCCTCAAGATTGTAATCTCCCAGTCTCGCTTCAAGTTGCTCAACGTTATCGGAACGTCATTGCCCTCCTTGATTCCGGAGCAGCTGGGAACTTTATTACCGAAGCCTATGTTAAACGGTGGTCCCTACCCACCGAGAGACTTCCTTCGTCCATTTCTTTAACTGCCGTGGATGGCAGCAAAATTTTTGATGCAGTTATTTCTTTAAGGACTCTACCAGTTCGTCTGAGAGTGGGAGTTCTTCATTCCGAACTTATTTCTTTTTTAGTGATTCCAAGAGCCACACATCCTGTGGTCCTGGGCCTTCCATGGCTCCGTCTTCACAATCCTACAATTGATTGGACGACTACGCAAATCCTGGCATGGGGTTCCTCCTGTGCTGAGACATGTTTGTTTAAAGTATTGCCTGTCTGTTCTTCCTCCCCCAGGTCGTCTGATGTTCCACCTCCTCCATATCAAGATTTCACGGATGTGTTCAGTAAAGCTTCTGCTGATATCCTTCCTCCTCATAGAGAATGGGACTGCCCGATTGATCTCGTTCCAGGGAAGGTTCCACCTCGAGGCCGAACTTATCCGTTGTCTCTGCCTGAGACGCATTCTATGGAGGAATATATTAAAGAGAACCTAGCAAAGGGGTTCATTTGACCTTCTTCTTCTCCAGCCGGCGCAGGCTTCTTTTTTGTAAAAAAGAAAGATGGTGGTCTGCGGCCGTGCATCGACTACAGAGGTTTGAACGACATTACCATCAAGAACCGTTATCCTTTACCCCTGATTACTGAGCTCTTTGACAGAGTTAGCGGAGCTACCATCTTTACAAAGCTGGACTTGAGAGGTGCATACAATCTCATCCGGATCCGTGAGGGTGACGAGTGGAAGACCGCCTTTAACACCCGTGACGGACATTATGAGTACCTCGTCATGCCCTTCGGATTGAGCAATGCTCCAGCTGTCTTCCAGCATTTTGTCAATGAGATCTTCAGAGACATTCTATACCGTCATGTCGTGGTCTATCTAGACGATATCCTCATTTTTGCCAACGATTTAGAGGAACATCGTTTTTGGGTTAAAGAGGTTCTGTCCCGTCTCCGTGTCAATCATCTCTATTGCAAATTAGAAAAATGCGTCTTTGAAGTCAAGTCCATTCCGTTTCTAGGGTACATTGTGTCCGGTTCCGGACTAGAGATGGATCCTGAGAAACTACAAGCAATCCAAAATTGGCCGGTACCCTTAACCCTCAAAGGGGTCCAGAGGTTCTTAGGGTTCGCCAACTATTACCGAAAGTTTATACGAGACTTTTCCACCATTGTGGCGCCTATTACTGCTTTCACTAAGAAGGGTGCTAACCCGTCCAAGTGGTCTGAAGAAGCCATGCAAGCATTTCATCTTTTAAAACAAAGGTTCATCTCTGCGCCTGTTCTGAAACAGCCTGACATCGACTCTCCTTTCATCTTAGAGGTGGATGCCTCCTCCGTTGGAGTAGGAGCGGTGTTATCTCAGAGGGCTAAAGATGGCCATTTACACCCTTGCAGTTTCTTCTCCCGGAAGTTCTCCCCAGCTGAGCGCAACTATGCCATTGGCGACCAGGAGTTGCTAGCCATCAAGCTCGCTCTAGAAGAGTGGAGGTATCTGTTGGAGGGAGCTTCTCATTCAATCACCATACTTACAGACCACAAGAACCTTTTATATCTGAAAGGCGCACAATGTCTCAACCCTCGTCAGGCCAGATGGGCACTTTTCTTTTCCAGGTTCGACTTTAAACTCCAGTTCTGTCCGGGCTCTCAGAATCGCAAGGCCGATGCCCTTTCCCGCTCATGGGAGCAAGAAAATGAGTCACAGTCTTCAGACAAGCATCCTATTATAAATCCGTTGGCATTCTCCACGGTAGGGATGGACTCTACGCCCCCATCAGGGAAAAGTTTTGTGAAACCGATGCTAAGGAAGAAGCTCATGCATTGGGCCCATGCTTCCCGTTTTGCCGGACATACAGGTATCCAAAAAACCCTGGAGTTTATCTCTAGGTCCTATTGGTGGCCAACTCTGAAAAAGGACGTCTTGGAGTTTATTGCATCTTGCCCAAAGTGTGCTCAACATAAGGTATCCCGCCAGTCGCCTGCGGGGCAACTGGTTCCACTATCTGTTCCCCGTCGACCTTGGACCCATTTGTCGATGGATTTTATTACAGATTTACCCATGTGCAACAAGTTCAATACCATCTGGGTGGTAGTTGACCGGTTCACCAAGATGGCACATTTCATTCCTCTCACCGGTCTTCCGTCAGCTTCCAAGTTGGCTCAAGTATTCATACAAGAGATCTTCCGACTCCACGGTCTTCCTGAAGAAATTATCTCAGATCGAGGAGTTCAATTCACAGCCAAATTCTGGCGAAGTTTATGTCAAGTCCTCCAAGTCAAGCTAAAGTTTTCCACGGCTTACCATCCTCAGACCAATGGTCAAACCGAGAGGGTGAATCAGGACTTGGAGGCCTTCCTCCGCATCTATGTGTCCTCCTCTCAAGATGACTGGGTTCAATTACTTCCCTGGGCCGAGTTCTGTCATAACAACCAGCATCATTCTTCATCTGCTTCAACACCATTCTTCACTAACTTTGGATTCCACCCTAAAGTCCCTGAGTTCCAACCGCTTCCAGCAACTTCTGTTCCCGCAGTGGATATCACCTTGCATCAGTTTGCCAATATCTGGAAGAGCGTACGATCAGCTCTGCTCAAGGCATCGTTCAGGTACAAGAAGTTTGCGGATAAGAAGAGTCGAGCAGTTCCTGCTCTCAAGGTGGGTGATCGGGTATGGTTATCCACGAAGAATTTGAGGTTAAGAGTTCCCAGTATGAAGTTTGCACCTCGCTATATCGGTCCTTTCAAGATTGAACAAGTCATCAATCCTGTTGCTTACAGACTCCAGTTGCCTCCCTTCTTAAAAATACCCAGGACATTCCATGTTTCCCTGTTGAAACCGCTGATCTTGAATCGGTTTCATTCCTCACTTCCTTCAACTCCGAAAGTCCAAACTCAACGAGGCGTTGAGTATGAAGTGGCCAAGATCCTGGACTCACGTCACCGTTACGGTCAACTACAATATCTTATTGACTGGAAGGGTTATGGTCCTGAGGAACGTTCATGGACCAATGCTTCTGATGTCCATGCTCCTGCCTTGGTCCGGAGATTCCATTCCAAGTTTCCTCAAAAGCCAAAGAAGTGTCCTGGGGCCACTCCTAAAGGGGGGGGGGGGTGCTGTCACGATCCGGGTATCTGGACGCCATTTCTTACCCATCAGATGCCTCCTAAGGCTGGCTCAGCGCTCCAGGACCGGATCCCATCTGTTTTCCTGATGTGTACATTCCTGTATCCTCTCCTGTCACTCTGGGACGCTGTCACAGTAAACGCCATATTACACCTGGCATGGCGTCTCCCGCGGCCTCCGCCGCCGTCCCTGAACTTCTGCATGCAGAGTGTCTGAGTGGCGATTACGTCAGCCGCGGCCTCCGCTGTGTCCGCGTGGTTGGATGTGCATCTGTCAGCCTGGCGCCTCCTGTCTCCGGTGGCCGGCGCCGCCATTACTGTTTTCATTACCACATGGATTACAAACCAAACTTCCCTCCAAGTGTCTGCATGGGCGCAGCCATCTTGGATTCTGTCAGCTGATCATTTCCACCAATCTGTTCTCAGTATTGATAATCTGCATAATTGCCTAGCCAATCCCTTCCTTGCTGCAGGTATAAATACACTGTGCCTGAGCAAGGAAGGCGTCAGTGCTTTGGTTGTCAAACCTAGTTCCTGTTTGTCTCTCTCCTGTGATTGTCTTCCAGGTTCCAGCTCCTGTCTCAAAACTTCCACCATAGAGACCCGCACCAGCATTCCACCTGCGGTGTAGCCTGACTCTCCAATCCATTGTGGATTCATCTGTTTCCAGCTACAACATTACCTGCTTCCAGCTCAGCTTCCAGCAGAGTACAGCTTCTCTTAAAGGGCCGGTGTCCTTTCTACACTTTACCACTCTCCACCGGTATTATTATTTCTCCGCTCTCAAGTTCTACATTTCAGTTCATATTTCATCGCTCCCAAGTTCATTTATTATTTAACTGGTTCAAGCCAGTATCCACTCCGTGCTAACAACAGTCTGGTTCCAGCCAGTATCCACAGCAGCCGTTTTATCTTCAGCAACCCAGCTTTTCCTGGAACACCAGCTGGCACAATCCTGGGTTATCTCCATTGCTACAGTCGGGCCTGGTAAGGACTTTCCATCTAGAAGATTATAAGAACTATCTCACACTACCAGTGCCCTGTGGCTCCTGCCATCCTGTAGTACCCAGGAACTGTATTTATTCTTTGCTGACTTTTACGTTTTCTTTTACTGCTGCTGTGTTGCGGAGTTGTCATAATAAACATCATTGACTTTTATCCAAGTTGTCGTGGTCACGCCTTCGGGCAGTTATTATTCATGTTACTTACATGTCCAGGGGTCTGATACAACCTCCCAGGTTCCGGTACATCTCAGCCCCTACAACTGAGGCTGCCTCCCGTCAGCTCAGGCCCTCAGTTGTGACAATGACGTTTTGCTGCGTTCGGATTTCAGAGTCAGGCGGGAAAACCCAAGCAGGGCTCGGAACCGAACTCGGAAGGCAAAGTCCGGTAGGGTTCGGTTTTCAGAGAACCGAACCTGCTCATCTCTAATATATTCGGTTGGCGGGTCTCCTTCTACTTATGGTGAGTTATTTCACATGCACACACTTGCACACATCTTGACAAAGGGGTTGAAGTCCCCGAAACGTTGATGGACTTTTTTCTGATGTTCTAATATAATTGACTTTTACACAAGACCTTGAGTGCCGCAGATTTCTTTGTTTGTTGTTGGATTCTAAACTGAGGGCACCGGGGCATTTCTGGATTTACAACTGAGTGCCGGGCTGTTTCCATTGTGTGTATATATATATATATATATATATATTCAGGTACAGCAGACTGCTGTTCAGGTACAGCAGACTGCTGTACCTGAATCTCTATATTGACAGATAAGCTTTTACATTTTTTTTTTTATCTTGCACGTTTGCATTTTTACCATATTTTGAAATATATTGGAGACAGGATGTACCAGATCTTATATATGGACAGATAAGCTTAAATTTTCTTTTGTCTTGTACGTTTGTGTTTTTACCATTTGTATCTATTTGTTGTATTAAAATTGTGTGAAAAACCTTCAATATCCCTGGCTGTGGATTATCAATTTTAGGACATGCTTGTCCTTAGAAGGTTTTTTTATATACAACTAATTTTATGATGAACAATGGTATGAAAACTGTACGCGCTATGTTATATTTGTTTTATCTTTTTTTATATCATACGCATATTGGCCCTCATTCCGAGTTGTTCGCTCGCTAGCTGCTTTTAGCAGCATTGCACACGCTAAGCCGCCACCCTCTGGGAGTGTATCTTAGCATAGCAGAATTGCGAATGAAAGATTAGCAGAATTGCGAATAGAAATTTCTTAGCAGTTTCTGAGTAGCTCGAGACTTACTCAGCCATTGCGATCAGTTCAGTCAGTTTCGTTCCTGGTTTGACGTCACAAACGTCACAAGCGTTCGCCCAGACACTCCCCCTTTTCTTCAGACACTCCCGCGTTTTCCCCAGAAACGCCAGCGTTTTTTCGCACACTCCCAGAAAACGGCCAGTTTCCGCCCAGAAACACCCACTTCCTGTCAATCACACTCCGATCCCAGAACGATGAAAAATCCTTGTCATGCCATGAGTAAAATACCTAACTTTTGTGTAAAATAACTAACCGCATGCGCTCTGCGAACCTGGCGCATGCACAGTAAGCAACTAATCGCAATATAGCGAAAATCGGCAACGAGCGAACAACTCGGAATGAGGGCCATTGGTCGTATGACCGAAGAAAGACTGTATCAGATAAGTAGTGTCCATTTACCAATACTGGGTTTACACTATATATTTTAGACACTAGAAGGAGCCCTTTTCTTCACTTTTTTTTAATTTTCACGGTTCATATGTGTTTCCAAGCACATATCACATTGCTTAATGTTGCTGCCACTCATTATATTGAGGAGTGTAATTCTTAAACAAACACTCAAGCATTTTTCACTTTTTTGTAATTTTACATTTAATACATAATATTACTTATCACATGCACCAAGTGTGCCTTTTTAGTGTTATCTGGCATTTATTGTTCTATATATACACTGCTCAAAAAAATAAAGGGAACACTAAAATAACACATCCTAGATCTGAATGAATGAAATATTCTTATTAAATACTTGGTTCTTTACATAGTTGAATGTGCTGACAACAAAATCACACAAAAATTATCAATGGAAATCAAATTTATTAACCCATGGAGGTCTGGATTTGGAGTCACACTCAAAATTAAAGTGGAAAAACACACTACAGGCTGATCCAACTTTGATGTAATGTCCTTAAAACAAGTCAAAATGAGGCTCAGTAGTGTGTGTGGCCTCCACGTGCCTGTATGACCTCCCTACAATGCCTGGGCATGCTCCTGGACAGTCTGTGGTGCAACATGACTGTCCATGATGTCCCAGATGTGCTTAATTGGATTCAGGTCTGGGGAATGGGCGGGCCAGTCCATAGCATCAATGCCTTCGTCTTGCAGGAACTGCTGACACATTCTAGCCACATGAGGTCTAGCATTGTCTTGCATTAGGAGGAACCCAGGGCCAACCGCACCAGCATATGGTCTCACAAGGGGTCTGAGGATCTCATCTTGGTACCTAATGGCAGTCAGGCTACCTCTGGCGAGCACATGGAGGGCTGTGCGGCCCCCCAAAGAAATGCCACCCCACACCATTACTGACCCACTGCCAAACTGGTCATGCTGGAGGATGTTGCAGGCAGCAGAACGTTCTCCTTGGCGTCTCCAGACTCTGTCACGTCTGTCACATGTGCTCAGTGAGAACCTGCTTTCATCTGTGAAGAGCACAGGGCGCCAGTGGCGAATTTGCCAATCTTGGTGTTCTCTGGCAAATGCCAAATGTCCTGAACGGTGTTGGGCTGTAAGCACAACCCCCACCTGTGGACGTCGGGCCCTCATACACCCTCATGGAGTCTGTTTCTGATCGTTTGAGTAGACACATGCACATTTGTGACTTGCTGGAGGTGATTTTGCAGGGCTCTGGCAGTGCTCCTCCTGTTCCTCCTTGCACAAAGGCGGAGGTGGCGGTCCTGCTGCTGGGTTGTTGCCCTCCTACGGCCGCCTCCATGTCTCCTGATGTACTGGCCAGTCTCCTGGTAGCGCCTCCATACTCTGGACACTACGCTGACAGACACAGGAAACCTTCTTGCCACAGCTCGCATTGATGTGCCATCCTGGATGAGCTGCACTACCTGAGCCACTTGCGAGGGTTGTAGACTCCGTCTCATGCTACCACTAGAGTGAAAGCACCGCCAGCTTTCAAAAGTGACCAAAACATCAGCCAGAAAGCCAGGAGCTGAGAAGTGGTGTGTGGTCACCACCTGCAGAACAACTCCTTTATTGGGGGTGTCTTGCTAATTGCCTATAATTCCCACCTGTTGTCTATTCCATTTACACAACAGCATGTGAAATTGTCAATCAGTGTTGCTTCCTAAGTGGACAGTTCGATTTCACAGAAGTGTCATTGACTTGGAGTTACATTGTGTTGTTTAAGTGTTCCCTTTATTTTTTTTGAGCAGTGTATATATATATATATATATATATATATATATACACACACACACACACACACACACACACACACACACACACATACATACATACATACATACATACACACGCAATGTGGGATAATCCGGCACTCCCTGTATAGCTGGTTTTGCTGCCCAGGTGCCCTCCGCCGGGTAAGGTAAACAGAAGAAAAGAAACAGTGGCACTCCCGGTCTTGTGTAAACAAAAAGTGTTGTATTAAGGCACTAACAAAAATGCAGAGACCACAATGTATTATCCTATGGTTTCCATACTATCTCCTTAGCTGGGTCTATCATTTATTTGTTTGATGAGAAATACATTGTATATGCATATCATCGCTCTCATACCATGCATTCTGTAGATCGTATTTCTGGCTAAACCTCACATTATCCACAAAACAGCTCTGGTCAAAAGCACATTACACCCAAGAGATGGTGTGGTCAAGCACTTTACTCAGCCAAGATGCGGTTAAACATGAATATGTATTTTCTTTATAATCTGTATTTATATATGGTTTACAGGCTGGGGATGTCTTGTGATTGTAATCAGGATAAGTACAGTACTAGCAGGCCTGGGTTACGGGTAGAGAGGAATTTGTAGCTGTAGTGCACAACAATAGCTTCTCTTCTAGCAGCTTAGGAGTTGAGGTCCTACTGTTCAGATTAGACACAGATCCTTATATGCAGTGAATGAATTATAGCCTGTGCAGCCTATGCAGAAACCCCCCCCCCCCCCCCCCCTGCAGCATCTTCCCCTGTATAGAATGATTCTGCCAGAATCTGTGGAGATGTGCCCTGTACCCCAGGACACATCCCAGCAGCAGCATGCAGGGGATCTGTGTCCCATGCGGGAGAACGTGTATGACAGCGCTGGGACAGTGTGTCTGTTCCCAGCGCCTGTCAGTGTGTGGCAGCGGCGGGTGTCTGGTGTAGGAATCAGACGTTTCCCTGCACCAGACTGTCAGCGGCGTCGGGCAGCACCGCGGCAGCGTCGCTTTAAACTTGGCACCATTCTGGCCGCCAATGAAAAGTGCCGTCCGCGGGATTTCAAATCCGGCGGCTCCCACGAACCAATCGCGGCTCGCGGTGCGTTGGCCAATCGGAGACGGGCACGGTGAGCCAATCGGCGCTCAGCGCATCATAGGCCCCGCCCCCGGCGTCTGACGTCAGACGCCGGGCGGGAGAAGAAGAAAGAAGCCGCCGCTGAGGAGAGCCATGGACTGAGGAGCGCGCGGAAGAGCGCTGAAGAGGAGGCCGCAAGGAGAAGACGACGGCCTTTGGAGGAAGAGATCCGGTGGCCGCTGTAGAGGCCAGAAGACGTCGGGATGCAGAGGGAAGATGTCCAGCGGCGGCTGGACGCTGAAGAGCGGAGGCGGCGCCGCTGGCCAGGACTAGTCAGCGGCAGAAGAGGGCGCCGGAGACCCCCGGAGCAGGTGAGGCCTCAGTGAGGCTACTCTCACCCCCCCTTTCCTCCCTAGAATATCAGGGACGGGCATTAGGCCCGGGGCACAGTTCAGGCACTAGGCCTGAGGCGCAGTTAGAAGTTTGGTCGCACTTGATTTGGTGGTTTGGGCGTTAGGCCCAAGCCACATTATTAGTACAGTAGGCAGGCATTAGGCCCGAGGGCAGTTCAGGCAATAGGCCTGTCTGGCATTAGAGGGCATTATGGCAGATTAGGTGTATTTAAGGTGACCCTGGGCACTAGGCCCAGGTCACCCAACGAGCGACAAGTTAGGCAGGCGCTAGGCCCATGGGTGATGTCAGGCCTCTGGCCTGTGTGCAGTTAGGGGCGCGGGCCAGTAAATACGTGCTCCCCCACAGGGTGAATAAGGGTGGCACTGGGCACTAGGCCCAGGCCACCACGAGGTGGATAAGTAGGCAGGCCCGCTTGGCCTGGGCCCCACATAAGGAAGTGTACGGGAGGTGGGTGAGCTGTACGGCGCCCACTCCCTGGTGATCTGATTCAGGTAATTAAAGGGACAGCACAGTGGTTGTTACTCGCACCGTGTATTGTGATGTATGTTGTTACCATGCAGGGCAAAGTGTTAGTTTGTAAAGTTTGTGTCTAGTTTTGTTGCACCACACCCACAGAGTTAGTTGAGGGCTCTGCTGTTATAGTTGGTATATGGGGTGTTACACTAGGGTAGAGTTAGGCCCTGCACGGCTGTTGTTTGTTTGCCTCCTTACAGGGACCTGTAAGTGGAGAGGAAGATCGTGGTGTAAGACGGACGACGGTGAGTAGCATCTGTGTACGTTTGTCCCTTTGTCTGTCCCCGAGCACCAGAATAGGGGTTTGCTCACGGACGTGAGAACCCCTTCATCACACTACGCGCGAGAGTGCAAGTGTTTGAAATTTGGGTGGCTGAGGCTTTGTGCCGGTGATGACCTTACACCCAACCGGTGAAGGTCGCCGCCACCCCTGGGGTATCCCCTTTTCCGGTGGAAGAAGGGTTGATACCCCCTTAAGTTAGTTTATTTTCTCCTCCGTTCGTTCGTCCGTCAGCTCTGAGAGGGGATCGCAGTGTCCGGGTCCGACTGAAGATTTCCAGGACCGTTGAAGGTTTCGGTACCTGAAGGTGAGAGAGTGCGACGCCTGGTAAGTGGTGAACCTACACCTGCATGGCAGCAGGCAATACACCGCACCGCCACCCTCTTACAAATCCACTACCCCCTGTGCTGTGCAGAATCCCCTCTATCCATGCAGGATGCCCAGCTCCCATCCCCACCTGTGCTGCACTGGGTTAGTGGGAACGCTGATGGTTGAGGAGTCCCGTGGCCAATCCTCTCCTCAGGACTCTCCTGGGCAGCCAACACCCAGCCGGCTACAGCCCAGAGCGGGCAGCCCGCTCTGGGACTGAGTGGGAATGGCGCAGCCGGACAGGCCGTGCATCGGCTCTGTGAGCACGGGTGGGGTCTGGCACTGCACCGCTCTACTAACAAGAAACTCTACATAAACTACACCTTCTAGCATCCCTTGCTGCCTGGAGCTCCTGGTTGCAAGTGCTGCTGGGAGGTATAGTTTATGTAGAGTTTCTTGTTTGTAGTGCGATGCAGTGCCAGACCTCGAAGCCCGCTGCTGCATGCTGTGTTCATTGCTGGCAGCAGGTGAGGAACTACCCAGCATGGGGGAGGAACGGATCCAGCTACTACCTACTGGCCATGGGTGGCACTGCTGGGCGGCGCCCCTCCTCTGCTGGCGCCACTGGCGAGTGCCATCCTGGCCAATAGGTAGATATGCTTCTGACGCCCAGTCACAATTCCAGTTAAACATAAGTGGCTTAGCAACATATGTAACAAGTTGATATTCTCCTGTGTAAATCCTTCTGTTATTTTATAGCAAACCAGAGATAATTTGCAGCAGTCTGGGATAATGGTTATATTTTCCAGTCTAGACGAGCATGATATAGCAACAAAGGGGCTTTTATGTTTTATGTCACGATGTTGTAGCGATCCCAAAATTATTTTTGCTCTATATGTAGCTTTTTCAGTCTATTAAAAATATCTTACAGGCTGTTTTTATAAGTAATCCAAGGGGTTTATCTCTCAATGGCCCTCATTCCGAGTTGTTCGCTCGGTAAAAATCTTCGCATCGCAGCGATTTTCCGCTTAATGCACATGCGCAATGTCCGCACTGCGACTGCGCCAAGTAAATTTGCTATGCACATAGTAATTTTACTCACGGCTTTTTCATCGTTCTGGCGATCGTAATGTGATTGACAGGAAATGGGTGTTACTGGGCGGAAACAGGCCGTTTTATGGGCGTGTGGGAAAAAACGCTACCGTTTCCGGAAAAAACGCAGGAGTGGCCGGAGAAACGGAGGAGTGTCTTGACGAACGCTGGGAGTGTTTGTGACGTCAAACCAGGAACGACAAGCACTGAACTGATCGCAGATGCCGAGTAAGTCTGAAGCTACTCAGAAACTGCTACAAGGTGTGTAATCGCAATATTGCGAATACTTCGTTCGCAATTTTAAGATGCTAAGATTCACTCCCAGTAGGCGGCGGCTTAGCGTGAGCAACTCTGCTAAAATCGCCTTGCGAGCGAACAACTCGGAATGACCTCCAATGTGTCTGGCCAGGCAGTTAATTGTGCAAATATAATTTTCTCTAACCACCCTCTGATCCTCCTCTGATGTGACTCCCGACTGCTGATGCAATTCCTTAAAATGCAGTCATCTCTGGTGTCCATCCACAGAATAGTGGGCCTAATTCAGACCCGATCGTAGCAGCAAATTTGTTGGCAGTTGGGCAAAACCATATGCACTGCAGGGGGGACAGATCTAACATGTGCAGAGAGAGTAGATTTGGGTAGGGTGTGTTCAAACCGAAATCTAAATTGCAGTGTAAAAATAAAGCAGGCAGTATTTACCCTGCACAGAAACAAAGTAGCCCACCCAAATCTAACTCTAAATGTTATATCTGCCACACCTGCAGTGCACATGGTTTTGCCCAACTGCTAACAAATTTGATGCTACGATCCGGTCTGAATTACCCCGTGTGTCCTTTAAATGGAGGTTTTATCCCAGCTGGTGCAGTGTAGCAGCATTTATTCTCACACTTTAACACATTTCCCCGCCTACTGTGAGTGTCAGCGGCAACCTCAGAAGTAGTGCGATTCCTGTCAGCAGTTTCCGTTTTTAACAGTTGCGGCATTCTGCTCGCGCCTGTGCAGTATATCTCTTCCACACCTCATTTTGGTGTGCTGTCCACGTCTCCATGAATTTTATTTAGCTGGAATGCAAACCTCTTTGGAGCACACATTTGTGCACGTGCAGTTCAATCTAAAGATGTTGTTATATTCTGTATAATAATTATAAATACTGCACATACATAGAGGGTGTAGGGACATATCATTTAGACGTGTTACAGCTTCATAGCTACAATCTACACACATTATTCTAAAATACTACACATATAAAAATATAGGATATACAATCCAAACAAAGAATAAATAAAAAATAATAAATACATAAAAACTACAAAGGCATGTCATATTTTAATCTGAAATACAACACCGTTCTTATATCTATAAATTTTATGCATATTTCCTGATTCAGCTCACTGCCTTAAAGGGCTTTTATTAACTCTTCCACATTTAATATCATGGGTGGATGATGAGCTCTCACACCTTGGCCAAGACCTCCTGTGCACAATGAATGGTCTGGGCTTCACACAGGTCATTCCTTTTGTCACACATAAAAGTGGTCACACTCTTGATCTTGTCTTTCTAATTGGATTAGAAGTCACTGACCTAAAAATAAACCCAGTCAACTGGTCAGACCACCACTCCCTTTGGTTCTCAGTTGCAACCCCTCATATAAGATCTCTGCCCATGGAGTTGACCAGGTATCGACCAAGGAGGGGTATGACTCCCCAGGCTCTTGCAGCAAATCTGGATCTCTCTGCTATACTGGGTGCCTGTAAAGATCCTTGTTCCCTAGTCCGTTATTGTAATAGAGATGTTATGGCTGCAATTGATATTATCGCCCCTGTGCGTATAAGACCTCGTAAATCACAACGTCGAGCTCCCTGGTTCGACAACAGTGTTAGCGAGCTCAAGAAAAGGGGGCATAGACTGGAAAGACAATGGAGGAAGACTAACCTAGTGGATGAAAAAAATAAAACTAATTAAGCATAACGAAGAATATCAATCGACAATCACTCGTAAGAAATCACAGTTCCTTTCAAATGAGATCACGGCAGCAAACAATAGGCCAGATCAACTTTTCCACACAGTGGAGATGCTTTGCAAGCCAGCATGCCTGCAGACTGATGAGACCCTCTCCCAGGCAAGATGCAACGAGTTTGCAAACTTCTTTTCAGATAAAATATCCACCATCCGGGCTGGAATCTCCACAGTGCCATCAAAAGAGTGCCAAACTACAAAGCCTGCCAATATAAGCCACCTGCTTTCATGGAGTGCCAAACTACAAAGCCTGCTAATATAAGCCACCTGCCTTCATGGACCAGCTTTGACCCAGTGGATGTAAAGGACACTGCTGAAATTGCTCGGATTTTGCGTCCCACCACCTGTAATCTGGATCTGGCCTCAACCAAGCTTCTAATAGGTTGTATGGATATAATTGATCCTGTCTTTGCAAAAATGGTTCAATGCTCTTTGCAGACAGGCATTTTTCCTGGACCCCTAAAGGAAGTTATTGTTAGACCTCTTCTTAAAAAACCTAATCTAGATCCCGGCTGCATGACCAACTACAGACCGGTATCAAACCTTCCTTTCCTAGGAAAGGTTAATGAGAAAGTTGTTGCAAATCAACTGGAAACCTGCTTGACAACCCATGATATTTATGATCCATTCCAATCAGGATTCAGGAGAAGACATAGCACTGAAACAGCCCTGGTGTGTGTGTGTTAAATGATCTTCTGATGGCAAGAGACAGAGGTGACTGTTCAATATTAATCCTTCTGGATCTCTCTGCAGCATTTGATACCGTGGACCATGGGCTTCTGAGGTCTGTGGTCTGGATGGCACAGTCCTAAGTTGGTTCAAATCATTTCTCAATAGGCGGGTCACAGAGAGTATCGTCTGGAGTATACTCATCACCATCAGTGCCATTGCCAAGTGGTGTCCCACAAGGTTCTATGCTATCCTCCATGCTTTTTGCAGTATACATGCTTGTTGGGTGAAAAGTCGCCATGGCCTGGTCTACCACTGCTATGCAGATGATACACAGCTGTACTTGTCCTTTGCTCTGGGCACTGATAACCCAATAGCAACCCTAAATGGCTGTCTAGCTGAGCTCCAGGAGTGGATGAGCGCCAGTTGGCTGTGACTGAACCCGGACAAAACAGAGGTCCTTATGATATGGCTGCAACATCACAGGACAAGACTGCAGCATAGCCAACCAACTGGACATACACTCACACTTACATTCAGAATTACAGACCACTGATCATGTGCGGAATCTTGGCGTTGTCCTGGATAGTGGCTTGACACTTAAACATCAGATATCAGCCACAATCAAATCCTCACTCTTTCACCTGAGGAACATAGCCATAATTAAGCACTTAATTCCCTCAGATGATCTGCCAAAAGTCATACATGCATTTGTATCATCTCGATTAGACTACTGTAATGCCCTCTACTTTGGTCTCCCAGCAAAATGATTGCACCGCTTACAGCTGGTGCAAAACACAGCTGCCAGGCTGTTAACCAACCAGCCCCGTTCTAGCCACATAACACCCATCCTCTACTCCCTTCACTGGCTTCCTGTAAGATGGCGAATCATCTTCAAGATTGGCTTACTGAGTTTCAAAGCACTACATGACCAGGGCCCAAGGTACCTGAAACAGCTTCTGACCCCATACTGCCCCACTCGATTACTGTGATCTGTAGATGAAGGACTTTTAGCAGTACCTAGAATCTCCCGTAATTCATCTGGGGGTTGAGCTTTTAGTCATACGGCTCCGACGCTATGGAACTCACTTCCCCGCACAGTGCGAGAGGCCCCAACTATAGAATCCTTCAAAAGTAGACTCAAGACTTTCCTGTTTACTCAAGCATTTCCATAATGTCCCTTTTAGTATCGTCATGCTTCTGCATTTTATGAAAATGTACTTCATTATTTTCTGTACTATATTATGCTATGTATCTGTTAAGTGCCTTGAGTCCTATCGGAGAAAGAGCGCTATATAAATAAAACTATTATTATTATTATTTTTTATTATTATTATTATTATTATTATTATTATATAAAAAAGTTTATTAATATCATATTATATATAATATATAAAAATGAAAATCTGTCATTCTGTCCTTCTGTCTTTCTATACAAATCCACAGTTTACAGCAAAAATCGTGAAATTTCACATACAAGCATATTAAAACATGACGGAGGCAGCTAAAACAATTTGAAATCCCTAACACCCCTAGGAGGGCAGACATCAGCACAGAGTATATCAGGAGACAGCATAACTCCAGAATTGCTGGAGCAATGTACTCAAAAATTGGTACACATATGCCTTACAATCTGGCAACAAACATTGTGGGAGGAAGACACCCCAGCACTCTTAGGGGTGAGGCAGCAGCACTGAGTATTTCAGCAGACAGCATAACTCTGGAATGCCTGCAGCAATTTACAACGAACTTGGTACACATATGACTTACACTCTGGAAATAAACACTAGGAAGGTCAGACACCCCTAGCACCCCTAGGGGTGGGACAGCAGCACAGAGTATGTCAGCAGGCAGCATAAATGTGGAAGGCCTGGAGCAATTTACACCAAGCTTGGTACACATATGACTTACAATCGCGAAAACACCCCTACCACACCTAGGGCTGGGACAGCAGAACAGATAATTTCAGGAGACAGCATAACGCCAGAATGCCTATACCAATTTACCACAAACTTGGTACACATCTGACTTACAATCTGGGAACAAACACTGTGGGGGTAAGACACCCCTAGCACCCCTAGGGCTGAGGCAGCAGCACAGAGTTTTTCAGCAGATGGCTTAACTCCGGAATGCCTGGAGCAATTTACACCAAACTTGATACACATATTACTTACACTCTTGGAACAAACACTGTGAGAGTAACACACCACTAGCACCCCTAGGGGTGGGCCAGCAGCACAGACTATATCAGATCATGCATAATATGTCAATGAGGACAGGACTGCATGTGACAGGGGCAGTGACAGGATGTGAGGAGGGGAATGGAGGTAGCACGAACCCACACACCGAGAGTTATATAGTGGAAGTAGCACAGTCCCCCAGCAGCACATTGGGTTTTCATTCTATTGATGGGTATAACATTTTGCATTACATTATGGCTCATCACCATAGTGATCGCAACGGCTGATCACAACAGGTGGTGCTATCCATACTCAAACACACGCCACTACCAGTTTGAGTTCCACACACAGCACTATCCGGAAGTAGTGTGACTGGCACTTGCCATTCATTAATGAATAGTATTAACCCTTAATATTCCAATCAGTTATCATACTATGGTGACATCTATTAATAGATAAAGGCAGCGGTTAACATGCAATAAGCCTTCAGGCAGTGCATCAGAGTAATAGGTAACAATACTGTACATCAGCATAAAAACAATATATATACAAAACAACTTAAACCCACCAAAAACAAACACATTATTAATTATACCAAAAGCCAGATCATCAGACATAGAAAGGATTGATCACTCAACCAAATGGAGGTCCGTTTAGTCCATTTCATGCCAGTACAATAGACTAACTAGCACAATTACCATATACAACAGGCAATTATAATAAACACCTAAATACAGGAATCCAACAGTAATTGTTAAATAAACATTTGTAGAGAATTTGTTTCATTTAGGCCCTTGGGGGCCACTGTTGCCAGTTGATGGATCCAACGAGCCTCTCTTTTCAGCAGAGACAACCCACGATCTCCTCCCCTACTCACCTACGTGGGGGGACCCAGTCAATGATCATGTATCGCAGTGTCGACATTTGATGTATTTCCTTTACAAAATGCAGCACGACCAGTTTGTCAGGCGCACCCATTTAGTAGGCCAAGCGGATGGATGTCCGGTGTTGTGTCATGCTTTCTCTAAAGGTACGTATCGTTTTGCCTACATATAGTAAACCACAAGGGCAAGTCAAAAAATAGATGACATGGTCCGGTTGGCAAGTCAGTCTACAGTATGTCTTAGAAATATTTTCTTGCCACTTTGTAGATGGCAGAAATATTTGCCCGTAATCAGGGATCTGCAGGTCATGCAGCCCAGGCACTTCAAGCAACCATTACTTGTCGTCAGCCAATTTGTCTCTCCTGAAGTGGTTAGTCGCATATTGGTCCTTAATAGTAGATCTTTCAAATTAGGACCTCTGCTAACACCCAACAGCGGTGGTTTGCTGAATGTTTTTGTTCAAGGTTGGATCGGTTGCTACCAATGGCCAAAGTTTTCTAATAACTTTTTGCATGGCTTCCAAATTGGTATCACAGTGTAGGCCAAGGATTGCTCTGTCTGGTTCAGTCAAACATCTCTTGGGCCTCTGTTCACCGTGTACAATTCTTATCGCTGTGTTTATTTTTGGTTGTTTCATTTGTTTTGTATATATGTTGGTTTTATGCTGATGTACAGTATTGCTACCTATTACTCTGATGCACTACCTGAAGGTCTATTGCATGTTAACCGCTGCCTTTATCTATGAATAGATGACTATGTCACCATAGTATGATAACTGATTGGGATATTAAAGGTTACTGCTATTCATTAATGAGTGCCAGTCACACTGCTTCCGGATTGTGCTGTGCATGGAATGTAAACTGGTAGTAGCATGTGTTTGAGTATAGATAGAACCGCCTGTTGTGATCAGCCGTTGCGGTCACTATGGTGGCGTGCTGGCTGGCCAAGACGTTGGTGTGGCTATGGTGCGACGCACTTCCGGTAGTGTTCGTGGAATGCATACCATAAGTGTGTGATCACAGTTTGTTAGTTGTCTCTGGTATGAGACATTATTGGTGAACGAGGAGTTAATGGTGAATGCTGCAGCAGCCAGTGGTAACTGTTATGCTCTTTAATTTCTGTGATTGGGCACATCTGTGAGCATGTGGAGGCATAATGAGTGTCTCACACTGATGACGTCAAGTGTTTGGGGTGAAGACATGCAAGGGGTTTCTGGTGTGTATTAGGTACTTATAGGCCAGTATGGGCACACAGTAGTGTTTGCATCTCTCCTGTCTGGTTCTGGTGGTCTTGACAAAGATCCTTGTGAGGACTGAAACGTCGATAGCAATGTTTCTATCTGTGATATGGTAATTAAAGTTTGGTGAATTTATACTTGAAGACTGTTGAGTGCTCTCTATTATTATATATAGAAGGTGACTTCCACACTACTGGATGCCTCCTTGGTTATAAGCACCCCAGCAATCAACTACATTGCATTATGTGTGTGCGACCTCAACTACATGGGGTATATATATATATATATATATATATATATACAGGTTGAGTATCCCTTATCCAAAATGCTTGGGACCAGAGGTATTTTGGATAGCGGATTTTTCCGTATTTTGGAATAATTGCATACCATAATGAGATATCATGGTGATGGGACCTAAATCTAAGCACAGAATGCATTTATGTTACATATACACCTTATACACACAGCCTGAAAGTAATTTTAGCCAATATTTTTTATAACTTTGTGCATTAAACAAAGTGTGTCTACATTCACACAATTCATTTATGTTTCATATACACCTTATATACACAGCCTGAAGGTCATTTAATACAATATTATTAATAACTTTGTGTATTAAACAAAGTTTGTGTACATTGAGCCATCAAAAAACAAAGGTTTCACTATCTCACTCTCACTCAAAAAAGTCCGTATTTCGGAATATTCCGTATTTCGGAATATTTGGATATGGGATACTCAACCTGTATATACCCCATGTAGTATAAAAATGTATAAAAATGGATGCATGTGCATATGTATGTATGTATGTTCCAGCATAACTCTGGATTGCCTGGAGAAACTTACACCAAACTTGGTACACATATAACTTACAAATCTGGAAAAAAAATACTGTGGGGGTGACATGTGGGAAGGGGGTGACATGTAAAAATCCATAGTTTTTTGGGTCATTGAGATGAATAGTGACACTCCTGATGCCATTTAAGTCCAAATTCAGCCCCCATCAGCATGGGGAAGGAAGTGTGAAAAATAAAATGACTGACATTAGTGTGAAATCCATTTTTTTGGGGGTCACTAAACTGATCGCATGTTGAAAATTGATATGTTCCTTACACTGTTAACATATAGGCTATGGATCTTCACACAAATTCTTTTAGGAGTTGGGTAGTGAACTTAGGGGGGTCATTTCGAGTTGATCGCTAGCTGAATTTGTTCGCTGCGCAGCGATCAGGCTAAAAAATGGCAGTTCAGCGCACGCGCGACGTACGGGCACAACGAACGATGTAGTTTTGCACAGGGTCTAGCGATGCATTTCAGTCGCACTGCTTGCCGCAGAGTGATTGACATGAAGTGGGCGTTTCTTGGTGGCAACTGACCGTTTTCAGGGAGTGTGCGGAAAAACGCAGGCGTGCCAAGAAAAATGCAGGCGTGGCTGGGCGAATGCTGGGTGGGTTTGTGACGTCAAATCCGGAACTGAATAGTCTGAAGTGATCGCAAGCGCTGAGTAGGTTTTTTTTGCAGGTGCTCTGCGATACAACCGTTCGCACTTCTGCCAAGCTAAAATACACTCCCAGTGTGTGGCGGCATAGCGTTTGCACGGCTGCTAAAACTGCTAGCGAGCAATCAACTCGTAATGACTCCCTTAAACTTGAAGATGGGCGCAATGAAAATAGTTGTATTGCGTTAACATTTCCAACCAGCCAATCTATATATATAATAAATGCAGAAGCCCTCACTCACTCACTGACTCATTACTAATTCTCTTACTTCCCGATATGCTAGGAAGCTGAAATGTAACACAGGTATTCTTCAGGTGGGATATAGGAAAACTACATTATCAGAATTTTAATAAATCTCCCCTACGGAGATGAAAAGGGGTTGACATAATGACATCATTACTGATGCATGGCTTGCGTTGCGTGAAAGATAATGCCAAAAGGACAAGATCGGATCAATATTTGGATTGCACCTCCAGTGTGTAAAATGTAATAAACAGCAAAAATAGACTTGTCACTTTTTACCATATCTGCTATGGGTGCTCCTCGGGTAATGCGAAGAACCATGGCTTAATATTTACTTACATGAAGACGACTCATATTTACATCTCTATACATTTACAAACCCACGACAATCAGAAACTCCTGTGCGAAGAACGGGTAAAACAGCTAGTACAGTATATCTACATAAACTGAGACATAAGCTAGATACTCAGTGAATACGGGTTGTCTATGAGCGGTGGCTCAGAAGGACCTCTGATCCCACCTGCAGTGCACATCGACACCCCAGATATTCCCCGCCCATCCAGCCAGAGGCAGAACTCTGGGAGGCAACGGAGTCATCTGCCGCCGGGCTCCTGCTCTGAAGGGGGGCACCTCTCCTCCCATTCTGTGACACCATTGAATTAAAGTTAATTGATAGCTGCCACTATCTTTTCAGTGGGTGACTTCCTCACTGGTCCCTGCACCTTACAAATCATACCCTCTTTATTATACTGAATATACACATTTTACAAGTGTAACACCCAGGATTAGAAACCACCTCCTATCACACTGGAAGCAGACACCTCACTGATGAAGCGGTTTGCTCCTGTATAGGAAATATGAGAATTTTAACTATATGAAGTTACATCTCTGACAATGACACGTAACTTCATATAGTTAGAATTCTCATGCTACCTCTACAGGAGCAAATAGCTCCATCAGTAAAGTGTCTGCTGTTAGTGTAACAGGTCATGGGTATGAATGCTAAGAAATGTGTGATTTAAAATAAAAGACAATTAAATGTATAAATACAGTATATAATTTTTTTTCAGAACACTCCATACACACACACACACACACACACACACACACACACACACACACACGCACGCACGCACGCACGCATGCACCCACGCACACACACACACACACACACACACACACACACACACACACACACATATATACGCACACATACAGACAAATATTTATCTTAATATAGGAAATAGGGGGGCACCAATATTTATCTTGCCTCTGGGCAACTGGGACGAACTTACGCCACTGCATCCAGCTATCCCTTGTCTATTAGAGAAATGTCTTTTAGTACAATCTGTTTTATTGTTTAAATAAACAACAAACATTTATAAAGCCGTTAAGGCTTCAAACAGATAAGACATAGTAACATTTAGTATTCCAGGAAAACGCAATCACAAAATCAAAAATACAATTCCTGGTATGGTAGTAAAATACAGGGTCATCCTCAATGTTGTTACAGGATTAGGGAATACATACAAAAAAAGAATAGAGAAACAGAAAGGATAGAAAAGAAAGGGAAGCATGGGATAAGTATATGGGTGGGGGAGTCAACTGTGATAAATACGTTGTTCCAGATATTGGAGGAATGAGGTGTTCTCCATATTCATGAGTTTCTTTGAAAGCCATCCAATTATACCAAGTAGATGTAAAATTTGATGTGGGCGATTTCATGAAGGATGACAAATCATCCATAAGCATATAGTGGTCTATGCTCTGAAACCAACGTGAGATTTGAGGGCACAATGTAGTTTTCCAATAGCATGGTATTGTTGCTCTTGCAGCATTCATCAAATGTCTAAGTAGTGATTTCTTATATACTGAGATAGGTATATCCATTAAGTTGAATAACCAGAATTCAGGTGTGTCTGATAATACAAGACCAGTAACTGAATTGGAAATTTTCCATACCGATTACCAAAAATTGGTCAGGACTGGACATCCCCACCAAATATGGAGGGGGTGCCCCGTCCTTGATTGCACCTCCAGCATGTGGTTGGTAAATTGGGATAGATCTGGTTAATTTGTATTGGGCATCTGTACCATCGAGCTAACAATTATATTGTGTTGCTAATACTTGGAGAGAGGAGGAGCTGGCAAAAGTGTATTTAAAAATGCAATCCCACTGATCCTCTATCAACTGTTTAATTCTTCCTGCCACGCCAGGGCACATGAGGGTATGTTAGTGTTCATACTATCTACACAGATACGATACAGTTGTGAGATTAGGTATCTAGGAGGATTTTCGGCCAAACATAAAGATTCAAATTTAGTGGGGCTCCATTGTGAGTTACATTTTTTTAAAGGGTAAATGTAATGCCTGACTTGAAGATTGAATCAAAAGGAGTGGAATGTATTTCTGTTTGAGGTCCTCAAATGTACAGTATATATACTGGATTCTGTAACTAAATGTTTAATGTGATCATCAAGGGTCCCTATGTATATTACATCAGTGTCTTAGTCCACTAGGCTATTTAGCCACTTGAAAAATTATATCTGTGGAAGTTAATGTTGAAGCTGAATGTATAAATTAGAATGTACCAGTATTTTATAAAACAATACATAAGCACCATGTGAGGATTGAACTCGGGTCCTTATGCATATAATATTAGCTCTTTAGCCTACTAGGCTATCTAGCCTCTTGAAAAATTCTATCTGTGGAAATTAATGTTGAAGCTGAACTTATAAATTAGAATGAATTGATACTAAAGCTATATGTGTTACACTGGCGTTTCTATAATGGGTGCAGTGTGTGCGGTGCACACGGGCCCCAGAGTCCAGAAGGGGCCCCCACCACACACACTGAACCCATTTTTAAAATACTCACCCGAAGTCCAGCTCCGGCATCCGCAGCGCTGTTAGAACACAGTGAAAATGGCTCAGCGATTCAGAGTTCTGCGCATGCGCAGTAGAGAAATCTCAGGGAAAATTGCCACTGCGCCATTTTCCCAGAGATCTGCGCATGCGCAGTAGAGTCTGAGCCCTCTAGTGCTCAGACTCTACAGCGCTCCGGACAGAGAGGAGGGGGCCCGAACGGAGGAGGCTGAACACGGGCCTCCTCCTCTCTTAAAATGTCTCTGATGTGTTACTATAACTATTTATATGTATAAGATTCACCAGTCACTTTTCTTAATTATGCCATATATGATTTAAATAATAAGATAATATTGATAAGTAATACTTTTAAGTAAACTATTAATCTATAACTCCACATTAACTAGTGGCCTTATTACCTAAGCTACAGGTGTGCAAATTATCCTGATAATAATGTGGGACTCCTGATTGGTTATTGATACCTTTATAAGTGACCACTTGGACTGTTCACTATGATCACCCCTTCTGAGGAAACCGCCAGATTGTAACGGTGGAGAAACGCGTTAAGGGCAAAGATTGACGCCATCTTCCTCCAACCCACCCTTGTGTAACTGCCAGCAGCAAACACGGACACAAACAGCAGCATACAAGCCGTTGCCTCCCTCCCGCTCCTGACCTTAAAGATCCAGCCAACACTCACCTAAAACACCTATGGCCAGACAAGCCCTATGGAAAAGGAAAGAGTGCATACTCTGGATGGCTTCTAATTGGTAAGAATGATCGCATTCAAGCGGAAGGTAGTAGCATACTGCAGGCAGACGAACTGCATTACGTTCTTATATCTTGAATTGTCTTTCTAATTAAGGATCAGTAACTAATAGCCAGATGGCTTAAAAAGGAACTGGAGCTTGCTAAAGCGGAACAGCCAATTTTATATACACCTATAAGCTGATTGTTAATTGTTCTTTTGTTCTTATTCTTGTGTCCTGGTTGGACTAATTTTAATATTTGCTTAATAAATTGTATGAGCGCTCTCTTTGAGTAACAATATTACTCTTTATTTCATTATATATTTATGATTTGCTATATTATTATCCGGGAGCTGCATTTTCAGGCACTATTAATATGGAGGATAATTTCCCTTTTAATTGAGTAATTTATCTTGCGCCTGGATTTAATAATCTAATCTTTATTCATCGAGGGTGTAGGCAATGGGATCCCGGGATTTAAAAGCAGAGAGATTTCTATATTTTTTTCAACATTGAAGCGTTGGATCTAAAGTAGTATGTGTAATGTGGGGACATTTGGAAATACAAGGAAGAACGTTTGAAGAAACAGGAGTTGTGTGGTTCACAATAAGTGTCCTGGTCATCTGGACAATTCTAGCAAAATGAGTGGCATGGTAGTATGCAAGAAAATAGGGTAATTGAAGACCACCTCTGGTGCGATTTTGAATTAATGTGGTTAGAGATATTTGGGGTCTAGATGATCCCCAAATAAAGTGATCAACCATACCTTGTACGTCCTTAAAAAAAGGAAGTTGGTATTGTAATTAGAAGAGATTGTCATAAATACAAAACCTTAGGGAGAATGTTCATCTTAATTATATTTAATCTACCCAGCCAGGTCAACTTCAGTAATGACCATTTTTGAAATTCTGCCCTAAACTGTTTGATTAGTGGTGGGAAAAGGAGTATAAAT